>NC_140484.1:115285494-116015494 GCF_964271855.1 Acomys minous | reverse complement strand
TATGACCAGTGGGTATCAGTAAAACAGAAGCTGACCAGAACTGTCTTTGGGCGCTTTACACATTCCATTCGTTGTCTTTCTTTTTTTTTCTTTCTTTCTTTATTTCAGTACTGGTATCTGCGTATGACCTTGAACTTCACATCCTCCTGCCTCAATGTCCTAACTCCCAGGATTTGGGAGGAGATGCTCTGCCACGCTGAGCTCCCGCCCCCTCACCCCCCCACCCCGCCCACCCCATACAGGGCTTCTCTGTGTAGCCTTACCTGTCCTAGACTCTCTTTGTAGACCAAGCTGGTCTTGAACTCACAGAGATCCGCCTGTCTCTGCCTCCCAAGTGCTGGGATTAAAGGCGTGTGCCACCTTGCCCAGTTCACACTGAGCTTTGTGTTTGGGTTCTTCAGCAGGAGCTGAGATGCACAGCCTGCCAGGCCAGAGGCGCCCCTCCCCACATCAAATGCTCCACACACAGCTGGGAGGGCTCACTGAGCAGTAGACAGTTGCTCCATTAGCCTGGGGTTTCAGGGTCACTGATAAGTTTTTCCTTCCTTCCTTTCTTTTTAATGATGGAAGACAGCAAAGTACTTACTGTAATACAGTACTATCAGGACTTGTTTAAAGGGAGGGAAAAAAAGCCTTTTAGGTTTTGAGACAAAGGTAATTATTTAATGATGTTAGCCTGGGTTAGCTGTAATAGTGGTTTTATATTGAAGCATATTTTAATATTTCCTGCCAGCAAAGGCCAGACATGGACAAGCAGGTATGCATTAGTGAAATGGTGGTGAGGTCAGGTCCCTAGAGACCAGCTGCTTCTCCAGAACAGACTGCCTCTAGCTCACCACCACACTGTGTATACCCAAGGAGCTGGGGACAGGCATAATTGTAATTTATTTTAGCAGCCTCGTGGCCATTAAGGACACAGAAGAAAGGGAGATTAAGACATCTCGTTTGAGGATCTTTAATGAGGAGGAGGCCAACAGAAGGCCACTAACTTATTAGATAAGAACACAGTGTCCAGGAAATGTTATCCAAATCTTTTTTTTTTCCAAGACAGGGTTTCTCTGTGTAGCCTTGGCTGTTCTGGACTCCCTTTGTAGACCAGGCTGGCCTTGAACTCACAGAGATCCACCTGCCTCTGCCTCCCAAGTGCTGGGATTAAAGGCATGCGCCACCATCGCCCAGCTAAGTAAGCAATGTTTTAACTACAACAGATCTACAAAGATAAGACCAATAGGATGGATAACAGCAGAGTGTGGACGCTCAAAAGCAGAAGAGCATAGGGACTGTCAGCAGAGTCAAGAAATGACAGATCTCAGGCTGGAGAGATGGCTGAGCGGTTAAGAGCACTGCCTGCTCTTCCAGAGGTCCTGAGTTCAATTCCCAGCACCCACATGGTGGCTCACAACCATCTATAATAAGATTGGATGCCCTCTACTGGCCTGCAGGCGTACATGCGGGCAGAACACTGTACATAGTAAATAAATCTTAAAAAAGAAAGAAAGAAAGAAAGAAATGACAGATCTGGGGCCAGCCACAGACAGGATGAGAGAAAACTTGGTCATGAAATTACTGGGCTGGTAGACTTAAAATCTGTAAGGTGGCCTTGTGGTACAGAAGACACGGGAGAATAAGGGTCTGGATTTTTTCTTTTCTTTTCTTTTCTTTTTTTTGTTTAAGATATGTGTATGTGTGTGTGTCTGTCTGTCCCGTGTGTCTACGTTAGTATGAGTGTGTGCCATATGAGTTTATGCCACATGTGTGGGTGACTGCAGAAGCCAGAAAGGATGTTGGATGCCCTGGAGTTGGAGTTACAGTTGCTTGTAAGCTGCCTGACGTGGGTGCTGGGAGTCAAAGTGGGGTCCTCTGGAAGAGCAGCAAGCACTCATTTTTTAAGCCATCTCTGTAGCCCAAGTGTTCTGGTTTAAAGGCTACCAGGAGGCTGGGGGTGGAACTCAATTAGTAGAGGCCCCAGGTTAAATCCCCATGTTGCATGAACTAAAAGCATGATGGCAAAAGCCTGTCATCTCAGCACTAAGGAGGTAGATGGAGGAGGAACACAAGTTCAAAGTCATCCTCAACCACACAGGAGTTTCAGAACAGCCTGGAATACATGACCTCATGTCTATCAGTAAGTAAGTAAATAAATAAATGCCATCAGGAAGACCCAGTAAACTCGAAGATGGTCTACTGTAAAATTCCTCTTGCAGGAGAGAAAAGCCAATCTTTGGTTCTTTTCTGGCTTTCAACTGATTAGACAAAGCCTGCCTGTGTTATAGGGGGTGTTATCACCCAAATGTGTATGTGCATCCCCAAATACATATGTTATTAAAGCCCCCACCTACAGCACACTGGCATTTGCAGGAGGGTATGAGGGATGATTGAGTACCGAGGAGACTTAGTCTAGTCATCTCATAAGAAAACACACGGCTACACACACAACCAGGGGTGGTAGCACCCTCCTATAATTCCTGCACCTGAGATATAGAGGCTCAGAAGAAGTTCAAGGTCACTCTCAGCTACATACAGAGTTCAAGACTAGCCTGGACCACATGAGACTTTGTCTCAAAAAAAAAATTTTTTTTAAAAAGTTGGACATGGTCTTACATGCCTTTAATCCCAGCACTTGGGAGGCAGAAGCAAGCAGATCTCTGTATGTTTAAGGCTAGCCTGGTCTACAGAGCAAGTTCCAGGATAACCAAAGCTACATAGCGGGACCTTCTTGTCTCCAAAAAATACAAGTTTAGTGTTATATGTGTGTGTGTGTGTGTGTGTGTGTGTGTGTGTGTGTGTGTGTATAGTATGTATGTATGTATGTATCTGTAACTCCTTTTTGGACTAGGGGCTTTCCCTGAAGACTATAAACAGACCAGACTAAAAATTAATGGAGTTGTAAATGAAGCTCCCTAGAAATGCAACCTCCCTAGAAATGCAGAGAAACAGCGCAGCTCCCGCAACGGGCACATTTCTGTTGGCATTGCGATGAACTTCCTCTATCCTCTAATCCCCATAAAAAGGAACCTGAAGAAGCCAGACAGTAGCCATGCAGTTATTTTTCCTCTGCTCTCTAGTCCGCCCTGCCGCACAGGGACAGTGCTTTGGGAAGGACCTTCTGTTCTTCGTTCTGCTTTATTTCCACCCTTCTCTGTCTGGAAGACCAAGCTTTCTCTGCCCTGCCCAGGAGAATACTTGGGCTCTTTTATAGACTGAAGTGATGCCAGATTCTACAACTAAAAATATAAATCAAAGCATGGTGGCTCGTCTCTAGAATCCCATCACTTGAGAGTCTGAGGCCAGGAAGTTTGCCTTGAGTTTGGGGCTACCCTGGGCTACACAGAGACTTTGTCTTAAACAAACACCCAAACAAACACACTAGCCTTAATTAATGCGACAATTAAAGCCCAGCTGGTATGGTTTTTGAATCAGGGTCTTCTTGTGTATTCTAGGCTTGTGATCTCTTCCCCGACTCCACTTCCTAAGTGCAGGGTTTCAGGCACAAGCCACCACACCCAGCTCCCCGCCCCGCCAGGATTTCATGTAGCCCAGGCTGGCCTCAAACCTACTACGCAGCCAAGGATGATCATGAACTTCTGAATCTCCTGCCTTTACCTCCCAAGTACTGAAATTATAGGCATGAGCCACCACCATTGGTCTATGTGGTACTTGGATCAAACCCAGGGTTTAGTGCACGTCAGGCAAGCCCTTTACCTACTGAGCAGCATCCCCAGCCTTGACTTCCTCTTTAAAAATGTTTTAAAAAAATGTTTGGCTTGCCTAAGTTCCCCATAGTGTTTGTTTCCACTGCCTTAAAGCTATCCAAAGCAGAAGTGGGGTTGTAGCTCAATGGTAGAGCATTGGCCGATCCTGAGCAAGGCACTGGGTTCAATCCCTAGTGCTCAGGGGCTTCCTGCATTGGGCTCAGATTCTCCAATGCAATCAACACAGTGCATTGTAAATTCAAATGTACTGTGTGTTCTCAGAAACATATCTCTCCCATGAGGACTGCAATCCTGTCAGGGATGGGGCCCCCTAATGTATTCTAGTCTCCTCCATAAAGTCCCAACCACATAAAATCTCCAAACATAGTCACAATAAAGGTAAGGACGTCTACACCTTCAACACTTGCTCTTTAGTTCATTTTGGTGTTTGGTTTTGTAGCAGGGATGGGGTTGGAGGATAAACATTCAGTCCATAGCAGGGAATCTCCTTGTGGAAAGCCACAACCTTTTGTTTGTTTGTTTGTTTGTTTGAGACAGGGTTTCTCTGTGTAGCCTTGGCTGGCCTGGACTCACTTTGTACACCAGGCTGGCCTTGAACTCTCAGTGATCCATCTGCCTCTGCCTCCGGAGTGCTGGGATTAAAGGCATACACCACCATGCCCGGCCTAAAAACTACAGTCTTAACAATCTGGTTCCATTCATTGGAGCTTCTCACGCCTACTAGCCTGCACTATTAAAGTTACTGACTATTCTGTCAATAACAAGCACGGAGCACACCCATCAGCACTTTTATCTATTGTGCTGTTTACTGTGCCTAGCTCAACAATTTGCCTGTCTCCAAGCACTGTGTATCTCATTGGCTTTGTCACTGCACACACAAGATTTTTCTGCATCCACCATCCTGGTCCCTTCTCTTACTCATTTACAAATCAACAAGCCAGGCCTGGTAATACACAGCGGTAATCCCAGCACTTAAAGGTGAAGGCAGCAGGGTTAGAGATCTTGAATTCAAAGCCCAGCAGGGCTACCTAACAGGACCCTGTCTCAAATAAACAAGAAGCCAGTGTGGAGCCGACCCTGGGCCCTCTGGTGTAGTTCACCATCAGGAAGAGGTGCTTTTCACTATTCTCAGTTCCTGGGCAGATGCTAGCATGCTAGCTGAAGTCCACCCTGGGCAAGGCAGCTCCTTGGGATGGACTGAAGAGCACGAGGCACCTATGGCTGATGGGATGGTACTGCCAGTCACTAAATGTGGGGAAGCTCAGTGAGCGTGGTGGCTTTCCATTTCTTAGTCAAGGTCCCTGTTAAAGGACAGGCTCAGAGGGCTACACACTCAGCCATCTTCTGGCAGCCATCTTAGCACAAGATGCTTTGGTCAACAGATATTTTCACTTTCACACTTATGAGGCAGAAGTTTTTCACCATTACCTAAACATTGTTCCTCCAAGGTAAAGAATTTTTGTCCCACAGATGCACAGGATATAAATGACTATCACAGCTGTCTTCACAAGCACCAATCACAATGCGAGGTTTGACAGACACTCCCTGTTCCCTTTGGAGTTACCAGCAATAGTGGCATTAACCAAGATATTGCATTTTGATAGGGCCCCAGACCTTAGCACAACTGACTCCATGATGGAAGTGCCATTCAGGCTGTAAAACTCAGCACATAGACAGCACCACCTGCCAAAAATAAAAACAAAAGCCTAATTCATCAAAGTCTGTAGTTCTGGGAAAGTCTCTAAATGTACTGACCTTGTTTTTTGGCTTCTGTAGTTCAGCTTCTGGCTAACTGTTCTCATTAACTGATATATATCAGCCTAGGAAATTCATCAACCCCGTGCTTAAAATCTAACCCTGGGAAAGGCTTGGGGCTACACTGGGATCCCAAATACCCAATCAGGTTGTCAGCCAGATAATAAAGACTTTCTATTGGCTTAACCCCATGTCTGAGCAGTCTCCTCTGGTGAACACTCCACAACATTTCCTTTTAGAATATACAATATGGGTGTGCCACCTCTTATACAGGGGATTCTGGGCATTCTAGACAAATGCTCTACCTTGAGCTACACTCGCAGCCCCACAGTATAATTTAAATCATCTCTAGAATACAGTACCTAACACACCTAGCACTGGGAGGCAAGGGCAGGCAGATCTCTGGGTTCAAGGCCAGCCTGGTCTACAATGGGAGTCAGGGCAGCCAAGGCTACACAGAGAAACCCTGTCTCAAAACAACAACAACAAACAAACAAAACAAAATCAATACTTAGCACAATTTGGAGGATTAGAGGCGTTTCTGCTGCTGTTGTTTTGTTTTGAGACATGGTCTCACTCTATAGTCCAAGCTGGTCTCAAACTTATGGCAATTCTGCATCAGACTCTCGAATTCTGGGAGTACAAATATGACTCACATAGCTGGGTGCGGTGGTGCACACCTGTAATCTCAGTACTTGGGTGGCAGAGGCAGGCAGATCTCCTGAGTTTGAGGCCAGCCTGGGCTACAAATTGAGTCCAGGATAGCCAAGGCTACAACGGGGTAATTCTGTCTCTAAAAAACAAAAACAACCACCACCACCACCAACAACAACAAAAACAATAACAACAATAAAAACCCAACCAAAAACCAAACCAAACCAAACAAACAAACAAACAAAAAACCCAAAACCAAAACCAAACAAAAACCACAAAAAGAAAATTCAATCTGGTTGTCAGGGTACACTCCTTCAATCCCAGAACCTAGGAGACAAAGGCAAGCATGTCTCTGTGAATTTGAGGTCAGCCAATACTACTTAGACCAAAAAAAAAAAAAAAAAGTTCAAGGTCTTAAGGAGATAGGAGCACGGAGGTGGGGAGGGGAAACTGAGGCAGAGATGGAATTCAGAACCTCATCCCTGCTAAGCTTGTGCTCTGTCGCTGAGATCTAACCCACTCCTGCTTTCCTGGCCTGACTTACTGATAAATCTGAAAACTGTGAGGAGAAAGACCAAATTCGTGACTGTCTAACAAGCAAGCTTTATTTCAGAGGTGCACCTGGGACTGGCCAGCTGTCTAAGTTGGGATTTTAGAGAGCAGCCCTGGATGTGAGGAAGACAAGGTTTTTATATAGTTCACAGGTAGGGGGTTTCCAAAGGAAGGATTCAGTGGGCAAAATAGTCAGACATAAGCATAACAAGTTAGTCAGAGCGACCTCCTGAAACAAAGCCATGCCTGCTGTTTCCTGAACAGGGAGCACAGACCCATTTGTAGTTAGGTTACAGGTTGGACATAGCCCCAAGCCTTGAGAAACAGAGGTTTAATCATAAATAGGAAAGACCTAGTTTGGCTTTACTGTATGATGGCTTTTAAGCTTAAAATGGAGGCAGGCTGGTTCTTCACTTACCCTCAGTTCTCAGTCCACCTTCACTGTAGTCTTCCCTGGCCCTCCACCCCTGCATCTGCATCTCTGCTATGATAGCAACCACACCCTGGGCTAGCATGCCCATGACTTCAATGGTTACTGTTCTGAGATGAGACAGGGTCTGGCTATGTACTTCAGGCTGACCTCAAACCGGAGCTGCTCCTTGCCTCTGCCTCCCTAGTGTTTCAATGACAAGCATGCACCACCACAGCCAGCTTGTATGGCTACTATGAATATTAACTTCGGCACTGTCCTCCTCTCCAGACTGAGGCCTGCTCTGAGTGGTAGTTCTAGATAGTGGGGCCTATCTAGCACAGCAGCTTGACTGGGGACAGAGTTGAAAAGCAGTGAAGGTAAACAGAAAAGGGGAAACAAACATGTAGGCACTTTCAGCTGAGTTCAGGAAGTTGTGAGCATCACGCTTACTGCCTGGGTGCTACCACTTAAATCCCAGGGCTATTGGTTCCGTTCTTTTGGTGGGTTGGTCATATCTTCTCCTTACCTCTATTCTGCATGCTTTTCCGTTTTGCTATTTAACAACTGCTTAACTATTGGGGCCTGGTGATGCAGGCCTGCTTCTTGGAAGACAAAGGCATTGAAATGTCCATTCATAGCCGGGTAGTGGTGGCGCACACCTTTAATCTCAGCACTTGGTAGGCAGAGGCAGGCAGATCTTGGAGTTCAAAACCAGCCTGGTTTACAGAGGGAATTACAGTATTGCCAGAGCTACACAAAGAAACCCTGTCTCAAAAAAGAATGAATGAACCAACAAATGAAAGAAAGAAGGGAAGAGAAAGAGAGAGAGAGAGGAAAGAAAGATTTCAAGTCATGTACGATTGCACACACCTTTACTCCCAGCACTCAGGAGGAGGAGGAAGAGGCAGACAGATCTCTATGACTTTGAGGCCAGCCTGGTCTACATATGTAAATTCCAGGCTAGCTAGAGCTGCATAGTGAGACATTGCTTTAAAAATGTTTCCATTTGTCAGCATGATGCCTGCAGATGCAGACATGTATGGACAGTAAAAAGATTACTATAATGAAACGAATGAATTTAATCATCATCTGCAGTTATCTTTTTTTTTTTTTGAGACAGGGTTTCTCTGTGTAGCCTTGGCTGTCCTAGACTCACTTTGTAGACCAGGCTGGCCTCGAACTCATAGCTATCTGCCTCCCAAGTGCTGGGATTAAAGGCGTGCAACACCATGCCCAACCCCTTTCTTGGTTTTTGTAAATCGTAATCATTTAGCACAAATGCAATATATAAGAGTTGCATATTGTATATTGGATCTCTAAATATTTTCACCCAATGTGTCCTTTAACCTACACCTCTCTGCCAGTTTTCTCTAGATATGAATGTTTTAATTTGATAAAGATTCCACATGTGGGTTGGAGAGATGGCTCATCGGTTAAGAGCACTGGCTGCTCTTCCAGAGGTCCTGAGTTCAATTCTCGGCAACCACATGGTGGCTCACAACTATCTGTAATAGGATCCAATGCCCTCTTCTGGTGTGCATGAAAACAGTGTACTCATATACATAATAAATAAATACATTTAAAAATTAAAAAAACATTCCAGATGTAAAATCATGCAATCATTTTTTTTGTATCTAACTTGTTTCACTTAGCATAATGTCCCTCAAGCTCATCCACATGTAGCAAATGGAAAGATCTGGTTCTTTTCACAGGGCTGATTACTATTCTGTTGTGCATGGTGCTAGTTTCTCTTTCCACTCTTTCTCTGACAGCTTGTTTTCATATCTTGGATATTGTGGACCATCAGGCAGTGAACAAGGGAAAGCAGATAGCTTTAGGAAGGTGTGATTTATTCATCTTATTTGGGTATATGTCAGAAGAGATATTTCTGGGTCATGCAGCGTCTTTATATTTAGTATCTTTGGAATCCTCTGTACTGTTTTCCATATGGCTTGTAACAACAGTTTGGATTTATTCCCTCTTAAAAGAAGGTAAGGGAGTCGGGCATGGTGGCACATGCCTTTAATCCTAGCACTCGGGAGGCAGAGGCAGGCGGATCACTATGAGTTGGAGGCCAGCCTGGTCTACAAAGCAAGGCTACACAGGAAAACCTTGTCTCGGAAAAAAAAAAAAAAGTTAAGGACAGCCCGGTGGTGGTAGTGGTGGCGCACACCTTTAATCCCAGCACTCGGATCTTCGTGAGTTTGGGGCTAGCCTGGTCTACTAAGGACAGAAGACAGGGTGGTAAAAAGAAAGAATTAACAAGAGCCCAGCACTGAGGAACATGTCTGTAATCCTAGTACTTGGAAAGTGAAGTTGATGGATCAGGAGTTCAAGGTCATCTTCTAATACTTAGTTGGAGGTTTTAGGCCAGCCTGGGCTACGGTGGCAACTGTCCACTAGAACTGTAGCTTCGCACTCAGGCACTGTGCATATCCGCTGAAGCATTTGAGCTTTTGACCCCAATTCCCCATCAATGACAGTCAGCAGTGAAGACTGCCGAAGTCTCACTAGAGGGTCAGATCCAACAGGGGACACAGACGCTTCGCCTGGCTTGTGGGAACCAGCAAGTCTCAGCTACCTTCAAACCAGGAAATTTCTATTATATCACAGATAGGGCTTCAGGTGCCTTTTCCGACGCTAGAAAAACAAAACACAAACACAAACAAAGCCTCACTAGCGCCGGAAGCCCCATAGTTTGCCATAGTCACCTGACTCATCCGCTGGATTCTGATTGGGCTTTTGGAGTACGTGCTCTGGTGATCCCGCCCCAGCAGCTCTATGGGGCGGGGCCAGATGCAAGAGGCCACGGTATTGGTTCGTTTCTTCAGGGCTCACCCAATCAGAGCCATCCTTCTTGCGGCGCGAAGCGAGGCAGCGCGGGGCGCCGGAGGGCCTTGTCAGCGCGCGGAGTTTGGATAGTGGTTCGGCCCGGTGGCGGCGTGAGCCTGAGTGAGGTGAGTTCGGCGCGCACAGGGCTGCGGTGTTTCCACCGGGTAACCGGCTCCACTCGGCCGGGCCTGGAGCTCGAGGCCTCCCTCGGCCATTCCCCCAGCCATCTGCCCCAGTCCCTCCAAGCCAGAAGCCCAGACCGGAGCAGAGTCCCGGAGCCCCATAAAAAGGCCGTGTTGTAGGCGGCCGAGGCTTGGGTCTCGCTGTCCGCACGTTCCCTAAGGTCCAGGATCTTGCTTTCCGTGTGTCACATGCGAGAAAAGATCTTTTCTGCTTCCTAGAGTTTGTGTCAGGCTGCAACACATGCTTCCGAGAGACTCCAGAAGGTGTGAAATTGCTCTAGTTTTAGACCGGGAAGCCGAAGCTTAGAAGAAGACCTGCCTAGCTCGGAAGCATATCTCGCTGCCGCAGGCTTCTCCCCCTGCCGGTCCATAGGTCACTAGAGATGGATCGGCCTCTCGCCTGTCGTCCGCCGACTCCAGCCACCTTTAGATAAACTGCCTTCCTCCCACAGCCAGGGCCAGTGGTAGGAAAAACCGAGAAGAGACCACAAGCGGCGGAGAGGCAGCCGCCTGGGGACTCTATAGTGGAACCTGAAAGGGTCTTCTTGCCTTAGCTACCCAGTGACGACATGACAGCACACCAGCTTAAATAAACATTTTGTTAGCCCAGCTGTTATTCTGTCAGAAGGTCGTTTTAAATTTCCTGGGAGGAAATGGAATTTCTAGGTGTCAACTCACTTTCATTGCTAGTCCCCCAAGATAGAGAATTCATACCTTTTTGTTTGTTGGTTGGTTGGTTGGTTTTGGCTCTTGTAGTTCAGGCTGGCCTCAGACTTGTGTAGCCGAGGATGACTTTGGACTCCTGATCGGACTCCTGATCATACTTAGTCAACCTCTCCAGTGCTGGAGACCCGTGCCACTATCTCAGCTATTTTAAATGTATGTATCAGAAATTACCTTCAAAAGAGAATGTAACATCTTTTTGTTGTTGTTGTTGTTTTGTTTTTTTTGAGACAGGGTTTCTCTGTGTAATAGCCCTGGCTGTCCTGGACTCAATTTGTAGACCAGGCTGGCCTTGAGCTCACAGAGTTCTGCCTGCCTCTGCCTCCTGAGTGCTGGGACTAAAAGTGTGGACTGGGCCTAGATTGTAACATCTTAAACTTGGTTAATGGGCACACTCTATTTTCTGTACTTTTCCTTTTGTCCTCTGTGGGGAGTGGAGATACGAGTGTGTCCTTGATCATGTTTGTGCAGGTGTGTGTGTGTGTGTTTGCACGCACTCCTCAGTTTTCCACCTTTCTGTTTGGGACAGTCTTACTGAACCTGGAACTTCCTGATTAAACTCGCAAGCCTCCCAACACTGTCATTGTAGATGCGCAGTACCACGCCCAGCTTGCTAAGTGGGTTCTAGAGATTTGAAATCAGGTCCTCATGTTTGTACTACAGGCACTTTACTTACTGAGCCGTCTTCTCAGGCCTGTACTGTGTTACCAGGTTCAAAGAAATTGCAAAGTAATCTGTACAATCCAGTGCCTAAAAGCCCCCGAGTGTCTTGCAGCTCCCGCCAGGAGCAGTGGTTCACACCTATAACCTCAGCCCTTTGAATAAGACAGGAGAATGGAGAGCTGAGAGCAGCTGTGTAAAGACTCCATCCCCAAAAGAAGCCTGTTGCAACCCAAGCCTGTAGTCCACACACATGGAAGGTGAAAGCAGAAGGATCAGGAGTCGACAGCCTTCTTCTGGTAACATATCAAATGTGAGGCTAGTCTAGACTATATGAGACCCTGTCCCCAAGCCCAAAACAAACGTTAAAATGCTCATTACATTTATAATATTGTCTTTCTGTCACTTTAGCTATTCTTATTCATTGTGTGTTGTGTGTCTGTCTGTCTTGTCTGTCTGTGTCGTGGTGGTGGTTTGAGACATGGTTTCTCTGTGTAGCCCTGGCTATCCTGGAACTCACCTGAGACCACAATGGCCTCAAACTCAGAGATCCACCTCCTAAGGTGAGACTAAAGGTGTGCACCACTACCACACCCTGGCTTATTAAAATTTTTAATGCTCTTTTTTATTTATGCATGTATGGGTTCGTGCCATGGTACCTATCAGAGAACAACTTGCAGTTCTCTCCTACCATGTGGAGCCTGGGGATTCAACTCAGGTTCTCAGGCTTGGCAAGCACTCTTACTGCCTAAGCCACCCCACTGTCCTCTTTTCATTTTTCACAAGTTCTTATCCACATTTTAGTTATAAAATAGCTATATAGATTTTCCTAGGTAACCGTCATTACAGTGTACTCATAGTTGAGTGGTTCAGGTTTCCTTAGTTAAGTATTCTATGCATTGCAATCGTGAACTGTACCGCCAGCTCTTGGTTTTGAGACAAGGTCTTGTTATTATAGCTCAGGTTGGCCATGAACAAGCTATCCTTGCTTCTGCCTCCTGAGTGCAGGGATTATACTTGTATGTCATCATGACCAGCTCTTGTATGGTTTGTTAATTTTCTTTTTTTCGTTCTTTTTGCTTTTTTTTCTTTTTTTTCTTTTGTGGTGCTGGTAGTTGAACCTAGGGCCTAGTGCATGCCAACCAAGTGTTTTACCACTACTGAGCTACACTCTAGCAGTTGATAATATTTCTAAGATACATCTGGGCTAGAGAGATGGTTCAATTGTACTTACTTCACAAACATGAAAGCAGAAGTTCAGACCCCCAGAACCAGTTCCAGTGGCACAAACTTGTGATCTCATCACAGAGATGAGACAGAAGCCAGTCCAGGTTCAGTGAGAAGGCCCCTCATGTTGACATCTGGCCTCCACTCAAACTCATATGCATGCACTTTAAGATATGTCTTACCATTACATTATTCACAAATAGTTATATAAATGATACATTTTAGTTTATTACACTTATTCATTGTATTTTGTGTGTGTTTTACCTGCATGTGTCTATGTGCAGCCATATGCATGCCTGGTACCCACAGAGGTCAGAAGAGGGCATTGAGGTGCCTGGAGCTGTGGATGGTTGTGAACCACCCTGTTGGGACTGGGAATTAAACGTGGATCCTCTGCAAGGGCAACAATTTCTTTTTACCTCTGGACCATCTCTCTATCCCCCTTCTCATAATATTTTTACAAATTTTGGGGGTTTTGCCTGCATATATGTCTGTGTACCTCTTGTGTGCCTGGTGTCCTTGGGGGTCAGAGTAGGGCGTCAGATTCCCTGGAACTACAGTTGCAAATGGTTGTGAGCTATAATGTTGGTGCTCTTTTACTTTTTTTGGTTTTTCAAGACAGGGTTTCTCTGTGTAGCCTTGACTTTCCAGGACTTGCTTTGTAGACCAGGCTGGCCTCGAACTCACAGCGATCCACCTGCCTCTGCCTCCCAAGTGCTGGGACTAAAGGTGTGCGCCACCACTGCACGTCTCTTTTTCTTTTCTTCTTTCTTTCTTTCTTTCTTTCTTTCTTTCTTCTGGTTTTTCGAGACAGGGTCTTTTTGTGTAGCCTTGGCTGTCCTAGACTATCCTATAATTCATAGCAATAGCCTGCTTCTGCCTACTGACTGCTGGGATTAAAGGTGTCCGCTACCACAACCAGCCTTAGAAAGTGCTCTTAACTGCCAGAAGAAAATGAGAAAAGAAAGACATTTACAAGTTAAAACAAAGAAACTTATGATTTAATAAAACCACTAACCAAAATCAGAACAAAAATTCATTATCATGAAGGTTTTTTAAAGTTATTTTGTTTTTGTTTTCGAGGCAGGGTTTCTCTGTGTTGCCCTGGCTGTTCTAGAACTCACTCTGTAGACCAGGCTGGTCTTCAACCTTTGCCTCTCAAGTGCTGAGATAAAAATAATACACCACCTTTGCCAGGTAGTTATTTTAAGATAATTCCATCAACAACAGTAATTCTCCTTTACCACATGACCAAATGGTCACAGCTTGAAAAGCTTAGAGTGGCCGGACGTGGTGGCACAGGCCTTTAATCCCAGTGCTCAGGAGGCAGAGGCAGGCAGATCGCTGTGGGTTCGAGGCCAGTGTCTTGGTTATGTTTGTATTGCAGTGACAAAACACTATGACCAAGGCAACTTATAAATGAAAGCATTTAATTAGGGGGTTCATGGTTCCAGAGGTAGTGGAGCGCATGGCCAGTATGGCAGGAAGCATGGCGGCGGGCGGGCAGGCTTGGCGCTAGAGCAGTAGCTGAGAGCTTTCATCTGAGCTCAAGTTGGAGGCAGAGACGGTGAGCATGAGAAGAGGTTCTGGAATGAAGCATCAACGCCCTCCATGGGGACACTTCTCCAACAAGGCCGTACCTCCTAATTTTTCTCAAATGGTTCCACCAACTGTGGACCAGGAATTTAAATATGAGCCTGTGGGGGCCATTCTCATTCAGGTCCCATAGAAAGAGATTCAGGTAGCTAAGGAATGACAGAGGGACTGTTACAACCGACTATAGAATGAAAAGGATTTTTCCCTGGTCTGGTAGTACAGGCCTATAAGTTCAGCTACACAGGAGACTGATGAAGGAAGATGGTGGGTTCAAGGCCAAATTGTTCTACAGAGTATGTTTAAGATAAGCCTGACTAGCTTAATAAGACCTGGCTCAAGGTGAAAAGTGAAAAGGCTAGTTGGATGTTGTAGCTGGTGTTGATGCTTTGTGGGTTCCTTTTTCTTTCTTCCATCCTTCTCCACTATTGTTAATCCCCTAACATAGGAGAGAAAAGGATAGAGGGGGAAGGGGGTGAAGTTATTGTTAGATTGCTTCCTGCTGGTTAGGGGCATCGAGTTCCTCGGCAAGCTTGACCTTGGCTGTCAGGATATCCCCCCCCCCCCTCATTTCTTTGAGTACAACTACTTGACCAACAGCATCCAGCCAACAACAGCCAACCTGCCTCTCAGGGACTCTGAAAAGTTTCCGGAATTCCAAATGTCACACACTTGCAGAAACATGTGCAGCTGGCAAAGCCATGCCCTTGCTAGAGCACAAGGCAAATCATGGTCACCCGCTGCGAAGCAGCATCTTAACCCACACCTGGGATTAAAACAAAAGCTTTTAAAGAAACCAAATTACAAAATTCTTACTGCAGGATGTAGTTAGGGCAATATACTTATCTGACGTATGCAGTGCTCTAGGTTCTGTCCCAGTATAAACTGGGACACAAAGGAGTAAAATACTTTTTATAATAATGCTGTGAACAATTGTATGCTGACAACTATGATTTCAGTGTGTCCCCTAAAGACACAAAAGGGAGCTGGAGAGATGGTTCAGTGGTTGAGAGCACTGACTGCTAGACTTGAACTCTCAACCTTCCAATTTCAGGCTCCTTTTGAATTACAGATGTGCACCATGCTGCCCACTCTTTTGGCTTACTGTCCAGTTTACTTTTTTGTGTGTGTCTTGCAGATACTGCTAACCATGCTTTTGGTTTCTCTCAAAATAGTATGTTTGGTTGTTTGGTACTCAGGTCTGATAGCGTTGGCTCTTGGGCTCTGTTTACTACTTACTTTCTGTGCCTTGTTTGCATGCCTGTGGCTGTTGCTATGCCTGTCCTTCTAAGCTGTTCTTGGAATTACTTAGTCTAGAATAAAGGTGTATTCTTCCCGACAGGGTTTTGTGCTTGCCAACTGCCTTGGTGTTGGGCTTTTAAATTCAGACCTTGGATTTGTCAATTACTTAGGTAGTGAGGTTACTTGGGTTTGTGCTTCAGTGTTGCCCATACTCTTTGGTTTTTGAAGATAGGGTTTCACTGTGTAATAGCTCTGGCTGTCCTAGATTCAATTTGTAGACCAGGCTGGCCTCGAACTCACAGCAATCCACCTGCCTCTGCCTCCCGAATGCTGGGATTAAAGGTGTGCACCACTACTCCTGGCATCTTGCCCATACTTAATCCTTCAGGAACTGATAACTTTAATTTCCCTGTAGATTTCTAGGGAGTGGGGCTTGGTTTTTTGTTTGTTTGTTTGTTTTGTTTGATTGTTTCCTCTTCCCTGAAGGAGGTAGTTCTTGGGGATGCTGGTTTATAGAAAATCTCACACTTTCGTGGGCCTTAGCCTTGACTTCTTCCAAGCTTTTCCTCCAAGGCATAAACTGGTGCTCCAGTTCCCAGGGTTAGACAGACATCCTTAGAATAGCAGCCTCCATGTGCTGTCACTGGTCTGGGTTCCCAGTCTTGCTGACATAGCTCCAGAATTTTTCAGAGAATACGTAAAAGATTGGATAGATATACTTCAGAATGTCTTGTTTCATCTAGCAATAATCTAGGGCAATCTAAGCCATGCCTGCAAAGGACCAGATAGGGATTTTTTTTTTTTTTTTTTTTTTTTTTTTTTTTTTGGTTTTTCGAGACAGGGTTTCTCTGTGTAGCCTTGGCTGTCCTGGACTCGCTTTGTAGACCAGGCTGGCCTCGAACTCACAGCGATCCGCCTGCCTCTGCCTCCCGAGTGCTGGGATTAAAGGCGTGTGCCACCACGCCCGGCTCCAGATAGGGATTTTTTTTTAGGCTTTGCACAACTGGTGGGTTCTGGGATTATTCTCCTGTGCAGTTCAGAAGTAACTGTATGTAATATGTGAGCATGCAAAACCGAACTTACAAAACAGGCCTCAGCCTGAGTCATAGTGTACCCAACGTTCATCAGGAGAACAGTGCTGACTTGTCCTCATAGCATTTCTTAGGGAATGATTCCTACCTTGTGGTGTTGTTTCTGTAATTATTGTACTTTTATGTTAAATGCCAGCGTTGTCTTTTTTGAGGATGAGTAGGTACTATAACGTTTAAATTTATCATGGGAAGGTGCTTTTGGGGTTTACACCTAGAGCCTCTTGCATGCCAGGCTGTACTGTACTACTGAGCTGTGTCTCCAGTCCCAATACGATTATCTTTCTTTCTTTTTTTTTTTTTTCTTTTTGAGACAGGATTTCTCTGTGTAGCCTTAGCTATCCTGGACTCACTTTGTAGAACAGGCTGGCCTCGAATCCACAGTAATCTACCTGCCTCTGCCTCCCAAGTGCTGGAATTAAAGGCGTGTGCCACCACACTCAACTACGATTATATTTCTAAAGACTAGTTGCAGCTCTGGTATTATAAAATATCTTTATTTTATGCTTTTGTAAACTGAATTTTATTTTGTATGAGGTTTTTTTTTATTAAAATAGAAATATTTTCTCCCTTCCCAAATGGATAAGCTCTTTTTTCTTCATTATTATAATAGATATGAACAATTTTATTACATTTTCTTGTGTGTGTATGCACAGATATGCATGTGGAAGTCACAGAACAACTAGCAGGAGTTGTTTCTCCTTTCACATGTGGTTCCCAGGGATCACACTAAGTCCTCAGGCTTGGCAGCAAGTACCTTTCTCTGCTAAGTGATCTCAACTGGTCCTCAACTGAATTTTAGAGGCATTTTTTTTTTTATCAAGTTTTGGAAACTATCTTAGTATTTAAGTTGGAATTTTGTTAACCCATATACTAATTTACAAGGAACTGTTATCTAGATCTTTCACTTAAGAGCATGATGTGTTTCCCTAAGTCTTTTGTTTTTCAACTAGTTTTTGGTCATTTTCTTGCTATCATGTCTGTCTGTCTTTTGTTAGGTTAATTGCTGGTTGTTTAACACGCTTCACTGCTATTGCAACAGAATGCCTCTTTACAACTGTACTTTCTAGTTATTACTACCACATGTTAATGCATTTGACTTTTGAGAATTTATATTATCTTTTGTTTTCCTGAAGTTTTAATTACCTGTTGTTATGACTGGTTTTCCTTGGATTATTGTGTTAATATGTAATTAAGTTGTCTCCATATAAGGATAATCTCATCTCTTCTACTATTTCCTTTTTTGCCATGACAAGGATGGCCAGTATGAGAGTGGGGATGAGAGAACAGGCTTTTTTTGTTTGTTTGTTTTTTTGTTTTTCGAGACAGGGTTTCTCTGTGTAGCCTTGACTGTCCTGGACTCGTTTTGTAGACCAGGCTGGCCTTGAACTCACAGCAATCCCCTGCCTCTGCATCCCGAGTGCTGGGATTAAAGGTGTGCACCACCACTGCCTGGTCAGAGAACAGTCTTGATTTTGCCTTTTTTGTTGTTTTTTTGAGACAGGGTTTCTCTGTGTAGCCTTGCCTGTCATGGACTCACTTTGTAGACCAGACTGGCCTCAAACTCACAGAGATCCGCATGCCTCTGCTCCCTGAGTGCTAGGATTACAGGTTTGCTTCACCGAGCCCAGTTTGCCTTTATTTTGAATAGATTCACTGTTAGTATAAAATATGATGTTATATCAGTTTCTCTGTGTAGCCTTGGCTGTCCTGGACTTGCCTTATAAACCAGGTTAGCCTCAAACTCTTATCGATTCACCTGCCTCTGCTTCCCTGAGTGCTGGGATTACTGGTGTACAGCACCATGCCTGGCTAGTTTTAGATTTTTAAATACTTCTAGTTTGGTGGTGATTTTTGTTTGTTTGTTTGTTTTTTCGTGACAGAGGTTCTCTGTGTAGCCTTAGCTGTCCTAGGCTAGCTTTGTAGACCAGCCTGGCCTCGAACTCAGAACCATCCACCTGCCTCTGCCTCCTCCCAAATGCTGGGATTAGAGGCATGTGCCACTGGCTGGTGGTCTTTCTTGTTTTACTTTTTTTTTTTTTTTTAAGATTTACGTATTTTTGTTTTGTGTGTATGAACCTTTGAATGTATCTATTTAAAATGGTTTGCATTTAGGGCTGGAGAATTAGCTCAGTGGTTGAGAGTATATAGTGTTCTTGCTGAGTTCCCAGCACTTGTATTGGGTGACTCACAACTGCCTGTAACTCCAGTTCCCGGGGAATCAGAGACTCTGGCATCCACGGTCATCTTGCACTCCCCCCCATATTTACATTATATATGTATATATTATATATACATACATACATAATTTAAAATAAAACAGTGGTTTGAGGTTTATTACACATCTTTTTACAAAGATATTGATAACAATGTGTGAACCAAGAAGTCCAAGGAGCTAGGTGTAATGGTCACTACTGTAATCCCTGTACTCGGGAGCTAGAGTCAGGAGAACTGTGATTTCAAGCTAGCCTGAGCTACATAGTGAGGCCCTGTCTCAAAAGGAAACCAAACAATGGCTGGGAGAGATGGCTCAGTGGTTAAGAGCACTGACTGCTCTTACAGAGGACTTGCTTTCAATACCTACCACTCATGTGGTGGCTTAAACCATCTGTGTAGCTACATTTTCAGGGGCTCCAACACCCTCTCTGCCCTCTGTGGGCACAAGTCATGCAATTGGTGCACATGCATACATGTGTGCAGACTAAACATAAAAAAAATCTAATAAAAAGGAAGCAAACCAGAAAAGAATATCAAAATCAATCCAAAGGCATTAACCTAGTCCTACTGGGGAAGGGTGAAGAAGCCTCTGTGTCTGGGAACATTCTTCCTGATGTGAGTGCTGTGCCGTGTAAGGTATGTAAGCAAAACTGTTGACCCCCCCCATAGTCACAATTTATTCATTGCATAAATGCTACATCTTGAAACATACAAAAATCTTATTTATCTGGCCATATTTGTTTTTATTAGTGAAACTGTTTGGATAATAGATGAGTAGTTTTACTTAATTTGTTCCATGTTACATTTCTGGGAGAAGTCATAGTTGATGACAATTTTAATCCTCTTCAGATATCTTTTTTATAATCTTTAACATTTTTTGTTGTCATTCAATAAATATTGTTGAGCTGGGCATAGTGGCACGCCCCTTTAATCCTAGCACTCTGAAGAAAGAGGTAGGAAGAGTTATGAGTTCAGTGAGTGTGGCCTACATAATAAGCTGTAGGCCAGCCAGGCCTACACAGTGAGACCCTGCCCATAAACAAACAAACAGATAATTAAATAAATATTGATTGAGCTCTAAACATTTAGAGATGCTAATGGTTGTTTACAATTTAGTGAGAAAATAGCCAATCAAATAATTATAAAGTAAGTGTTAAATTGCAACTGTATGTCCAGTAGAAAGCTATTTGTTCTTTTTTTTAAAGATTTATTTATTCTATTTATCATTTATACAGTATTCTGCCTACATGTTTGCCTGCCCTTCAGAAGAGGGCACCAGATCCCATTATAGATGGTTGTGAGCTACCATGTGGTTGCTGGGAATTGAACTCAGACCTTTGGAAGAACAGACAGTGCTCTTAACCTCTGAGCTATCTTTCTAGTCTGCTATTTGTTCTTATAACATTATAGGATAACTATTGAATTTAATGTTGTTTATTGTTTGTATTCCTTTTTTTTTTTTCACTGTGTGACATTATTCCTTGGTAGACATGAACAAATGGTCATTCACTTCAGATAGAGAATTGACAATAGACCAAAATACAATATACCAAAGTGTTACTTGGTGAACCAATAAACTTTGTTGGGGTTATACAGGAATATGGGTGAGAGGTTACTTCCAGGAACAGAAATGTCTGCACTGATCACTAAAGCTCACCCCAGTAGGGATGACAGCTCATGAAAGCTGGAAATGTGAATGAAGTACACGCACATTTCAACAAATTCAAAAGTGGTCTTTTAAGGCAGCCCGTTAGTCTCAGCTGTGTGTGTGAGTGAATGTGTCTGCTTACAGAAGGCGGGACCTGCTGACTGCTCAGTTTCAGGAACTTCCTGAAGTCGTCATTTATTTCCTGAGCGTAATAGGCACCTCTGCAAGATAGAATGTTCTACTTCCACTTAGAATATCCTCTTGTTTCACCTCCCCTTTAACATCTTGTGTCTTAAGGAACAAGATTCCCTCTAAGATGGCCAGTTTGGGGAGGAAACTGCTACATAACAGTACTCCACAAATATTAATATATTCATTTTGCATAACAACCATATGAAGTGAGTAAGCTTTTGTTTTACAGAAACAAAGGTGCATTTTGTGAAAAGCTTTTAATCCAGATTTGAGTAAACACTGAAAAAGACTAACCAGTAGTTGGTTAGTAGTTTTATGTACCGACTGTAGATGTGGGTTTCTCAGGAAAGTCTCCTAGGTAGACCTTGTTATGTTTTGCTGAAGACACTCTTTGTAATTTAAGTATCTCCACCCCCACCACCCCCACCCCCACCCCTCCACACCCCCCATTTTTAAAAAACAGGGTCTCTGTGTAACCCTGGCTGTACTTTAGCTCGCTCTGTAGACCAGGCCGACTTCCAGTTCACCCAGATCCACCTGCCTCTGCCTCCTGAGTGCTGGGATTATAGGTGTGCGCCACCACAGCATTAGGTGGGCCTCTTAATCAAGATCTTCCTGGTAACTAACTCTTCTGCCTCAAGTGCTGGGATTACAGAGATGTACAACATGCCTGGCTTGTGTTTACACCTTTAGTTTTAGCTTTCTTCATTTTCTTGTTCTTTGGGTCATATAGATTAAATATAGCTTGGGCATTTTAAAACTTACTTGTATAGCTTTTTAGTTCCTGAATTCTCCTTTGATATAACATGTAGATTCTATTCATATTTTTTTTTACCAACTGTTTTGCTTAATTTTGCCTAGTAGACATTATTGAACCATAACCTATTTGTAAAAGGCTGAGAATTACTTGACTACATTTTTACTGCAGATTTTTAAAAAAGTGAGACAAACCTATTTTTTTTTTTAAATCGGTAAATGGGAAGATTCTTGGGGGAAAAAATGGGCTTTAAGACTCTGATAACCATAATTAATTCAGGAATACATTTGGACAGCTGTTTTTCCACTTTAAGTTACAGAGTGTTACATGTCTTGTCCTAGTTTCTTTTGCTGTTGCTATGATAAAATCCCCTGACAAAAGTCCCTTCCGGGAGTGTATAGTCTATCATTTCAGGGAAGTCAAGGCAGCAGGAGCTTGAACTGGTCTCATAGCATCCATAGTCAGAAAGCAGAGGGATGAGCGAATGCAGCTGCTCAGCTCCCTCCCCACTCACCATTCTGGATCCCCAGCCTAGGGAATGTCCCACACGTAATTAAGATGTACCTTCCCATTTCAGTTAATGCAATCAATATGTTTTCTCACAGGCATACTTACAGGCTCATTTCCCAACTCATTCTAGATTCTGTCAAGTTGATAATTAAAACTAACCCTTACGTCACTTTTTGCAGAAGACACATATGCATTATATTTAAAAGAGCATATAATGTTAATGAGAGGCCTGTCTAAAGCTCTGACCAGAAATTGTTTGCTTGGTGTTTGATTTGATAGAGAGCTCCTTGTTTCTAGGGCCCCAGTTGAGCTTTATGAAGTTATGATGCTCATGTGTTATGCTTACCATTTTGCCCAAGGAAAGGTCACCCTTCCCCACTGACAGTAACCTGGTGAGGCTCACAGAGCTCAGCTGTGTTTTTAGGAACAACTTTCTAAAGCCTCCACTTTTAGTGTCTGACTGTTGCTTTGCACCAAGTGTCTTAGAATAGTGGTTTTGGCAGACCATTTCTTGATATTCTGAAATAGCTGTCTTGTTACAACAAAAAGAATAAAAGGAGAGTTTAACCTAGAAAGAGAAGGTAGTCCTAGTTTTGATAGATCTAAAAATTATTCCATTTATTTAAAAGAAAAGGAATCCCTCACATCCTTTAAAACAACCTGTTTTCTCTGCTGTGTCTCTGTTGTTGAAGAGGTTTATTTATTTATCTATTACTTACTAATTTGATTGATTTGATTTTAAGACAGTCTTTGTAACCTAGCCTAGAACTCACTGTGTAGACTGGCCTTAAAGTCACAGAGATTTTCCTGTCTCTGCCTCCCAAGTGCTGTTGTGCCACCTGGTTTGCCTTATTTTTTCATTTCGTTTTGTTTCTCCTTTTTTCTTTTTTCTTTTTCTTTCTTCAAGATTTACTTATGATGTTTACAGTGTTCTGCCTGCATGTATGCACTCTCAACCACTAAGCCATCTCTTCAGCTGCTAGACATGCTTTTTCTTTCTATTTTAAAAAAAAATTATTATTATTTTTTTGGACACAGGGTTTCACTGTGCAGCCTTGGCTGTCCTAGACTCTCTTTGTAGACCAGGCTGGCCTCGAGCTCGAAGCGATCTGCCTGCCTCTGCATCCTGAGTGCTGGGATTAAAGGCGTGCCCCACCACACCCGGCTGGACATACTTTTTCAATTGGCCTAATTTTATAAGATTACCTGTTAAGACCCTGGCTGGTATCATAGGTCTCTAATTTAGCTGGGGAGGCTAAGGCAGGAGAATCTTGGTTTCAAGGTCAGTTTAAAAAACTTAGTGTGACACTTTCTTAAAATTAAAGTTTTAAGAATGCAACTTAGGTGCTGGAGAGATGGCTCAGAGGTTAAGAGCACCGCCTGCCCTTCCAGAGGTCCTGAGTTCAATCCCAGCAACCACATGGTGGCTCATAGCCATCTATAATGTGATCTGATGCCCTCTCCTGCAGATAAAGCACTCATATGCAATAAATAAAATAAATCTTTAAAAAAAAAAAGAATGCAACTTAGTAATAGAGCACTTGCCTTGGATGTATGAAGCCCTAAATTCAGTTCTCAGTATCATCAAAAATAAAAGAAGACTATCCCTGAATGTCATGATCTGCTTGTTAAATACTACAAGCTTTCTCTATTTCTGATTTGAGATCTTACTAAGTCAAGACATAGTTCAAATAAGAATACTCATTTATTCTTTTCATCATTTATTTTTTGAGATGACACACATGCTAACTAGCTCAAGCTGGCCTCAAACACAGTGGTCCTCCTGCCCAGCCTCCCAGGTGCTGGAATGGCAGGTGTGAGTTGCCATGCATGGCTTGGATATGGTTTTCCAGTTTGATTTACTACTTTTACTTTATTTCTTTTTGAGACTCTCACTCTAACATAAGTTTCCTTCACACACAAGAGCTGTGTTCCATCACATCCTGTGTTTCCTGACTGTGTGTGTGTGTGTGTGTGTGTGTGTGCGCGCGCGCGCGCGCGTGCACGCGTGCGCACGCGCACATGCATTATGTGTATGCTCTGCACTCAGTGTAGTGTAGCTTTTTGCTGTTAAAATGTCATAACGTCTCTTTTTTCATGTAAAAGACATTTTTAATCACTTCCCAAATTGTACTTGTGATTGTTGTGACTCTGATTTATCTGAAACGAATGCCACTGGCCAGGCATGAACCACACTGACATTCCTAAGTGTTCTGGGATGCTGTATTGCATTGGACTGAGAGATGCTGAGTATGTTTAATTTATGCCTTCATACGGTACTTGGAGAAAAGTGGTCACTCTTAGAGGTGTTTAGAATCCCCACCTTGTTTGTGTGTGTGTGTTTGCCCACACCCCAGGTATGTGCCTGCCACAGTGCCTGTGTGACAGTCAGAGAACAGCTTGGGATGTCAGCCCTTGCCTTCTACCTTATGTCATACTTAATTCCGAAATGAAAACAATAACCATGTTATAATTACACCTACATGATAGAACTATCCCACATAGAATCATAAAATGCATTGTATATTTAGCCAGGTTATGATTACGCCTAATGTGATAACAGAACTATCCCTCATTCAAGTGAACCACTTCTGTCTTTGTCGTTCTTCTATGGTTGTGAAGAGACATCATGACCACAGCAGCTCCTAGCTAGCTGGAGGCTGGCTTACAGTTTCAGAGGCTTAGTCCATTCTTTTCATAGGCAGACACCGTGCTGGAGAGCTAGCTAAGAAAGAGTTCTACACCTGGACCTGCAGGGAGAGAGAGACACACAGACACACAGACAGACAGACAGACTGGGCCTGGCATGGGCCTTTGAAACCTCAAAGCCCACGCCCAATAACACATTTCCTCCAACAAGGCCACACCTCCTGGTCCTTCTAATCCTGTGAAAGAGTTCCCCTCCCTGGTGACTAAGCATTCACATATGGGAGCCATTCTTTGTCAAACCACCACACTTTGTATGGGGGGGGGGGTGCAGGGGGACAGAGCAGCCTGTAAAGTGGGTCAGTGGTAAAGCTTGTTCTGCAAACCAAGGACCAGCATTCATCCCTAGAACCCTCATAAAGATAGAAGGGAAGAAAGCAGCTGCACAGAGTTGTCCTCTGACCTCCACATGTGTGAGGTGGCAAGTGTTCCCCTTCATCATGCACATGTGCACATGCACACTAATAGTCTATTTTGCTTTAAATCCAAGTAGAGTGGGAAAGGGGATTTTAATTCATCTGAAATAACTTTAAAAAAAAACTGTTAATAGATCACAGTTGTCTTTCTTTAGCTCAATGATTTCAAGGTGGACTGAGCTGTGCTTTATTTGGGTGAAAGCTAAGCAGAGCAGCAACTTGTTACACAAAGTGTATGTGGTGAACTGCTCTTTCTAGGCTGGAGCCAGATGATGACGCAGCGTGCTCTCCTGCTGCTCAACCTTTGCCCTTGGTGTGGGTGTTCTTTCTTTACTGGATTTTTTAACCTGTGGACAGAGAATTCACTTACTGGGTGTTCTCTGGGTTTCCAGTTTGCTTTGATTGTTCCTCCCCCAGCCCCCATCACTTCCTATTTATCCTCCAAGCCTAGGCCAGGTCTCATTTTTCCCCCTACAAGCATTTCCTAATCACCACTTCTCCACAATGTGCTGATTTTAGGGTCTATTGAAAAAAAGAGAAATGAGGCCATTTACTTGTTATTCAAGTAAATCTTTAGCTAGTTAAAAATTATGTTTTAAATGTCACCAGATGTAAATGTTAAAGCAATCTGTTAACAAAAAGCAAACAAACAAAAACAAAAACCAAAAAAACCAGAAGAAAAGGAAAATAAAAGAAGCAGAAAACTGCATGTTACTTTGGGCACCTTTTTGAGTCAAGTCCTTTACCTCCTCAATACACAGAGTGATGCAAAGCACCTCACTCCACTAATGGCTGCCCTCTTCCTTTTTAGGATCATGGCTGCTGTTCCTCAGAACAATCTACAAGAACAACTGCAGCGCCATTCAGCCAGAAAACTTAATAATAAACTCAGCCTTTCAAAACCAAAATCTTCGTAAGTATATTCATTTTCATTTACATGGCAAATCAGGTGTCATACAAATGGAGCTCTTGTCTCTCAGCTCTGTTTGAGGTAGGATCCTGTGTGTAGCTCATGCTGGCCTAGAACTCACTACTTAGTTCCGGCCACCTCACTGCACACTTGCAGCAGTGCTGCCTTAGCCTCTGTGCACTGGGATTGTTACCACACCAGGCTTCTTCCAGCTCTTTCAGAGGAGATGAGGGGCTCAGTGGTTTTCCCATTTTGCAAAATAATAGTAGAGCGGGTGCTAGGAGATCTGGGTGTGATTGCTCTAGCTTTACACAGGCCCTGGCACATTATTACTTGTCCAGTAAAGTTGGATAAACAAGTAAGGAATTTTCTTGTAGAATTGGGCAGATATTATACTTTAATATAATCTCATGTGCTCCACAAAATTATGTAGGGAAACAACTGCTGTCTCCTGCAAGCTATACCCCAAGTTCTTAAGGTGTGTAATTATTATTTGTATTTAGGTTGTGCCCTTACCAGGTCGCAGGCTCTGCTCCAGGCACTTGACGTTAACGTTGCTTTAAAGTCACTATTAACCGTCATGTCAGCAATTTCAGGAGACGGCAAGTCTCTTGCCTCCTTTATGTCCTTTAGATCTCAGCAGATTTTTTTTTGTTTGAGACAGGGTTTCCCTGGCTGTCCTGAACTTTGTAGACCAGGTTGGACTTGAACTCACAGAGATGCACCTGCTTTTGCCTCCCAAGTGCTAGAATTAAAGGCACGCGCCAACTATGCCCTCTTTCTTTCTTTCTTTCTTTTTTTCTTTTTTTTTAACTCTTCTCTCTTAATATTTTTTGTCAGAGGAGGAAAAACCATTCTGAGTCTCTTGCTTTTTTCACACATTCTGTCTCTTCTGAAGGACTGCCAGCCTGAGAAATAAGGTGTGGGACTGGCATGGGAACTCTCAAAGCCCAGTAATTAGCCTCTGAATGGGAAGGATCAGAGCAGCCAAATGGATTTTCAAAACCACAGAGGGAGATGGGTTCTGTGCTCATTTGTAATACAATTAATGTAATATTTTGGGGTGGAGGTGGAAGACAGAGTGTCTGTCTCTCCTTCTCTCTCTGTCTCTCTCTCTGTCTCTCTGTCTCTCTGTCTGTCGGTCTGTCTGTCTGTCTGTCTCTCTGTGTGTGTGTGTGTGTGTGTGTGTGTGTGTGTGTGTGTGTAGCCCTGGCTGTCCTGAATTCATTCTGTAGAATAGGCTGGTCTTGAACTCACAGTGATCAGCCTGCCTCTGCCTCCCTGAGTGCTGGGATTGAAGGTGTGCACCACCAGGACAGGCCTAAGTGTAATTTGTATTTGAAAAGATGTTTTTAGACTAATGAGTTCGTCAAGATTGAAATGAATCCATCCTAGGACTGGGGTTGTAATTTATAGTAGAATGCTTGCTTAACATAAACGAGGCCCGAGGTTCAGTCCCCAGCATCACAAACAAACGAATTCATCTAATTCAGTTTTTCCATTATTTTTCAGACGCTTTACTTTTAAAAAGAAAACATCAGAGAACGATGTGTCTGTCACTAGTGTGTCTGTGGTAAAAACACCTGCGTTGAGTGATAAAGATGTGAATGTGTCTGAGACCTCTTCATTTACTGAGCCTCCGCCCCACACACCAAAGCAGCAGTCAACGATTGATAGCTTCTTTACAAGTTCTGGAGGACAGCAGACCAAGGGGACCTGCATCGAAGCATCACTGCTGGACGGGGCACAGATTCCTCAGGAAGTTGTATGCCCTGCCCCAAAAACCCCAGCTGCAAAGAAACCCCACATTGCTGTTTTCAAGAAATTAGAATTTAGTTCTTCACTAGATTCCCTCAATG
The DNA here is from genome assembly GCF_964271855.1 of Acomys minous. Lineage (NCBI taxonomy): Eukaryota > Metazoa > Chordata > Mammalia > Rodentia > Muridae > Acomys > Acomys minous. Next base: position 115,987,646 of record NC_140484.1, on the reverse strand, counting down.
ATTGGGCTGATATAGATGACTTTGATATTTCAGAATCAGAAGCGTTTGTTTCCCTGACCAAAAATCCTGTCCCAAGGGTAAGCACTGCTCAGAAATTGAAAAAGACAAAGAAAAACTTTTTTAACCCACCACTTCATAAAGTAACTACAGCAAAGGCTGACTTGACTCCTTCCCCTGAAAGCCTGCACGTGGACATAACTAAGGATCACAAGGATAAGTGCCTGAGCAGTGACGTGATCTGCATCGATGATGACGACGACACCGCCTCTGAAGAGCTCATGAGGAAAGACTCTCAGGAAAGTCAGTCTTTGAAAACTCATTTGGGAGTTGAAAGAGGTAGCCATTATCTCATTTTCATTTCAGTGTGTTTATACTACTTTTTAATTTAAAGCTAAACATTGAGAATAGTGGTAAATAAAACAGTTTTTGTCCTTGAGGGTCTGAATATCTACTGTGCCAGGGTTAGCTCTGCTTTTCTACATGAAGAAAGGTTCACAGAGGTTAAATGAGTAGCTGCTGATAGAACTAGAAAGTGAGATGAGCCCTCCTGTGTGTGTCATTTCTTACTGGTCACCATAAATTACACACCAAATGCTGACGGTAATTTCTAATCATCCTGTTTACTGCAGTCATGTATCTCTTAGTGACAAGGATATGTTCTGAGAAACATCTCTAGTTATACAAAAGGTACAGTAAATATAAGCGTTCAATTTTTTTTCAAGAATTTTATGTACTGAATAAAGAACAAACCATGAGTGGAACTGGTAGAACTGGAAGCTTCTCTGAGTGAGTGGAAAGTGACAGAGACCTAGGATGTTGCTAGCCATTTCACTACATTATAAACACTGCACTTAGCCTGAAGCATACTCACAAAACTCACAAAAGATTTACACTTCCTCAGTAGCTACTTTTAGATCATTGTAATTTTTAAGCTTTAATTCTTTAATTCTTATACATACTTAGCTTAAGCCCAAAAAGCATTGATTGTAGAGTGGTGTAAAATATTTCCTTTTCTTATTTTATGTTGTTAGTTTTATGTCAACTTACACAAGCTAGAGTTATTTGTAAAGAGAGACTCTCAATTGAAAATTCCCCCACCAGCCAGGCATGGTGGTGCACGCCTTTAATCCCAGCACTCAGGAGGCAGAGGCAGGTGGATAGCTGTGAGTTCGAGGCCAGCCTGGTCTGCAGAGTGAGTCCAGGACAGCCAAGGCTACACAGAGAAACCCTGTCTCGAAAACCAAAAAAGAAAAAAGGAAAAAAGAAAATTCTCCCACCAGATTGGCTGATGGACAAGCCTATGGTGCATCTTCTTGATTGATGGCTGATTTAGAAGGGCACAGCTCGCTAAACAGTGCCAACTCTGGGCTGATGGCCCTGGGTGCAGTAAGAAAATAAGACGAACAAGCTAATAAATTGTTCCATGGCCTCTGCAACAGTTCTTGCCTCCAGGTTTCTTCTGTGAGTTCCTGCTCTAACTTACCTGGATGGTGGACTGCAAGTTGTAAAATGAAATACCTTTTCCTCACTAAGTTGCTTTTGGTCATGTTGTCCATCAAAGTAATAGTAACCCTAACTAAGATGTGTGTGTATGAGTGTTTTTGCATGTGTGTTTGTGGGTATGTGTACAATGTGTATGCTTTGTGCCTTCAATGGTAAGAAGAGGGCACCATATCCCTTGGAATTGGAGTTATAGATGGTTATAAACCGTCGTGTGGGTGCTGGGAACCCAGTCCAGGCCCTCTGCATGAGTAGCAAGTGCTCTTAAAGCTTTAAGCCATCTCTTTAGCCCCAGCTCTTAAATTTTTGATACTTCTGCCTCAGTCTCCTGTTGAAATTAAGATTAAAAACTTCCACATCCAATTCACCCTTTACTTTTCTTCCTTCCTCTTCATCTCTCACTCCTTCCCTTCCCTCCTCTCTCTCATCTTTCCTTCCTTTTCTTTTTGTTTGTTTTTTGTTTTTGTTGTTGTTGTTGTTGTGTTGGTTTTTGGGTTTTTTTTGGTTTGGTTTTTCAAGACAGGTTTCTCTGTGTATCCTTGGCTGTCTTGGATCCACCTGTTTCTGCCTCCCAAGTTATGGGATTAAAGGCATGTGCGACCATGCTGGCTCTTCTTTTTTCTTTTTTTAAAAAAAGAAAAAGATTTATTTATTATTTATATAGTATTCTGCCTGTGCATAAGCCAGCAGGCCAAAAGAGGGCACCAGATCTCATTATAGATGCTTGTGAGCCACCATGCGGTTGCTGGGAATTGAACTCAGGATCTTGGGAGGAAACAGGCAGTGCTCTTAACCTCTGAGCCATCTCTCCAACCCCATCTTTCCTTTCCTTTTATTATTTTTGTTTTTTTGTTTTTGAGACAGGGTTTCTCTGTGTAACAGCTCTGGCTGTCCTGGAACATTCTCTGTAGTCCAGGCTATCCTCGAACTCACAGAGATTCATGTGCCTCTGCCTCCCAAGTGCTGGGATTAAAAGGGTGCGCCACCACCGCCCAGCCATCTTTCCTTTCTTTATTAATGTTCTTTAACTAAGACATGAACATGAACATTAGCTTAACACAGGGTCAGGGTTGTGAGCATCATTGTCTTCTATCACGAGTCTCTTGCCAATAGGTCTTTGGGGGCAATAACAGGAATTAACCCTTCATCTCCTGTGCATTCCTTTTGTTTGTTTGTTTGTTCTTTTTGTAGGTTTCTAGGACCCTCTGGATCTTTCTATTTCCCCATCTCCTATATTTCTCTTTTGTTGTTGTTGTTTTTTGTTTTTATTTGTTTATTCGTTTTGTTTTGTTTATCGAGACAAGATTTCTCTGTGTAGCCTTGGCTGTCCTGGACTAACTTTGTAAACCAGGCTGGCCTGCCTCTGCCTCCCGAGTGCTGGGATTAAAGGTGTACACCACCACCGCCCGGCTCCTATATTTCTCTTACCTAGAGTCCCAGTTAGGTAACATCTATCCCAATCTCCTAGTAAGTGAAGACTTTCCTGGGACATGCCTTTTGGGCTAGTGCCCAATTATAAGTGAGTATATACCATGTGAGTCTTTCTGCCTCTGGGTTAACTCACTCAGGATGATCATTTTTAGTTCTATCCATTTGTCCACAAATTTCAGGATTTCTTTGTTTTTAATAGCCGAGTAGTATTCCATAGTGCAAATGTACCACAGTTTCTTTATCCATTCTTCAACTGAGGGACACTTGGGCTGTTTCCAGGTTCTGGCTATTATGAATAAGGCTGCTATGAACATGGTTGAGCATATGTCCTTGTTGTGTGGTGGAACATTTTTCTGGGTATTTTCCAAGGAGTGGGATAGCTGGGTCTTGAGGAAGCCCTAGTCCCAGTTCTCTGAGATAGCATCAGATAGATTTCCAAAGTGGTTGTACAAGTTTGCGTTCCCTCCAGCAATGAAGGAGTGTTCCCCTTTCTCCACATTCTTGCCAGCATGTGGTGTCAGTTGAATTTTTGATCTTAGCCATTTTGATGGGTGTAGGATGGAATCTCAGAGTCATTTTGATTTGCATTTCTCTGATGACTAAAGACATGAGCATTTCTTTAAGTGTTTCTCAGCCATTCGATATTCCTCTGTTGAGAATTCTCTGTTTAGTCTGAGCCCCATTTCTCAATTGGGTTATTTGGTTTGGTGGTGTTTAATTTCTTGAGTTCTTTATATAGTTTGGATATTAGACCTTTGTCAGATGTAGGGTTGGTGAAGATCTTTTCCTAGTCTGTAGGCTGTCACTTTGTTCTGTTGACAGTGTCTCCTGCCTTACAGAAGCTTCTCAGCCTCATAAGGTCACATTTATTAATTGTTGACATTAAGGCCTAGGCTGTTGATGTTCAGAAAGTTGTCTTCTGTGGCAATGTGTTCCAGACTTTTCCCCACTTTTTCTTCTAACCAATTTAATGTCTCTGGTTTTATGTTGAGGTCTTTAATCCACTTGGACTTGAGTTTTGTGCATGGTGACAAATACTGGTCTAATTGCATTTTTCTACATGTAGACATCCAGTTAGACCAGCACCATTTGTTGAAGATGCTATCCTTTTTCCATTGAATAGATTTGGCTTCTTTGTCAAAAATCAAGTGAACATATGTTTGTGGATTCATTTCTGGGTCTTCAGTTCAATTCCATTCATCAACCAGCCTATTGCTGTGCCAGCACCATGCTGTTTTAATCCTGTTGCTCTATAGTACAGCTTGAGATAAGGTATGGAGATTCCTCCGGAGGATCTTTTGTTGTATAGGATTATTTTAGCTAAAAAGTATGGAACACTTCATGAATTTGCGTGTCATCCTTGCACAGGGCCATGCTATTCTTCTCTGTATTGTTCCAATTTTAGTATATGTGCTGCTGAAGTGAGCACCTTAACTTTTTTTTTTTTTTTAACATATCTCTTGTGTTTTCTACGCATTAAGAAAATTTTTCTCAGGCTGTTTTGAAACTGGGTCTCACTATGTAGACGAGGCTGGCCTTAAACTCAAGAAAGCTGCCTATCCTTCCTGAGAAACTGGATTAAACTGCCTGCACCATCACACATGGCTAAAAGTTGTTTCATCATTAACTTTTAAAAATTTATTGTGTCATTTTGTTTGTTTGGGGGTGTTGTTTTTGTTTTTTAAAGATTTATTTATTATGTATACAGTGCCCTGCCTGCATCTCATTATAGATGGCTGTGAGCCACCATGTGGTTGCTGGGAATGGAACTCAGGACCTCTGGAAGAGCAGTCAGCCAGTGCTCTTATCCTCTGAGCCATCTCTCCAATCCTAATTTATTGTTTTTATTTATTCAACTCCTGGAAACCCAGGAGCTCTTTTCTGTTCTCTGAGTATTTATTTCTGTAGGTCATGAGACACTCATGAAACACATCCACACTCTTCCTATAGTGCGCGTGCCTATGTGTGTATAGTGGTCTCTGGTTTTTGTTTTTGTTTTTTGTTTTTTTTTTCTCCAATTTTATTTTATTTCATTTTTGGTCTCTTGATTTTCTTACTGGAAGTGTCCTTGAAATGTCTGTTTTGCACTCTTCTAAGAGCCCAATGATGTAAACTATTTAATCCTCAATTTTTCCTTAAGGAAGTTGCTGTGATCTCTTACTAGAGATAAGGAAACTAAGGTACGGGAGAATTAAATAATTAAATGGCAACAGCAGAGCTAGGATTTGAACCAGCGGTCTGGAGTCTCTCGAATTCACCTGGTAACCATGGTACGAGCCTGTTTCCCCATCTCTAGGTTCCTCTTCTGTATTGGCTTCAAGAATAAGGACATGGACAGCGACTTTCAGTTCACAAGAGACTTCCCTCCTAGCTGACATCACCTAGTTATGAACCTTTCTTCAAGATATTTCTCTTCTTTCTCTATGGAATTACAAAAGACTAGGTATAGGACTCTAGAAATAGCAAGGTCTGAGGCAGGAAGAGTGAAGGGATGGGGTATAAGCTTTAAGTGAGACCTGTGGTGGAAACCATCTCCTGCTCCTGGCAGAGTAACTGCACTTTAACTGAACCTCTGTGGACCTTACTGAGTTTTGTTTTACCAAGCTGGGATCATAGGCATACAGCCCCACACCCTGCTCCCAGGGGTTCTTGTAGACAATGAAGAGAATAATGCCTACCTTGCTGGAGAGTTGTTAGAGTCCAAGGTGTGCTATAGGCCTTCAGGAATGGGCAGCTAGCATCCGCCAGTCTAGTAGTCCTTCCAAAGAAGGAGCAGTAAGAGGGCTGTTTGTTTTGTAAACTCTCCCTAATTCCATAATTGTTTCCTCTCTTTAGAGCTACAAAGCAGCATCTTGATAATAAGTTCTAGAGTTTGTCTTGAGTCACGTGAAGGTTTCTAGTTTGTAGCTTTTGGCAGTCACTCTTCCCCTTCCCCTGTGGCCCGCCCCCCCCAATCAGAACAACGGTTGTCTGTCTTCACTTTCCTTTGAGGTCTTGGTCAAGGGTTTTCCTTGTAGTGTGAGGTGGTATGTGGTCTCTCAAGCAGGGAGATCTGAGCTCCTTTCCACTGTGTAGGGACTTGCATCTTCATGAGCCTTCCTTGGCTTTTGAGTTTCATCAGACCACTGTGCAACCTCTTCTTTTCGGTCTGAGGCTCTTTACACAGAAAACCAAAATGACATAAGAAGTCAGCAGTGCCATGGTTGGCACCTCACAGCCATGTCCTTTTCCTCATAGTTCCTGGGTGTTTCTCATAAAGATCATCCCCCCACTGTTTTTGTATGCCCCTGTTTTTCCCTCTTATCTCCTTTCTGACCCTTGCTGCCTATTTTTCTTCTGCAGCCATGCAGTCTCATTTTTCTTCTCTGAGCATTTTTTTCCTTTCTTATTTCCTTGCCTGCAGAGAATACTGTTTTCCTGGAGCCCATGTAAACTGACTTTTTCTCCTTTATATGAAGTTGAGTGTACACTTTCTTTGCTTATATTGTTTTCCCTAAACAATTGTTTTCTTCCCTTCATCTAAAACATCGGCTCTTTTAAAATTACATCTCTTAGTTGTATGGCTCAATAAAGAGAAGGGTGGAGGGTCTTGTGAGGTGGTGTGCTGTGGTAGAGTACTTGCCTGGCATCTTCGGGCTCTGGGTTCCAGCATCATTATTTATTTATAATTGCTTTATAGCCAGACAGATGAGTGTGCAGCAGCAGCTTATTGACGTGATGGAGCGCATCTGTCGATTAGTTGATACTGTTCCTGTTGATGGATTGAAAGCTTTGAATTGTGGGAACGAGTTGCTTCAACAGCGAAGCATAAGGTACCTTGGTTTTCCTCCTTCTGGGAGAGATCTGGTTGCAGTTCCACTGCTCCAAGTGAAGAAATGGGCAAAGTGTCCAGGCTGTCTGGCCAGACATAAGGGTGATAGTTATATCACTTAAGTTTTAGATTTATCTCATTTTCAAACCATTCATTTAAGATTTATATTATAATTTTTGAGACTGGGGAAAAAAGACATACTTTTCTATAGTTTCTGTTGGGATTAAAAGTGAAGGTAAAATTTGTGGTTACTATAGCAAACTCTTTACATTTAATGTGTTCTCTTTTCTTCAGAAGGAAGCTCCTGGCTGAAGCAGATTTTAATGGAAATGATATCAGTCTTCTGGGTTCACTGTGTAGGCCCAGGCCTGATTCACTTGGCCACACTGTACAGGGTGATTCCTGTCCTGTGGGACATTCTATTAAAGAGTTAAACTCACCATCCCCTCCCTCACACTTCCTTTCCACTGAGGAATGTTTACTGACCACCACTCCAGGAAAGACAGGATTCCTAGCCACCCCAGAGTATCCCTTTGAAAGGCCTTCGTTGAATTGTCATTTACAGAAGTCCTTTGTAAGTGGCAGCTCAGCTGAAACACTAAGGACAGAAAAAAGAAACGAAAGCACTGATTTCCCGGGAAGTGTTCTAACAAGCACCACTGGGAAAGATGAGAAAAAACATGCTGCTTCAAGAAACAACACAGAGAGTGAAGTTCAGGCCTCCTATGATATTGATAATTTTAACATTGATGACTTTGATGATGATGATGATGATGATGACTGGGAAAACATAATGCACAGTTTTTCAGCCAGCAAATCTTCCACAGCTGCCTACCCACCTATCAAGGAAGGTGGGCCAGTTAAATCTCTATCAGAGAAGATTTCTTCAGCCAAGACAACGGCTCTTCCATTGGCACCAACTGCTCAGAATAAAAACTTCACAGAGTCAAGTCAGAGTCGCACTGGTAAGTCTAAAATAAATTGAATGCTTAAATATTATAGGAAAACAAAACTGTCTAAAATAAGAGTTGTATGCTAAAAGGCATAGCAGCACATTATTGCCTGAACACCACATTGTTTCTGTGCAAATTTCTACTGATGATTTGAATTACAAATCACAATTTCAAAAGCAAGTTACTCTTTGTCTCTGTAGCAGCTGTAGGTTTATAAATGTCTAATTATAGCCTATTGTAGTAAAGCTCTAAAGTCATCACAAATGCCTTTGCCTTTAAACTAACATTTTCTAGTCCCTAAAACAATAAAGCTCATGGGTGCCAAATTTTTAGTGACTTGGGGGTAGGCAAAATAAAAGGTTTTTTTGTTTTGTTTTTGGTTTTGTTTTGTTTTTTTCAAGACAAGGCTTCTCTGTATAGTAGCCCTGGCTGTCCTGGACTCACTTTGTAGGCCAGACCAAGCTGGCTTCAAACTCACAGAGATTTGCCTGCCTTTCCCTCCCAAGTGCTGGGATTAAACGTGTGTACCACCACGCCTGCCTAAATAGGTGAATTTATATGGTCAAAATGTGTAAATTTTCAGAATTCTGGATAGTGAGACGGAATTCACTTACAAAGTACAGAATTGTTTCAAGTCTTGTAACATTAAAATGTGACACAGCATAAGAAGGATATGAAAGCAGAAAATCAGTAAATACTAAGTTAATCATGGTGGCTCACGCTTGGGAGGCTGAGGCAGAAGCATAACAGTGAGTTTGGATTATAGCATGAGACTATCTTAAAACAAACATCTTTTAACTGCTCGGTAAAGGCTCACAGTGCACCATGTCCTGGGCTGGGCTCTGGGAAGATTTCAGAAGAACCCATGTTGGATCTGGCAGTTTAATGAGGAATGAACTAAGCTACTGCAACGGCCTCAGAGTGAAGTCTAAATTAATTTTAAAGCCTTACATCAGCCCTGTAAAGTTATCTCAAAGTGGTTTTACTGAACAAGAATACATGTGCAAAGTTTTATGAAGTACAGCCCTCCCTATTTTTGCCACTGATGACTTAATAGCTCTGAGTTTGTTCTTACAGTGATGCTGTTGACCTTTAAAATAGCCACTAATGGATTTATTTTGGTACGTTAGAATGTGTCATACTTGATGTCTGCAATTATCTTTGAGACAGTTGAGTGTTGAAGTGAGAGGAGTTGCCAGAGCTGGTGTGTGAGAGCCTCTTGTTCTCTTGAACCAGAGCTGGCCCTGTGAAAATGCGAGCAGGGAGAGATGTGAGAGACAGTGAAAGAAGTATCTGAGAAGTTCAGGTGACACTGAGGTTTCAGACCTGGGTGACTGTGACACCATTCACAGAAATAGGGAAGTCAGGAGGCCGATTCCATTTAGAAAGTGGTCGAGAAGGACTATTTTCAGACTGTTGAACTTAAAACTGTTAGAAAATCATTCAAGAGGACATGTCTGGGGGAAGCGGGGGGGGGGGGGGGGGCAGTTAAGAGCACTGGCCATCCACCTGAGGACCTGGGTTAGGTTCCTCACGGCAGCTCACAACTCAGTTCTAGGGGGATTCAACACCTTCTTCTGGCCTCCTCAGATACCAGTCATATATGTGGTGCACAGATTTACATGCAGAAGAAACACTCATATCCATAGAATAAAAATAGGATAAATAAATAAATAAATTAATTAATTTTTAAAAATGCTTTAAAAAGAAAGTAGTGTCTTTTAGTCAGTTGGATGTTTGTAGTGGGAACTTAGGAGGATGTCAGGAAACAGCCAGTCATTCTCTGCACACAGATTATGTTTAAGATCACAGGACCAGAAAAACTCCAAATAAGAACGAGTAAAAATCCCAAAATGCCACTTCCAAAGTTAAGGAGCAGGAGAAGTGGAGCCAAGAAAGGGGGTTCAAAGCCGGCTGGATACAGCTCACTGTGTGCTGTACACTACTGTGTCCTGGTGATAGTACACTACATCCTAGGACGTACAAATTCTAAGTTTGCTCCCTAGCACCACTGAAATGAGAGAAAGCAAGTAGAAGATATGATTATCTTGAAGAGGAAGGATGAACAAATTGTATTGATAGGGGCTGCGGAAAAGTCAAGGAAAGTCTTGATTTAGGCCCCTAGGAACATCTGAGACTAATTGGGACAAAAGCCATGTGAACAGTTAAAGTGTGCCATTGATTCTGTAGGGGAAAGGTGAATGCTAAACTATATTACTATAATAATGTACTGATGTTTTTTAAATATTGATTGTTTTGTAGATAAGTTGACACAAAATTTATCATCAAAAAATCTGAAGCATGAATATTTTCAAGGTCTTAATTTTCCTCATACAAAAGAAATGATGAAAATTTTCCATAAGAAATTTGGCTTGCATAATTTTAGAACTAATCAGCTAGAGGCGATCAATGCTGCGCTGCTTGGTGAAGATTGCTTTATCCTAATGCCCACTGGTATGTATTTTTAGATAAGAATTGGCAGGAGTCCATTGGCAGATGTTAAATGAAAGCTCTTTAATAGAAATAAATAGAACACCTCACATTATTCTTATTGTCCAGGGACCCTTTAGGCCCCCCCCACCAAACCACAGTAAGGAAATTTATCTCAGCTCCTTAAGGTTTTTAACTGAGAGCTCATTTGGGTAACCGGATGTAGAACTTTTCTTTGGGAATTTTTCTTTTTTCTAATCTAAATAAACCTAGAAGGGAGCAGAAAATGGATCTGAGAAACCATGGCCATGGTTCTGATCATCAGCTCCGGGGTGAAGGCATGGCATTCGCATGTAGCTCTGCCCCTCGCCAGGGAGGGGCGTGCCCACGGACAAGGCGCTTCACTCTTTGCTTGTCTTGTCAGAGCCTTTAGCAAGTACCAATTGCTGCTGCTTTTATTATCACATCTATTGACTAGACATCTGAATTTTTTCAAGCTGGGTTAAACATCACATAGTTTTTTACATTGTGATGTGGGGCATTGAGGGGGCTATGAGCATGCCAGGGCATACATGCGAAAGTCTTTGTTTTTTTGTTTTTGTTTGTTTTTGCGACAGGCCTTTTCTGTGTAGCCTTGGCTGTCCTGGACTCACTTTGTAGTCCAAGCTGCCCTTGAACTCACAGTGATCCTCTGCCTCCTGAGTGCTGGGATTAAAGATGTGCGCCACCACCTGGCTTTTTTGTTTGTTTGTTTGTTTGGTTGGTTGGTTGGTTGGTTTGGTTTGGGGGTTTTTGTTGTTGTTGTTGTTGTTGTTTGTTTGTTTTTTGAGACAGGATTTCTCTGTGTAACAGCCCTCAAACTCACAGAGATCCACCATGTCCGGCTCCGTGAAAGTCTTATCAGACTTGTACAGCAAGCTTTTATCCAGGCCCTCAGACTTATTTTAAAGATTAGGCAATGGTGGCTTATCCACATTTCAGACTTTATTAACTTAGTGGCACTGTGCCTACATTTCAACCCTGGTTTGGCCCTTGAAAGTTCTGACCCTGACTCTGACAGTCATCTACCCAGAGCTTTCAGTGGCTCTCCCCAGCTTCCGGAGGCATTTTCTGATTTCAGCCTCTTGACAACAGAGAAAGTAAAACGATTCCAAATAAAATTTCTTTTAGACAACTTTTTTAAAACCACTGGCCTCATGCATTTTATAGATGAAGAAACTGAGGCATAGACAGGTTAAAGGGCATGTCTGAGTCCATGCAGCTAATTAAGTGGTAGAGCAGATCTCTATTCTCAGCATCCCACTCCTTTCTTGACATGTCTGCATATATGCCAGAATGAAATTTACTCACTATATGGAAAAGAAGGAATGTAGTACATATTTTTAAGATAAATTTTAGTTCTAAAAACTACCTAGCCCAGCTTTTGCCGTTAGTATATTGGTGAAATTACAAATTAACTGGAATATAATCATGTAGTTATTTAAAATATGTTCTTCAGGGCTGGAGGTGTAGCTCGTTGGTAGAGCAGATGCCTGCACAGAGCCTTGAATTTGAGCCCCAACATGGAGCAGGGCAGAGAGGGAAAATGAGTACACGTGTAGCTTTACCCTTTCATTTCAAAGGAATAATTTCTATATTAATTATGTTAGTCCTAGATTTAGGATTTTTAGAGGCCCCTTATATTGCTTTAAACAGTTCGCTTGACTTCTGTTTCTTGCACTTACTGTTGCATATATCTATACAAGATGTCTTGAAAAACTGCGCTTTATTTAAATTTCCTAAAGAATTTGTTTAATTCATTAAGGCTAATTGCTGTAGGTAATCCTGTTTGGTGTCCTGTTAATTATTTTAAATATTATATTTGGTTTCCTTTGTAACTTTTACCTTTACACTCAAGATGAAAGCTGACATTTTTTCGTTATTTGTCTTTTAGGAGGTGGTAAAAGTTTGTGTTACCAGCTACCTGCCTGTGTTTCTCCTGGAGTCACTGTTGTCATTTCTCCTTTGAGGTCACTAATAGTAGATCAAGTCCAAAAGCTGACTTCCTTTGATGTAGGTTATTACATAAAACTATTAATAAAAACTGTGCCTTAGAAACACTTTCCAGTAAGCTAGGAAATCTTATTAACTATTGTTTAAGATATAAGAATAATTCACAAATTATTCTGGGTACATAGCTCCATGGCAGAGTGCTTGCCTAGCATACTGCAAAAAATAACTAAGATTAAATAAATAAAGCATATAGTTAAGCTGTAGAGTGAAGCACATGTGTTAAAACATTTTGATTCAAATAACCGTCTGTAATTCAGTCTGATTTTATTCTTCTAGAAGAATGTATTTTAGTGATAACTGTTAACCTATATTTTGCTGATGTAATTTGTTTCTACTATAAAGAGGTTTCTTTTTTTAGCTAATGTGAGATCATGGCTCTCTTTCCCTATGTACATGGGTGTGCCTGTACACCTGTCTTTTTCTTCATTGCTGGGCTGAAGGAATTACAGCTGTTGCTACATTCTATTAAGTTCTTCACATTGCAAAAGAATTGATGACGATGTTGTGAATCACATCATATCAGCTTGACAACTGGTTTGATTTTTCTTCTAAAGAAGTGTCAGTGCAGTGATGGTAACTATGCCCAGCTGTTCAGTGTTACAACCATTGTCCATCATGGCTCTACAGGGAAACCCTAAAGATATATTAAGACCTGTAAACATAGCATAGCCAACCCATCCACAGTGATGGAAACCTTTAATCCCAGCACTTGGGAAGCAAAAAGAGGTCCCTCTCTGTCAGTTAGAAGCCAGCCTGTAATCCCAGTACTTGGGAGGCAGAGGCAGGTGGATTGCTGTGATTTCGAGGCCAGCCTGGTCTACAAAGCAAGTCCAGGACAGACAAGGCTACACAGACAGACCAGACAGAAAAACCAAGAAGAAGAAGAAGAGGAGGAGGAGGGGGGAGGAGGAAGAGGAAGAAAAAGAAGAGGAAGAAGAGGAAGAAGAAGAAGAAGAAGCAGCAGCAGAAGAAGCAGCAGCAGCAGCAGCAGCAGCAGCAAGCCTGGCCTACAAGCAAGTTTCGGGCCCTGTCTCACACACACACAGACGTGCACAGACACCATGGTCTTGTTTACAGATAGAAGAGGTAAAGCAGTATAGAAAATGAAAGGAACGTAGCAAATATTCAAACGAGAGCTTTGAAGGCCGAAGTCGAGAAGGGTTAGTAGCAAATATTCAAACGAGAAAATGAAAGGAACAGTGGGGAGGCTTTTGCAGTTTTTCTTGACACAGAAGCATCTTGCCATAACACAAGCTAGCTTCAGGTTTCCCGTGATGCCAAGGCTGCCCTCAGACTCCTAGTCCGCCTTTCTCATCCTCTTGAGTGTTGCTGAGATTGCTCACTTGTGCCAACCCACTGAGGTAGGAAGGCTATTTGGAGTTATGTTTAACATGAATTTTTACAACTGTGTACTAACTAGATGTGACACACCTATAATACCAGCATTGGAGAGCTGATGATGCCAGTGAATCACAAGCTTCAGTCTCAAAGTGAGACTCTGACTCACAAAACAAAACGTAAGAGTAAAAATGTGTATGTTCATTGTTATTATAGTGAGGTACTTGTTTCTTTTGGCAGGTGTATATGACTTATAAAATATAAAACCTAAAAAGCACAAGCATGTCTAATTAATGTATAAATAAAATGGAATTATTATTTTTAACTTAGATTCCAGCTACATATCTGACGGGGGATAAGACTGACTCAGAAGCTGCAAATATTTACCTCCAGTTATCAAAAAAAGACCCAATTATCAAGCTTTTGTATGTTACTCCTGAGAAGGTTTGTATTTATTTCACTACTTTTAGTGTAAGATTACAACACACTAAAGTACATATATTTTAAGAACTTTGTCATAATTTTTACACACATTAAAGAATTCTTGTAGTCTTCACTCCAGAGTACAAATGCTAAGAGCTTCTCTGGCTCCTTTATTGTTCTGAAGGACTTAATTGAGAATGAGTTGCAGACCTGCCATTTTCTTCACTATGCATTTCCTGACCATATAGTATTCCCTCAGTAATCAGTGTAATTTATGCATCAGGAAATGTACAGTGCTACATCCTGTTACCTAAGCAAGTAAGCTTCCAGTAATAACCTTTTAAAAAAAGCTTTATTTATTTTATGTATATAAGTACACTGTCTTCATACACACTAGAAGAGGGCACCAGATCATATTACAGATGGTTGTGAGCCACCAGGTGGTTGCTGGGAATTGAACTCAGGACCTCTGGAAGAGCAGCAAATGCTCTTAACCTCTGAGCTGTCTCTCTAGCGCCAGTAATGACCTTTATAAATAGAAAGCAAGAAAATCCCAATTTAATCTCCTTTTATTTAAACAGGTTTTTTTCCCCAGTTTTCTAATTTTGACATTTTTGAAACATAAGGACCAGTTTTGAAGAGTGTGCTTCAAGTTGAATTTGTCTCATTTCCTGTTGGTTAAATTCACATTCTCACTTTGGCAGGGATGCTGCAGATGTGGTGGCATGGTCCTAAGTGTGCTGATGGAAGACACATGGCGTTGACTTGTCCACCACCAGTGGTGTTCCTTAACAATCGCTAGATTAAAATAGCATTGCCAGGCTGCTTCTCCTTCATTCTTACTTCTCCTCCCCCTTTGTCTTTGTAATTAGTAGACACCCATTGTGGGGATGCTGAGATTTAAATGCCCTCTTAGGCACCAGAGCCGCTCCACAAGTTTTACTTTCCATGGGTGACTTTGTTTCTCAATCAGTTATCACTAGAGTGAGTGCCAAGTTTTGATTTTCCTAGCATTGCCCATCATGGCATAGTGAGAGCTTTGCCTTCGCTACACACTTATCAGTGTGAACTTGTGCATTCTTTATTTGTTTAGTAAGTTATAATCAAATTTTATTATGTATTTGATGTTCTAATTGCCTAGATTTGACCAGTGAGGAAGGTTCATCAACCTGGCTTCTGTGTCCTTTTCATATGTCCCTGTCAAGTCGTGCTTGTTACTGGGATGCCATTGCTTCTGGACAAAGCAAGAACACTTAGATATGCTGAGGCGGAAAAAAGCTATAGCTGCTAACCTGATAGCTGAGACTCAACAGAATGTGCATGAGCGCACGGAGATGTCTCAGTTGCTCTTCTACTTCTGGTCTCCGTGGACTGAGAAGAGAGTCGCTTCTGTGTGGGCCAGTTCTAGCAGAGTAATTGCAGTGATATTAACGGTAGTCATTCAAATCACGTGTTTAAATCTCATGTATCTCTGATTCAGGTCTGTGCAAGTAACAGGCTGATTTCTACTCTGGAGAATCTTTATGAGCGGAAGCTCTTGGCGCGTTTTGTGATTGATGAAGCGCACTGTGTGAGTCAGGTGAGTTTCTCTTGGGCTATCAGTGTGTCTGTACCACCAGTAGTACTCACAACCACAGCATTGAAGAACAACCACATTGCCCCACTGGAGAATAAAGCACCTCCTGTATTCTAACCAGTGCTGGCTGTCATAGAGGTACAATGATCTGAAACAGTGTTGTTTTCCAATTAGTGGGGTCATGATTTCCGTCAAGATTACAAAAGGATGAATATGCTTCGCCAGAAGTTTCCTTCTGTTCCAGTGATGGCTCTCACTGCCACAGCAAATCCCAGAGTGCAAAAGGACATCCTCACTCAGCTGAAGATTCTCAGACCTCAGGTGTAAGTTGGTGAAGGCCATGCTTTCAGTTCCCTGCTTCTGTACATTAGCATCACCTATGGGGTTTTAACAATCCAAGTATCCAGATTATTCCCGATGGCAGGTAAATTAGAATATTTTAAGTTGGGTGTTTGTTTTTTTAATCCTCAAAGGATTCCAGGTGCATTAAAATTGGGAGCAAAATCTGTTTGGTTTTTTGTTGTTGTTGTTGTTGTTAGAAGTAGACTCTGTGGCAGCTTAGATGGCACAACACATAAAAGTGCCTGCAGCCAGGCCTGACTGCACGAGTTCAATCCCTGGTAGAATGAGAGAACTGGCACCTCCTGCCTGTTGCCTTTGACCTCCACAAGCGAGCCCTAATAGACAAACAAGTAAAAATTAAAAAAGTAAATGCTCCCACCCTGTGCCTTAGAAGTGGGATACATCCAACACAGTGCAGCCCTCTGAACAGGTAACCTTTACTTTGGCTTCCAGGCTCCCAAAGCACTTCATGGAGTTAACAGATGACCCTGCTTTGTCTTTTTTTTTTTTTTTCCTTAAAGTCTCAATTATATGCATAATCTGAGAACAGTCTAGACCCTCTTAGGATGCCATTTTCACTTGGACTTCATGGCACAGCATGGTTCTTGCTACCTCCAAATCCATAACTAACTGGTAACAAAAGCCACACAAAAAATTCCCCTGTATATATTTAGGTCCTGCAGGGTTAGCGCACCTCTGCCTGAGTTTGTTGAAATAGATGCATTCTTTGTTAAGTTAACTAGCTCAGCAAATACTTAACATGTTTGCACACCAAGGTTATTTTGAGGTTGAGGTAGACTGTCTGAAGGAATATGGATGGACAGGTAGATTTTTATTTATTTTTTAAAATGATTTATTTTATTTAATATATACGAGTGTTTGTCTGCATATATGTCTGAGCACTATATCTATCCCTGGTACCCACAAAAGCCAGAAGACATCAGATCCCTGGTAATCTGACTTTTATATACCTCTAATGGCCGTACTTGAGTGCAGAATGTTAGTGTTCTCAGAATTGTTTGTGTATAATCACAAAATGTAGAACGGAATGTTTCGTTTTGGTTTTTCGAGACAGGGTTTCTCTGTGTAACTTTGGCTCATTTTGTAGACCAGGCTGGCCTCGCACTCACAGAGGTCCACCTGCCTCTGCCTCCTGAGTGCTGGGATTAAAGGCGTGCGCCACCGCCGCCCAGCTTAGAATGGAATGTTTTAATGTCACTTGCAGTGAGGAATATTTATGTAAAATTTGGGTAAGAGAATATATTTTGCCTCCACATTAAATATGTGCTCTTAATTCTATATTGAATATTAATGTTATACATGAGGTTCTAATGTATGCTGAATGCTAGAAATGTGTTTCTACAACTATTGTACTTCCTATAAAATGTTTTATTTCTACCTACCCTCCTGTGTTTTTATTGAGATGAGGTGCAGAGTCTTGCTATGAAGCGCCACTGTCTTGGAACTTAAAGTGTAGACCAGGCCATCACTGAACTTTTGGCAGTCTTCTTGCCTCATCTTCTCAAAAGCGGTGATTACAAGTGTGCACCATCATCCTGGATTATGTATCTTTTCTGCATGAATGTGTGTATGTGTGTGTGTGTGCTCATGTGAGTGTTTGTGAGTGTTCCTTAGGAGGCAACCACCTCATTTTTTGGAGGCAGGATTTTCTGATATGACTGGAGTTAGCTCTGTCGGCTAGAATGGCCTGGGGATCCACCTTATGTCTGCCTTCCCGGTTTTTGCATTACAAGTGGTAAGCAAATGCTGACGACCATTGGCACAACCCCATAATTAAAAGAAGTCATGTAAATTCCCTTACATTTGAATGATTTTCTGGAAATAGAGGACTTACACATTTATCTAGAGACAGGCACCTTAAATCTCTTTTCCTGGAACTGTGGGAAAGCGATGTGTCTGAGAAAGCAAAATTATACATATCCAGACTCTAGCACATGGCGCCTTGTGCATATCTGATACTCAGTACGAGTGAATAAGTGAAACATATGGAAGGGTTTGGTAAATGTGGATAAAATGTAAATCTGTTGATTCCTTAATATGTCTGCTATTTCTGCTTTAGAAAGTTATAAATCCCATAGTAGAAGTAGATTTTTAGGAAGCACTTTCTGGAATGCTGTTTCCTGATCTTTTTCTGCCAGTAGGTCCCTTATTTGAATGAATTTGCCAACTGCTGTTGTGTTGTGGTGTTAGTGAAGTCAGATGCCCCTGGGTTTACACCAGTCGCCTCACGCCCCTCTCTCCCTATAGTCCTATGATAATACTCTTCCTCTTGAACTTGCAAAAGGAAATTCTACTTTGGGAAATACAAGAATGGCTAATAATACATGATCTCATGCTGTTCTCTAAGATCCTAGCAGATGAACAAAGAGAGAACAAAGAATCAAACATACAGATGTAACTGTTGTACAGTAATATTTCTCCCCACAGTGTGCCAGCTGCTGCTCCTAACATTTTATATGCAATCTTATGTATTCACCTCATAAAAGTCCTACATGATATATAATCCTCCATTTCCTCATTCTCTACATAAAGAAACTGAGTCACAGGCAGGTGACAAACTTGAATCATAGCACACAATAGCAAATACCTGAGATTCTAGCACTTGGTTTGTTTTATTTTTGTTTTTGAGACTGGGTCTCACTATGTAGCTCTGGCTAGCCTGGAACTCACTATGTAGATTGGGCTGGTCTTTCACTCATAGAGATCCACATGTTTCTGCTTGTCCTTCCTGGGCACTGGGATAAAGGCATGTGCCACCACACCAACATCCCAAAACTTGGCATGGGAAGCAAAGGCAGGAGGATCAAAAGTTCAGGGTCACTCTCAATACATAGCAAGCTAGAGGCCAGCCTATAATACATTAGGTAATATTGTGGGGTGTGGGTGGAAAGGTGGCTCAGTGTTAAGAGCACTGGCTGTTCTTCCAGAGGATCTGTTTTCAATTCCCAGCACCCACATGGTAGTTAACAAACATTTGTAACACTAGTTCCAATGAATCTAATACCCTCCTGGCTTCAGAGGAAACTACATGCAAATGGTGTACAGACATACATGTAGGTAAAACACCCATATGCATAAGTTATAAAAATAAATTATAAAAGATTGACAAGATGGCTCAGTGGGTTAGGCAAGTCAGACATGGTGGAGGGAACCAGCTCCCTCAAGCTGCCCTCTGGCCTCTGCATGCCCAATATAGCACACATACATAATATATCAAATAAGTATAGTTTAAATTTATTTTTAAAAGATAAAAGAAACAGTCACAAAGAAATTAGTAACTTGCAAAGTTCATAACCCTAACAAATGTAGGAGTAAAGACTTCAATCCCAGCAATCTTGTTGCAGAAACTTTTAAATACTACTCTAAAATGCAAAACAGAAGTTGGGACTAAAGATAACTGCCGACTAGGATGGCCAGAAAGTCAGCATTGTAACACAGTGTAGCAGCTAGCAGAGGGGGGAGGTCAGATGTTTTTAAAATGATGCAGGTCTTACAGGAGGGGCAGCTTGCGGAGAAAGTCTCAGGTTGTACTGAGATTTGCCTTTCATACCATAAAACTCACCTAGTTAAACTGCAGGAGTCGGTGCAGTGTTTAGTTTTTTCATGGAGTTATGCAATCATCACTGGTGTCTACTTTTAGTGCCTTCTCTCTCCCTTAAGAGCTCTGTTCTCATTAACAGCTAATCTCTTTTCCCCTCTGCCCCAGGCAACCATTCATTGACTTTTTACCTTCACAGATTTTTTTGTATTCTGGACATTTCACATACAGGTTATTTATCCTCAATGCTTGGGGACCAGAAGTGTTTTAGATGTGAAGTTTTCTAGATTTGGGGGTATTTGCATATGCATAATGAGGTATTTTGGGATGTGACTTAAGGCTAATGAACATGAGGTGGTGGTTGTTGTTGTTGTTAAAGACTTATTTATTATGTATACAATGTTCTGCCTGTATGTGTGCCTGCCTGTCAGAAGAGGGCAATGGATCTCATTATGATAGTTGTGAGCCACCATGTGGATGCTGGGAACTGAACTCAGAACCTATGGAAGGGTAGACAGTGCTCTTAACCTCTGGGCCATCTCTCCAGCCCTAAACATGAGATTGATTTGTTTCATATATACCTCATACACATAATTGAAAGGTATTATAGTGTGTGTGTTCTCGAGCATGCATGTGCTATGTGTGGAAGTCAGAGGACAACTTGCAGAAAGTGGTTCTCTCCATCTACCGTGTAGATCCCTGGGATTGAACTCAGGTTGTCAGGCTTAGTGGCAAACACCTTTGACTGCAGAGGCATCTATTGATTTTGAGATAATGTCTTACTATGTAACCTAGGTTGGTCTAGCATTTACTAAGTAGAGCCTTACCCATCTCCAAAACATTATTTTGTTTATTTTCATCTTTTTCTTGTTTTATTTAGTTTTTGAGCTGGGGTCTCATGCATATCAGAGTAACCTCAAACTCTGTAACAGATGATGACCTTGAACTTCTGATCCTGCCTTTACCTCCCCAGTTCTGAGATTACAGGCATGTGCCATCGTGTCCAGTTTATGTGGTTGTGGAGTTCCAGCCCAGGGTTTTGCACATCTTAGGCAAGCGTTATACCAACTGAGCTCCATCTCCAGCCCAGGAAGGTAATTTTAAACAGTGTCTTAGTATGTCTGCTTTTACTCCAACAAGTCTGTCAGGCAAGGGCAGGTGTGTATTTTCCAGTCAGTGGATAATATGTTTTCCTCTCATGCCCAAAGTCTTTAGATTTAACACTCCAGTACCCAGCAACAACACCAAACATATATGTGTGGTCCTTTGTAAACAGCAATGTTTTAAAGTTTGTTTTAGACTGATTTATTTTGTGTGTGTGAATCCTTTGCCTATGTATGTGTGTGTATATCATGGGAGTTGAATCTTTATTAAGCTCTAAAGGGCTATTCTGTGACTGGGCTCGCCCTCAAAGTAATCGACAGAGACCCATGGATTTACATTTAATTTTCTAAGCTAGTCTGGCTGCTTCTCAGCTGGATTCCCTTAGTTACTTGTCAATAAATCAGCCTGCCTGGGCTGGATCTGCTCCACCAGGCCACTTTCTCCATCCTTTTCCTTCTCACCCGCAGCCTGGGAACTGAAGCTCCTCCTACCTCTGTTGTGCCCACCCCCTATAGGCTCCAACCTTTTTTTATTAGACAATCAGGGGTAATAAGAGAGCAAAGTCTACATAGCATCACTTGGTGTGTATGTGAGAATGTACTCTTTTGGACAGCAACAAGATCTTGTGGGGCCACATTTGAATACACAGCAGCACCAGACCAACCCCCAACAGCCATGTGCATGCCTGGTACCTGTGTAAGTCAGAAGAGGGCAGGCGTCAGATCCCCAGGTGCTGGAGTTAATAGATGGTGTAAACCACCATGTGGGTGATGGGAATCGAAGGGGTCCTCTACAAGAACAAGTACTTTTAACTGCTGAGCCATCATCTCTCCAGCCCACCTAAACAGCAACATTAAAACCGTTTATCACCTAGCTCTTTAATGTTTATGTTCACTAAATGAAATTCACAAAATACATTGTAAAAGTGTAATTTGGAACTGGAGAGATCGCTAAGGTGGTAAAAAGTGCTTGCTGCTTTTCCAGAGAAACTAAGTACAGTTCCCAATACCCACTTTGGTCAGCTCACAACTGCCTTATCCAGCTTCAGGAGATCTCATGCTCCCTTCTGGCCTTGAAAAGTACACTCTGCACCCATTAATAAAAATAATTTTTTTTAATGTTTATCATTTAGGCTGCAAATATTTCAGTAGCATAGTATTAGCCTAGAATACATTTAAACCCTGGGTAAGTTCCTTAGCATTAGAGGGAAAAATGGAGAAAGAAAAGTGTTTTAATTCTTACAGTATTTATATACAAAGGGAGAATACTTATTTATTTTGAGTGAGGGTTTCTTCTTATGGCCTTGGCTGTCTGGGATCTCACCAGGCTGGCTTCAAACTCCCAGATCCACCTACCTCTGCCTCCTGAGTGCTGGGATTAAAGGCACACATCACTGCATCCATGAATTTTATATATTTTTATGTGTTAAATGTTTTTTATCATATTTGCATACAAGTAAATTGTGTAAACAAATAAAACTTGGTTTTTAAATCAACTGTACTAAAATATTTTTGATCTAGATTGAATTATTAAAATTATTAGGGGCCAAAGAGACTACTCAGTGGATAAAGGCACCAGCTTCCAAGTCTAATGACCTGAGTTTGATCCCCAGAGCCCACATGTGGGGGAGAAAACTGACTCCCACAAGTTGTTCTCTGACCTCTACACATGCACTGTGGCATGCTGCATTCATTCTTGCATGCATGCACACAACATATAAAAAAATAAGTAAATGTTAAAAATAAATGACTAAGATCATTAGTCATTATTGGAGTGGTTACATACATGTCTGTGTTACTTTCTTTAAAATGCATTATTCACTTAGTATAGCTGAACAGTGTCTTGCTAGGTTGACAGGAGTAGTCTTGAATGCATGAGCTCAAGCTATCTTCCCACCTCAGCTTCTTAAGTAACTGAAACTTCAGGAATATACCACCACATCCATCTTAAATATGTTTCAAAAATGATTCTAGGCATAAACTTTTTATTGAGATTATATTTGTTAGTGAGTTAAGAATTTCTGTTTTGCTGGGTAGTGGTACACGCCTTATTCCCAGCATTGGAGAGGCAGAGACAGGTGGATTTCTGAGTTCAAGGCTAGCCTGGTATACAGAGCAAGCTCCAGGATGGCCAGGGTTACACAGAGAAACTCTGTCTAAAAAAACACACCAAAATTTTTTTTCTTTTACAATTACTGTATGTACAGATGAGTTGGCTCAGTGCATATATTTTATTTTTATAGATGTAAGCCCTGAGAAATGTTGCTGACATAAACATGTAGGTGGGAATGAAAAGCATTTTATTACAGCAGTAACACTCAATTTGAATTCCTTCTGAAGACCAAAATTACATCATGATCTGTCATCAAAAATTATTTTTAATGATCTGTCAACTGACATCTCAGTTAGGTACTCAATTTTATGGGAGGTAAAAAATTGGAAAATATTTGACTAACAAGCAATACTACTATTTAGTCTTTTCTGGACCATATTCTGTTTTTTTTTTTTTTTAAACTTTCCTAGGTTTTGTCTAATAAATGTGAGGTATTCTTTCCATCTTTTCAAGAGAAACCTCTGCCTATACCTGACATTTGAAATACGCTGACAATGTATTTTGTTTATCTTTCTAAAAGCAATTTCTTTCAGACAGGTTCTTGCTATGTAGTCCCAGCCCCTGGAACCCACTCTATAAATCAGGCTAGCCTTGAACTTAGATCCACCTGCCGTCTTTCTTCTAAGCTCTTGGCTCCTGAACACCACCAGACCTGGCTTGTTTTTGTTTGTTTGAGACTTGTAACCTAAAATTTGCTATGTAACTAAGGCTGGCCTTGAACTCCTGATCCTCATGTCTGCCTCCCAAGTTCTTGGGATTATAAGTTTATATCAACATGCCAGCAACTTTACCCCTTTAAAGGCAGCATTTAATTCACCCTTAGTCAAGATACAATGAAATCTAGTTTGGGTCTTTTTTTAAGTACTTGTTGAGATAATTCATGTACCATAAAACTCAGCTATTCATAAGATATAGTTATATGTGTTTTTTATATTTTCATAGAATTATGTACCTGCCCCTATAGCCTAAGCCTAAAATATATTTCCATTATTTTCCAAAATGTAATTGAGTTTTATCAGAATTTATTCCCTGTTTTTCTTCTCAGTTCTTTCACTAAGCATGTTTGCCAACATCCTCTAAGTTATAAAGTGTGTGTGTGTGTGTGTGTGTGTGTGTTTTAATGGGGATCGATCTCATGGCCTCACCAGTGCTAAGTGAAGACTGTACCACTGAGCTGTATGTGCTGCAACCTTCATTTCACATAAAAACCTTCATAAAAATGATTTTGGAGGGGTGAATAATACTTACTTGTATAGATGTCCCAAATTGTCTCTTTTCCACTTATTTTTTGACAGGCAGTATCTCTAGCTAGGTATCTGGTGATCCCTAACATCTTATTTTCTAACAGGCAATGTACGATTTGTTATAAGCAATAACCTGCAGGTCTGTTCACTTTTCATCATAACAAACAGTGTGAATGCTGCTCTTCATTAGTGGTCTGCAGACCTTTTATGGTAGAATGATTTGTTTGTTTCAGTTTTATTTGGATTTGTGATCTACAAGTTTATGTTTAAATCTCATATCATTTTATTCTTTTTAGTAAAGATTTATTTGACCAATTTAAGTAGTAAATAGTTCTGTTTTTCCAATTATGTCACAAACCAAGCAAAATTTCAGCTTATGTTCCAGATGTTCTTAATAAGAGCTTTACTGGGTATGTCCACATCATCCAGCTCACATTCCTAACATGTCACCAGTGGTTCATGGTGCTCTACGCTGTACACCACTCTGCCCATTATCCTCTCCTTACCCAGGCAGCCCAGGCAACTACTAGTCCACTTTCTGTGCATAGGTTTGCCTGGACTGGTGTCTCATAAAGTTCATTCTATGTGAATATGATCTTTTATTTTAAAAAGATTTTTAGCCGGGCGTGGTGGTGCACACCTTTAATCCCAGCACTCAGGAGGCAGAGGCAGGCAGATCACTGAGTTCGAGGCCAGCCTGGTCTACAAAGTGAGTCCAGGACAGCCAAGACTAACACAGAGAACCCCTGTCTCGAAAAATGAAAAAATAAATAAATAAATAAAAATAAATAAAAAGGTTTTTTTATTTGTTTGCGTTTTTGAGACAGGGTTTCTCTGTGTAGTCCAGACTGTTCTGGACTCACTCTGTAGATCAGAGTGACCTTGAACTCAAAGAGATTGCCTGCCTCTGCCTCCGAGTGCTAGGATTAAAGAATTTGTGCGTGTCCCTATACCCTAAGTCTAAAATATATTTCCGTTTTCCAAAATGGAATTGAGTTTTATCAGAACGAATTCCGTATTTTTCTTCTCAGTTCTTTCATTAAGCATAGTTGCAAAAATCATCTGAGTTATAACGTGTGTGTGTGTGTGTGTGTGTGTCTGTCTGTCTGTCTGTCTGTCTGTCTGTCTGTCTGTCTTTACCAGGGTAGTAAGCATGTGGAAGTCAGAGAACAATTCATTGGAGTTGGTTCTCTCCTTCCACATGTAGATCCTGGGATCATACTTGGACCATCAGACTTGGCAGCAAGTGCTTTTCCCCCTAAGCCATCTTTTTAGCAAAATATTTTCAAGATTTGATGCTGGGGAAAAAATGGTGTAGTTTTAGTGCCTTTAGCTATTCACCTAGTATTAGGATCACTTCCATTCTGTTGGTTGTTATAAATAATGCTCTTGAAGGTGTATGAAAGTGGGTTCTCTTTGGTGTATTGCTAGCAGTTGGGTTATCAAGTCATGATAGCTCTGCCTTGCCTTTTAAAGGTTTATTTACTTTTACATATGGTGTATATGTGTGTGCCAGCCTGTATGTTTGTGCATTTCTCCTTCACAAGCATTCAGGTGCTTGTGAAGTGAGAATAGGGGCTGGAGCCCCTAGAACAAGAGTTGTAAGCCGCCTGGTGTGGATGCTGGGCACCAAATTCAGGACTAGTGCTGCTAGAGTTTACATGCTCTGAACCCTCTGAGCCATTTCTCCAGCCCTTCCTCACCCTTGAAAGAACTGTCAGGCTGTCATCCAAAGAGGCTGCACCGTTTTACATTCCCAACACCCACCTATGAGGGTTCTGACTCCTCCATGTTCGTCCCAATGTTTGTTTTTGATCCAAAGCATTTGTTGTTGTTTTAAATGAACGAAACACTGTTTTGAAAGTAACATCTAGTTTAAAATAGGGAGTGGGTAGACATAAAGCCATTCATTCCTACACAAAGTTCCTCTAGCATTTCTATCAGTAAGAAGCCCACATCAGCTCACATAATTCCGGAAAGTCCTTCATCATTTATACTGCTAAGCATCTTTTTGGACAGGGTCTCACTAGTTAGCCCTGTTTAGCTCTGAAGTCCATATCCTCTTGTCTGGTGGTAAATGCTTATTAAATAGTAGTATCACAAGACTTGGAGTCCTGCATCCTGGCAGCTTCGGGGGTCAGCCCTTTTGAGCCCTTTCCACTACATTGCTGACTTTACACTCTTTTTTTTTTTTTGGTTTTGGTTTTTCGAGACAGGGTTTCTCTATGTAGCCTTGGCTGTCCTGGACTCACTTTGTAGACCAGGCTGGCCTCGAACTCACAGCGATCCGCCTGCCTCTGCCTCCCGAGTGCTGGGATTAAAGGCGTGCGCCACCACGCCCGGCTGACGATACTCTTTACTCTTAACACAAATAGGTAAAACATAAACACAGGCCACCCTCCAAAGGCTTCTGATGCTTTGATTGAAGAAGTTTCTATACCCATGCCATAGTTTACTTTGTTTTGTTTGATGTCCTGGACCAATGTGAATAGATGGAAGATGAGGTTTCATTGTTAGTATTTAGAAAGTAGAAAGAGGCTTAATGAAGTGAAAAATAGGGAAGAAGTAGCCAGTAAGATGTCTGGAGTGCAAGACCATTCTCATGTCTGTTTTAGGGAAAGTAGACATGAAAACTGAGGCTTTAGATTCCCTTAGTGTAGTGGTTCACATCTTCCTCATGCTGCAATTGTTTGTTTGTTTGTTTGTTTGTTTGTTTTCCAAGACAAGGTTTATCTTGTAGTCCTGGCTGTCCTAGGTTTGCTTGGTAGACCAGGCTGGCCTCAAACTCAGAGAAATCCGCCTGCCTCCCAAATGCTGGGATTAAAGGTGTGCACCACTACACCTGCCTATGCTGCGACTTTTTAATACAGTTCTTCATGTTGTGGTGACTCCCAACCATAAAATTATTTTCATTGCTACTTCTTAACTGTAATTTTGCTTTTATGAATCATGATATAAATATCTTTTTTTTTCTAATGTCTTAGGTAACCTGTGTAAAAGGTGGTTAAACCCCAAAGGTTGCAACCCACAGGTTGAGAACCGCTGCCCTAAAAGCATCTTAACTCATGTGTTCTTAGAAGGTCTTGGTGAAGCCCTAGGGCATGCATACTCCAGTTATAGACCACTATCTAAACACATGAATAGGGAACATCCTATGCTGAGGGAGCAGTTGAGAAAAGGAGAAAAGAGATACAGACATTTGAAGGTGTTTCTCATTTAAGGAGTAGACAAAGGAAAAAAAGGAGATGGGGAAGCCCCACCAACATGTAAAGTTGTGAGAGGGGACAGAGCTGTTAGCCAGCAGCATGGAGTAGGAGCATCAGAGAGAGAGGTTTTTTTTTTTAATTTATTCAATTCACACCACTATCATAAACCTCTCCCCTCTCCCAGTCCACCTCCTCCTCCCTTCCTCCCTCCCTTCTCAGAAAAAGGGAACATAACCCCTCCCCCAATCAACCTGCCGCAGGCACTTCAGGACCAAGCACATCCTCTTCTACTGAAGCCAAACAAGGCAGCCCAGCTAGGGGCAAATGATCCACAGCAGGCAAGAGAGCCCATGTCAGAGACAGCCCCATTCTAATTGCTAGGGGACCCTCATGAAGAACAAGCTGCCCATCATATGTGTAGGGGACCTAGGTCCAATCAATGCATGTTCTTTGATTGGTGGCTCAGTCTCTGAGAGCCCCCATGGTCCTTTGTTACTTGACTCTGTGGTCTTCTTGCAGAGTTCTTGTCCCCTCTGGGTCCCTCTATCCTTGTCCCAACTCTTCCCCAGACTCCCCGAGCTCCACCTAATGTTTGACTGTGGTGGGTTTCTGCATCTGTTTTGATCCACTGCTGGGTGGAGCTCTCAGAGGACAGTTATGCTAGTCTCTGTAAGCATAGCAGAATATCGATAATAGTATCAGGGGTGGCTCTTTCCATTGGAGAAGGTCTTAAGTTGGGCCAGTCAGTGTTTGGCCCTTCCTTCAATCTCTGCTCCATCTTTATCCCTGCACACCTTGAAGGCAGGGTAAAGTTTGGGTTGAAGGTTTTGTGGATGGACTGGTGTCCCCCTCCCTCCACTGGAAGTCCTGTCTCACTATAGGAGGTAGTCACTTTAGGCTCCATATCCCCAGCTGCTAGGAGTCTCAGCTAGAACCACCCCCAGATCCTCCCGCAGTAACCTACCCTGTCTCAGGTTTCTAGCTTCTCCCAGAGATGCCCCTCCCCATTGGTTTCCCTTCTCTCTCCCAGCCTTTTCACCCTCCACCCCTGCTCTCCCCCCACCTGATCCCCACCCTCATCCCCTTCCCACCCCCTCTCCCACCCAGTTCTCTCTCCTTATCCACTTCCAATGTCTGTGTTCCCCTTCTGAGTGAGATTCAGTCATCCTCCATTGGGCCCTCCTTGTTACTTAGCTTCTTTAGATCTGTGGATTGTAGACTGATAATCTACTTATAAGTGAGTATATACCATGAGTGTCCCTCTGTGTCTAGGTTACCTCCTTCAGGATAATATTTTTTAGTTCCATCCATTTGCCTGCAAATTTCATAATTTCCTTGTTTTTAATAGCCAAGTAGTATTCCATTATATAAATGTACCACAGTTTCTTATCCATTCTTTGGTTGAGGGACATCTGGGTTGTTTCCAGTTTCTGCTACTATGAATAAAGTCACTGTGAACATAATTGAGCAAATGTCTTTGTATGGTGGAACATCTTTTGGGTATATGCCCAGGAGTGGTATAGCTGAGTCTTGAGGTGGAATTCCCAATTTATGAGAAAGTGCCAGACTGATTTCCAAAGTGGTTGTATAAGTTTGCACTCTCACCAGCAATGGAGGAGTGTTCCCTTTTCTCCACATCCTCACCACCATCTGCTGTCACTTGAGTTTTTGATCTTAGCCATTCTGACAGGTGTAAGATGGAATCTTGCATTTCCGTGATGACTAACAGACGTTGGGCATTTCTTTAAGTGCTTCTCGGCCATTCCAGATTCCTCTGCTGAGAATTCTCTGCTTAGCTGTGTACCCCTCTTTTTTATTTTGTTTTTTTGTTTTTCAAGACAGAGTTTCTCTGTGTAGTTCTGGACTTACTTTATAGACCAAATTGGCCTTGAACTCACAGTGATCCACCTGCCTCTGCCTCCCAAGTGCTGGAATTAGACTCATGTGCCACCATTCATGGCTTATACCTCACTTTTAAATTGAGTTATTTGGGTTGTTGGGTGTCTAATTTCTTGACTTCTTTATAACTTTTAGATATTAGCCCCTGTCTGATGTAGAGTTGGTGAATTCTTTTCCCAATCTGTAGGCTGCCATTTTGTTTTATTGACAATGTTCTTTCTCTTCACGGCAAGCACCTTTACTCACCTTTTTTTTTTTTCCCTCCCTGAGATAGGTTTTCTCTGTGTAGCCTTGGCTGTCCTGGACTTACTTTGTAGACCAGGCTGTCCTCAAACTCACAGCAATCCGCCTGCCTCTATCTCCCGAGTGCTGGGATTATAGGCCTGTGCCCCTATGCCTATCATGAGACATTTTTGTTATACAGTTCTTTCACTAGCTTGGTTAGACTTACACCAAGATATTTTCTATTATTTGTGTCTATTGTAAAGGCTATTGTTTCCATAACTTCTTTCTCAGCCCATTTATCCTTTGTGTAAAAGAGGGCTACTAGGTTTTTTGGAGTTAATTTTATATCCAGCCACTTTACTGAAGGTGTTTATTAGCTATAGGAATTCTCTGGTAGCATTTTGGGGGGTCAGTTATGTATACTATCATGTCATCTGCAAATAGGGATATTTTGACTTCTTTCCAATTTGTATCCCCTTGATCTCCTTTAGTTGTCTTATTGATCTAGCTAGCATTTCAAGTACTATATTGAATAAGATATGGAGAGAGTGGACAGCCTTGTCATATCCCTGATTTTGGTGGCATTGCTTTAAGTTTCAGAGAGAGAAATCTTGAAGACCACCAGTGCACACACGTGCTCTGATCACTGCTGCTTGCTGCATAAGCCATCTGGCTTGGGTTTGGAATACAAAACCTCAAGGCAATGGTGGTTCTTCCCCATCTTTGTTCCCCTGTGTATAAGCAACCTTCCCACCTGAGGTTAATAACTATCTACTGTGTTGACTCAGAGACAGATGCATCTAAGTGCTATATGAACTTGTTCCAGGGTATTCTCAAGGACTGGACAGAGGTGACACCTGGACCACAGCAGATATTTTGTAGGATGGTAGTGGCAGAGAAAAAAAGTAATAAGCATTTAAAATGTGGTATGTGAATAGTTGGTTGAGGATAGAACCGAATCTTCTAAGAAACCTGCCTTGGGAGGGAAAGAGGTAAAGACAGGAGAATCGTTTAGTGCTCTTGGAATTGTCCTACAAGACGAGTCTAGAAATACAGGTCAGAAGATAATACAGAGAATGAACTAAGGCACCATGAAGGAGTAAATGGGTGCCAGAGCAATCCCCAGAGAAAAAGGTGCATGGGTGTCAGAGTCTCCACATTCCCTTTGCTGCATAGAACAAAAGAAAAGTGGCCATGATCTATTTATCTATTTCATGCGTGTGATATATGTATATTGCTCCCCTTTATCTTTAAATATTTAAGTTACAGTTGTTTATTGTATCATTTAAGACTTTAGCCATCTCTGCTTTAAAACAGCAACAACAACTGTGTGTGTGTCTCTGTGTCTGTGTGTGTGCATAAGCCAGAGGTCAGCATCTGGTGTCTTTCTCTCCACCATAATTGAGACAGGATGTCTTGATGAACTTGGAGCTTACCAATTAGGCTAGACTAATTACCTGCTGGCCAGGTGAGTCTCTCAGGTCCTCCTGTGTTCACCTGCCAGTGGCAAGGTTACTGCTGTGCAGAGTGTATTGCATGGGTGCTAGGGATTCAAATTCAGTTCCTCATGATTGTACAGTAAGCACTTTACCCACTGAGCCATCTGCCTACACCCCACCTCTGGCTTCAGTCTACATCACCTTTAAGACTCTGCTCCTGGGGGGCTGGAGAGATGGCTCAGAGGTTAAGAGCACTACCTGCTCTTCCAAAGGTCTTGAGTTCAATTCCCAGCAACCACATGGTGGCTCACAGCCATCTATAATGAGCCCTGGTGCCCTCTTCTGGTGTGTAGGCAGAACACTGTATTCAAATAAATACATAAATAAATAAAACTTTAAAAAAAAAAAAAAAAAAAAAAAGACTCTGCTCCTGATTTGCCTATTTTTTTTTTTTAATCTACAGTCCAACTCTCCATCATTTAGTCTGTAGACATCCTTCTTTATAACCACTTTCTTTTTATCTTTAATTCTTTATCTAATGTGCATTTCACTGTTTTATTATATCACTTGCCAGGGATAATGGTCAATGTAAGACCATTAATGAGGTTTACATGGTGGGGAAAAAAAATCAGTATTTAATGTTTGAAAATGCTGCCTTCATTTGAGCTGCTGTAGTAGCATCATAGACTGGATAACTCAGACAACAGAATCTATTTCTTATGGTTCTGGATTCTGAGAGAAGAAGTTCAAAGTTCCAGCTCATCCTTTGCCTGGTGGAGTCCCCCTCCCTGTTTTGTACGTGGGAGTATTGCCACTGGAGCCATATATACCAAGGAGGGGAGGGTCTGCAGGGTCTCTGTTTGGGTGTGTTTTTTCCTTTAAGATTTGTTTTACGGGCCAGGCATGGTGGCACACACCTTTATCCCAGCACTCAAGGCAGAGGCAGGTGGATCTCTGTGAGTTCCAGGACAGCCAAGGCTACACAAAGAAACCTTGTTTCAAAAAACAAAAACAAACAAATAAAAAGATTCATTTTACTATGTCTATGTATGTGTGGGTACCCATAGAGGCCAGAAGAGGATGTTTAATCTCTTGGAACTAGAGTTGCAGAGGTTTCTGAGATGTCTAATGTGGGTGTTGGAATCCAAATTCCAGTCCTCTGACAGAGCAGTAACTGCTCTTTAACAGCTGACCTATCTCTCCAATTCCTCTGTTTTTATAAGGACCCCAATCTCTGTGGTAACTCTACCCTCCCCATCTAGTTACCTCCTAGAGGCCCCACCTCCTAATGCCAGCACTGGGGGGGGGGGGAGAATTTTGGGTGAAAAACGTTCAGTTGATGATAGTGGGTGCAACTGTATTTTCTCACAATAGTTAAATTTTATGTTTTGATCTTCTTTTAGGTTTAGCATGAGTTTTAATAGACACAATCTGAAATACTA
Organism: Acomys minous; assembly: GCF_964271855.1. NCBI lineage: Eukaryota > Metazoa > Chordata > Mammalia > Rodentia > Muridae > Acomys > Acomys minous. Next base: position 115,955,560 of record NC_140484.1, on the reverse strand, counting down.
CGTATTACCAAAGAAACCCAAAAAAGTGGCATTTGATTGCCTAGAATGGATCAGAAAACATCATCCATGTAAGTATAGTTGTATAATTAATTATATCTAAAGATATTGTATTATAATAGAATATATGAAATTATATGTCTTTTTGCATTATGATAGCACCATCTTGCTATTTGTAGGGAATATTATAATTTTGAAATCTCATTTGGTTAGATAACAATAAACCCTAACAAAAAATTATTCAATATACTTCCTACACATCTACATTATAATTCCTGGTTTCAGTGTCTTTTTCTCTGGCATCTATCAGTACATGAATAAAACAGCCCTTTGTTTTAGTGCCTTCTCCCAGGTGTTGTGTTATGTTAACTAAAATGAGTTTCTGACATTCCTAACATTTTTTAATGTAACCCATTTTCAACATCTTGATCATTTTCCCATAGCTTTTGTAAACTTTTTATAACTTAGTTGTTATAGTATATTTATTTCATAATCCTCTATCTTAATTATGCCCACATGTTTTCTATTGAGCTTCTTTTGTACCAAAAATTTTGGCATAAATCCTTGTACTATTTTCTTTCCTAAGTTAGTTTCCTAGAGGGAAATTGAGTCAAAGGATATTTACTAGATTCTTAATAATTTTTATCATATCTTCTACAAAATTGCATCAAGGTAGCTCCCACTATTGGGTTTTGTGAGACAGCCCAGGATTAGTCCAGGTTGCCCTCACAGGAACAGGGTTACAAGTCCAGCCTTGTTTTCTGTGTTCATGAATTCCTTGCTTAAACTGTCTTACATAATCATCCTGTATCAGAAGAATGCTACAAAGATGTATTTATAGGGCATGTATTTCTAAGAACACACCATAAATGTGTTGTTATTTAAGTGGAAAGTCCTGGTTCCGCAATACTCTTTGGGCTTCTTGACAGATGACTCGGGGATAATTTACTGCCTCTCCAGGAGGGAATGTGACACAATGGCCGACACCTTACAGAGAGATGGTCTTGCTGCTCTGGCTTACCATGCAGGCCTCAGTGATTCTGCCAGAGATGAGGTGCAGCACAAGTGGATCAACCAGGATGGCTGCCAGGTGATGCTTGCAGAAGCAGCAACACATGCATATAACACACATCATAGTTTTCTTTTTTTCGGGACTTGGAGGGATTGTTTGCTTGTTTATTTTGAAACAAGGTCTCTATATAATCTCGACTGTCCTGGAACTTGCCATGTAGACCAGGCTCTCCTCGAACTCACAGAGATCCACCTGCCTCTGCCTCCCAAGTGCTGAGATTAAAGGCATACGCCACCATGCCTGGCATTGTAATTTTGTTAAGTAAACCATTATTCAACTATGGCATTAGTTACCTGGTAGTAAAACCATTTTAGATTATTTTTTGCTTTGTTTTGTTGATATTTGAGACAGGTTCTCTGTGTATTCCTGGCTGTTCCAGAACTCACTCTGTGGACCAGGCTGGCCTCGACCTCAGTGATCCGCCTACCTCTGCCTCCCAAGTGCTGGGATTATAGGCATGCACTACTACTGCTTGGCTCAGTTTAGATTCTTACACTAAAATAAATTATACAGGGCTGGATACAATTAAGGTAAGGAGTAGTCAAGAAAGACTCCTAGTTGCCGGGCGTGGGGACGCACGCCTTTAAGGCAGAGGCAGGTAGATCGCTGTGAGTTCAAGGCCAGCCTGGTCTACAAAGCAAGCCTAGAACTGCCAAGATAACACAGAGAAACCCTGTCTCAAAAAAACTAAAAACAAACTAAGGACTTGCATGTGGGTGAATAAAAATTAAACAACAATATAAACTGTATCTTTAGCATATAAAGCATAGTGTTTGCTTTTTTTTTTTTTTTTTTTTTTTTTTTTTGGTTAAAATATATATATATACAAGTCAGGTGTGGTATACATACCTTTAATCCAGCTCTAGGGAGATAGGAAGAAAGATAATCTCTGAGTTTGAGGAGTATCTGGTCTGTATAACAAGTTCCAGGGCAACCAGGACTATATAGAGTTGAGACCCTCTCTCAGACTACACAGAAATAAGAAACAAAGCCACTTCTGGGTGGTGGTGGTGGTGGTGGTGCACACCTTTAATCCCAGCACTTGGGAAGGCAGAAGCGGCAGATCTCTGAGTTCGAAGCCATCCTGGTTTACAAAGAGAGTCCAGCACAACTAGGGCTATTACACAGAGAAACCCTGTCTGAAAGTGGGGGGTGGGGGGAGAATTAAACAAAGCCATTTTCTTCCAGTTATATGAGTGTTCATAATTGATAATTGAGCGTGGTAGCTTATGCTGTGATCCTCTCTTGGGAGGCTGAGGCCATAATCTCATGAATTTGAAGCCAGCTTGGGCTGTACAAGAGCCCGTCATAAATAAAATAAAAAAATAATTTAAAAAAAAAAAAGAACTTTCAGAAATGATTGACATCATCTGGCTTCTTGATAACCTGTACCATGTGCCTCAGAGCCGTGTACTCACCTAACACTGATAGCTGCAGCTTGCTGCACAGAAGTTTGCAGGTCACTCTGGTACAGCCTTTTGTCCCCTCTCCATTATGAGAGGCCACTGTAAGCTTTCTCTTTCCTAGGACATTCCTTTTAATCAAGAGCCATAAGTGTAGATAGATGAGTAACCTTGACTGTAAGCCAGGGCATCCTGTGCTGATAAATACACTGATCTGCTGACCCTGTGCCTGTGGGTTGTAGTTCCTCTTTTATTCATAATGGCAAAATCATGTCATTAGCCTTAGTATGACTACTAGATATTTCTGTCACTCTTGAAATGCTATTCTTGCAATATCAAGTCATTTTTAAGTGCTAAAAATAGACCACTTTATTTGTATAATGTAATTTTGCCTAAACAAAGTATTTTGGCCTTGATCAAATAAGTTCTAGGTTTTCAATTGAAATATTCTCTTGGGGGTGTTTTTTTTTTTTTTTTAACTGTGTATATGACAGTGGGGGCAAAATGTGCACATGTGAATATAGGTGCTCCTAGTCCAGAAGAGATAATAGATTTCTCCTGGAGCTAGAGTTACAGGCACTTGTAGAGCTGCTCACAAAGCCAAGCTCATTTTATTTTAAATTCTCTATACATAAATGCAGGTTCCCACAGAAGCCAGAAGAGGGCATTGGATGACCTGGAGTGAATAGGCAATTGTGAGCTGCTCAGCATGGGTGCTGGAAACTAAACTTGAGTTCTCTGCAAGAGCAGTATACACTCTTTTTAACAATTGAACTTCTCTTCAGGCCTTGAAATTGGTACAAATTTGTCAAGCTCCTAAAGATTAACTGTTACCTAGCTTCCACTAAATGATTTGTATGGACCAGGAGGATAATCCCTGGTTTTTCTGTTTTATTTTTATAGTTTTTGTTTTGTTTTCTTTTTGTATAAATAATTTAGGCTTTTATCTACAGTTTAAATTTCATAAGCTTTTACTTTGAAATCAGCTATTTATGATTTCAAATAAAATAAGTTACATGTAGTACCAAGTTACATTTGGTACTATGTCAAAGACTGATGAGAAAGACAAGAGCAGATGAGAATGTCATTGTTTCTGGTCATAGGAAGAGCTAGCAGCAATTACTTCTGAGGGCTAGATACCACCTTGGGGCCCAAGACATTGCTTCTGCACCTTAACTTGGAAGTCATGGCTATGTAAACAACACCCACCACATGTGCCTATCAGAAACAGGACAAACAACCAGCACACAAAGGGCTGGCTGCAGTTGATTCTGAGTCCTTCAGAGGTAATACCAGGGCACACAGAAAGACCCTGCCACCCTGAACATCTTGTTACCTTTTTGGATCTGAAGAGAATCACAAGTTACCAATATGAACATCTCACCTTGGTCATGATAAATATCATTGTGTGCAGTTACCCTAAATTGTTATTTAAGATAACAGATAGTTTTTGGAATTATCTAGTCTTAAAGTGTTCCTTTAAATGCATTATGAGACTAATAAGCTTTCATTTTCATACCAGGTTATATGTGCAACAATAGCGTTTGGAATGGGAATTGACAAACCTGATGTGCGATTTGTGATTCATGCATCTCTACCTAAATCCGTGGAGGGTTACTACCAGGAATCCGGCCGAGCTGGGAGAGATGGGGAAATATCTCACTGTGTGCTTTTCTATGCCTATCATGATGTGACCAGACTAAAGAGACTTATAATGAGTAAGCCAATACCGTCACGCTTCATCTCATGGGAACAGTCTAACTATGCTGTTGTAGTATTTGGTCATGTTTTCATTAGATAGTCATAGAAAATAGAGGCATTTGATATTGTAAACTTTGTTTGTCATAAAGGTAGTATATACTTGTTTGGTAAAGTCGAGCGATACATGCACAAAGCAGAGCAATTCCAAACCAGGCAGGCTAAACTTCAGATAGTGGGTTCCTTTATACTCTTCCAGACCCAATCTTATGCACCCTTACATATAATAACACCATTTCATGGGAAAACAAGAGAAAATAATGAGCTACCATCCAGGTTAATGCAGACTGGGGGAAAGCCAGGTATGGAGGCATATGGCTGAGTCTCACTGAGAAAGCTGACAGAGGAGATTGCTTGAGCCTAGGAATTGAGTTGAGGCTGAGGCTGGTCCAGGCAACATTGTGAAACGCTGTCTCAGAAGCAAGGGAGAATGGTGAGACCCAGTCTTAGAAGGAAAGGAGGGGCAAGAGAGCCAGACACCTCTGCCCCACCCCTGTGGCCCTCTTCTGCTTTATTCTTTTCCATTAGAGGCAGGCAGCATCTTGTGTTTGATATTCACCCTTTCCAAATGCAAATGTTTTTAAATGTAAATGGGTGGTCTTCAAGATGTCTCAGTGGTTAGATGCCTGCCACCAAGCCAGATAACCTGAGTTCTGTACCCCCAAAAGTTGTCCTCTGGCCTTCATACCTTATGCAATAGCACATGTACATACATGCATATATTCATATGCATGTGTTCATTTGCACACATAAATAAATAAATGTCATTTTAAAAACAAACAAAATCTAAAGATAATTGTATATAGACTCATAATGAGTCTATTATATATTGTATAATTGTTTCAATTACATAGTGCTACAGAAAATTGCAAACCCCTCTTAATAGATATTTAAGTTTTTATTATCTTTCACTGTTATCTCCATGTAGTGCTAGACAGCCTTGTACAGGTATCTTTCAGCATTTGTACAGTTATGTATATTGGATAAATTTCAACTGTCTTAGGTCAAATGAATCTATTTTTTAGAATTTGATTTTATTATTTGTGCTTCTTTTTTTTTTCTTCTTGTTTTAAGTTAAATCTGTTTTGCAATCTGTTCCTATATTTTTGAGACTGTGATCTTATTTGTGCTGGCGCAGGTACTGAAAATGGCACTAGACACAGTAATTCCTGTGAGCTACAAGATTTTGTAACTTGCCCCCAAGATACTTGAGGGAACATTTATTGGAGGAATGACCTGATGGAGTGTGGCCATTGGTACAGATGCTGTTTCACTTCCATGTTAGTTTCTTTTTGTTTATTGGTTTGGTGGTGGTGGTGGTGGTGGTTTTCTTTTGAGATATAGTCTCACTTTGTAGCCCAGGTTGGCCTTGAACTCATGATCCTCTGCCTCAGGCTTTTCAGTGCTGGGATTACAGCAGTAAACCACCAAGCCAGCTCCATATGCTGTTTTAAATGCTTTATTACCTATCGGCCCACTTTATCTTTACCACAACTCTGATAAGACTATTACTTACCTCACTGAAGAGAAGAAAATGAGATCTAGAATCAGTGAGCAGCAGATCCCCTAAAGCCACCCAGGTTCATCTAGCTGCAAAGCCTGGGCATGATTCGTCCACTGTCCCAAATTGATGCTCAGTACAAAGCAATGAATTGTTTACATTTGGTGTGCTTTTTGGTGTTTTTAAGCAAAACCTGGACAAGCAGTTTTCCATTTATGGTGGCTTGACAGATTTTAGCCTTATGATAGGTTTATACATTCAGTTGAGCCATCCTTTAAAATTTTAATATTAGTATGGGGAGTCCTGGCGAGGGGTTTCTAATGTTTATTTTATGTGTATGTGTAAACGCCTGAATGTATATGTGAACCACTGTGTGTCTGGTGCCTGTGGGAATCAGAAGAGGGCATGAGATTCCCTGAAACTAGAGTTATAGCTGAATATGGTCTGCCATGTGAGTGCTGAGACCCAAACCCACGTCCTCTGCATGAGCAGCAAGTGCTCTTAACCACTGAGCCATCTCTCCAAACCCTAGTGTTGACGTTTTTGTGAGCTAGTGAATTAATTACAGTTTGGTCTTTTCTTGTGATCTGAGGTGTTGGCAGCCTCAGCTTGAAATCAGCCTTACAACCACAGGAGTCAGTAACTGACAGCTCACAGTCTGCTGGGTTACTCATCTGGGATCCTCAGCAGGAGAGGTGCATTAAGTGCAATATCCTGGTATATTTTCAACTCAAAATAGGTTTATCAAGACAAGACCTTTCAGCAGGGCATGGTGGCGCATGCCTTTAATCCCAGGACTCTGGGAGGTAGAGGCAGGTGTTGTGAGTTCAAGGCCAGCCTGGTCTGCAAATCCAGTCCAGAACTGCCAAGGCTACACAGAGAAACCCTGTCTCGAAAAAGCAGGGGGGGTGGGGGGGATAGGCATGACCTTTCATAACTCTAAAAACATTTGTATTATTAAGCCTACATATTTAAATCCTGATAACTTAGCAACCATTTGAAAAAATAATACTTAGAAACTGGAAGGAAAATAGTTATTTGATTCTTAAATAGCCATGATTGATTGTGAATGGAGAATATACACCAGGGGCATGTTATGTGTTTTCTGGGTGCACGTGCCACATGCGTGTGTGGTGGTCAGAGAACAACAGCTTCCACGAGTTGGTTCTCTCCTTGTGCTATGTGGGTTCTAGGAATTAAGCCCAGGTCATCAGGCTTAACAGCAGCACTTTAATCTGCTCGGCCATCTCTTCGGCCCCATTTCTTGTTCTTAATTCTTGGCCTCAAATAGGTTACTCCTACTCCTAGTTTCTGTTTTGTGTAAGCATGTATAGGGGATGCTAGGGATCAAACCCAGAGGCATGTGTGGACATGCTAGGCAAGCACTCTACCACTGAACTACATCCCTAGTCCTTGTGGCTTTTTGTTAGGTGGTGGTGGTGGTAGTTGTTTGAGACACGGCCTCGCTATGTAGTTCTGACTGACTTAGAATTGACAATGTAGACCAGATTGTCCTTAAACTTCTAGAAATCTGCCTGTTTCTGCCACCTACATGCTGGAATTAAAGGTATGCTCCATGATGCCTGGATAGTTCTGGTTTTGGGGTTTGTTTGGTTTTTTGTTTTTGTTTTGTTTTGTGTTTTTGAGACAAGGTCTCACTATGTAACTCAAGTATTATGTTTTTTTCTACACCCATTCTAGCTCCCAAATATGACAGAAAGGACCTGTAACATTTGTAAATAAGCATTAAAGGACTAAGCTAGATAGATTTTCATGTATTTTAACCCATCTGTGCTAGCCAGGCCTACTTCCTCTAGTCTTGCCCCGGCTGCTCTTGCTTCATCTTTGTCCCCGTGGCAACTCCTCATGGCCTGTTGCTCCTCATGGCCAGGAACCTTCTTCTTCTTCTTCCTCTCCTTTCCCTTTCCTTTCCTATCTATCTGTCTATCTATCTATCTGTCTGTCTATCTATCTATCTATCTATCTATCTGGGGGCCAACACACACACACACCAGAAATCCTGCCTACTGTCTCCTCTGCCCAGTCATAGGCTCTTCAGCGTCGTTATTAACCAATCAGAGATAATTAGGGAATGACTTTTTTTTTTCATACAATATTGAGACAGAAGACTCCTCAATAGCTAGCAGTGACAATACCAGAATCTGATAGCATTTAGCTCACTGCTGATCCAACAATTAACAGTGAATACACAGAGACACACCTTAATACAGTATGAGTGAAGGTCACCTCTACACCCAAGCTTGTAATAAATTCATAATCCTCCTGCCTCCCAAGTACTAGGATTAGAGACATATACCACCATAATTGTCATATTTGTTTTATTGCACTACTCATTTTATTACAACACCTACAGAAATTCCAACTTCACAAATTTATATCTCCACCTGAAATATAATATAATGCAATGTTAAAGTCATGAACTATCTCAAATAACTAGTTTGAATAACATTCAACAAATGTAGGTATTGCCATTTCCCTTAAATTTAGGACCTCCTGTTTTTTTAAACTATTATTTTCTTTAGGGTATTGAAACCTCTACTTCAGTTCCAATAACCCCTTAGCCCTGGATAAGAGAAAGAAGTTTACTTTACTTCTCCCAGCTGTTTAGGGTCAATGGGTTCTTTTGGGGAGAAAACCAATCTCCATCTACAGCAGGCGCAGCAAGCAGTCTCCTCCAAGCCACTGAGTTGAACCGTTTCTCTCTCTATCTGTCTCCAAGTTGCCACACCGTCCACCTCAGGTCTCTCCATTGGTATTGCTACATACCACAGGCCACACACTACACTTTCTGTCTCGGGGCTCTCCTATTTATCTCCCTCAGAGTCCTAGACCGCATCCCTCTTCGTACCAGACAAGCCAGGCATCACCAGCTGGCAAAGACCACGCCCCACAGCTGTGGACATAGTAAAGCCCAAATTGAAATCCCACACTTGGGATTAAAACAAAAACATATTTACATAACATAACTTAGTTTACAAAGAAACCAAAACTTCCATAACAACCGCCTATCTCAGTTCTCTAGAGCTCCCCTGAATTCTTGACCACAATTTTAGAAGTCCTGGGTTTCACTGGAATTTCAGCCATGGGAACTCCCTGCTTCTTCTAGACTTCCAGCTCAGCACATGTCTGCCTAGAGAGAAAGTGTAACACAAACCTCTATCATTGAGATAATAAAGATGTAAAGAGGATTTTCAGATTTTCAATTTGGGGGCAGAGAAATAAACATTTTAGTGTGAAATAGTTTATGCCTGTAATCCCGATATTTTAGAGACAGGATTTCACAATTTCAAGGCCATCTTGGGTTTAGTGTGAGACTTTACCTCAAAAAAAAAAAAAAAAAAGATAACTACACATTCCTATAAAATTAAAACTGTGAGAGATGAACTTAACATCCAGTAAATTGCAATTTAAAGCGATGTCATTGTTAGTAGTCATTTACTTATTCCGTGTTTAAATCTAGCAGAGCACAGTGACTCATGTCTGCATACAGGAAACTAAGGTATTTTAAAGCCCTTCTAACCATAGCAAGACCTTATCTCAAAAAGCAAACAAATAGAAAAGAAAGTTATATGAATCTACTCTAAATATTCTTTTTTACTCTTTTGGAATTCTACTATAAAATTTTATTTTGTTTGTGCTTCATCTCTTTTAGTGGAAAAAGATGGAAACTATCATACAAAGGAAACTCACTTCAATAATTTATATAGCATGGTGCACTACTGTGAAAATATAGCGGAATGCAGAAGAATACAGCTTTTAGCTTACTTTGGTGAAAAAGGATTTAACCCTGATTTTTGTAAGAAATACCCAGATGTTTCTTGTGACAATTGCTGTAAAGCAAAGGTAAGAGATGTCATTTTAAATTACTTAATCATTGGTGGTGGTGGTGGTGGTGGTTGTGGTAGCGCTGGCGGTGCAAGCCTTTGATCCCAGCATTCAGGCGGCAGAGGGATGTGAATCTATAAATTCAAAGCCAGCCTGGTCTACAGAGTAAGTTCCAGAACGGCAAGGGTTACACAGAAAAAACCATGAATCAATAAACAACAACAACAACAAAAAAAAAAAAAGAACTAAAGAAACAAACAAACAAAAATTACTTAATAATTAAGAAATTTTCTGAGCTGGGCATGGTGGTACACGACTTTAATCCCAGCACTTCAGGAGGCAGAGGCAGGCAGATTGCTGTGAATTCAAGGCCAGCCTGGTCTACATAGCAAGCCCAGGATGGCCAAGGCTACACAAGGACATCCTGTCTCAAAAAACATTAAAAAGAAGGAGAAGAAAATGATGAAGATGAAGAAGAAGATGATGATAATGAATTCTGCCAGGCATGGTAGCACTTGACTTTAATCCCAGCAGTGGGGAGGCAGTAGCAGGCAGACCTCTGAGTTCGAGCCCAGCCTGGTCTCCAAAGTGAGTCCAGGACAGCCACAGCTATTATACAGAGAAACCTGACTTGAAAAACCAAAAAGAAAAGAAAATTTCTGACATGTGCTGTTCTTTTCTTTTTTAAAGGAGTTCAGGGCTGGAGAAATAGCTCAGAGGTTAAAACACTGGCTGCTCTCCCAGAGGTCCTGAGTTCAATTCCCAGCAACTACATGGTGGCTCACAACCATCTACAATGTGATCAGTGCCCTTTTCTGGCATGCAGGTGTACATGCAGGCAGAGCACTGTATACTAAATAAATAATTTTTTGTTTTAAGTAGTTCAGGTGTAGTAGAAAATGCTTTTAATTTCTGCACTCAGGAGGCCAAAGTTTGAGTTTGAGGCAGTCTGGTCTACCTAGTGAGACTAGGACAGCCAAGGCTACAATGTGAAACCCTGTCTCAAAAAAAAAAAAAGCAAATGAGTAAAAGTAGTCCAGGCATTGTGGCCCCTGTTTGTAGCCCAGTTCTTAGGAAGCAGAAGCAGGAAGATGAGGGACTCTTCGCTGCATGGTGTGCTTTAGGACAACTTGGGCTACTTGAAACCTTGGTTCCAAAAGTTAAAAAAGATCCACCCTGGGCAAACAGGGTAGTTTGTTTGTTTGTTTGTTTGTTTAAAGATTTGTTTATTTATTAAGTATACAGTATTCTGCCTTCAGGCTAGAAGAGGGCACCAGATCTCATTATAGATGGTTGTGAGCCACCATGTGGTTGCTGGGAATTGAACTCAGGACCTTTGGAAAAGCAGCTAGTGCTCTTAACCTCTGAGCCATCTCTCTAGCCCTTGGTTTGGTTTACCAAGATAGGGTTTCTCTGTGTAGCCCTGGCTGGCCTGGAACTATCTATAGACCAGGCTGGCCTGGAACTCAAAAGAGATCTGCCTGCCTCTGCCTAAAAGTACTGGGATTGGGCTGGAGAGATGGCTCAGAGGTTAAGAGCACCGACTGCTCTTCCAAAGGTCATGAGTTCAATTCCCAGCAACCACATGGTGGCTCACAACCATCTATAATGAGATCTGGTGTCCTCTTTTGGCTTGCAGGCAGGATATTGTATACATAACAAATAAAGAAATCTTTAAAAAATAAAAAAATAAATAAATAAAAGTACTGGGATTAAAGGCGTGTACTACTACGCCTGGTTTAGCAGGATATTTTAAATTCAACTATAAGCTATATTTAAAGATATTCTCAAAACAGTAGTAGTAATAGTATTATGTTTGAAAATTATGTGTTTCTTTAACTATAAAGAATGAAAACAACGCCGGGCGTGGTGGCGCACCCCTTTAATCCCAGCACTTGGGGAGGCAGAGGCAGAGGCAGGTGGATCGCTGTGAGTTCGAGGCCAGCCTGGTCTACAAAGCGACTCCAGGACAGCCAAGGCTACACAGAGAAACCCTGTCTTGAAAAACCTAAAAAAAAAAAAAAAAAAGAATGAGAACAACATGATGGTATAAATCTCAGCAGTTCAGAGACTGAGTCAAGGAAGATAGAGAATTTAAGTCCAACGTGGGGCTACGTAGTGAGATGATGTCAAGGAGGAGGATGACGACAACAACATGGCTTCTGGATAAGTGTAATATAGCCCTGGAGACTGTTAGATTCATTCATTCAGCACTTAGCTTATGGCAATTTCACACACACGCACAATCACCCTGGTGCTGAGACTTGGTCCTAGGACCTCAAGCATATTAGGCAAGTGATCTACGAAAGAACTTAATTCCCAAGCCCTCGCCCTTTTTATTTTATTTTTAAAAAGATAACATCTTTAGCCAGGCAATGGTGACACACGCTTTTAATCCCAGCACTCGGGAGGCAGGTGGATCTCTGAGTTCAAGGCTAGCCTGGTCACCTGGTCTACCACGTGAGTTCCAGGACAGCCAAGGCTACACAGAGAAACCCTGTCTCGAAAAACCAAAAAAAAAAAAAAAAAAAGGAGGAAGAAGGAAGCTAGCTAAACATGAGCCAACAAGCAGTGTTCTTCTAATTGTTCCTGCTCTGACCTCTCTCAGTGATAGACACACCTGTAAACAAGAATAAATCCATTTTTCCCCCTAAGTTACATTTGTCAAACTGTTTTATCACAGCCACAGAAATCAACCTAAAATAGTAACACAGGTTGTCCTAGAACTCACAGTGTAGCCTCAAGTCTGCAGTGTTCCTTCTTCCTCAGACTGCCACGAATTGATATTACAGGCATTGAGCTATTACACCTGGCTAATACTTCATGTTATAGTATTTATAATGCCCCGCTGTTTACAGACTTTTGCACACTTGCTATATTATTGAAACCACCTTCAGTGTGCTAGGAACACCTAGTGAAGGAAGGCAGGCACGTACTACAGAGTAATACAGAAGTGTTGCTGAAATATGGAGGGCGAGGCGAGCAGGGAGTGAGCTACTCTGTGGAATCTGTAGATTCACTGTTCTTCCTGCCCACTCACCTCAGTTCACTTACTTGTGGAGCACCTGTTCTGACAGGTTCTGTGCTAGGAATTTAGTGGACATGCCAATATGGAGAAATAGGGTAGATGAAGGCAGAAGGATCATCTAGTAATGAAGACTTTAAAAGGTAGGCAAACACTGAAGAAATGAGAAGAGGAACTAAAAGGAAATCATTTAGGAAAGAAGAGATTGTCATGTATGGTGACCCATGTAGTTAATCCCAGCACTGAGGAGGTGGAGCTAGGAGTTCAGGGTTAGCCTGCTCTACATAGTAAGTTCCAGACCAGCCAAAGCTATATATAATGAAACCTTGTAAGCAGAAAACAAAACCAACAAACAATACAATACAATAGCACCAAAGCCTGAAAAGAGATTAGAGAATTTATCAACTGCACTGATGGACAGTGCTTCTCCTCCTAAAGGATGTCACATAAAAGACAGAGCACTCACTGTTCTAGGAGTTGTAACGATGAAGGACTTGTGTTTCCTGCTTGGAGTGCTGGTAGGTGATGAAAGACAAGATATATATCTGAAGCAATAGCAACACAGCCCTAATTATTGTAGAATTTAAGAATGAGCCTTTGAAACTTCCTTAGGGTTTTTTTGTTTGTTTGTTTGTTTTTGTTTTTTGTTTTTTTTTTTAGTTTTTCGAGACAGGGTTTCTCTGTGTAGCCTTGGCTGTCCTAGACTCACTTTGTAGACCAGGCTGGCCTCGAACTCACAGTGATCTGCCTGCCTCTGCCTCCTGAATGCTGGGATTACAGGCGTGCATGCACCACAACACCTAGCAAAACTTCCTTTGTTTTTAATCTTCATTTTAGTGTGGAAACAAATTATAAGTCTTACCATAGTTAATATTAAGCTCTAGTAACCAGGGTCTCATTTTAATTATAACAGAAGATAGTTTATTTTATCCATAGGATTATAAAACAAAAGATGTGACGGATGACGTGAAAAATATTATAAGATTTGTTCAAGAACATAGTTCATCACCAGGAACAAGAAATATAGGTCCTTCTGGAAGATTTACTCTAAACATGCTGGTCGACATTTTCTTGGGTAAGTTATCTACTGTGTGTTTGAATTATATCAGTTAAAATTAAACATCTAAAGAAGTGATTACAAGTGGATATAAAAAGTCACTAAGAGCTGGGCATGGTAGCCGATCACTGTGAGTTCCAGGCCAACCTGGTCTGCAAAGCAGGTCCCAGACAACCAAGACTACACAGAGAAAACTTGTCTCAAAAAAATAAAAAGGAAAAAAGTTTATTCTCTTGGCCGGGCGGTAGTGGTGCACGACTTTAATTCCAGCACTTGGGAGGCAAAAGCAGGCAAATCTCTGTCTACAGAGTGAGCCCTAGCCCAGAGAAATACTGTCTTTCAAAACCCAAAAAAAAAAAAAAAAGAAAGAAAGTCATTGAAGAGAGTTTTTACATTACAATAGAACTAACAAGATGGCACAAAGACTGAGTTTGATATTCTTAACCTCCAAAAGGAAACCCTTGTGGGCCAGGCAATTGCAGAACTCAGGAGGCAGAGGCAGGCAGAACTCTTTAGTTTGAGGCCAGCCTGGCTACGTAATGAGTTCCAGGACAGCCTGGGCTACTCAGACCGAAAGAAAGAAAGGAAAGAAGAAAGAGAGAAAGAAAGGATTCCAAACTTGAGCTGGGGAGGCAGCTCAGTGGATAAAGTGCTTGCTGCTGCAATAGGCATGAGGATCTGAGTTTGGGTCCCAACACTATGTAAGATCTGGGCACACCAGTACTTGCCTATAAGCCCTAGTGATGGGGGTGGGGGGTGGGGGTGATGGGCAGATCCCAGGAGCTTGCCAGCTAGCCACAGTAGTAAAAATGAAGAGCTTCAGATAGAGACTTAACTTTAACCTCTCTTGCATGCGTACATACACGCAAGCATGCTTCCCTGAGCTTCCCCATCCAGAAGCCTACCTACTTGGTGAGCTCCAGGGCAGTGAAAGACCCTGTCTCAAAAAGGAACAGGTAGACAGCAGCTGAGGTACAGAACCCACGCCTGCCCTCTGGCCTCTACACACATACACAAACATATGCACACAGATGAATAATGATGCAAAAGATAATAATGGTAGTAAAGCTTATGCATTTGAGTGAGTCAAGTATGAGTTGCTTAGAGCACTACCTGTAAATTGTCTTTCTATTTGTTTGTTTGTTGGTTGGTTGGTTGGTTGGTTTATTCGAGACAGAGTTTCTCTGTGTCATAGCCCTGACTGTCTTGGACTTACTTTGTAGAACTCACAGTGATCTACCTGCCCCTTCCTCCGGAGAGCTGGAATTACAGGCATGCACCACTGCACCTGGCCCATTTAAATTTTTAAATTTTTATGTATGTATTTTGGCTGCATATGTGGTTGTGTATCATTTGCATTCCTGGTGCCCATAGAGGGTAGAAGATAGCAGTGGATCCCCCAGAAGCTAGAGTTACTGACAATTGTAAAGCCACTATGTGAGTGCTGGAATTCAAACCCAGGTCCTCTGGAAGAACAGCCACCACTCATAACTGCAAAACCATCTCTCCTGTGCCCCATTTTAAGTGTGGATGTGGGAGACAGGGTTGTTTGTTGGTGTAGCGGTATGCACACATGTGTAGAGACCAGGAAAGGGAGACAGAGCCCCTTGAGCTAAGTTACTGGCAGTTGTATGCCATCCACTGTGGTTGCTGGAAACTGAAGTTGGTTCCTCTGCAGGAGCAAGTGATCTTAAAAGCTGAGCCATCACCTGGGTGTGGTGGCGCACACCTTTAATCCCAGCACTAGGGAGACAGAGGCAGGTGGATCTCGGTGAGTTCAAGGCCAGCCTGGTCTACAAAGCAAATCTAGAACAGCCAAGGCTACACAGAGAAACCCTGTCTCAAAAAAAAAGCTGAGCCATCTTTCTAACACACAGCATCTAATTTAAGATGGCGCCCTGTCTTTTCTGCTTGAGGCTCTACTAAAGTGACAGTAAAGAAACAGAAAGCAGGGAGTGGTGGCATACAGATCTAGGCACAGCACCCAGGAGCCTGAATTGGAAGAAGCAAGAGTCTGAGGCCACCTTGGGCTGTATAGCAAGACCCTGTCCTAATGGGGAGGAAATGGTAAGGCAGTTAGAATATGGGCTTTGTGTACATCTTAGTAGGGGATGGGGAGCTTAGGGGCAGCAGCTGACGTAGGTAGACAGTGAGCGCTTAGGCTGCTAGAGGAGAGAGACGGTAGTTTATGACAGTGGCCTAACGTGAGGTGTGGAGATCTCTCCTCTCTGCTTATGAGATCAGCCTTCCCTGGTTTTTTGTTTGTTTTTGTTTTTTGTTTTCATAGCAACTTGATGAAAAGTGAGTTTATTGGGGGGAGCCTTTCTTTTTTGGCAGACAATGGATTTTAGGAATTTAAATGCCTTCTGCTCAAATTTTTATGCCATGGAGGCATATTGGGACTTAAGAGACAATCTTGAATACTTTAGAAAGATAAAAAGATGCAAAAGCCAGACTGGCATTATTAGGTGACTATCTGTAACCCTTGAGACTAAAAGACTAAAAAAAGAAAGTAAGTGCTATTGCTGGAGTGCACCGTGGCACTGACCTGAGGTCCCAGTAGAAGTACTGGTAGATCTCTGTGAGTTCGAGGCTAGCCCAAGCTACACAGTGTGAGACCCTGTCTCTGAATAAGTAAATAAATGTACAATAAGTAAGAATAAAAAGTATGGGGCTGCTTCCAGTGGTCATACAGTAGTAGGAAGTGGGGTGGCCAGGAGCTCTGTCTAACGGTGCAAACACAATCCATAGATGACCCACAGTGTGTCTTTCACAGCATGAGTGGGTGTTAGTGGGAAGATACCAGGTAGTAATTCCCAGGAATAGCGGGCGGGGCATGCCTGTAATTACAGAGGCAGAGACAGGAAGATCACCACAAGTTCAAAGCTAATCTTGTTTATATTTTGAGTTTCAAACCATCTGAGGTTGTGTAGCAAACTGTCCCAAAAATTTTTTTGAATCCTGGGTATGGTGGTACACAACTTTTGTCCCAGCACTTGAGAGGCAAGAGGCAGGCAAATCTCTACAAGTTTGAGGCCAGCCTCATCTACATAGTAAGTTACAAACCAGTGAAAACTATAAAGTAAGACCCTGTCTTTTTTTAAAAAAAAGAAAAAAAAGAAAGAAAAGAAAGAAATTGTGCCTACATGATGGCACACGCCCTTAATTCCAGAATTTAGGGAGGCAGAGGAAGGCAGGTATCTGAATTCGAGGCCAGCCCAATCTACAAAGTGAGTCCAGCATAACCAGTGCTACACAGAGAAACCCTGTCTCTAAAAACTAAAAATTATGGCCTAGAGTGCTGGCTCAGCGGTTAAGAGTACAGACTGCCTTTCCAGAGGACCCTGGTTCAATTCCCAGCACCTACATGGCAGCTCCCAACTGTCTGTAACTCTAAGAGATGACACCGGGGGCTGGTGAGATGATGGCTCAGTGGTTAAAAGCACTTTCTGCTTTTCCAAAGGACCCAGGTTCAAGTCCCAGCACCCACATGTCAGCTTACAACCATCTGTAACTCCAGTTCCAGGGATTCTGACACCTTCATACCAGTGCACATAAAATAAATTTTTTTAAAAAAGAGAGAGATGACACCAACAGATATACATGTAGGCTAAACACCAATGCACATAAGAAAAATAAATAAATTTTTTAAAAAACAAAACATAAGTATATAAATAAAAATTTTAATTTTTTTTTAACTTTAAAAAATCATGTTAAGCCCGTCGTAGTGGTACACACCTTTAATCCCAGCACTAGGGAGGCAGAGGCAGGTGGGTCTGTGTGAACTTGAGGCCATCCTGGTCTACAAAAGCAAGTCCAGGGCAGCCAATGCTACACAGAGAGACCTTGTCTCAAAAACAAAACAAAAACAAAAATGTTAAGTTGAAAGTGTCACTGTGCTGATCTCAGAAGACAGGAGAAAGGGGCAGAACTTCTTCATCCTCACCTCTTATGAGATCTGGTGAGATATTAGGTTTTGGTTTTGGTTTTGGAATTTGGGTATGCTTTATCAGAGTGTAAGAGTATGTACAGACTTAAATATGTGCTTTATAAGCAAATGGATATTTAAATAACTAGGACCAAAAATGGTATTTAGAAAACTGATCCAGAGGCTCAGTGATAGAGCTAGTGTAAGCTAGACTCTTTGGTTCAGCCTTAGCACTGGAAAAAAATGTCAAAGGTTCTTTGAGGGCCAGCAAGGTAGCTCAGTAGTGAAGATGCCTGTTGCCCAGCTGACAACTTGAGTTTAGTCCCTGGGTCCCACATGGTTGAGAGAAGCAGCTTCTCCAAGGTTGTCCTCAAACCTCCAAAACAGAAGCCTTGGGACATGTGTGCACACAGTAAATAAAACATAATTTTTAAAAATTCTGTGAGCTGAGTATGGTGGCAACAAAGAAATGTTGTGTAACTTTGTCAGTAATGCACAGAGATATGAAGTGTAACAGTAGTATTAGCTGTTAGCACTTACTTGAGTTCTTTCTTTGCTCCATTTTTCTAATATAATTTTATAAGTTGTGAATGCAACATTTTGATATAACAAGCTTAATTTTGCTGTGGTTTTTTAACAACATGTGTTATAAAACAAGGAAAAACAGAAGAAGCCAGGGGCTGGTGTGGAATTCAAGCTCAGTGTGCACAAGGTGCTGGCTTCTGCCCCTTAGTACTAAGAGAAAAAGACATGCAACCACAGAAACCCTGGAATTCTCCTCAGATGTGCTTGTAATTCAGAAATGTGGGTCTGTTTGTGCTGTGGGGTTTCCTGTGGAACAGATGATCCCTTCTGTTTGTCCAAAGATGTCCTTGCATGACTTTTTAGCCTCTTCTGTCTGAATAATGATGCGTCTATACTTACTCATCAACCTTTTTGAACCTCATTAGGGAGTAAGAGTGCAAAGATTCAGTCGGGAATATTTGGAAAGGGATCTTCCTATTCACGACACAATGCCGAAAGACTTTTTAAAAAGCTGATCCTAGACAAAATTTTGGATGAAGACCTATATATCAATGCTAATGACCAACCAATCGCCTATGTGATGCTAGGAACTAAAGCCCAAAGTGTGCTAAATGGCCACTTGAAGGTAAGGTATTTTAAACACACACTTTGCTGTCTCTGTGAGTGCACCATAATATATCATGACAGAGTTTGTTGTCCTTACTTTAGGTACTAAATTTACATATATATTCCCTCAGGAACATATTGTGTTCTTAAGTGGAAAGAGATTTTTTAAATTGAACCAATTAATATGATATTTGTCAAAATGAATTTAATAGATACTCAACCTACTAAATCTTCCTAAATTCCTTAAATAAGTACATGTGGGCTGGCAAGTGGGTAAAGGGACCTACAGGACAAAAGAGAGAGAGGACTCCTGTAAATTGTCTTTTATATACACCATGGTGTGCCTGTGTGTATATGTGCATACACACACACACGTAGATAAAAAGGAAAAAAATAAATAAGTATTTATCAAGAGATGCTCTCATGTACTAGGTCCTGGCAATGAAAAATGCACACCCTTGTTCTCAAAAGGGTATAAAAGTACAATTTTTCTGTGCCCACCCTAGCTATGAATAATGACAAGGAGACCTATTATATTTATTAAAATCTTTAGTACTTGCATGCCGGGCATGGTGGCGCATGCCTTTAATCCCAGCACTCACAGAGGCAGGTGGATCTCTGTGAGTTCGAGGCCAGCCTGGTCTACAAAGCAAGTCTACACCGAGAAGTCCTGTCTCGAAAAAAACCCAAAAACCTTTAGGTACTGTAGCTGGGCAGACACTCAGCTATTCCAACCCAACAATAATGGCCTGGCCCTACTTCCCCGCCATGTAGCCCGTTATCTGCCATCTTAGTCTTTACCCATGTTCTGAAACACTCTCTCTGGGCCCAGAAGTCCCACCTTATCCTCTTCTGCCCAGCTATTGGCTGGGTATTGGGGGGGGGGGATGTTAGCTCTTTATTTGACCAATCAGAAGGTGATGGAGAACAATGTTTACAACACTTCAAGACAGATGCTTCATAATAGTTACAATGCCAAAATCTGGCCTGCAACCAGATCTCTGGGTTCAGAAATTGGCATTTGAATACACAGTGCACAAAAGCATCCTCCAGCAAGGGGTGTTACTACCTTTGGAGGGAAAGAAATACAAGCATAGACAGCATGACTCAGCAGGTAAAGGTGCTGCCATTCAAGCCTGGCTACCTGAGTTTGATCCCAGAACCCAGGTGGAAGGAAAGAGCTGACTCCACAGTGTTGTTCTCTGACCTCTACACATTTGCCATGACACACATCCATACTCATATATATACACACACACAAGTCAAACACTGAAAAAGAAAACCTTCCTTGGTTATAAGTATGCTTCTGCTCAACGCTCTGAGTGCTTTTTCTTATCACTAAGGTGGAATTCATGGAAACGGAAAATACAAGCAGTATGAAAAAACAAAAAGCTCTAGTAGCCAAAGTATCCCAGAGAGAAGAGGTAGTTAAGAACTGTCTTGGAGAACTTACAGAAGTCTGCAAATTGCTGGGCAAAGTTTTTGGTGTTCATTACTTCAATATTTTTAATACAGCCACACTCAAGAAGCTTGCAGGTAAGAGCCTGTGTGCCTTGCTCTTCTGACCCAAATTAATTTGTTGCTGTTGAGACAGGGTTTCACCATGTCACCCTGACTGGCCTAGATCTCACTTTGTAGGCCAGGCTGGCCTTGAACTCACAGAGGTCTGCCTGCCATTGCAAGTCTTGATCTATTTTAATTTATTTAATTATTTTGAGTTTAAGCTCTTTCTTGAGGTAAAAATATTTAAGATATATACAGTTCAGATATGTGCTATAATTTTAATTTTATGCTTTTCTGTAAAGCTGAATGGATGTGAGGATATGAATAATTGCCTTCTGTAAAACCAGATGTCAATTATTTGTGCAGTTTGCCTTCCTTCGTGATGTTCAGCTATTTCTGTGCAAGGGCTTTGCAATGAGGAGCTAAACATGAAAGAAACTGTCTTAGGCTTCTTTGCATCTGGATCTATAATGCTTCTGTGTCTTTAGTTAGGAAATATCTGCTGATCTGAGTGATTTGCATGGGCTGAGATAGCTTAGCCCAGAATTTCAGTGCTAAGTTCTCTGGAAAAGAAGTTGTTGTTGTAATCAACTGCTGTATGTTCCTTCTGTGCTCCTCCTTCATGAAACCGCATCATCATCCTCTCTCTGGTCCGTTCCCATCCTACCGTCAAATCACTCTTCTATCCGGGACCTGTGCCTTTGCTGTCCCTTGTATCATCACTGCTATCCCCAGTCTGCGATTTGGTTTGAGGTTTTTGTTTTATTTTATGCTGCTGTTGTGCTGGGAATTTGACCCTGATCCCCATGGATGCTAAGCACTGGCTCTACTGCTAAGCTACAGCCGCACCTAAGCATTCTATTCTAATACGCGTGCTTTTTTGATGACACCAGAAGATGTCAACAGAAGGTTGCACATCTCAGTAACAAAAATGTAATACTGCTTTATTGACTCTAAGCATCTTTTTTAGGTCATTTAAAACACTCAGTGTTGCATGCAAGAAAACTATGAAATATGGTCATTTCTCAAAGACAAATACTTTATTAATGCTAAATTTATTACCTAGAACTTGACCTTATTGCATTTCTACATTTACAACATTTTTATGCTAATATGTCCAGTGTGCGTGTGTGTGAAAACCAGAAGACAATCTCATGTGTTGTTCTTCAAACACCATGTACTTTTTTTTCCACAGTGGTCTTTCACTAGGACCTGGGTCTAGATAATTAGGCTAGGCTAACTGTCCAGTAAACCCCAGGGTCTTTCTGTCTCTACACCCCCAAGCACTGGAATTATATGCCCAGCTTTCACACTGGTGCTAGTAACCAAACTTTGATCCTCGTGCCTTGCAGCAAGCACTGTACTTACTAAGCCATCCTTAGCCCCAATAGTCTTTCATATAGTTAAACTCTGTGATGTACCAATAACAATAAGTTTGTTGGCCTGGTAACTTTTGGGGGTTGGTTGAGTTTTGTTTTTTAGATTTTTGTTTGTTTGTTTTTGTTGTTGTTGTTTTGGTTTTTCCAGACAGAGTTTCTCTGTGTAGCCTTGGCTGTCCTGGACTCTCATTGTAGACCAGGCTTGCCTTGAACTCACAGGGATCCACCCTGCCTCTGCCTTCCGAGTGCTGGGATTAAAGGCATGAGCCACTACCACCCAGCTTCTCCCCCCTTCCCACCCACCACCCCCACACCCCCACCCCCAAGACAGGATTTCTCTGTGTAACAGAGCCCTGGCTGTCCTGGACTCACTTGTAGACCAGGCTGGCCTTGAACTCACTGCCTCTGCCTCCTGAAGGCTAGGATAAAATTCAAGCACCACCGTACCTGGCAACAATACTAATTATTAATAGCTGTACTTAAGGTTTCATGCTTACAGGCATAAGTGAGTACAGCACAGCTGCAGTTTGTTCAGCAGTACTCATAAGACTCTTCTTGACTTCAGAAATGCAATATTTTAACAGTGTAAGCCACGCCTGTAATCCCAGCACTTGGAGAGGCAGAGGCAGGTGGCTCTCTGTGAGTTCAAGGCCAACCTGGTCTACATACTAAGTTACAGGATAGTCAAGGCTACACAGAAAGACCCTGTCACCAAACAAACAACAACAAAAAACAGTGGGAAGCTGTCTTGAAACACCAACACACACACACCCTAAAAAATATTACGGAAGTATGTGAGTTAGAATCAGTAAAAAATGGTGATTTTTCCTTAATGTGGTTTCCTAACAGATCTCCCTAATTCCAGATGTGAGCGTGGTGTGTTTTTAATTTTAATGTTCCCAAAACCACTAAAGCTACAACAGTTCACTGGACACAATACAGTCAAGGGTCATCTCCTTTCTTCTCCCACCAGCCCTCTTCAGGAAACTGCTGCTCTATCCCACAGTCTGCCGC
Source organism: Acomys minous (assembly GCF_964271855.1). Lineage (NCBI taxonomy): Eukaryota > Metazoa > Chordata > Mammalia > Rodentia > Muridae > Acomys > Acomys minous. The sequence continues at coordinate 115,932,946 of NC_140484.1, read as the reverse complement.
TTTCCCTCTAAACATAGGAATGAGGAGGAATCACAGACTAGAAAGGATCTGAAATCCACCCTCTGCTCCAGTCAGAGGTGTAGGGATTAGCACCCCCTCGCTCTCCAAAGCTAGCACTCTTGGCCTCAGAACAAATCCAAGCTTTCTTGATCTCTACCACTGCATCTGGCTTGCTCCATTCTTCTTCCTTCAGAGCCACTAAGTCCCCCTTTCCACTCTTTCCATACAGTAGCTACAGTGACCTTTAAACCACAGACTTGTGCAGCCATAGATGCATATGCTACCTCTGCAGAGCACTCCAGATTCCACTTGTGGCTTCATCCTACATGGGACTGACCAGATTAAGAATAAGCCAGGGCTGGGGCAGCATCTATGTAATGTGTCTCTCAAGATGGTGTGTGCATGTCTGCAGTGTAAGGAAAGAGTCAGAGCTAGAAATAGAATGTGAGGGCTGGAGAGATAGCTCAGAGGTTAAGAGCACTGCCTGCTCTTCCAGGGGTCCTGAGTTCAATTCCCAGCAATCACATGGTGGCTCACAGCCATCTATAATGAGATCTGATGCCCTCTTCTGATGTGCAGGTGTATATGGAGGCAGAACACTGTGTATGTAATAAATAATTTAAAAAAAAAAAAGAAATAGAATGTGAGCGTTTGTAACAAATACAGGACATCAGTCTTGCAGCTAGACAAGTCTTGGCAATGGGGACAGTGGACAAAATCTGATTGTGCTAAAAGTCTGAGCACACAGCACAGATCCCTCTCTCTAGTTTTCCCCAAGCACCTGGCTGTTTCCCACCCACTTACCTTGGCATCTGTACCTTTGCTGCTGAAATTTGACAATGGGTCCTGCCCCCTGGCCTAACTTTACCTTTGAGGAAATTCCCCATGTGCCTGGTGCCCAGCAATAGTTGGCTTTTAACAAACATGAGCTAAATGAGTGGATGCACATGAATTCAGTGGTTTTTCTATGAGTAATAATTTAAATTCTTAATTTTATGTCCACACACAGAATCTTTATCTTCTGATCCTGAGGTTTTGCTTCAGATTGATGGTGTTACTGAAGACAAGCTGGAAAAATATGGTGCAGAAGTGATTCCAATATTACAAAAATACTCAGAATGGACATTGCCAGGTTCAGTATCCCACCAAACCTGCTTTCTAAAAGCCTATTTTAATGTTAAGCTTTGTATCTCACTGAATTGGAATTAGGTAGTTAATTCACCCTACACCTGTCACACTGACGTTCATGTCCTAGAAGCACCCCCTGGGAGCCTGACAGGCATCTCCAGGGAAGCCAGTCATTAAACCTGCTAATGGAGCACAAAAGGGAACCTCTGGGCCCATGGGCCTACACATTGTTGTTCTGGTAAGGCAAGGAGTCACCTCGCTGTGTGAGTCTTGGCAGGACACCAGCAACCTCTGTGTGCTTCAGTGTCCTTATCTAAGGAAGGAGCATGTTATCTAACAAGCTTGTCTAAGATAACATGTAAGAGTAGAGCGTAAATGCTTTGGGGAATGAGCATGTCCTTGGAATGCTCTTGTCATCAGAAGAGCCTGACAGCGTTAGGTCTGTCTTGTGACGCTCCTCACAAGCCCTGGTGCTGGTATGGAAGTCACTTACTGAGGGAAACTGAGAACAAAAGGGTATTGTTATTGTTATAGGGATAGTAAAGGACAGACAGGGTGTGCTGTCCATTGTGTGTCATGCAGGAAGTTATCCTCCCTAGCAGACCTGTTGGGGACCAAAAGGCTTGTTTGGCTTATACATCCTCAATCATAGTCCATTGAGGGAAACCAAGGCACGAGCTGAAGCAGAAGCTGTGAAGGAACGTTGCTTACTTGCTGGCTTACTCCCCGCTTGGCTTGCTCAGCCTGCCATCCCACAGTCCTCAGGACCGCCTTCCCAAGGACAACGTGGCTGAAGGTGGGCTGGGGGCCTCCTCTTCACCAGTCAAGAAAATTCAAGCCAGGCAAGAAAATTCAAGCCAGGCAGTGTTGGCACACACCTTTAATCCCAGCACTTCGGAGGCAGGAGCAGGTGAAACTCTGAGTTCTAGGCCAGCCTAGTCTACAGAGCAAGTTCCAGAGCAGCCAGGGCTACACAGAGAAACCTTGTCTCAAAAAACTAAAAATGAAAAGAAAATGCCCCAGGACTGCCCATAGGCCAATCTGAGGGGGGCACTCTCCCAGTTGAGGGCCCCTCTTCTCAGATGATTCTAGCCTATGTCAAATTGACAAGAACTAACCAACACACCTGTCAAACTCATTGTTTCTGTACCTCTAATAAGCTGGATTAGAAAAGTCTTCTAAAAACTAATGGAAATGTGAACAAGGTGAAAAATGAGCATGTATGTCAAGCTCTTCACAGTATTTGTTTTGTTTTGGGGCAGGGGATGTTTTGTTTTGTTTTGTTTTGTTTTGTTTTGTTTTGTTGAGACACGGTTTCTATGTGTTACCCTGGAACTCTGTAAAACAGGCTGGCCTCGAAATCAAGAGATTCCGAAGTTCCACCTGCCTCTGCCTCTCAAGTGCTGGGATTAAAGGTGTGGGCCACAGCCACCTGGCTCACAGCATTTTCTTAATCCATTTAACAAAGTGTTAAGAAATGAGGTTTTCAGGCCGGGCGGTGGCGCACGCCTTAATCTTAGAATTTCAGAGGTAGAGGCAGGTGGATCACTGAGTTCAAGGGCAGCCTGGTCTACACAGCGAGTCCAGGACAGCCAAGGCTACACAGAGAAACTGTCTCAAAAAACGAACAAAAAAAGAAATGGGTTTTCATAAATTCCTTTATATAGTAATTCAATAAAAGATATGTTCTGAGCCGAGCGTGATGGCGCACTCCTTTAATCCCAGCATTCAGGAGGCAGAGGCAGGTGGATCTCCGTGAGTTTGAGACCAGCCTGGTAACTAGTTTGGAGGGGACTTAACTGATTTGAACTTTACCTTTGAGTTAGGCAGAATGGCGCAAACCTTTAATCTCAGCACTCAGGAGCCAGGGGCAGGTGGAACTCTTGATTCTGAAGCCAGCCTGGCCTACAGAGTGAGTTCTAGACCAGCCAGGGCTACATGATGAGATTCTGTCTGAAAAGTATGAAAATAAAAAGCAGTGCACTTCACCTGTAGTTTTGCTGCCTCCTCCTCCACCACCTGCTTTCCAGGTTAGGAGAGTGCAGCTCATCTGGACAGACAGACCTCTGTGTGACATTAGAGAGGTTTCAGCTTTTCGGGTGCCTTAAGATGCAAATACTGACAGAAATTACTTTCTCCCTTGCAAGTGTATGTTTTCACTCAGGCCACATTCCTGTTTAATTCGTGAAGCGTTCATAACAATTATATAAAGAAATGGTTTATGTCTACAAGAAGTAAAATATAGTACTGAATTTCCCAGTGTGTTTATTAAGAGACTTTTGCTTAAAGATGAGGGAGAACATACTTTGTTGCCTTCTTTATATTGGACTTCCTTTCTCAGCAAGTTTAAATGATAATAAAGTTGGCTGACACTGATGGCAGCCTTTACTTCAAATCACAGGGATCGGCTGCACAATAGGCTTCATGCAGCAGAGTGTGAACTTGAGTTAAGTTAAAAATTATGGCAGAATTTTTTGCTGTTGTTTTGTTTTTTGTTTTATTTTTGGTTTTCATTTTTTGCTTGTTTGTTTGCTTTTGGTTTTTGTTTGTTTGTTGTTTATTTTGAGACCGGGTTTCTCTGTATACCCCGGCTGTCCTGGACTCACTCTATAAACCATGCAGGCTTTGAACTCACAGAGGTCTGCCTGCCCCTGCCTCCTCAGTGCTGGGATTAAAGGCCTGCACCACCTTGCCCAGCTGAAAATTTTAAGTAATGAACTGTTATTCTTTTTCATTAAATATAAATTGCCATTGAACACAGTTGAGCTTTTCAAAATAGAAATGTTTGGTTCCTGCTGAGTTACTGAATTTATACAACAGAAAAGCAACTAGTATTGGGCTCCTAATCCAGGGTCACTTGCAAACGTCTGCATTTTCTGTTTGTAGCTGAGGACAGTTCCCCAGGCAGAAGCCTGATGGGCAGCAGAGGCACGGGAAGGAGCAGCCCAGATGAAACTGAGGAGGAGGAAGCACCTGTATCTTCTCACTACTTTGCAAATAAAACTAGAAATGAAAGGAAGAGGAAGAAAATGCCAGCCTCCCAAAAGCCCAAGAGGAGAAGAACTAGTTATGGTGGCTTCAGAGCAAAGGGGTATGTATGATCTTTGATGTCCTTTGCAGCATCAGGTGGAAGGGGGGTAAGGACAAAAGTGCACGGAACTACTCTAGGTTGCTTTAAAGTACTTACTGAAATTACCATTATTAGTTAATAGATTGATAGTTAAGACCCAAACCAAAATAAAAACATGGCTTAAGATTTCGAAAGTAATTTAATTTGCAAATACTTTTCAAACTTGGAATTTTTTTCAGACTTGGAATTTTTGTTTGTTTTGAGGTAATTGCTCTTCTTAAAGTACTTTTCCACCAAAAATACATTGAATAAATAACAGAGGACTATGTGTCCTCCAGGTTTTTGTGAGTCTGCAAGTGTTTGCTACACTCCCTCTGGCTGCAGGATTCTGTCTTTGCAACAGGGTCTCATGGAGCACAGCCTGGTAAACTTGGTTTATAGCCAAAGATGACCCTGAGTTTACATTCCTGCCTCTACCTCCCAACTGCTGAGAGTACACATGGCAACACACCTGGCTCCTGCACTGCCTCCTACATACTAAATCAGCACAGCCAGCCCGGCTACTGCCCCGCCCTCCCTGGAGGTTGGGCCTCCTAGCCTTGACAGGATAGCTGAGCTGAGACTACACTGGGGAAATCCAAAGGCTGGGAGACCAAGGAGTGTGTAAGAGATTTCTGTCTTCCCTTTGCTTGTCTTTGGGCTACAACATGTCTACACAGGGAGAAGCAAAGGTAGAATGGCCAGGTCTTGGCAGCAGGCTTTTTTTCCACAACTGAACTGTGTCCAACAGCCCCTTTCCCCACCTCTGCCACATGGCCTTCACCTTCTTCCTTGCATCTTTGCCTTCAGCCTGGAGGTGGTTGTCCCCAATGACTGCATACTGTAACAGCATTGCTTAGGAAAGGAGAGGCAAGGCTGCAGTGGCTTTTGCAAGCTGTGTGTGTGCGCGTTTGTAGTTTTTCTACCTCTTCTTCTGAATGATGAAAACAAGGTTGAGTCGGGGGAAGAGAAAGGAAGGCAATATCACTAAATTGTCATTTCTTGTTAAATCCATAAACAGAACTCTTACATGTGCTAACCCTTCTGCCAGCATACAGAATTAAAGACATTCGGAAACAGTGGTTTAATTTTGTGGCTTTGAATGCGCAAGTGACCATCAGATATTCTTCAGTGAGGACATTTTCTCATTTCCTTCATTTATTCCTCTCCCTTGGGAAGTACTCATTTCCTTTCCTTAGTTGCTTGCAGAGCATGAGACCTTAAAAAGCTTCGGGTCCAACCCCCTTGGGTTTAAGGTGGGGAAACTGGCCTATGTGGGAAGGGCTTGCCTGAGGCCAGTGTCACCTGGTCAGTTTCAGAGGTGGGAGTGGACACTGGCCCAGCAGGACCGCTCAGAGTGCTTTCACTTGTGTGCATCTGTGGACACTCCTTGAAAATGTGGGCAATCTGTCATCTGGATTTTGCTTGTTAGAAGATAGGATGCCAACACTGTTCATTGCTGCTGGCTCCTTTATTTAATTTTCACAGCATTTGTGAGAAAGAAGCTCTTTGCGGTGTCACCTGCAATCTAATTTAATAAGGAATGAAATTCATACTTAAACCAGGCATGAAGGGCCATGCCTATAACCCTAGCACTTAGGAGGTAGGAGGCAGGAAGGTCAGAGTGCAGGATACTGAGCTCAGTGCTACACACGGTCACACACTCCTCCAGTCAGAGGCACAGGCCGAGGCAGACAAACTCTGAGTTTGAGGACAGCAAGGGCTATACAGAGAAACCCTGGCTCGGAAAAACAAAAATAAGTACGTACGTACGTACGTACGTACATACATACATACATACATACATACATAAATACATACATACATACATACATACATACGCACGCCAAAGCCAGTCTGAGCTATATGAGACCCTGTCTCAGAAAACAATATCATAGTGTCCTACAATCATCACCAGTTTCCATGCCAGGTGTAATTAGCCTGTGAGTTTAAGAAGGATTCTCTTCTGCCTGCCAGCTTGGTAACTCTTCACCATCAGCAGCTTCTTTGCATCTGCTCTGGTCCTCTGGGTTTCACAGCCCACCCTGAGGGCGTTTCCAGCCCCCAGGCTGTTCACCTGTGCAGTGGGAGACCACTGGGGCTTACATCTCCTGGCTGACACACAATGAGCCAGGTGTGTTCTGGGTTTTCTGAGTGGGAGGAAAATGTATGAGCTGTTGAAATGGAGGCTGTTGTTGGCAGATTCATTCTGTAAATCAACATAAACAGCGGGGTTTTGCTCCAGGCTTCATTTCTCAGCAGGAAATAAGCATAGGGAAACTTCAGGCTGCTGCTCTTCCAGACCTGCAATAAAATTGTTTTCCCTCCCGCAAGAGCTTTAAAATGTTGAAAAACTCTTTACCTCGCCCCAGCAGAGTGTCCTGGGATGCCACTGACTGTCCTGGATTCTAGAGCTACTGGTGGGCCTCAGTGGGTTTGCAGAGCCTCTGAAGGGCCTGCCCACTATCACTGTAAACCAACTGGCAGGGTGGATTGCTTTTTACTTTATTAAGGGAAAGAAAATTGCTATCTTCAGGTCAGCAAAGAAATGATGTACACCACTCAGTCAGGCTGTGGCAGGGCCCTCTTCCCTCTTTGCATGAGGCAGTGAGCAGGAAGGAAGAGTTGGCAGGTCTTTGGGTATAGGGGCAGCTGCAGGCTACATGGACCTGACATATGCCAGACCACTGCATGAAGCATCTTGGTCCTCCCTAAGGAGCCACATCTGCAGCCTTCCTAGGACAAGGCCACCCAGAGGCTCTACCTTATCCCCACTACCCACAAAGCTCACAACTGTGTCAGTGCCGTCATTCTAGGGTATCTGATGGCCAGAGATTTGCGTCTCTTAGAGATGTCTTCACCTCCTTTTTTGTCAGAATAGATCCAGAGGATTCTGACTGTGGGCTGTGGAAGGTGTAACTGAAGAGAGAGGGTCTGTGGCTTGGTCACAGGCCACAGAATTTGAGATACTTTACAAAGACAAATTTAGGGCAGACTTGTGTAGAGGGATAAGGAAACTCACCCTCCCCATGGGGTTTCCAGACAGAAAATGCAGACAACCATAAGACCCAAAAACCATGCTTGTTCTAGAAAATTAACAGACAAAAGACCATTAACTTGGTCTCATTTAGCACCTTAATTTTCTTTTAATTTCCTTTCTTTCTTTCTTTCTTTTTTTTTTTTTTTTTTTTTTTTTTTTTTGCCACATTTTAGGGGCTCTACTACATGGAGAAAAGCATCTTCTAAAAGTAAATTCGCTAGTGTAACTGGATCCAGCTCGGCCTCATCTGCTTTTCAAGCAACATCAACAGCCAGTAGAAAACTGGGGATTATGGCTCCCCCAAAGCCTGTAAGTAGGACATTCCTTAGGCCTTCGTTTGCGTTCTCCTAACAGTACTTCTCAGCACGTGGAGCTTGTTCGGTGGCGTCTGACCGTCTGGGAATGGGAAAGCTGTTAGTCTCATTACAGCATTCCAAGTTTGCACTCCTGTCTATTAACATTTAAATGTATCTCATGCGATGGTTCTTATTTTTAAATAAACATTTTCTTTGCTGCTACTGCAAATGGAGTGGCCACTGTTTCTCAGAGCATCTGTAATGATGGCTGAGTCACCTATCCAAGAGAGATTCTGAGTGTAATATGACACTGAAGCCAAAAGACTGCATGGGACATTGTGAAACTGTAGAACTTCTTGTGTGAGACAACCTCAACAAAAAATCAAAAGACAAATGACAGAGAAAATAGAAATATATTACATAATTCCTATAATATACAAAGAGTACCTATAAATCATTAAGAAAAAGACAGCAGAACAAAGGCTGTGAATAGGCTAGTCTCCACAAAAGAAATTCAAATGGCCCACAAATATGTGAAAAATATCTCCCTAGTTAATTGAAAGTAGCAATTAAAACATGAGGTGCTGTTCTTTTGCCTGTCACATTGTCAACACTAGGACTGGGTACAGTGTCGCACAGTTAGCCAAGAAAATCGCCTGAGCCTACGAATTCAGGGCCAACCTGAGCAATGGAGACATACTCTCTTCTTAAAAAGAAAAAGGATAAACAGACAAAAACAAGAAACAAACAAAGTGTCTTGGCTGTACTAGATGAAAATAGCCAAATAGACTGTGCTTGCAAGAATTATTAATGTTGATGTATTTCCTGGTTTATCTTTTGTGTAATGCCCAACTCTTTGACGTCACTCAGGAGAAGGGAGCTAGCAGCCTGCAGACGGCTGTCCTAAGACTTCAGAACTGAGGTGGGCATGCATCTAGGCTTCGGGATCTCCTGCTTCCTGCTACCTCTGGCTGTTTAGTGGAGAGACTGCACAAATTAGTTAGCTGAGAGCTGTTTGCTTTAATAAACCTTTGAGAGCTGCTGAGCCAGGATTGGAGTTCAGTGAAAAGAAGAAATAAAGAACAAAGTAGCCAAGGTCACCAGGAGAGCTGGGGTCCAACAAGGCCCTGCTGCCACCTTTCCTATAAAAGCAAATCTGCTCTAGGCCAATTGGATTAAGAGTTCAAGGTTACACCATGAATTTGGCCACAGGCTGGGTCATATAAGACCCTGCCTCCAAAATAAAAGTACAGGATAGTCCTCCCAACATCCTGCCTGGAGCCTGGGGAACTTTGACTTGTCCAGAATATAGCAACCACATATGGCAGACACAGGGTTCACTCAGCTCTGGAGAAACATTCTAGGTTGGAGCTGACATAGAAAATGCAGCTGCCTCTGTCCTCCAACTTGGCTTCCATCTGAGCAGATACCCTGGGGAATGCACCATTCCATGTGGGTGACCTCAAGAGGAGACAAGTGACAGTGAAGCTGTCCTGAGCTGAACCCTAATAAGGATGTTCTGTGCAACCATCACCTAAGGGCAGGCAAGAGGCCGGTCCACCAGGAATCTGGAGCCTTCCCCTGGTCACGGTGATAAGGATGCTTGCCTCTTCAGCTTTGGCCAACATCTATGCATACCCCCATGAGGTCCTTATATTCCAAAGAGCTAATAGGTAAGTGACTCCTGGTCCCTTCCAGGACCTCATGGAGGAAACATGAAGAGTCAAGTCTATCCATCCAGCAGCTCGCATCCACTCATCCTGCACCAGCCCTGGGAAGCAGTACATCATACTATCCTTTTTTTATGTAGGAAGCAGAATCCAGAAAGGTTATGTAACTTTCCCAAGAGAAAACCCAGAGAGAGAGAGAGAGAGAGAGAGAGAGAGAGAGAGAGAGGAGCTGGGAAGTCGTAATAAGTAGGGTAACACAGGCCTCTGCCCCAGAGTCCCAGGTTGTATCTTTTTCCTGCTGTAATTAACACAACCCCCTTTCGTTCTCAGAAATGTTCCAGTTAGGACAGTGAATTATATGCGATCCAGGTCTACATGCTCAAGAGTCTCTGTTCTTTCCCTAAGCAATCCAACCTCCCCCATTCTTCCAAAGCCTCGGGGTCCACCTGCCCTGACCTGTTCTGCTCCCTTGCTGCAAGCTCCAGGGACAGCCAGCCTGCAGAATCAGGCAGCACAGCTCAGCTGCAGCTTCTAAACAAGAGGAAATGGAGGCCCAGGGCCCTGGTCTTCTTGAGAAACTGCTGCACCTCCACCTCCCTGAAAGTCTCCCTCCATCTCCATCCTTAGAAAGCTCTAGAAGCCCAGCCAAATCTTCTCCAGCTCCAGGACTGTGTAAGTGGGAACTGCCATAAGCCTGAGAGTCCAGCTCCCAGTCTGGGTGAGAGGCCTCTAGGGCCTGGAGTCTAGGCAGAGGGACAATGGCCTAGAGAGGTTCCCCTACTGAGCTCTAACAGCCTCTTAGTTGACTCCCACAGACCCTCTGTAACCTCCCTGGTGGGAACCAAAGACACAAGTTGGTGAGTCTCACACAGGAGGCAGTTTCTGCCCTGCCCCATATGGTGCTGTGGTTCTCGTGCTTAGCTCCCAGATGCTCTGAGGCAAAGGTTCAGTATCTGCAGCTGTGCAGGACAGAACAAAGTTCCAGACTTTGCAAATATGGGCTTCTAAAACAGGCTATCTCCTGCTTTTTACCTCCCAGTTCATTCAGCTACCTGAGGAGGAGGGAGATACACAGTGGTTGGGGTAGCCTTTGGACCTGTTCCGATGATTGCTGCAATGGCAAAGAACAAGACAAGAAGTCAGAACAGAGCCCCTGGTAGGGTAGACCATTCTTCACCCTCACATAGGGCCTGTGGCTAGGTCCCTACATCCAGCCAAGTGTGCACACTGGAGTTTGGTTTGAGGACGGACAGGAGGGTGCAGGGACAGATAATACTTTTTATGGCCCCTAAGCTGAGGTCTGTACCCCTAAAAGGCCTGTCTGTCCTTATGGATCCCACAGAGGGCCAGCCATGCTCATACAAGGGGCAGCCTGGCCTGGCCTGGCCCTATCTCAGTCCCTGCTGGGAGCAGTGTGACCCTTTGCCAAGGCAGGGCTCCATATTCGCCCAGAAAAGATTACCTCATGGGGGGAGAAACCCCAAGCAGTGACCCTTGAGACATAGTGAGGCTTGAGTTGAGAAGTCTAGCCTGGAACTTCTGTCCATTAGCAGCCTCTGACATCCTAACCTGGAAGGACAGACACCAGAGACACCAAGACTTATGGCCAAAGGCCAGCTGAAGCTCAGCATCCTTGTCTCTCTTCCATAGGAGGGACCTTAAGTTCTCTCTCCTTAACTAGTGAAACCATAACCCCATTAATGTCATAGAGGAATGTCAGCATCTGGTGGCAGTGCTGTACAGCTGGAGATCAACCATGCAGCAACACATGCCCACTCAAGCTCCACAAGACTTGAGTATCAAGGGTCATCCTGGGGCTCTTGTGTCTGCCCTGACTTCAGAAATCAAGTGACTGTAAGCTCTGCAGCCTCTCTGAGCCTCTTTTTGTTTGTTGGTTGGTTTGGTTTGGTTTCTCTGTGTATCCCTGGCTGTCCTGGAGCTTGCTGGATAGACCAGGCTGGCCTTGGACTCAGAGACCCTACTGCCTCTGCCTCCTGAGTATGAGGATTAAAGGTGTGTATCATCACACCCACCTCACTGCCAACTCTTTTTTTTTCTTTAAAAATTTATTTTTTATGTATACAATGCTCTGCCTGCATGTGTTCCTGCAGGCCAGAAGAGGGCACCAGATCTCATTATAGATGGTTGTGAGCCACCAGGTGGTTGCTGGGAATTGAATTAAGGACCTTTGGAAGAGTAGCCACTGCTCTTAACCTCTGTGATAAAGACCATGACCAAAAGCAACTTGAAGCAGAAAGGGTCTATGACATCTTAGAATTTACAGTCCATCTTTCCATTGCTGAGGAAAATCAGGGCAGGAACTCAAAGCAGAACTCTAAATTAGGCAGGCACTGAAGCAGAGACCATGGAGGAGTGCTGCTGACTGGCTCTGTCGATGGCTTGCTCAGCCTGTGTTCCTGTACCACCCATGACTAACTCATGCAGGGGTGGCTCTGCCCTTAGTGGACTGGGCTCTACAACAATGATAAATCAAGAAAATGCTCCACAGGCTTGCCCCCAGGCAATCCCTCAATTAAAGCTCCCTCTTCCCAGATGACTTTAGCTTTTGTCAAGTTGACCAAAAACAAAAACAAAAACAAAAAACTAGGGCCAGGCATGGTGATGCACACCTTTAATCCCAGCACTTGGGAGACAAAGGCAGGTAGATCACTGCAAGTTCAAGGCTAGCCTGGTCCACAAAGCTAGCCCAGGACAGCCAAGGCTACACAGAGAAACTCTGTCTCGGAAAAAAAAACAAAAAACAAACAAAAAACACTAGCTAGCTTAGCTGCTGACTTCACAAGTACATTATCATAAAGCATGTTTGCCCCATTGTGGTTTCACTTTCCACCACGAGTTCAAACCACATAGACTTCACAGCCTTTAGAATTTTGAGCTAATTAAACTTTTTCTTTATAAGTGACTCGATCTCAGTTATTACCTTATATGTAGCAACAGAAAACAGATTGAAACAGACCCTCTTCCCGCCCCAAATAGGTCCTGCCACTGCCTCCATCTAGGTCTGGATTCTACCCAGGGTGCTGGTACACAGCAGGTGCCTGGGAACTGAAAAGAGATGCATAAGTGATTGATGCTTGACAGGGATCAGTGGGTGGTGGATGGATGGATGGATGGATGGATGGATGATAATGAGTTGGGGGAATCGGTGAGGGGTGGGTAGATGAATTGATAAGTGGATGGCTACAGGAAAAGGGGTGGAAGGATGAACATGTGAGCTGTGTGAAGGGGACAACTGATGGCATTCTCCTAGACTTCTTTCACAATGGAGACTAGGATAGGTGGATGGGGACAGGGACTTGAGTCTACAGACCATGGTATCCTATGGCCTATAGAGGTGATGGCCCAAGCTTCTGTGGCCTGGTTCCTCCCTCACTTCCAAGACAAATGCAAGGTTTCTTGTGGTCAGCCTCAGTGTTCATGCAGTTCTTTTATGCATGCGCTGATGTTTTGGGTGTGGATCTCACATAGTCAGCCCAGTCCCCCCACCCCCCATGTACCGGCCTGAAGCTGCATCACTTATGTGCTTAGAGTTGTGCAACCCACAGCATCTGATTTCAGCTCCCTTTCTGTCCATGCACTTATAGTTTACTTGCATGTGGAAAGCTGTGTAAGGACTTCAGGGCCATGGGGCAGAGTCTTTGGATTGCACCTGTGAACAGCTTCAGATCCCAGCTGGGAAGACAGCAGTCAGGGATGGTGGTTCCCACTCTGGCTGTAGCATCAGCCTCCTTGGGCAAGAGGAAACATGGAACTCAGCATGTCCAGGAGGGTAGTCTGCCTTTCTTACAGACTTCCTATCTGTTGCTATGGTTTAAGACCCAGCATGATTAGCCTCTTGCTGAAGGGTAGCAGGAGTCAGCCCTGGGTGAGTATGGATAGCTGCTGAGTTTTAGTTTCCTGGACTTAGCGAAGACATTCTCCTCTCTCCTTTGTAGCCCAAGCTGGTCTCTACCTGGCAGGCTTAAGTGATCGTCCTGCCTCAGGCTCCCGAGCCGTGGGACTACAGGTGTGCACTGTTAGACCTGGCTCCCTCCTCCTTTATCTTTGTTTCATAGGTACAAAAATGAAGACTTTCACTAGATGGGTGGCTCACAAGTATAATCCCAGCACTCCCAGAAGCTGAGGGTGGCATGCTGAGGTCTGGACTTGTGAGTTCCAGACCAGCCTATGCTACGAAGTGAAACCTTGTCTCAAAACAAACAAAAAATGGCTTTATACTCTATGATATCTGTCACCTCCATCTTCAGTGTTGAAATACCTGTCCAGGGACACAGAGAGTGATGAACATAGAAGTGGACCATTCTTACACAGAGGTAATTTCCTCACACTCTGCTCATAAGAGGACAGGGCTCTAAGCACTTCCAGCTCTGAAATGCAGCTATGGGGTGGGGGAATACTTGAGGGTCTTAAGTATCTTAGGTTGGCCTTGAACTTGGCCAGTAGCCAGAGAGAGCAAACTCTTGCTCATCCTGCATCTATCTCTCAAGCAGGAGCCTCACTTGGTAACCACTACCATGTCTGTGCCTGTAACTATGCCTGAGCCTAAGCCTGTGCCTGAGCCTGTGCCTGAGCCTGAGCCTGAGCCTGAGCCTGAGCCTGAGCCTGAGCCTGAGCCCGAGCCCTTGCCTGAGCCTGAGCCCGAGCCCGTGCCTGAGCCTGAGCCTGAGCCTGTGCCTGTGCCTGAGCCTGTGCCTGAGCCTGAGCCTGTGCCTGAGTCTGAGCCTGTACCTGTGCCCGAGCCTGTGCCTGAGCCTGAGCCTGTGCCTGTGCCTGAGCCTGAGCCCGAGCCCGAGCCTGTGCCTGAGCCTGAGCCTGTGCCTGAGTCTGAGCCTGTACCTGTGCCCGAGCCTGTGCCTGAGCCCGAGCCTGTGCCTGAGCCTGAGCCTGAGCCCGAGCCCGAGCCTGTGCCTGAGCCTGAGCCCGAGCCCGAGCCCGAGCCTGTGCCTGAGCCTGAGCCTGTGCCTGTGCCCGAGTCTGAGCCTGTACCTGTGCCGGAGTCTGAGCCTGTACCTGTGCCCGAGCCTGAGCCCGTGCCTGTGCCTGAGCCTGAGCCTGAGCCCATGCCTAAGCCTGAGCCCGTGCCCGTGCCTGAGCCTGTACCTGTGCCTGTACCCATGCCCGAGCCTGAGCCTGTGCCTGTGCCCGTGCCTGTGCCTGAGCCTGAGCCTGAGCCTGAGCCTGAGCGTGAGCCTGAGCCTGTGCCTGTACCTATGCCTGTGTCTGAACCTGTGCCTGAGCCTGAGCCCAAGCCTGTGCCTGAGCCTGAGCCTGAGCCTGAGCCTGAGCCTGAGCCTGAGCGTGAGCGTGAGCCTGAGCCTGTGCCTGTACCTATGCCTGTGTCTGAACCTGTGCCTAAGCCTGAGCCCGTGCCCGTGCCTGAGCCTGTACCTGTGCCTGTACCCATGCCCGAGCCTGAGCCTGTGCCTGAGCCTGTGCCTGAGCCTGAGCCTGAGCCTGAGCGTGAGCGTGAGCCTGAGCCTGTGCCTGTACCTATGCCTGTGTCTGAACCTGTGCCTGAGCCTGAGCCCGAGCCTGTGCCTGTGCCTGAGCCTGAGCCTGTGCCTGAGCCTGAGCCTGAGCCTGAGCGTGAGCGTGAGCCTGAGCCTGTGCCTGTACCTATGCCTGTGTCTGAACCTGTGCCTAAGCCTGAGCCCGTGCCCGTGCCTGAGCCTGTACCTGTGCCTGTACCCATGCCCGAGCCTGAGCCTGTGCCTGAGCCTGTGCCTGAGCCTGAGCCTGAGCCTGAGCGTGAGCGTGAGCCTGAGCCTGTGCCTGTACCTATGCCTGTGTCTGAACCTGTGCCTGAGCCTGAGCCCGAGCCTGTGCCTGTGCCTGAGCCTGAGCCTGTGCCTGAGCCTGTGCCTGAGCCTGAGCCTGAGCCTGAGCGTGAGCGTGAGCCTGAGCCTGTGCCTGTACCTATGCCTGTGTCTGAACCTGTGCCTGAGCCTGAGCCCGAGCCTGTGCCTGTGCCTGAGCCTGAGCCTGTGCCTGAGCCTGAGCCCATGCCCGTGCCCGTGCCCGAGCCTGTGCCTGTGCCTGAGCCTGAGCCCGTGCCCGTGCCCGAGCCTGTGCCTGAGCCTGAGCCTGAGCCTGTGCCTGAGCCTGTGCCTGAGCCTGAGCCTGTGCCTGAGCCTGTGCCTGAGCCTGTGCCTGAGCCTGAGCCTGAGCCTGTGCCTGAGCCTGAGCCTGAGCCTGAGCCTGAGCCTGAGCCTGAGCCTGTGCCTGAGCCTGAGCCTGAGCCTGAGCCTGAGCCTGAGCCTGAGCCTGAGCCTGAGCCTGAGCCCGAGCCCGTGCCCGAGCCCGAGCCTGTGCCTGAGCCTGAGCCTGAGCCTGTGCCTGAGCCTGAGCCTGAGCCTGAGCCTGAGCCTGAGCCTGTGCCTGTACCTATGCCTGTGTCTGAACCTGTGCCTGAGCCTGAGCCCAAGCCCGTGCCTGTGCCTGTGCCTGAGCCTGTGCCGGTGCTGGTGCCCAGCTTTGTGTAGTATTGGGGCTCTAGGACCCAGGGCTTATGCACGCTAGGCCAGCACTCTACCAACTGAGCTACATCCCAGCCTGTTTTGCTTTGCTTTGAGGCATCATCTAACTGCAGCCCTATAGCCCTGAACTGGTCATGTAAATGACATTCTCCTCCCTCAACCTCCCAAGTGCTGGGATTGCAGGCACGAAACACCATACATCATGAGCAGCCCAACATGCATCTTTTTTCTTTTTCTTTTAAAGATGTTTTGTTTGGAATTTAGGGCCGTGCATATGCTAGGCAGGTGCGATATCAATGAGCACTCTGCCCCTGTGACCCCCAAAGTTCATCTTAAAGAGATTGGTGACAAGCAACAGGCCTATCACGCCCAGCAAGCACTTTGCAGAGTGTACCCAAAGCAAAGGAAACTTCTTGAAAACTGCAGAAGCAAGTGTGAACTGACATTTCCCAGGCCTTGCCAGTCCATGGGGTCAAATAAGGGCAATCATCACCCAGATCCGCTGTCTCCCTGCCGGGCCAAGCAAAAGCTGCTTCTTGATAAGGTCTGCTGAGGACTCTTCGGGAGGGGCTGTAGGCACCAACATGGAAACAGAGCTACAAAACTAGGGATGTAACATTTCTTCCAGTCTCTGCTTAGAGCCCAACAGGATCCAACCACCCTGTCTAGGAACAGACAGCTCCAGAGAGGAGGTAGCCCAGGCTCCCCTACCAATTTTTTTAGTGGGAAAGACTGTCAAATGGACTTGGGTTTCTTAAAGTTGAAGGCCAAGTTCACTATTTACTATGTGAGTTTGAGAACGTTGCTTAACTCATGTGTGCCTCTGAGAGATCTCAACAGCATACCCTGTGATTGAGATTGTTCTGAGCCACAATGATGTGAGCAACTTTTTGGGGTCGGGATCACAGCTGTCAAAGGGGCTCGCATCAACAACAGGTGAAGGAACTGAAGAAGGCCTGGCTAGCTCACTTGCAGGGATGTACCCTCCTATCTGAAGCCAGCAGGCTGTCTCCTTCTTCCTTGATGGTCAGGTCCTGCCTACAGCAGGAGACATATAAGATGCTGAGAGCACAGCAGGAGTAAAGCCCTGGGCATTAGGGAGTCAAGAGCTGCCTGGGAGCCTGGTGGGAAGATAAGCCTAGGAGATGCAGGGTAGAGGGCCTGCCTCACAGAAGACTGGCAAGGCACGCGTTCATTTGGCACTGGGCAGCGGGCCAAGGGAGGAAGAGGCACCACACAGTCCCTGCGGCTCAGACGTTCACATCAAGGAGTGGTGGGCCAGCAGAGTCAGGCGCCGGCTTATCTGCTCTCTGAGCGCACTGCCTCTCCTGCCTCAGCTTCCTCTCTTGCAAATAGGATTCCAAAGGAGGTAATGGCTCCTTGGCCTGTCTCCCTTATGGCTGGCTGCACTGAAGAACCCAGGCCTGTGGGTGGTACCTTCAAAGCCAACTTCCCCCGAGTACAAAGCAGACATTACACTTGCTTCCCTGGGTTTCTGAGTCGGACGGGACCTCAGAACCACAGTCACAGCACACGCACCCCTCCCCAGCTCCCAGCTTGCAATGTCCAGATGTGCTCCCAGTGCTTTCCTGGAGCTGAGGGTGTGGCTGGCAGCCGCCATATACATTCAGGGATACGGTCAGCCATCCACGTTGGACAAGTGCTATGCAAAGCCATGGCCCCCAAGCCAGGGATCCTGGGAGATGGAGATGGGGTACACAAAGATGGACCAGAAAGTAATGGCCTCACGGCTTCAGGATTGTAGGAAATAGTCTGGAGTTGGAGACTGCATGGATAGCACACACGGAAAGCAAAAGCTGGCAAAGCAACTTGGACTTTTACAAACGGGTGCAGTGAGTTGCATTATTCAGGTGGCATGTGTCACACAGAATCAGGACACTATTTGTTCTTCCCTCCTTTGAAACTGAGGCGTCTGAGCCACCTTAGGGGTGGAATAAGTGAGAGACAGTCAGAATTCACTGAGCTTCCTCCTGTCACCAGGCTGACAGCATCAGCTCACCTCTAGGTAGGACAGGATGACAACAGAGCCAAGGCTGATAATACTCAGGACACTTCGGTCCAACTGCTCTGTCCAGCTCTGCTACACAGTCATGGCCCAATAGCTTCTGCTATTTGTTCTGGGAGGCAGGCTTTCTTTTTTATTTTTACTTTCTGAGATTTAATCTCACTACGTAGCACTGGCTGGCCTCAAACTCAGAGATCCATCTGCTCTGCCTCCCTAATAATGTGACCAAAGGCATGTGCCACCGTGCTTTCTTCTTTATTCCTAAAAAAGAAAAGACTGAGAAGGTGGCTCAGAGGGTGAAATGCTTGCTGTAAAGTGTGAAAAACTGGGTTCACACTTCCCGAAACTAATGTCAAACTGAGCATGATTGTGGGTTATAATCCCAGTGGGGCTGAGAGAGCAGGAGCCCTGGAAACTCTCAGCAGCTAGCTGGAGACCCTGTCTCTCACAAGGTGGGAAGCCAGGACCCACACATGAACACCATGGCCCATCAACCCCACACACGTAAACACACACATGCTCATACAAGTCTAGTGAGCCAGGCAGGACTCTGCAGTGCATACCAGGTAGGTCAAACTCAAGCTAGACACATGCTCCACCCCAGCTTTGTGCTTTGGGACTTGTGGGCAGGTGAGTCTTCTTCATGGACTCTTGACGGCTGTTGTTTTTCTCTGGGTTCATTGATCTCATGCTATAGTTTCAAGTGTCTGCTCCTGCCGTCTGCTTTGCCTTCTAGATGTCTGTACGTCCTGGGGGGTGGCATTAGCCAAGTAACAGTGCTGTTGAGGTTCTGGGTGCATCCCAACATCTTGCCAGGTTTCTTTGCTTCTGTTGGTATCCCTTTTTTTTTTTTCTTTTCTTTTCTTTTTTTTTTTTTTTTTTTTTTTTTTTGCCACTTGGCCTGAGGGACCAGTTTTCAGGAAGAGGCTTGTGGTCCCTTCTCCAGTCACTCATGTGATTTCCTCCCCAGGCTTGCCACTTGCCACGAGGCTCTCAAGCAAGTTCCTGTCTTCTTACTGTCAGCCAACCCTTCCAGTCACTGCTTATTCTGACACAGGAGCCAGCTCACTCATCTGGCCTTTTGTATGGTTGGGAAAGCAAGGCATAGTGGCTCATAGCAGGGATCCCAGCACCAGGAAAGCTGAGGCAAAGGATTAGCAAATAGTTCAAAGCTAGCCTTAGCTACTAGTGAGCCTCAGCCCTAACCTAGCAGAGCTGGCTGGACTGAGGTAGCCTTCCTGTTAACCCTTCAGTGCCTCATGCCCCAAGCCGACCCTGCCCAGCCAGGGCAGCGTCCACTCAACCAATGCTGCTCTGTGACCCTGGAACAAGCCATGGAGCATCTCAGTAGAGGCTGTCTATCTTCTGGGTTTATGGGCTCGTTCTTCCTGTGATTTGTTGTCACTCATTTTGTCAAGTATGGACAGGAGTCTGAGATCCCCTTCAGATTGCTTCTCCAGTTTCAGTCTCCCAAGCAGCATCTTCCAGAAGTTCACCCTGGGCTTCACTTCCCTCAAACGGTGTGTTCTGAGAGTCTGGGCTGGATGGCCGCCTCATGCAGGTGATGTGGGCGTGCAGGCCTGAGGCTGAGGACTGCTGACTCATTACCAGGGTATTTGCCTTCTAGTCAATAAAGGCACGCAACTGCTTATGTAAGTCTTTACAGAACTCAGCCAGTAGCAGCGTTGGAATTCCCAGGTGAGTGGGCAGATTTGATTAAGCCCCCATTCTATTGGTGAGGCCTCTGAGGCCCAGAGATGGGAATTGACTTGTTCCAGGTCGCATAGTAAGTCTCGGACAAGCAGGGGTGAAGAATTAGTTACACATACTCTACATCTATGGCCTAGGACCTGGGTGGTCCATCTCTGAGGACAGAAAAATCTTTGTCCATGCCACCAGAAGCCCCCTGCCCACTTCGGGGTCTCAGAGAGGAGACAGTCATGGCCCTTCTTTGAGGACTTCAGTTATAAACTTTACCCAGAGAAGAGTCCTCAAATTAAGAGCACTGTAACCAATGCTAGCCCTCCTAGGAGGTAAATGCTGCATTTACAGCCTCCAGCAGGGCTCCCATCTAGGGCCTTGGTAGGGACCTTGACCCAAGCAGCTGGCTGAGTGGTCAGTCCAGGTATATGAGCGCCATACAGAAGGCAGGCAGTTGGGGATGACACCTGCAGAGTGACTGGCTGGTTCCAGCCTTTCTGGGAGGAGCCCATTTGTAGTTTGCTTCCTGTTGCTGTGACAAATCCATGACTAAAAGCAACCCAGAGGTGGAAGGGTTTGTTTCAGCTCACGATTTAGGTAATAGGCCATCACAAGGGAAGTCAGGGCAGGTACCCTGCCTCATGTTTAACCAGCTTTCTCATATAGCCCAGGCTCACCTGCTTAGGGATGGCCCACCCACCCCTCCTACTTCAATTATCAATAAAAATAATTTTTAAATGCCCCTAGACATGCCCACAGGCTACTCTGACTTAGGACATTCCTCAGTTGAGTTTCCTCTTCCCAGGTGGCTCTACATTTACATCCCGTTGACAAAAACTAAGCAGTATAGCCAGCCTTTGCTATCGAGAGTTCAGGGCTAGCCTGGACTACATAAGTTTATTTTGCTTTTTGTTTTTTTTTGTTTTTGTTTTTTCCGAGATAGTATTTCTCTGTGTAGCCCTGGCTGTCCTAGACTCACTTTGTAGACCAGGCTGGCCTCGAACTCATATTGATCCATCTGCCTTTGCCTCCAGAGTGCTGGGATTACAGGTGTGCACCACCATGCCCGGCCCATAAGATGTTTTTTTTTTTTTAAAACAGGCAAACTGAAGGAAACTGCTCTAAGGATATAGCCCAGGTAGTAGAGTGCTGCCTATCATGTACAGAATTCTAGATTTGCCCCCCAACACTGCATAGAACCCAGTATGGTGGCACATACCTGTGATCTCAACACTTGGGCAATGGAGGCTGGAGGAGCCAGATCCGCATCATTGTTGGCTATAGTCAGTTTGAGGTGAGACTGTACACGGGAGATCCAAGGAAGGGAGAAGGAGGGAAAGAAGAAAGAAAACATAAGGAATAAAAAAGAAGATGGTCGTGGGTAAAATGTCTCCACACAAGCGTGAGGACTGATTTTGGGATGGCCACCACCCACATAAATGCCAAGCCGGGGTGACAACCTGCTTGTAATCCCAGTGCTTGGGAGGGGCATCCCCAGAGTCAGCAGGCTACCCAGACTAGCAGAACAGGCAAGCTTCGGTTTCACGTGAGAGACCCTGCCTCCAATGTCTAAAGAAGACACCAGACAGCCAGGCGTGGTGGCGCACACCTTTAATCCCAGCATTTGGGAGGCAGAAACAGGCAGATCTCTCTGAGTTCAAGGCCAACCAGGTCTACAAAGTGAGTCCAGGACAGCCAAGGCTACACAGAGAAACTCTGTCTTGAAAAACCAAAAACAAACAAACAAACAAACAAAAAAAAACCAAAGAGACTCCAGACATTCACTTCCAGCCTGCACACATGTGCACCTGCTCCCACCATGTTCACACACATACGTGTGGATATGCATACACATGCCCACACACTCACACAACCACACATAAAGAAGCAGAAGAAATCAATGTGGCTACAAGCCTTTCCACAGCATCCAGTGCCAGAGGACGAGAGAGCTGAGTCTTCAGACTTGTGTAGAAAAGAGAAAGCCAAGAATACTACACCCAGTGAAGTTGTTCAGATTTATAGAGAACAGGGAAAGGTCAGAGCAAATAGCACCCACAAGCCCTTTTTGGAAGTAAGACTAAAGCTGCTCGGCACTGAAATCCAGCTAGCCGTTTAAAAGGGTGCTTTTTTTAGCGGTAAAACTCTGACTCGTACAAATATAAAATGAACACATGTCAAAAATTGTACTTAACTCGTTAAGTAATTAAGGAACGAATAATATACGACAGCTGGTTCAGAAGAAAATTGGAACACATATATAGAGGCAAAGAAAGAATGCTGGATAGAGTCTCACATATACACAGAGTTGACCAGTACCCACAGGGCAACAAATTATTGTGTTTCATAGGGCACCATTCATTTGTGTTTCTGTGACAAGATCCTCTGCATTGCTGCTAGATACTTACCTAGCTTATGTGACTTACCTAGCTCTAGATTCCATCACCAGCACAAAAGAAAGGGGGAAAAAATTAATCCAGAGACTGAGGGGTTGCTCTGTGGTCCAGTGCTTGTTTAGCACTTGGGAGCTGGGGTGGAAGGGGAGGAGGGATACAGGAAAGAGATGGGCATCCTTTTAGGCCAAGAAATGATTCTGTTCTAAGTGAAGCACAGGTTCTTTTTTAATCTGTGCTGATTAGGGTGTGTTTTTGTTGTTGTTGTTTTGGTTTGGTTTGTTTTTTTTGTTTGTTTGTTTTTTTTTTTTTTTTTTTGTCAACGTGACACAAGTCCGAGTCCTCTGGGAAGATGAAACGTTAATTGATGGAATGCTTGCACCAGATTGGCCTGTGGGCCACTGTGTGAGCATTTTCTTGATTAATGAGTGATGTGGGAGGGCCCGGCCCACTGTGCGTAGTGCCACCCCTGGGCCCATGACCCTGGGCTGTATAGAAAAGTGGACTGAGTGAGTCACATGGAGCAGGCCAATAAGCTGCACTCCTCTATGGCTTCCCCTTTTCTTCCTGCCTCCAGGTCACTGCTTTAGCTCTAGGCCTGGCTTCCTTGATGATGGATTCTAACCTGTGAGGGGTAAACCTGCTCTAGTTGCCTTGGTCAGTGTTTTATCACAGCAGCAGGCAGTAAACATCCTCCACAAAGGACTCATGCAGCTCATGCTAGCCTTAAACTCAAAATCCTGCTTCATTCAGTCTCCTGAGAGCTAGGATTACGGCCCACAGCATCAAATCTGCCTTCCAGGGGTGAGTGTGTGTCTACGTATGTATACATGTGTGCATGCATGTGTGCATTCATGTGTGTGTCGACATCCGGTGTCTTCCTCAGTTGCTCAGTCACTTTCTTGTAGGTTTCTAGGACCCTCTGGATCCTTCTACTTTGCCATTCTCCCATACTTCTCTCACCTAGAGTCCCAATAGGATGTCCTCCCCTCTGTCCCAGTTTCCTGGTAAGTGAAGACTTTCAAGAGACACGCCCCTAATGAACTTTTAAAGAAGTTAAAAGTTCTCTTTTCAACGTGTGGACTCTGGGGATCTAACTTAGGTCCTCAGAGTTGGTGATAAATGCCTTTACCCACTGAGCCATCCTGCCAGTCTCTGTTGTTTGTTTTTGAGGGTCCGTAGATCAAGCTGACTGCTAGGATTACAAGGTGTCTGCCACACACCTGGTTTATGAAATGCTGGGAATTGGGCCCAAGGCTTCATCCTTTCCAGGCCAACACTATATGAACTGAGCTATAGCCCCAGCCTATATTTATCTGTTTTTAGGCAAAGTCTTGATATTTACTCTGGATGGCCTGAAACTCATGGCAGTTCTTCTGCCTCACCTTCATACACACACACACACACACACACACACACACACACACACACACACCCCTACGATGACTCCTATGAATACCCAGACCCCAGAGTCACTCCATTTTAAGCTGTATGAGTCATACAGTTTAATGTGAATAAGCTTTTCAGGAAGACAGTGTAAGAACCCAGAGCCTCTGAAGGTCACAGCGGAAGATAAGATGTCCGGTGTGAATGAGGCCCTGGGACATGGGGCTGCTGCACTTCCAGCTATTTGGAGCAAGATGAGGCTGGGATGTAGCTCAGTGCCTAAGCATTTACTTATCATGCTCAAAGCATTGGGTTTGGTCCCAAATTAAACACACACACACACACACCCCTACCTCTGGCTGGGGTGGCTGAGGACTAGGAATTGCTGAGAAAGGCAAGTTGGTTGGCCATCCTGGACTCACTCTGTAGACCAGGCTGGCCTCGAACTCACAGCGATCCACCAGCCTCTGCCTCCCGAGTGCTGGGATTAAAGGCGTGCGCCACCACGCCCGCCCGGCTCAGTCCTCTTAAAAGGAGGAGCCAGTGACCTGTCTTGTCAGAAATGCCTGCCCTAATGATGGGCTCTTAAGTCCAGGTAGGTGTCTTCTAGCTAGCGCCCAGGCAAGCTGCAGAAGGTGCAGGACACCCAGCCGCTGAGGTCCTGCAGCCTCCCACCCTCATGAGCAGAGTCCCAGCTCCTACCCCAGGCCTTCAGCTTCACTCAGTCCCTCAGGCCTGAACCTCCTTCCTTCGTGCTCTAGAAGTGTTGTCTTCTCCATACCTTCTTCCCAGCTCCAGCCCCTCCACTTGATACCCCGCGGGCCTGGGCTCCTGAGCATCGTGGGAAGGTCCTGCCAGCTCCAACCCCTATGGGGCCTCAGGCTCAGCAGGCAGGAAGGCACACAGCCCCTTACTAGACAACCTCCACCAAGTTCCCAGAGCTGAGAGGTTTCTTCATCTGCACAGTATGGGCGTGAGGAACGCCCTGACAGGAATGGAAGAGATAACCAGGGGAGGGGGAAAGAGGGGCTAGCTATTTTTAGTTTCAGTTTTGTTGAAAACAGGATGAGACCTGAGCTCAAAGGTGGGGTTGGGACTAAGTGATACAAAAGGCTGGGTATACACCTGAGGGGATAACAATCAGGATGTAATCTGAATAAATTATAAAATAAAAATAAAACAAGGCTGGGCGTGGTGGCACACACCTTTAATCCCAGCACTCAGGAGGCAGAGGCAGGTGGATCTTTGTGAATTCAAGGCCAGCCTGGTCTACAAAGTGAGTCGAGGACAGCCAAGGCTACACAGAGAGACCCTGTCTCGAAAAACCAAAACCAAAACAAAACAAAAGGCCAAGCATTGGTGGCCCATGCCTGTAATCCCAATTCTGGGAAAGCTGAGGCAGGAGAATCATACATTTGAGGCCAGCCTGGAATGGCTCCTGCCTCAATGCCAGACTTGGTGGTTCACAACTATGATCCTTAATTCTCCTAGACACCAAGGCAGGAGGATAGCCCCAGCCTGGGCTGCATGGTTCATTCCAGGCAAGCCTGGGCTACAGAGTTAGACAATTTTACCCCTTACTGATAAAAAGGGAAATGATAAGTGGGTTTAGATGGAAACATGGTTCAGTTATCTTTTGTGGGAAGACAGGGCTTCCTAGGGAAATAGTATCAGCTATTGGGACACCAGAAAACACCTAGCTCATGGAGGGTTCTTGACACCAGCTGGGCCTAAACACCAACGTCAGCAGGACTACCTTCCTCAGCCTCATCTCTTTCAGCCAGACCCCATGCTCTGTTAGGAGATGTCACCCCAGCCAGGCATGGTGGCACACACCTTTAAGCCCAGCACTGGGAAGGCAGAGACAGAAGCATAGGCAGATCTCTGTGAGTTCGAGGCTTGCCTGGTCTATAAAGTGAGTCCAGGACACAGAGAAACTCTGCCTTGAAGAAAATAAATAAATAAAAGAGGTGTCACCCCATATAACCTCCACCATCTCCCCAAAGCTGCCTGAACCATGCCTTCTAAGCACCTCAAGAGAGCTTCTGATAAAGGAAGCCCAGGGCTAGCGCCAGCACAAGCATCCTTCCCAAGACTAGTGGGTGAACTGAGGTCATCCCCACACTTAGCAGGGCAGGTGAATGTCAGAACACCAGGGGAGGGCAGAGGCTGTCACCTTCTCAGTCTCAGGAAAGAGCGGCTTGAACCCTTCCCCTGTAGTGTGCCGTCTGCTGCACTGTGAAGGCGGCTCAGCGTTCCTGACACAGAGGTGACAGGCAGGGCCCCCGAGCTCTGGAGCTATGATTCATCGCTGCAGCAAATCATGAGTCTCCCCTCCCCACCAAACAAAACTCTTTTCTTTTCTTTCTTTCTTTCTTTCTTTTTCTTTTTCTTTTTTTTTTTTTTTTTTTACTTTTTCAAGACAGGGTTCCTCTATGCAGCCTTGGGTGTCTTGGACTCACTTTGTAGACCAACTAACTCAGAGATGTGCCTGCCTCTGCCTCCCCAAGCACTGGGGTTAAAGGTGTGCCCAGCATTCAGGCAAAACTGTACCTGTCACAGTGTTTTTGAGATGGTCTCATGGAGCCCAAGTTGTCTGGAATTCTACATAGATGTAGGATGACCTTGAACTTCTAACTCTCCTGCCTCTGTGTCCCAAGGGGCTGGAATTACGGGCCAGCACCTGGTTTTATGCAATGCTGGGGTAGAAACCAGAGCCACAGACATGCTAGGCAAACACTCTACATGCTGACCTACATTTCTAGGCCCATGTTCACCGTGACTGAAGGCCTGCTCTCTGCCAGGCTTTTATCTCATCGGAGGTACAGTGTTGCCATGTTACAAATGAGGGAACTGAAGCAGAATTGTGTGGAGAATAGGTCACACCATGGCTGGGGATTTGGGGACTGATTGGCAGGACCATTTGGCTCCTAAGCGTCCCACCTTCTGTGTCTCTCTGCCCCAGACCCAGTGCTAGGCAAGGTGGGAGTCAAGCAAAACCGGAAGACTGAGTCTCTGAAGAACGTGGAAAGCTCCTGCTGAGGTATTTGCCGCAGCCCCATGGGCATGGAGTAAGCAATTGGGTAATACATAGTCATGGAGGTGCTAGGGTGGCCTCCCATGAGCACCCCCACAGGACCTCGCTCTCTTCAAAGGTTCCCAGCACTTTATTTTACAGTTGCCCCGGAACCTCAGATCCCCAGTCTTGTATGCACAGTTTACTTGAAGTCTTTGCTAGAGAAGCCATGCTGTGAGAGCTGCCCTAGCCAGTGTCCCATTGCATGCTGGTATGTGTAGGAAGACGCCAGGCCCTCCCTAGCAGGCCGCTCACCCAGGACTGACCCAGGCTCACCCAGCACACCTTCCCAGGAGTTGACTTCAGAAGCACCAGTAGGCTTTCTGGTCGTGAGAGTATTTTCCCTTGGCCTCAGAGGTCAGTGATGGGTGCCAGCCTTGAGTACTGAAGGGACACAGCTGGGCAGGGCAGATTGTCATCAAGGCAACTGAGTGAGCCTAGCTTAGCCTTTTGGAAGAAGCCTGACCCTGGCTCTTAAGGAGGCCTAAAGATTGAAAGGAAATGGGCCTTGATCTGGACTCGGTCCCCACCCTGCACTCCTGGGTGGCCTGACTTAGAACCTCCCCCACACTCCCCTCCCTCCTGGTGACCTGCAGAGAATCTGACTTTAGTCCCTGCGGGAGGTGGGGGGTGGGGTGGGGGTGGTGTCTGCAGCAATGATTGTATTTTGTGCCCTTCACCAGTTGGGGCCTCTAGGGTACGTGTGTGTGTGTGTGTGTGTGTGTGTGTGTGTGTGTGTGTGTGTTGGTTCTGTGGGTAAAGGCACTTACTATATAAATCTAAACCTGAATTCAGATCCCCAGAAACCAGATAAAGGCCAGGCACAGCAGCACGCGAGCCTGTACCTCCATCATGTCCACCGGAAATGGCGGGCAGACACAGGAGGAACTCATGAAGCTTGAAAGCCAGCTAGTTTGGCTTACAAAGCCTCAAACAAGGTCAAAAATGAAGACTGACACCTGAAGGTTGTCATCTGACCTCCCCACCGGCAGGAAGACACCACAGTCATACCTGGAGGGACTCACTGGCTGTAGCCTCTCACATCCGGCCAAGCTAGAGAAGCCATCGCCAGGTCTCTTGGAGTGCAGCACATATTCGGCAACATTCTTGGATACCAAGTTCTGTTTCTTTGCATGTTGCTTTGGTTTTGCCTTGGGTTTTTGGATACCACCGCCTTACTACATAACCCTGGCTGTCCTGGCCCTCAATATATAGCCCAGGTTAACCTTGATCATGTACCAATATTCCTTGCTCCAGCCTCTTGAGTGTGGGACTGCAAGTGTGTGTCACTCCACCCAGTTCCTTTACTTCTATGCCGACTTTCACATCAGAGGTATTTTTTGTTTGTTTTGTTTTTGTTTTTTAGTGATGTAAGAGCTCCTGTATTAGGACTAGCAACTTATTTTATATTTTGAGGCAAGATCTCATGTAGCCCAGGTTAGCCTCAAACTCACTAATTAGCAGAGGATGACTTTGAACCCCTGATCCTCTTGCCTGTATTTCTCAAGGGCTGGCAATCAGTCAGGCTCCAGCACACAATCTGGCCACACAATCAAGCTTTAAGGAAGAAGCTACATCCCCAAACAGACCAGTTTTTCCTGATTATGAGATTCCAGTCTGCCTTAATCAGCACAATAAGACCCTTGATTCTGCCTTAATCCTTAGGAAAACACCCACTGAGAGGCTGGGTAGAGCTTAGTGGCAGAATTTTTCCATGGTTCCTGCAGAAGGCCATGGGTTCTATGTTTAGTTAACCAGGTAGGGTCCATCTGCCTTTGCCCACTCTTTTTTTTTTTTTTTTTTTTTGAAAAAAATTTTTGTACTGACCACAACTTCCCCTCCCCCAACTCCTCCCAGATCCTCCCCACCCACCTAATTCTACACCCTTTCTTTCTCTCTTTAGAAAACAAATAGGCAACCAAACCAAACCAAAACAAATATACAAGAAAAAACAAAATAAAACAAGAAACACACAAAAAACACAAAATCAGCTGAGTTCTGTGGCGCATGCCTGTAATCCCAGCACTTGGGGAGGCAGAGGCAGGTGGATCTCTGGGAGTTTATTTTGTGTTGACATCTGTTGGACATGGGGCCTGTTCTTAAATGTAGTAATTCTATCCAGTGAGACTCCATTGGGGAAAAAATAGTTTTTCCTTTGCAAGAAGGTGTCAGTTTCAGACAGGTTCTTGGTGAAGGGTGGGAGTCCATGCCCGCCCTAGGCATGGCTGGGACCCTGGCTGGATGAACCTGTGCAGGTCCTGTGTGTGTTGCCACGGTCTCTGTGAGGTCATACGTGTGTCCTGTTGTGTCTGGAAGACACTGTGCCCTTGGTGCCATCCCTCCCCTCTGGCTCTTACCATCTTTCTGCCCTCCTCTTCTGCATAGCTCCCTGATCCCCGAGTGTTCAAAATCTCTCACTCTGCACCTTGTCCAGTCGTGCGTCTCTGTGTTTCTTCCCCTCGACTGCAGCAGGAAGCTTCTCTGATGGTGGCTGAGCAGGGCGCTGGTCTATGGGTGCAGCAGGAAGTCATTAGGAGTCATTTTGCTGCTATATTCTTTTAAAAGAACAATAGTATTTGGTTTTCCCCTAGGCCCGTAGCCCATCCAGTCTCAAGTTCTCGGCCACCCGAGCAGTGTCAGGCATGAGTTCCATTTCACAGAGTGGGCCTTAAATTCCATCAGACGGTGGTTGGTTACCCCCTGAACATTTGTGTCACCGTTGTATAGGCATATCATGCGGCTAGGTCCCCATTGTAGATCGCAGGGTTTGCAGCTGGGTTAGTGGGTATCTTTCTCCTCGGCTAGCATGCAGCGGACCCTCCAGTACTCTAGTCAGTAGGAGTGGAGGCTCTCTAATCAGGCACCAGCTCAACTTCTCCATGTCCATTTATATATGTGTGTGTGTGTGTGTGTGTGTGTGTGTGTGTGTGTGTGTGTGTGTTGCTGTCTTCAGCAATGGGGCCTTACCATCAGTTTGTGGAGTGCAACCAATAGCCTTGGCAATATTCAGAGATGTTTGGGGTTTTCCATGGGGCCCCTTAGGCCAACGACTCAACAAGATATAAACCATTTCCAGCACTGAAGATTTCACTTGGTAGCAAATAATAATGTCTCCCCTGTTACTTGGTGACTCTTTCTTTCACGTATGTATATATCTTTAAGAAGCTTCTACCCCCGTAGGTTTCCAAATGACCTTCAGCTGGCTTTAGTGTTAGTTGTTCCTCCCCATACCCTTCCCTTACCCCTCTTCCGCCCCCTCCCCACTTAGTCTCATTTTTCAGGCTTGGCTGTCCCCAAGCTCCTGCTGATCCTCCTGCCTCAGGTTCCTAAGTGCTGCACTGGCAGGCGTGCACCACCATGCCTGGCTTAGTCATTTTCCTTCTGTTCTGTTTCTTTGTTCACATCTTCCTAATGCTGCTCTGAGGAGTGGAGGCTGCCCCTCCGAGGAGTCACACTAAATTTGTCTGTGGACAATGATTTTAGACCCAAGGTTACAATATCTCCTCCCATCACATCTCTCCTCTCGGTGAGTTTTGCCTGGCCTGTGCACAGGGCGAACTCACTGAACGGATTATCAGTTGTGGTGACTCATGCCAGTAACCCCAGTCCTTGGAGCCCAGAGGCGAGTCGATCAGAAGTCAAAGGCTAGCCTCAGCCACAGAGTGAGTTCAAGACCAGCTTGGGCCACACGAGAAGAGTCTCTGAGTTACTGGGAGGAAAAGGAAGCCGTGTGCCTGTTGCTAACTGGACCACTAGTACTCAGGAAGCAGACACTGCTGTTTACTGAGTTCCTGCTTTTATGTGCTTGTTGAACATGACCCTCAGCAACTGGAGGAAGCCATAGAAGGAAGCGTGGTTCCTTCAGACAGAGGAAGGTGTGATTTTTCAGGAGGTGAGCTCACTGACCCAGGGGACATTTAATAACAACCAGACAGGGTCTCACTATGTAGCCCTAGCTGGCTTGGGACTCACTACGTAGGCAAGGCTACCCTCAAACTCACAGAGATACATCTGCCTTTGCCTGCCAAGGGCTACCAGGCCAGGCACCTACATTTTGAAAAGCTGGTCTAAGGTAACTATGGATGCAGACACACAACCGCCTCCCACCCCTGCCAGTGTTTTTCAATGTAGGCTTGGCTGTCCTGGAACATACCCTGTAGACGAGGCTGGCCTGGAACTCACAGAGAGCCCTCTGCCTCCAAGTGCTGAAATAAAAGGTATGCGCCACCACTACCACCACTGCCATGGCCAACTTGATGTTTGACTTTTTATGTATATGTGTGCTTTACATGCATATATGTCTGTATAGTACATAAACGCATACCCAAGGAGGCCAGAAGAGAGCCCCAGATCCCTTGGGACTAGAGTTACAGCAGGTTGTTTTACTTGCTGCTTGGGAGCTAGGAATCGAGTCCCAGTCCTCTGAAAGAGCAGCTATCTCTCCAGTCCTTTTAGTGGCCACTTTTGAAGTGACATCGCCTACCCCTATCACCCCCCATGGCTTTCCTGTCTCAGCAGATCACCCTACCATCCTCTCACTGAGGTCCGAACCAAGGAATGGTCTTTGGTTCTGAGTTGGGCTCCACCCCATGTCCAACCCTTCATTAGGTTCGGTCCAATTTTATCTATGGCCACATCCACCTAGCATTTGCATTCATGGCCTGCTCACTGCTCAACTGGACACTGCAGCAGTCACTGCTGGCCAGTCTGTTGGTCACAGCACCCTTCCCACCATTTCTCCTTTCCGTGTCTTCCAGGAGAGCTGGGTGTGGTGGCACAGTCTTGAAATCTAGCACTTCTGCTATGGAGGTGGCTCGGCAGGCAGAGGTGCCCATCACCAAGCCCGAGAACCCAAGTTCAATCCTCAGAACCCACAAAGTGGAAGGAGAGGGGTGATTTCTGGAAGTTGTTCTTTAATTTCACACAAACATCATAGCACCAGCATGGACACTTGGCCGTGAAGGCATACTCTAATTAATAATTTATAAAAGGTGGAATCCCAACCCTTGACACGCAAAAGCCAAAGGATCTGAAGTTCAAGGTCATCTTGAGCTACATGAAACCCTGCCTCAAAAGAACAGCCAAACAGGGAGTTGGTAGATGGCTCAGTGTTAAGGGCACCGTTGCAGCTGGCCATGGTGGTACATGACTTTAATCCCAGCACTTGGGGGCAGAGGCAGATGGATCTCTGAGTTGAAGGCCAGCCTGGTCTACAAAGTGAGTCTAGGACAGCCAGGGGTCTTCCACAGAGAAATCCTGTCTTGAATTAAAAAAAAAAAAAAAAAAAAAAGAGCCCTGTTGCTCTTGCAGAGGACCGGGATTTAATTCCCAGGCCCACAGGTTGGCTCACAACCACCCATAACTCCAGCTCCAGGTGATTCAACAGTGCACATGCGCGCACACACACACACACACACACATACACGGTGCACATACATGCAGGCAAAATACTCACCCACACACATCTGTTTTAAAATTTAATTTCAAACAAGGCCAGTGGGGCAGCTCAGGGTGGGGTGGGAGTGGCATGGGGGTGATAAAAGCAGTTACCATTCAAGCCTGGGGATCTCAGTTCAATCCCCAGGCCTCACGTAAGGAGAAAACCAAAAAAGAAGACGAATTTAGGAAACAATAATCTAACAACAACAAAAGGTCTTTAATACCTGACAGGACCCACCGGGAGACTTTTTTCTTCTGAGACTCTCAAGAAAGTAATGCAGGCTCCTGTTCACCAAGTGGCAGACAGGCAGGTGCCACTGTGCCCTATTAGATATTAATCTTTTTAAAGAAATTAAGACAGAAAGGCTTTGGCGTAGGGCTATGAAGAGAAGCAGTGGGGGCAGGGGCACAGCCAGGGAACAGTGCCAACAGGAGAATTCACCATATGACAGAGGCAACTCCAACTACCGGCAGAAGACAGACTCTTTTATAATGGTGTCGGGGCAAGTGGTGATCCATATGGGGAGAGTAAAATTAGCTTATTCCCAACTCCAGGTGGGTTCGGGGCTCACATATGAATAACAAAAGTTTAACTCAGAGAGGAAAATATAGGAGAATATTCTTATGATCTCTCGGCAAGAAATAATCTTTTAAAAGTAAACTTGAAACTTGCCGTGTGCCCAAAGAAGGGCGAGCACTTTCTAAGTGTACAGGTTGATAAGATTTTGTAGAGTAAATCCAGCTGTACTCAGCAAACAATGTGACCAGCACCTCCCGCTTTGGGGACAGGAGATTGTCTCAGACATAGCAGTGTGGCCTCCTGCTTTGGGGACAGGAGATTGTCTCAGACATAGCAGTGTGGGTTGAACTCAGCTGGGTAGCTCAGTGAGTGGAGCTCAGTAGGAAGGAATATGCTTATCACAGTCAAGGTCCTGTGTTCAATCCCAAGCATCTCCCCCAAAACAAAAGAGACGGCAGCACTTGGAAGGTAGATGCAGGAGAATCAGGAGTTCAAGGTCATCCTTGCCTGTGTCAGCTGGTTCAAGGCTAGACTAAAATACAGGAGATTCTGTCTTTTTTCTTTTGGGTTTTTCAAGACAGGGTTTCTCTGTGTAGCCTTGGCTGTCCTGGACTCACTTCGTAGACCAGGCTGGCCTTGAACTCACGGAGATCCGCCCTTCTCTGCCTCCCAAGTGCTGGGATTGCAGGAGTGTGCCCATGCCTGGCCTTATTTTTTATTTTATGTATGTAAAACAGGGTGTTTTACCTGCCTCAGCCTCCCAAGTATCTGGGATTGGCAGGCCGGAGCCACCCAGCTAAACTCTGTGCACTTTCCAGTTTATTCTCCCTTTCTGTCCTCACTTCTGTGCCTCACCAAGGCAGAATGCGGCATGAGCCTCCTTACTGGCTCCCTCCCCTTGGACTCGCCACTTTGTACACAGGCCTCTGAGGCCGCTGCTGTAATCATAGTTCCTTCTTGCCCAAAAGCTCAGTGGTTTCTGACCTGAAACAGAAACTCTTTCTCCTGGCTTCCTATTGAAGAATCAAACACTAATTTATAAGCTCTTAGGTCAGCCCTTTGAGGAAAGTCATATAGGCCACAGCTGGAATCCCCAAGGATTTCACAAACTGGTGCTGGTGACGACCAACAGAGATCGCTGAGTCAGCTGGACATCTCTGTGTGGCCCTGCCATGAGGCCTGGGCTTGCTCACCACAACCAAGAGGGTTCAGAGAGCACGTATGGGGGTAAGGTAGATACTTGACTTGAGGCCAACATTGCTTCCACCATATTTCACTCAACAAGCAGCCACTAGGCCAGCTCCACTACAAGGGGGAGGAAATACGTTCCACCTCATGAGGGGGCAGAGACAGGGACTAGTGCCTAGGACAGAAACACTTGTGTGGCCATTCTTAGGTAGTGGAAACTGGACTATATTAGTAATTGTTTGTTTGTTTTCGAGACAAGGTTTCTCTGTGTAGCCCTGGCTGCCCTGAACTCACTCTGTAGACCAGGCTGGCCTTGAACTCAGAGAGATCTGCCTGCCTCTGTCTCCTGAGTGCTGGGATTAAAGGCGTGCGCCACCACTGCCCAGACCTGTATTAGTATTTTAATGGGGTTTGCTGGACAGGATCCTAGAAGGTCTGGATGTGGGTCCCATCCCCATCCTCCCCAGGACAGGGACCCTTGCTCTGTAGCTCTGGGTGGCCTGGAGCTTGAACTCCTTCAGCATCCTCCTCGCAAGTGCTGGCATCATAGGCACGGTCTTTCCTCCCCGCCCCGCGCCCACCAAGACATCTTTTAAAGTTGTCAGACTGCTAAACAGAGACAGGAACCTTCTCCCCCAAAGAACTGTCCCAGCCATACAGCAAGAGCCCCTCCCATGGTGAGGAAAGCTACTGCCCTCCCTCAGGCACTAGCGCTCAGCACCCCGCAGGTCTGTCTCACTGAGCCCCTTCAGAGCAGTGTGAAGCAGGACAGTCCCCTGCAGCAGCACATCTGCAGCCTCAGCATGGCAGCCAAAGTCTGAGAGGTCACAAAGGAGGGGAGCATGCTAGTGGGGAGACGGGAGCTTTGCAGTGCTTTCTTCTCTCCTTGCCCCGTCTCCACACCTTCCTGGTCCTCAGGGGCCGCTCAGGGAGTCACATCCTGCTACTCCTCCGGAGGACCCTGATTCAGCAGTGACATAGAGCAGATGAAAGGATGTGGGGAAAAATATCACCTGTGCTGGTCACTATCCTTCCGTCCATCTGGCCCAGTTCCTCAGGGAGTCAGCTTCCAGTCCCTGTCCCCACCCGCTGGGGGCCATGGCCTGAGCACCCTCAACATTTGTTACCTGTGATACCAGGAGACAGAGGTCTGGGCTTGGCTCTCAGGTCGGGGGGGAGGGGGGGTGTGGAGAGAGAGAGAGAAGGCTTCCCAGGACCGAGGAACAAGGAAGCTGACTAGATTCTGAGCAATGGGCCAGCCCCACCCTAGGCTGCTACCTGTTTAGATAGGTGAAAGAAACCTGCTGAATTCTCAGCTGCAGCCCAAACCTGAGGCTCCTGTCACCTGGTTTCCAACAGAGTTATCAGGGCTGGGGCTGTAAAGACCTTGCCTCACATTCAAGGCTCTGGGGTCATGTTGGAGGGTGGACAATGGCTGGGTGGAGTATGGGTAGTGTTTATTGTGCTGTTCTGGTATGTGCTTGCATGTGTGGGTGAGTCAGGGTCTCACTATGTAGCCCTGCTAGTTGACATTAGACCAGGCTGGCCTGAGAGTCTGAATTTTTTTAAATGCAAATTGTGTTTTTTGTTTTGTTTTTGTTTTTGTTTTTTTTTGTTTTG
Source organism: Acomys minous (assembly GCF_964271855.1). Taxonomy (NCBI): domain Eukaryota; kingdom Metazoa; phylum Chordata; class Mammalia; order Rodentia; family Muridae; genus Acomys; species Acomys minous. The sequence goes on along the minus strand of NC_140484.1, from coordinate 115,897,860 downwards.
TTTTTTTTTGGTTTTTCGAGACAGGGTCTCTCTGTGTTAGCCTTGGCTGTCCTGGACTCACTTTGTAGACCAGGCTGGCCTCGAACTCACAGCGATCCTCCTGCCTCTGCCTCCCGAGTGCTGGGATTAAAGGCGTGCGCCACCATGCCCGGCCTCAAATTGTGGTTATTAAGAAAAAGTTTGACAGAGGAAAATAAAATCCCAGCCTCAAGCAGCATACAGCCCAGGTTTCTGGGAGTTTTATTTTTTGCTTTGTTTTCTGTTTTTTCAGTGCTGGGACTAGAACCCAGCACTTCGCACATGCAGGCAATGTGCTGGCTAATGAGTTCCTGCTCTAACGTAGTAGGAAAAGCAGCAGCTGGGGACACAATGCACGGCAGAAAGGAGCTCACATCCACACACTGACAAAACCAGGAAAAGAGCAAAGAGTAGACAATGGGCATTGGCTTAGGCCTGGTAGAGAAAACAGGCCTAAACTCAAAGAAACTCAGGAGGCTAGGCCAGGAGAAATACAAGCTCATGGCCAAACTCGGCAATTTAGTGAGACCCTCTCTCAAAATAAAAATAACTAAATCATTAGAAACAATAACATTTTTTTTTCCGCAAAAATGTGTAGCCTTGGCTGTCCTGGACTCACTCTGTAGACGAGGCTGGCCCCAAACTCACAGCGATTAGCCAGCCTCTGCCTCCCAAGTGCAGGGATTAAAGGCATGTGCCACCATGCCTAGCTAACAACAGCTTTGTTTCCTCTCACCCGGAACCTCCCATTTTTCTTTGGAGATATGAGTGGGCACATGGGACTGAGGACCAGGGACTGGCCTGGGATGTGGGGAGGGATGTTCCTCTTCTGCTTTCTAACTGGGAACATTATGATTCTGCCCATCCTGGTCCAAGAAGATGCTAAGAATCCACTCTGGAAAAGAAGGAAAGAGAAAGGCCTCAGTCACACACCATCAAGCACATAAACACATCAGGACGGCAGGGAATGCTTGAGAACAATACCTTCCGCCATTTTGTCCTGTTGTATTGCCTCTGCCATCTGTGCCTGGGTAGTCAATCCAAGAGACAGGATACACGTATCTCACCCATGTCATACTCGTACTGGGGAATCAGCCTAGGACACAGGCCCTGAGGCTAGAGGTTCAAATGGACATGAGGTGTCAGCTGGGCACTGTGCCTCCCAACATCTGTCCAGTGCTGCCCAGCTGACTCATGGGGCTCACAAAGTCTAATTTTATAAGGTCATTCAAGTACCCTGGGGCTTCACACTCTGCTTGTTGACATGTGGGGCTGGCATGGCATCTTCTGCCTGGCACGTGACACATGGGCACTTTTTCTTGGCCCCATCCTCTAGACACAAGACTTCTGGTCCGGGCCACAGCTCCCAGCCTCAAAACCAACAGGGTCTTGCTATGTATCCCGGGCTGGCCTGGATTCCCTCTGTAACTCAAGCTGACCTCATATTGACTGCAACCTCCTCCCTCAGCCTCTTAAGCGCTGGGATCATAGGCAGGCATCACCACACCTAGGGCTCATGGGTAAATCCTGATAGGGCAGCAGTGGCTGTCTGGAGCACTGTGGACAAAGGGGTCCATCCCTCTGGAGGGGTTAACAATGCCTGCCACAAGCTAGGATAGAGGAGTGATGGCTGTGCGCTGCGGATTTGCTTAAGGAGCATGCTCCAGTGGCCTGTTTCAGAGAACACTCAGGCAGTTCTCCTAATGCTCCTCAGGTGAGACGCCCCAGTAACCTATTTCTGTGAAGGCAAGTCCTAGGGGGAAAAGTTGCACTGTGGGGATTTCATGTTGGTTCAGACTTCCCACAGCCACTTCCTGCCCCAGATAAGGGCTAGGGCCCACACTGGGGCTTATCTGTGAAGTCACAATCATTGTCCTGAGGCTCAGTTCCGAGGACTCGTGTCATGGAGAACAGCACTCTGAGGTCACCTCTCTTCCTCGAAGTGTCCTGCTTCCCATTATCTCAGCCTACACCCACGGTCAGAGGTGACATGCAAATTCAGACCTGGTTATGTGGCTGCACGGCAGGACGCGTGGCCCTCCCCGAGCACAGTCTGGGTTTGCTTTTCCTGTTTGTTTGGGGGTTCTGAGGAGTGCACTTGATGCCTTTCTTCTAGATAAGCGCTTTTGTCCCAAGACAGGGCTTCTCTGTGTAGCCCTGGCTGTCCTAGAACTTGCTCTGTAGACCAGGCTGGCCTCGAACTCACAGAGATCCACTTGCCTCTGCCTCCCGAGTGCCACCAGCAGCAGTACCGTGAGTTCTATATTAAAACCCGGACTAGGGAGATGGCTCAGTCCTTAAAGTGTTGGCAAGGTGCAAGGTCTGTGTTCAAACTTCAGTACCAGGAAGTACAGGTGGTGTGACATGCCTGTAGTCCCAATACCCAGGGGACAGAAGCCTGCTGATCCCCGGGGCTCTAAGCCAGCTTTGCCTAAGTAGGAGCCTCAGGTTCTGGTGAGAGATCTTGTCTTCAAAAAGCAAGCAATGATACCCCAGGCTAGCCTCTGGCCTCTACCTGCACCCAGTGTGTATGTCTGCGCATGCACACACATAAACACACGGAAACCAGAACACTAACCAGGTGTGGTAGCTCACCTGTAATCCTAGCACTTGAGATTCGACAGAAAAATTACCTTGACTTTGAGACCAACCTAGACCAAGCAGTGACTTAAAAAAAAAAAAAGTTACACAGCGAAACCCTGTCTCACACTAAATTTCAGAACCTAACTGGCTTTAATAGTGGAATTTTAGGATGTATAGCAGGTGAGGGGGGACCCATTTGAGGTTTTTTGTGCGCCATTCCTCAAATAAACCCAGGCTGGTGCACATGAAGGCTGGCTGCACCCCACCCCTGTCTCTGTTTGCTAAACCCGGAGCAGGCCTCTCTGTTTCCTCATGAGACAGTCTTGTTTGGCTGATAGGTGGTTCCACTCCACCCTATTTCCCAAGCCTTCTGGGTCGTAGGGCTCCCCACCCAGGCCAGAGGACTAAGGGAAAAGGCTCATGTTAGAAGAGGTGTCATCCATGGTCTCAAAATTCCAGAGAGTAGTGCTGGGCATTGTGGTGCACGCCTTTAATCCCAGCACTGGGAGGGAGAGGCAGGCAGATCACTGTGAGTTCGAGGCCAGCTTGGTCTACAAAGTGAGTCCAGGACAGCCAAGGCTATAGAGAGAAACCCTGTCTCGGAGGAAAACAAAAAAACAAAAAACAAAATAAAAACAAACAAACAAATAAAACCACCCAAATTCCAGAGAGTAATTTGGGAAAGGGGAAGATATTCTGTAAACTTCTAGAAGATTTCTGACCAGGGAAATTTAATGTTTCTAATCTTCCCTCCATCTGGCACATCTTTCCATATTGCTCCCCTCAAAGGTACTCAGCTTGTACTTAAGTGTCTTCAGAAACAGGGAGCTCATTTGGTTGAGCAGTGGAGTCTAGGCACCTGTTTGGTTTGTTGTGGTTTTTTTGTTTTGAGACAGGGTCTCCCTGGCTGATCTGGAACTCCTAAGCAGACCAGACTAGCCACTCCCTCAGAGTTCTGGTTGCCTCTGCCTCCCAAGTGGTGGTGGGAAGGAAGGCGGCACCGAGCCCTCAGCCCTGTTTTGTTGTTTGTTGTTGGGAGTCTCATAGGCTAACTTAGCCTCAAACTTCCGATGTAGCTGAGAGTGCCCTTGAACTTCTGATCTTCCTGTCTCTCCCTCCTGAGTGCTGGGATGATAGCATGTGCCAGCCACCATGCCTACCTTCCAGGCATTTTTCTATTTCTTTGTGTTTCTATGTAGAAACAAGTTTTTTACAGTCAGATTTTTCTGCAGTGAAATTATTCATTCATCAACTATCGATGCCTCAGCTACTGGGTGACTGGCACTAGAGTACAGTGCATCCAATGGTGAGAAATGCTAGGAGAAAAGTGAGGCAAGCAAGGAAGCCTGAGTGCTATGTTTGCTTTTTAACATATCATAGTTAAAAATGGTGACATGCAAAAAAAGTTCCAAAAGATATGAGGGGTGTTGGCACCTGTGTATAAAGAGAGTTAACTCAGGGGAGGGGGAGACGTTCTGCAAATTCTAAAAGTTTCCTGAGGAGGGAAATTTAATGTTCCTAATCCTACCTCTGTCTGACACATTTTTCCATAATCCCTTTCTTAAAAGCCACCCAGTTTGGGCTGGAGAGGTGGTTCAGTGGTTAAGAGCACTGCCTGCTCTTCCAGAGGTCCTGAGTTCAATTCCCAGCAACCACATGGTGGCTCACAACCATCTATAATGTGATCTGACGCCCTCTTCTGATCTGCAGGTGTACATGCAGGCCAAGCACTATATACATAATAGATAAATAAAAAAATAAATCTTAACAACAAAAAAGCCACCTAGCTTCCACTTGCATGTCTCCAGAAACAGGGAGCCACGTTGGGCTCAGGAAGGTGGCAACTACACACTCTAGGTTATTGTTCAAGAAGATGGCAGCCAGCTCCATAGTAAACCTCCAGCAGGTCTCTTTCTTTCACACAGGCACAGTAGAGATGCAAAGGTCCAGCTGGGGGGGGGGGGGAGGGGGAGAGAAGATTGTTAGACAGATAAACAGCAGGGTCACCAGTGAGGCCCAGTGGCATGTGAGCAGTGTGAATAGGGTGGGCACAGGAGGACAGTGGTGTCCTTACAAAAGATGCATATATACTAATGCGAGAAAGTAAATGTTTTATGTAGGAAAAGTTTGGGTTCTAGTAGGGACCAAACCTCCATGCTTGCAGCTGTACTAGGCTGTACCAGGAACTGCAAATGAGGCCACTTACCTCAGCATTGCTAGTGTTTGCCATGTTCCCTGAGCTACAGGGAATCTAGCTTCTACAGCCAACTGTGTTGGTAAAGGAAGAATAAAGACACAAGCTGCCTGGCCTTGTTAGACAGTGGCAGTGGGCTGCCATACTCAGCCCTGTACCTGAAATGGGGAGGACGACACTGTCCTGCTGTGATGGACCTTCCAGCTATGTGGCCCTTTTCTGGAGTCTCTTGCCTAGAGAGGCAGTGCAAGGGGCTGGGACTCAGCCTGATGTGTTCGGGCGACCTTCAGAGACAACAGCTCAACCTGGGCTGTTGCTTGGAGAGGTGGCGCCAGCTCCTGTAGTAATCTGCCACCGGGCCATCCATCTTGGGACGGGAACCAGGGATCTTCTCGTTGCCAGGAAATCATGTGAAGCTCAGATCTGGCTGTGACTTGGGATCTAAGTTTGGCCAGATGCCCTGACCCCAGGCCTGCTTGGCTACCCCGTGTTTTTTCGGGACATGCAGTTCTAGCTTCAGGTGCCAACAGGCCCAGAACAGGGAATAAGCAAAGGGTGGTGGGAACAGAGGAGGTGGGAAGGAAGTGAGGCAGGATGGGACAGGGTGGGTGCTGCCAGGGAACAATGGTGGTGTGTGTTTCTGTGTGAATATGTGTGTGTGTGTGTGTGTGTGTGTGTGTGTGTGTGTGAGATGTGGTGTGTATGTGTGTGTGTGTGTGTGTGTGTAATGTGGTGTGTGTGATGTGTATGTGTGTGTGGTGTGTGTGTGTGTGTGTGTGTGTAATGTGGTGTGTGTGAGATGTGTGTGTAATGTGGTGTGTGTGTGTAATGTGGTGTGAGATGTGTGTGTAATGTGGTGTGTGTGTGGTGTGTGTGTGTGTGAGATGTGGTGTGTGTGTGTATGTGTGATGTGTATGTGTGTGTGTGTAATGTGGTGTGTGTGTGTAATGTGGTGTGTGTGAGATGTGTGTGTAATGTGGTGTGTGTGTGGTGTGTGTGTGTGTGTGTGTGTAATGTGGTGTGTGTGAGATGTGTGTGTAATGTGGTGTGTGTGTGGTGTGTGTGTGTGTGTGTAATGTGGTGTGTGTGAGATGTGTGTGTAATGTGGTGTGTGTGTGGTGTGTGTGTGTGTGTGTGTGTAATGTGGTGTGTGTGAGATGTGTGTGTAATGTGGTGTGTGTGATGTGTATGTGTGTGTAATGTGGTGTGTGTGAGATGTGTGTGTAATGTGGTGTGTGTGATGTGTATGTGTGTGTAATGTGGTGTGTGTGAGATGTGTGTGTAATGTGGTGTGTGTGTGTATGTGTGTGTAATGTGGTGTGTGTGTGTGTGTGTGTGTAATGTGGTGTGTGTGTGTATGTGTGTGTAATGTGGTGTGTGTGTGTGTGTGTGTATGCTGAGGGCTAAGCAGGTGCCCCCACCCAGCCCCACACACTCCCATTCTCAGCACTGCCAGCGCCAGCTCCGTCTAGCCTGCCGAGGTCTCTGCAAGATTCCCCAGAACCCTGAGTCTTCTGCCAGCACCTGACACAGAGTCATGTTACAGTCATGGGCACAAGCCATTATCTTCTAAATGGTATTTGTGGTGTGTGTGTGTGTGTGTTTGCTGCCTTTGATATGGATGAGAGGAGTCCTTGTCACATGGCCAGCCGTGATGTGCTTAGATCCAAGATTACTGGGAAAAAGTGCCTTGGGAGTGTAGGGACATGACCCCCTTGCTTTCCTTCTACCCTCTGCCTCAGGTGCCATACATTCCTGGTCTGGCCAGAGCGAGCTCTCAGTGTCAGGAACTAAGAACAAAGACCATAGTTGGGTTTTTAGTTCTGCCACCCACCAGCCCTGGTGGTCCCCAGTCAGATTAACAGCTTCAAATTGTGACATCATTTCTTGAACAGGTGACCTTGAGCAAGTTATTTAGTGCCCTTAAGACTGAGCAGGGTGGCGCACGCCTTTAATCCCAGCACTCGGGAGGCAGAGGCAGGAGGATCGCTGTGAGTTCGAGGCCCGCCTGGTCTACAAAGTGAGTCCAGGACAGCTAAGGCTACACAGGGAAACCCTGTCTTAAAAAACCAAAAATAAGCCGGGTGTGGTAGCACATACCTTTAATCCCAGCACTTGGGAGGCAGAGGCAGGTGGATTGCTGTGAGTTCAAGGCCAGCCTGGGGGGTTGGGGATTTAGCTCAGTGGTAGAGCACTTGCCTAGCAAGCGCAAGGCCCTGGGTTCGGTCCTCAGCTCTGGAAAAAAAAAAAAAGACAAAATAACAAAGCCAGCCTGGTCTACAGAGTGAGTCCCGGACAGCCAAGGCTACACAGAGAAACCCTGTCTCAAAAAAACAAACAACAACAACAACAAAAACAAAACAAAACAAAAAAGAAGAAAAAAACCCCAAAATAAATAATAAATAAATAAACAAACAAACAACAAACAAACAGGGCTGGAGAGATGGCTCAGTGGTTAAGAGCGCCGCCTGCTCTTCCAGAGGTCCTGAGTTCAATCCCAGCAACCACATGGTGGCTCACAACCATCTATAATGTGATCTAACACCCTCTTCTGCAGATAAAGCACTCATATGCAATAAATAAAATAAATAAATCTTTTAAAAAATAAATAAATAAGCAAAATAGGCCTGGTAATGCAGGCTTGTAGGTAATGCAGCACTTCCTAGTGCTTAGGAAGTGGAGGCAGGGGGATCAGAAGTTCACAGTCATTCTCATCTGCATAGAAAGTTCAAGGTGGGGGGCCGGGCGTGGTGGCGCACGCCTTTAATCCCAGCACTCGGGAGGCAGAGGCAGGTGGATCGCTGTGAGTTCGAGGCCAGCCTGGTCTACAAAGAGAGTCCAGGACAGCCAAGGCTACACAGAGAAACCCTGTCTCGAAAAACCAAAAAAAAAAAAAAAAAAAGAAAGTTCAAGGTGGGGCTAAGATATATAAGACTTTGCTTTAAAATAAAATATAAAAAGGGTCTGTGAGCCACTAGGCTTGGTGCCTTGATGGTAAGAAAGCCCCAGCAGTTGTGTTCATTCCTGGTCCTCTCAGTGTGAGCACCTTACAACCTACTGTTGACACAGCATCTCACTGCCCAAGTCTGTGTTTGTGTCTATGGCTGTGTTGGCGTGGAGCAGTCCTTCTTAATTGCTGCTGGCGAACAAGGAGAGAACAGAGGCGGATTTAACGTGTAAATGATGTGTTGAAGCCAAGCGAGGGCCAAATGATGTAACAGCCCACTGTGCAGATGGGAGTGCTGCAGTAATTCAGACAGAAAAAAGAGGGGGAGAGCTGAGTCATCCCCAGCACATGGCAGCACCCGGAGGCATGTCACACTCAGACGAGATCCGCTCCAGTCGGTCATCTTTCCACTAGCAGCAAATTTGGTGTCAGCCAGCCAGATAACATCACGTGGTTTCCATTCAACTCACAGTTGCTTAGCGTTTTGCTGGGTTTGCAGTTTTCATTCATTTGTTCATTCATTCATTCACTTTTGTGATGCTGCACCTCAAACCTAGGGCCACACACAGGCTCAGCAAGGGCTCTACCACTGAGCCTCAACTCCATGTTTATGCATCATCTCTCTAATGCAGATGTATCGCTAAATATGGTAACATGTAATATGAAAAAGTGTAAAAATAGGTGTATGTGTGCATGCATGTGTGTGCGTGCACACATGTACATGCGTGCACGTGTGTGTGTGTGTGTGTGTGTGTGTGTGTGTGTGTGTGCATGAGCGTGTGTGCTTTCAAATGGAACAATGAAGATTCAAGTGTGGAGACACATGATTATAGTCCTAGCACTAGGGAGGCAGGAAGATTAAGAGTTCAAAGCTAACTCCATCACACAGGGAGCTCCAGGCCGCCTGGACTAGAGTGAACCCTCGCTCAAAAACTTCAGGGATAAATAAGATGCAAAGACAACAAAAACTCAAACAAACAAACAACCCTGGTGTTAAGCCGTGTAGAGGGCCGACACTGAGGGCAGTGGTAGCAGCAAAATCGCTTTGCGTCTGCTTTCCTGTGTATTCTGACCTTCCTGTCATTACTCATCTGTCATCTCGCACTGACAGTCACACAGGAGCAAGAAGCAAGGGACGCAGCCTCAAAAGAGCCAACGGTAAGCTGGTGACAGCCTGTGACCCCAGAATTCAGGGAACAAGAGGGTCAGCAACTCAAGGTCATCTGTAGTTACTTATGAAGTGTGAGGCTAGCCTGGGCTACATAAACCAAAAATAAAACCTTGTGTATGTTAGCACTGGGGAGACATCATGATCTAGTTCCGGTTAGGCAATGGTTCTCAACCTGTGGGTCTCGACCCTCTAGTGGATCAACTTTCACAGGCATCACATATCCGATATCCCGCATGTCAGATCTTTGCATTACAATTCATAACCGAAAATTACCATTATGAAGTAGCAATGAAAATAATTTTTATGGTTGGGGGGGTCACCACAAAGTGAGGTGGTTGCCGCATTAGGAAGGTTGGCAGCCACCGTGTTAAAGCAATATGCAGAGTTCAGGTTAGAGCATTGGCAAGAGAAAGAGAGAGCCGGGTCAGGAAGGTGAGGAGCCACTGTCCTTATGGGGCGAGGCCAGCAGGGGCCTCGCAGAGATTCCTGCCCAGGGGTGTACCTCTGACCTGAGGGGGGAAGGAGTGGAGAAGGTGCAAGTGGTTTGCCAAATGGGCCACCTGGGAGCCAGGACCCTCAAAGGCAGTGAAGACAGCCACATGAGGAGATCGGCCCCTCCCTTCCATAGGAAAACCTTGAGGTAGAAGGGTCCACAGCCATGGCACCTCCTGAGCAAGCTAGCTGGAGGACACAGCACACTTACAGCAGCCCTGGTGGCTGCTAGGCCGTGTGCTGAGCACTTTGTTAACATGATAAGCTGGTATTGTTAATACTGGGTGTGTGTGTGTGTGTGTGTGTGTGTGTGTGTGTGTGTGTGTGTGTGTGTGGAAACAGCCCCTGGAGGGAACCTAAGCACGCTACACCATCTCCTGTCAAGTTCAGGGGGAAGAGCATTTAATGATTCATTAGTGAACGTTATGGAAAAATAAGTGTGTACTGACTGAAACAACACAGATGAGCAAGACTGATCCAGGGAAGTCAAGTGTGAACCACAGCTCCACCACCCACAGAGGCTTTCCAAGCGAGCGGAGTCTGATTCAGCCACAGCTCAGCCCTTATGCAGAGCCGTACAAGTGGGTGGGCCGTCCCATTTCGTATTCCCCTGTCCAAATCCTGTGTCCTCTCTCTAATCATCCCTGGGCAAAGATACCCAGACCTCAGTTTCAGAACCTATGAAGTGGGGACCATACGAGCTGTGTGTGCAGGCAGCAGCGAACGAGGCAATAGTTATAGGCATGCACATGGTGTCCCATAACAAGCCACGAAGGCCAAGAGCTCTGGCTGTTAAATCAAAGGATCTCTGTCTCTTTTCAAAGATGTCCACAAGATATGGTGCAGGGAGGAGCACCTGCTCCCACCTAGTGGGCTGAGCTGTGGGATCACAAGCTCACTTAGCCTGCAGACCTCACTTTCAACTGTGGCCCCACCCTTCTCAGATCGTCTCAGAGTCCATACACCTGCTTACAGACTGGTGAGAATGATTTGGCTTCTCCAAGGCAGTCCCCATGTCAAGTGGTGGGGGGGGAGGGGTTCAGGGATGTTGTGAATCCCTATTCCTGCCTCCCCACAGTAGACAAATGGATGTGTGTGTGTGTGTGTGTGTGTGTGTGTGTGTGTGTGAGAGAGAGAGAGAGAGAGAGAGAGAGAGAGAGAGAGAGAGAGAGAGAGGAGAGAGAGAGAGAGAGAGAGAGAGAGAGAGAGAGAGAGAGTGTTTCTCGGTGTAGCCCCAGCTGTCCTAGAACTCACTCTGTAGACCAAGCAGGCCTTGAACTCACAGAGAGATCCACCTGCCTATGCTTCTGAGTGCTGGGATTCTGCCACCGCCACTCGCCCCCCTCAGATGGACCTTTTAAGGAGCAAATGAGTGTGTTTAAGGCCAGCGTGGGCTACTTAGTGAGTTCCAGACAAACACTACCTACGTAGTAAGACTAAAAAGAAATAAATGGGGGCAAATAAAAAGGACAGTTTTAAAAATTGTCCTTTACAGGGAGCACTGAATTTGGCATCTAGGCTCTGGCTGTCATGTGTTCCTGTGATCCTGTTCTTGTCACCTCTCTCATCTCTTCCCACTCCTACCCTCTCTGTCTCCCAAGTGTCTGCTCCCCAAGCGCTGTTCTTGAGGCTCTCTTCACCTCATCCTTCCTCTAGAACCTTACACCTTAGCTTCCTTTTTGAGACTTGGCTGAAAGATCGTTTGTGCTCATAGGCCTTCACTGACACCCAGGTCAGGCTTTCCCCTCAGGGAGTCCCACATTATTATTATTTTTTTGTAGTAGCTTTTATTTCTTTATTTATTTTTGGTTTTTCGAGACAGGGTTTCTCTGTGTAGCCCTGGCTGTCCTGGACTCACTTTGTACCTCCTGAGTGCTGGGATTAAAGCGAAGTAGCGCCGGGAATGCCATCCTGAGCGTGTGGCCTGTGGCTTGTATAAGGAAGGTAGCTGAGCAAAACTGGTAAGCAAGCAACAGTCATCTGCAACCTCTGCTTCCAGCCTCCTGAGTTCCTGCCTTGACCTCCCTCAGTGGTGGCCTGCAAAGCATAGCAGTTATCACAGGAACGTAACTAAGCTGAGAGATGGGTGGACCCTTACTCTGCCCAGGGCTCCTGAGGACCTTGAGATTTCTAGTGGCACCTGATTCCCTAGGCGAGGTCCCTGGGCCTGCCACTCACAGGTCTCCCTCCTGGGCCTCTCAGGCGGGCAGTAGCCTGTAAGGAGCAGGCTGGCGCAGAGCTCCCCAGGTGTACCTGCCATGTGGAGAAAGCGCCGCCTTTCCCCAGGTATTAGCTGACTTTTCCCCTTGCAGTGTTTGGCTTAAGGATTAAAGTTGGTGGAGGAACCTGTAATTTCTAGAGCCGACTGTTTCTTTCTTGCCTATCCACACTGCATTCATTGTTTTATTCCCAAGCCCCTGATAATGTTGTTCCAGAGGGGTCTGCCTGATATCATCTGACAGGCCTAAGCTTTCCTGATCTGGAGGATGGAGAGCTCCTCCAGGAAGTCCCAGCCTGCCGTTCTCTATGTCCCTGTGCCCTTTCTTAGCCCTGAACTTACCCACCCACTCCAATCCCCTATTTCAGACAGGGTCTCATGTAGTCCAGGCTGATCTCAAACTTGGTTGTAGCTGAGGCTGGCCTCAACTCCTGATCCCCCTGCCTCTGCCTCCCCAGGCCTGCATCACACGTGAGTTTTATTTTAGAAGGGTCTCACTATGTAGTTCAAGCTGATCTCAAACACAAACCAAGCCTCTTTGAGAGTTGGGGTCATAAATGTAACCCACCACACCAATCATATGTTTATTATTTATTTAGTTTATTTACTTGGGTTTTTTTTGTTTTTGGTTTTTTTTTTTTGGTTTTTCGAGACAGGGTTTCTCTGTGTAGCCGTGGCACCCTGGACTCACTTTGTAGACCAGGTTGGCCTTGAACTCACAGCCAGCCATCCACCTGCTTCTGCCTCCCGAGTGCTGGGATTAAAAGCGAGTGCCACCACACCCGGCGAGTTGTTTATTTATTTTTAGTACTACAGCAACTCCCATTTACAGTATAGTTAAGAAATGGGCTACTCCATAAGTGAATTTTCAGAACAATGCCTGTGAAGCATTAAAACTGTAAACAACCCAAATCAGCTGTATTAAAGTATAACTGACATACTATAAACTGCTTATATTTAAAGTATACAACTTAATATGTTTTGACACATGTACACACCCATGAAAATATCACCACAATCAAGATAAGGAACACGTCCATCATCACCAGGGCTTCCTCCCACCCCCTGCCTACCCACTTCCCCAGGCAACCATAGATCAGCTTTCTAAACACATGGCTAACTGTAAGATGTCTCACCCACTTCCCCAACTTTAGCCAACAGTGTGTGATCCTTGATTCACCTTGTCACTATCCTTCTGAAAGTGATCTCTTCCGAGGTCGTGAAGAAGTGCCGCATCTGAAGTTTGCTCTGAACACTAAATGGACCTACTGTCATACTGCCATACGTGGTGGCTTAGCGCCTCCGAGCCATCTGGGTGTATGGTTCCCAAGTGACAACCCCTAAAGCCTGCAGGCTGGTACCTCCAACTCCACCGTGTGACTTTCCCACTCCTCACTGTGGATCCGAGGTCTCCCCAGGGAGTGATTTGGTCACCACAAGGGATTTGGTGAAGTGTACGAACTATGAGAGTGGCATCTGGTGCTGAGGGCGGAGAGGTGGTCAGTGCTCCGCAGTGCCCAGACCGTGCACAGCATGGGGACTAGACTGACCCAAGGTAGTGCTGAAGTAGAGAAATCAACAGCAAGTGATGGTGGCTGGTTGAAGCAGGGAGGTCACAAAGATGAAGGTAAGGATCCTGCCGGTCTCAGGTCAGAAGCAACTCTGGCCTCCTAAGGACAAGCCCTAAGGGAACCAAGGCAGCGGGACGCAGCACCCAGCAGGTATTCAGCAATTGCCTGGCAAACAGGGCTGCACCCGAAGCATTTTGAAGTGCCTAATTGTGGGTAGCACTTGTTGGCACAGAAGGTGAAGCTGAAGGCACACAGCTGTGTCACACACAGCCAGCTGAAGGAAGCCATTCAACCATCAAGGGACTGGGGTGCAGAGGAGCCCACGGTAAAAGGTAAGTGCAGACCCGCCCCAGTGAGAGAGAAAATGAGAAGGGCTGGTCATTTGGGATCCAGTTCCAACGTGACCCGGGATGTCACCATCAGATCACTTCTAGCTGAAGCTCCTCCCCCCACCTACAGACACCAGTTGCCCTGTCATATAAAGGGTTTTTTCCTAAAGTGGTTTAGCCAGAATTGGAAAGCTACTGCGTGCCGTGACAAGAGCCTGGCTGTGGCACCCGAGGCCAACCGGGAAGCAGCAATGGACCTTGGGTTCTCTGGAACTAAATGGTGATGTATGAACATACTTTATTCAGTTTTGCAGAGCTTGAGGCTTTCATCATTGTACTATAGAGCTGTGGAGACATTTCTGAACAGTCAGATAAGAAAGAAAGAAAGAAAGAAAGAAAGAAAGAAAGAAAAAGAAAGAAAGAAAAGAAAGAAAGGAAGGAGAAAGCAGAAAGCTCTCCCATCCCTTCTCATTTTCTCTCTCTCTCTCTGTGTGTGTGTGTGTGTGTGTGTGTGTGTGTGTGTGTGTGTGTAAGCTGATTTAAGCCAAGGGTGGCCGCTACTGAAGGCTTCTGGGTGCCTCAGGCTGGGGAGAAGTTTGAAAGTTAGAGACTCCCACAGCTCCCCAACTGGACTGACTGCATTCTAGCACTAAAACAGTCTCTGGTTACTTATGGGCCGGCTCCAAGTCTAAGAATGAAGAGAGATCTGGCAGCTATGTGGCTGGCCCTTCCTCTTGCTGCTTCCCCCATCTCTAGGCTCCAGAGTGCTAAGGGTTCTATAGAACTGGCGAGCGTCGCCACAGAGGCCTCTCAGGAATTGCGTGGTGGAGGCAGCTGGGCTTCCTGGAGGCGCAGGTCGATGGTAAGAGCGATAGAGGACACCACCTGCCTACAGGACGTGTTTCAGAGAGAGATAAGAGAGTCTCCCTCCAACCAGTCTGAGAAAAGACTTTCAGATTCTTGTCAGCAGAATTGTTGCAGTGCAATCTATGTGACCTTCCAAATGAGAGAGGGAGCATCTGTGGGTCTAGGATGGCAGCTGCTCACATGTTTGGTCCCTCCACACACCGGACTCCCTCCATGAGGCTCCACTGGGCAGCACTATTTAATGATTCTGCTCCCCACCCATGACGTCATCAGTAGCTGGGCGTGGTGGTGCACGCCTTTAATGCCAGCGCTCGGGAGGCAGAGACAGGTGGCTCGTTGTGGGTTCAAGGCCAGCTTGGTCTACAAAGAGAGTCAGGACAGCCAGGGCTCTGTGTAACAGAGAACACTGTCTTGGAAAACAAACAAACAAGTTGTGTCTGGGTGCAGCCTTCAGGGTGCTGACTAGTTCTTCCCCTCCAAAGACCCACAGCGACTCCTCTGAGGCAGCCTTCAAGGAAGGGTGGAACCACAGGGCCTTTCATTCCAGGGTAACCTTTCTTTTAGGTCACAGGACAATTGGGAGGAGCACTGGGGGACTCCCTTGCTGGATAGGGCCAACCCTGTCCCTATTTCCCCTAAATGGGCGCTGTTGCTCATAGCCTGAGGAAAAACTGTGATTCACTTCCTGCCCCAGTCTCACCACAGGAGTATTGTTCTCCCAACTGTGTACGGCATGGTGCTGGTAGGGGTTACCCCATAATGGTCCCCACAGGTCCTGGCTCCAAGGGAAAGCCCCCAATCTGGGAGGAGCCAGAAAGACTTATAGACTTATCTCTAACTTTTATACAGTGTCTTTAAGGATGCTCAAATAATAACAGATTCAATTAACTCTATACATACACATTTCCATTTCAGAGGGGTAAATTGAGGCTCTGAGAATTTAAGGTTGGCATAATGCAAAATAGTGTCACCCAACTTTGCTGGGTGACTTTCCATATGAATGGCTTTAGGAATGTGTGTGTGTGTGTGTGTGTGTGTGTGTGTGTGTGTGTGTGTGTGTGTTTCTTTTGGGGTTTTGAGACACAGTCTTCCCCCCCCCCCCTTCTGAGACAGGGTTTCTCTGTGTAATAGCCCTGGCTATCCTGGAACTCTCTTTGTAAACCAGGAGACACAGTCTTGATATGTAGTCTTGGCTGCCTTAAATTTGTGGGCATTCTCCTGCCTCAGCCTTCCCAGTTCTGGGATTACAGGGAGGTACCTCCATTCCTGCATCCTTAATATATTTAACCTAAATTCCATCCTTTGAAAACAAACAAACGAACATAACCAAGGATGCAGAAAACGCACCTAGATGACGGTGTGGTTAGGATAGTGTCTAGCTCCGAGTAGCACTTGGGGCACTTGTTTGTGACTGTGCAGGAACACACAGGATAGGATTATGTAGCCAGGTGATCTCACAGAGAGCAAGAAGTGCAGAGGCTGCTGGCGACCTTGGAACAGCCCAGCCTGGGAAGCGTTTGGCCCGCTTTCCCTCTTAGCTCAAGCCGAATGTTGACCTCGGCCAAGCAGCACAGCCGTTTTCTAGGGCAGAAGCCCAGCGAGGGAAGGGCTCTGGCTGGTATAGTGTAAGAAATCGTGTAAAGCGCTGCCAAATCTGAGGCCTGCTAAGTTGTGTGGCTTAAGGAAAATTATTTAAACTTTGTGTGCCTCAGTTTCCTTATCTGTAAAGTGGGATTAATAATGTCAGCCTGAACGGATTATGTGGATTAAAGTATGTACATAGGAGAAGATAGTGTGAACAGATTGGCCCAGTGCCTGGCTCGTTGTTGCAAAAGCAGGGGGGGGGGGCGGGGACGGAAGGGTATATTTAAAAATTAAAAAAAAAAAAAAGACCAAACATAAAAGGAGGTGGGCTGTTTCTGTTGATCCACCTGTCTCTACAGACGCAAATAAAACTGTGACTCCTCTAGCAGGAGGCTGGAAAGCTGCTCTGCCGCCGTGAAGTCCGACCCGGGAGTGGAGTTGCCGCAGGTCCGCCATCCCAGGGCGCTTCTCGCGACTATCCCCCAAACTCAGGGCTCGGGAGCGAGGACCACGGGAAGGCAGGGCCAGCTTGGGTTCCTCCGCGACTCCCGGCCCTTCCCTCGTCTTCTCGCCCGCCGGTTCCCTGTCTCGATCTCCGAGACCGCCTGACCGGCAGTTCGAGGGGTCAAAAGCCGAACCCGGCGCCAACGAAAGGGCCTGGGGGTGGCGCGCAGGGACCGCGCTCCCCACCCGCCCCGCCGGCAGCTGCAGACAGGGCGCCCCGAGGCCACGGGGCCCGCCGTGTGGGGCGCTCCGAACGCCGGCTCGCCACGGGCGGCGAACGGGCCGGGCCGTGCGGGCTGCGGCCGCGGAGCGCGGAGGTGGCGCCGCGAGGGGGAGGGGCGCGGCGCGGAGGAGGAGGAGCCGGGGCCGCCGCCGCCGCCGCCGCCGCCGCCGCCGCCGCCGTGACAGCGGCCCGAGTAAACAAGCCGCGCCGCCGCGGCCGGGCCGCTGCCCCCGCCCGCGCCCGAGCCCAGGCCGAGCCTTACCCTGGTCGCCGGCCGGGCCGTGGCCGCGCCGCCGCGCCTCCCCGCCTGCGCGCCGTGACGCCGCTGCCGGGCGCGGGGACCGCCCGAGCCAGGCCCCCGCCGCCGGGCTCCGTGCTCGGCCGAGGGGCGCCCGAGCAGCCGCGGCGCTCGCCCGGAAAAGTTTCCCCGCCCGGCTCCCCAGGGTAAGCGGCGAGGGCGCGCGGCCCGGGGCTGGGGAGGCGGCGCGCCGGGGAGCCGGGCCCGGAGCGGGCTGAGGAGCGCGGAGCCAGGCGGCGTAGCCCCGGGCCTCGCCGGCTGCCCGGCTCTGGCCGCGGATTCCCGGCCGCCGCGGTGGGAGGACGGGAGCGGCGCAGACCACCTGAGCGCGGGGCTTGGGCCCGCGCCGGTACTTTTCCGCTGGGGCCGGGGCGAGCCCTCTGACCTCAGGAAGCGCCGGCAGGGCCCCTGCTGGGGCGGGCTAGGCAGAGCATTCCTCGGGCGCTGGGTGCTCCCGCCTGCCGGCCGCCCTCCGTGGCCCCGGCGGCTGGGGCCTGGTGGGGCGCGCTCCTGCTAGGGCACCGGGTTCTCGGCCGGCCCGCACACCTGTGCGGCCGGAGCAATCGGAGGCGGGATTCGCGGGCACGCGCAGTCTTGCTTGGAGAGGCTCTGGCTGCCTCCTGCCGAGGCCTGGCGGAGGCCCCTGCTGCCCCCATCGGTGGCTGACCCAGGGGCGGCCTGCTTGCCCGACAGGTCGGCCGGCAGACACTAGTCCGGTCAGTACCTACTTTCCCACCGCCCCTGATTCTTGCGCCTGGAGGGGGGCAGTGGGGGGGGGGAGGGAGCGGACTTTCATGTCTCTGGAGCGCTGGGATTCTCCTCCGTCTTGGGAAGTACCAAGGCAACGCAGGTGATGTGGCCCAGTGAGGGCCTGTGGCTGCTGGCCAGGTGTGGACACAGCAATGGAGAGTGGTCAAGCAGATTAGATGTTTGTCTCCTATGTTGGGCTTCTGTCTAAAATTTGTGTTTTTAAGAAGAGGATTCTATGGCTTAAAAAAAAAAAACCAAAGTTTGAAAACCGCTGGGTTAATAGTTTTTAAACCACCAAGGAAACTGAGGCCCAGAAAGAGGAAATGACTTGTGTAAGACCAAAGGAGGGAAGAGTAGTAAGTAGAGCAGAGACTAGGAGTTAGAATTTCATGGGAGTGTCTGGGTGCTTGTAACAGGACCTGCCTTGGGGTCTCTGCTGGAAAGAGCAATCTGATTGGGTTTCCCAGCCTTCTTCAGTGACCAGCTCTGTGGCTGTCTCAGCCAGGTGTCTAGGTCCCAGGAAACAGCAGCCACGCCTGGGGGGCAGGCGTGGGGGGGGGGGGGAGAGCGATTCTGATGATGCCTGGGGTGGTCGGCTCTGTTAGCAGGTTCTAGGGAGGGAGAAAAGGACTTTGCCCAAGAAAACAGCTAAACAGCACCATAGCTCAGCCCGTAGGCAGGGCCCAGAGCTGAGTGCTGGGCAAGACTGACCCAGAGAAACTAGAAATACCTCCAGCCTCCTGCTTTTGAGACAACTGGGACTCAGAGAGTGAGTCAGAGTCTGGGGTGGGGGTGGGGAGAAGTCTGTTCATTCATTGTCTTGTGTGTGTGTGTGTGTGTGTGTGTGTGTGTGTGTGTGTGTGTGTGTGTTGGGGGGATCCTCCCTCTGTCTGATGATGAGGCAGGGCTGTCTGATGTCTGAAATCCATATCCTACCCTTACAATAGGTGTTCCACTTGGGAAGGAACAGCTCCTCTTTCGTGTGGGGGTGTCCTGTCCTGTTCAGTTGTGCCTGAAGCTCAATTGCTTGCTTTTGGAGTGCTGCAAGGTAATTAAATAGTTGGTTAATCACCTTTCGTGCCAAGCAGCTGTGGCTCCAGTCGACAGTTTGCTGGAACCTGGGCTAGACCCAGGCTAATCCAGCCATACATAATTTGGAAGCCGCAAGTAGGTCTCACAGCTCTGACCAGGGAGTCTGTATGGTGTCTAATCTCAAGAGGTTTTAGATGTGACAGGAGACCAGGTCCTGTTTCTGTGCGGGTTTTTTTCCCCTTTAGCTCTGGGGCACCTGATTGTTCATACGCACTGGCTTTATCTCTCGGGGGACAGGGAACAGTAGCTCCCAGGCATGTCTTTAGAGCCCTTTGGACTCTGCCCTTCGGGAGTGGAGTCTGCCTCGTGGATGGCTCCTGCCATCAGCTGTCAGGTTATTTTGGTGTAAACTGAAAATACTCTTGGAGTGTATGTGGAGTCCCCTCAGCCTGCGGGGTGAGATGGCAGCCTGAGGGAGGCCTGGGGTAGCTCAGGGCAGCTCCTGGAGGACCAAGGAATGTCCGGTACAAGCAGATGTGTTCTGCCTCCCAGGGCGGTGTGTGCTGAGGGAACCTCATCTCACTGTCTGGCTGAATGGCTACTGCTGGGCTGGGCTGTAGGAATAGTAGGAGCATCCGGGGTCCTGGCGCTGAGACAGGATACCCCCAGCAACCTACTGGAACCTCTCCTAGTTCCCACCTACCCAGGCGTTTGGCTTGTGACTAGTCAGGGACCTTTTATGGGGACAGTTATGTGGCCCTGGGCAGTGAGGTCTTGCTGTCTGTTTGCTGAAGGAGGAAAAACAACACTCAGGACTATTGATTGAGCCTCACCTTGGCGCTCCTGGCTCAGCAGCCAGTGTTTGCTCTGGCTTCCAGGCTCAGATTACGCAAGGTGGTGGGCCTGGAACTAGCCGGGGGCCGGCTCTGACTCCTAAACCCAAACAGGACGGCACTAGCAGTAGCAAAGTTGCCCAGGAAACAGCTTGGGCCCTGCCTCCAAAGATGGCTGTCATCCCGGCCCTAATCGTCCCTTGTGCCCAGAGCATGGTTGTGCAGCCTCCTTTCCAAGTCACCTACTCTTTCCTCCCAGGGACTGTGAGTCTTTTCAAATGACTCCCTACAGCTAACCTCTTTGCTAAACCAGCACACCATAATGAGTTGGGTAGACCCTGCTCATTTTTAAAAGAGCTAACATTTTTTATTCTTTATAGACTATACCTGGGTGTTAGGAGAGCACACAGCACAAGGAGAAAGTCACAGGACTGCTCAGTTCTCACCATCGCCAGGAGCCATTGTTAACATTTTAATGTGTCTCCTTCCAGATTTTGTTTTGGTTATGTATAAATATGCATGCATAGTTTTAAGAAAACAAAATGGAATCGCATATACATACCATTTGGTAATGTATCTTTCTTTCTTCGGTTATTGTTTGTTTTTTATTTTGAATGACTCAAGCCCTGATTGTATTCTTGATGGAGAAAGCCTTCTGAAGGGAGTTGGTGGATCCATGTGTCTGTCTGTCTGACCTTTTAGGGGTATGGGCTAGACTTCTTTCAGAGACAGCTTGGAAGTTTGTGGTGTGTGTGTGTGTGTGTGTGTGTGTGTCTCTCTCTCTCTCTCTCTCTCTCTCTCTCTCTCTCTCTCTCTCTCTCTCCCCACTGTGGAGTCTTGAATCTCTTGGAGCTGGAGTTAAAAGCAGTTGTGAACCATCCAATACAAGTGCCAGGACCAGAACTCTGGTCCTCTGCCGAAGCAGTGTGTATTCTTTTTTTTGTTTGTTTGTTTGTGTGTTTTTTGAGACAGGGTTTCTCTTGTAATTCTGGCTGTCCTGGACTCTCTTTGTAGACCAAGCTGGCCTCGAACTCACAGCAATCTGCCTGTCTCTGCCTCCCAAGTGCTGGGATTAAAGGCATGCGCCACCCCACCTGGCTGAGACAGGGTCTTTTACCAAACCTGGAGCTTGAGGATTTGGTTAGGTTGTCCAGCTAGCAAGCCCCTAGCTGGAGTTACAGGCATAGCCCTACCTTTTTGTGTGGGTGCTGGGACTCTTGACTCAGGTTCTCACGCTTGGGTGAAAGTGACTGTCCCTTCTGAGCCGTCCTCCCAGACCCTCGGGTGTTGGTTTGTTTTGCCTATCTTCCCAAAACTCCTTCTAGGCCCTGACTAAGCCTTGGAGACAGGAAGGGCAGTATCAGTGTGTGACTGAGAAGGGACTGACTCTTTTCCTCTCTTCCTCTTGTTCCCTCAGAGCCAGCCTGCATCCTGCCCCCCAGCCCTGCCCATCTAGGCCCCATGCCCCCACCAGTCAGCTCCGGGACCCTGGCAGTGAGCAGGCACGTGGCAGCCGAGGTCCTGTGACCAGGCCAGGGAGACGGGAGCTCCGGGGTCCCAGTCATCTGCCCCCCCCATGGAGCTGAGGCCCTGGTTGCTATGGATGGTAGCAGCGGCAGGAGCCTTGGTCCTGCTAGCAGCTGATGCTCGTGGCCAAAAGGTCTTCACCAACACGTGGGCTGTGCACATCCCTGGGGGCCCAGCTGTGGCTGACAGCGTGGCACGGAAGCATGGTTTCCACAACCTGGGCCAGGTAGGTTTCTTACTTGACCTGTTGGTGTAACTTCGGGACATTACGTGGTGATGGAGAGAGTAAGGGCAGAGGCTCTTGTACCACAAAGCAGAAACAGTTGAGCCTGTCTTCCAGGGCATCTGAGCAAGAGGCAGGTTTGAGTGGCTGGTGGGATGGGACCCATGGCATTGTCCTGTCTGTGAACTCTCATCATAGGTTGCTTAGAAAGCCCAGCACATCTCAATGGTGGTGTCCCTCTCGATCTCCTGCATGTTCTTGTGGGCTCTGAGCAGGGAACAGATGCCCCCCCCCCCCGCTTGCCTTTGTGAGCCTCCCCAGCAGCCTTGTCCACCCCCATCTCTGCCTCCCCCAAGGACTAGCAGATGGAGGCCCATCTCAGTCTCTCTGCTTTATTGCAGATCTTCGGTGACTATTACCACTTCTGGCATAGAGCAGTGACAAAGCGGTCCCTGTCGCCTCACCGCCCGCGGCACAGCCGGCTACAGAGGGAGCCTCAAGTAAGCGGGGCCCTGGCCCTTCCGGCTGCCACCCCCTTCTGTTCTGAGCCGTCCCCCACTCTGCACCCCCACACACCCCTGTAGCATCTTTCTCTCCTTTCTAGGTAAAGTGGCTGGAGCAGCAGGTAGCAAAGCGAAGGACCAAGAGGGACGTGTACCAGGAGCCCACAGACCCCAGGTTCCCCCAGCAGTGGTACCTGGTATGTTCCTTGGGTTCTGTCCTCTTCTTACCGCTGTGAGGTCCTGTGGGCGCATGAGGCTCACACTGAGGCGTCTTGTAATTCTTTCTCCCTCTTTCTGCCTCTAGCCCAGTGGTTCCCACCCTTACTAATGCTGCGACCCTTTAATACAGTTCCCCATGTTGTGACCCCCCAACCATAAAAATTATTTCATTGCTACTTCATTCCTGTAATATTGCAACTTTTACGAATTGTAATGTAAATATTTTTGGAGATAGAGGTTTGCCCAGGGGGTCACAACCCACAGCTTGAGAACCATTGCTCTAGCCTGTCCTTCCTTCCCAGAGTCTATACATTTCCAGTAGAATTAAAGGCGTGCGCCACCACCGCCCAGCTAGGAGTGGCGTTTTTAAGTAATTTATTTTTATTTTATGTACATTGGTATTCTGCCTGTTTGTATGTGTGTGTTGAGGGTGTCAGATCCCCTGGAACTGGAGTTAGAGACAGTTGTGAGCTATCATGTGGGTGCTGGGAATTGAACCTGGGTCTTTTGGAAGAGCAGCCAGTGCTCTTAACCGCGGAGCCATCTCTCCAGCCCCCAGAAATGACATTTTAAGATGCTGGGATGGGTGGAGATAGAGGTTTTGGAGTGGAGTGGGTTCTCTGAGTCAACAGCCAATTACCTCTGGTAATGAACGGGCTGGTGTCCCTGCAGTCTGGCATCACTCAGCGAGACCTGAATGTGAAGGAGGCCTGGGCCCAGGGCTTCACGGGGCGCGGCATTGTGGTCTCCATCCTAGACGACGGCATCGAGAAGAACCATCCTGACTTGGCAGGCAACTATGTGAGGAACGGAGAGAGTGGTGGTGGTGATCCCTGGGGAGAGGCCTCTAGGGACTGTCCTGTCATGTCAGTGTAGTTAGGCAGCTCTGATGATGGCCATGTTCCTGCCAGGACCCTGGAGCCAGTTTTGATGTCAATGATCAGGACCCTGACCCACAGCCTCGGTATACACAGATGAATGACAACAGGTAAGAAATGTTACGTTCCTGCTCTCCCAGCCTCCCACAGCCTCCTTATCCACCAAGGACACAGGATGAGTCTGAACATCACATGTCCCACCTGAAAACTGAAGTCTGGTAGATCTCTGTGAGTTTGAGTCCTGGTCCACACAGTGAGTTTCTGGCCAGCCAGGCTGCAGAGTAAGACCTTATCTTGCTGGGTGTGGTGGCACAAGCCCTTAATCCCGGCATTCGGGAGTCAGAAGCAGGCAGATCGCTGAGAGTTTGAGGCCAGCCTGGTCTATAAAGAGAGTTTCAGCACAGCCAGGGCTCTTACACAGAGAAACCCTGTCTCAAAAAAGCAAAAAAAGACATCTATAAACACCACACAACTGAAGCCCTGGTCCCCAAAAGGGAGTTTTGGTCTTGGTTTTCAAGACATGGTTTCTATATGTAGCCCTGTCCTGGAATTTGCTCTGTAGACCAGGCTGGCCTCAAACTCAGAGATCCACTGGTCTCATGATTAAAGCCATGTGCCACCACACCGGAGCCATGGGAGGTTTTGATCAGAGCAAAGAGGACTTCAGACTCCACAGGGAAGTGCTGTGTAACACATGGGATGACGGACGTGGGTCAAGGTTCTCAGGACTCTTCCCATTCCTCGAGCTGCGCACTAATGCTGGGCTCTTGGTCCTGGCAGGCACGGCACTCGGTGTGCAGGTGAAGTGGCAGCAGTGGCCAACAACGGTGTCTGTGGCGTAGGTGTGGCTTACAACGCCCGAATTGGAGGTGGGTGTGAGCCTTTGCCCTAGGTCCACATTGAAAGTGGGAGGGAGGGACCTCTCTGAGAAGTTTTCTCTGCCCACTCACCCACCGTCTTCCATGATGGATCCTTTGGCAGCATGCTAGTCTCTGGAGGGTTCTTAGCAAATCGAAAAGCTGGAATCCCAGTGCTGATAGCATGGCAGAGTGGGGAGGCGGGGGCTTTAGCCGAAATCTCCCCAAATCATCATACAACCTTTGTTCCCTGCTCCTCTGAGGCCCAGGACTCTCTGTGGTGAAGAAAGCATGGCGTGGGGAGGAGGTGGTGTCCTCTTTGCTCTTCTTTGGGTCCTGTTCTTGAGAGGCAGCAGTAGATAATAGATGAGGGCTTTGGGTTTCCCAGCACTGGCCTCTCCTCTCTCTTGCTCCTCCCTGGGGTTCAGGCTGGGCCTGTGCCTGCGGGTGCCCTTGGCGGCTGGACCCACGCAGCATCCCTTTTCCCACCCCCCTCTGCGGCCAGGGGTGCGCATGTTGGATGGCGAGGTGACTGACGCAGTGGAGGCACGTTCGCTGGGCTTGAATCCCAACCACATCCACATCTACAGCGCCAGCTGGGGCCCGGAGGACGACGGCAAGACCGTGGATGGGCCAGCCCGGCTCGCGGAGGAGGCCTTCTTTCGGGGAGTTAGCCAGGTGAAGTGGTGGTCCTGGTCCAGCCCTGGAAATCAGGCTGGCTGAGTTCTGTCTTTTCCCATTACTCTCTTCCTTGTTTGTCTATTTTATTTGTCCTATTTATTTTATTTTTTTTGTTTTGTTTTGTGTTTTTTGTTTTTTGTTGTTGTTGTTGTTGTTGTTGTTGTTGTTATTGTTTTTGAGACAGGGTTTCTCTGTGTAGCCTTGGCTGTCCTGGACTCACTTTGTAGACCAGACTGGCCTCAAACTCACAGCAATCTGCCTGCCTCTGCCTCCGAAGTGCTTATTTGTCCTATTTTTGTTTGTTTGTTTGGTTGGTTTTTGTTGTTGTGGTTGTTATTGTGGTTTTGTTCCCCCCCTCCCCCAGCTGTCTAAGGCAGGGTCTAGCTGTCCTGAACTCAGTCTGTGGACCAGGCTGGCCTCGAACTCATGCTTGTACTGCTCCAGTTCCTGCCTGTTGGGGTTACAGGTGTGCCCCACCATGCCTGGGTCTTGAGTTTAATTTTTGTTTGTTTGTTTGTTTTTTGAGACTGTTTCTCTGTGTAGCCTTGACTATCCTGCACTGGATTTGTAGACTAGGCTGGCCTCGAACTCACAGTGATCTGCCTGCCTCTGCCTCCCAAGTGCTGAGATGAAAGGCGAGCGTCACCACCGCCAGGCTTTGTGTTTAATTTTATACAGGCTAGAGAAATGTCCCAGTGGTTAAGAGCACTGGCTGCTCTTGCAGGGGACTTGGGTGTGGTTCTCAGAACCCACATGGTGGCGCACAGCTGTCAGTAACTCTAGTCCAGGCATCTGATGTCCTCTTTTGTCCTCAGAGGGCACCAGACACATGTAGTACGTGTACATACATCCAGGCAAAAAACTCATACAAATACAATTTTTTTTCGAGACAAGGTTTCTCTGTGTAGCCTTGGCTGTCCTGGACTCACTTTATAGACCAGGCTGGCCTCGAACTCAGAGATCCACCTGCCTCTGCCTCCCAAGTGCTGGGGTTAAAGGCATGCGCCACCACACCCAGCTATAAAAGTAACTAAATGTGGGGGCTGGAGAGATGGCTCAGAGATTAAGATTACTGGCTGTTCTTCCAAAGATCCTGAGTTCAATTCCCAGCAACCACATGGTGGCTCACAACCATCTATAATGAGATCTGGTGCCCTCTTCTGGCTTGCAGGTGTACACGCAGTACAGAACACCATATATACAATAAATTAAAAAACAAAAAAACTAAATGTTTCTAAAGCATTAAGGAGTTTGGGACTGACAGTATACCTTTGAGGTCCTGATCTTTCTTTCTTTCTTTCTTTCTTTCTTTCTTTCTTTCTTTCTTTCTTTCTTTCTTTCGGTTTGTTTGTTTTTTGAGACAGGGCTTCTCTGTGTAGCCTTGGCTGTCCTGGACTCACTTTGTAGACCAGGCTGGCCTCAAACTCACAGTGGTCCACCTACCTCTGCTCCCAAAGTGCTGGGATTAAAGGCAAGTACCACCCAGCCTGATTTTTCTTAACTTTATTTATTTCTATTTTATGTATGTAAATATTAACAGTATATTATATATATATTATATACACCACACATGTGCCTGTTCAATTCCTTGGAATGGATTATGGTTTATGTGGGTGCCAAGAAGCAAACCCAGGTCCTCTGCAAGAGCAACAGGTCTCCTTAATGGCTGAGCTATCTGTCCAGCCCTGATTTAGGTTTTAAATTGGGGCAAAAGTTTTTAGTGTTATAGTGAACTCAGGCATCACATATTAACTGCCAAGGTGGCTTACCAGATAAGCCATCTGCACACAGGCCTAGTGACCTGAGTTCAAGCCCCAGTACCCTTGTACATGTGGAAGGAGAGAGCCAGCTCCACACTGTCGTTCTGACAGACAGCATGGGGACTGGGGCATGCATGACCATATACCTGTCATACGATTTTTTTTTTTTTAGTATAAATTAAGAAATAGGGAGCACAAAAAAGCACCCCTTACCCCATTCTTTGGGGATCTTCACTCTAAGCATTTTGGTGTGAGCCTGTTCTGATTTGATTTTGTGCACAGACCTAATATGCATACATAGTGATCTACAAGGGATCTTTTGGTGGCCCCAAGAAGTGAACTTAGAGTCCCCACAGAGGGAGGCTCCCATCTTTCCAGTCTTTATTTTTCTTTTCTTTTCTTTTTCCTTTTCTTAATTTGGTTTTTCAAGTCAGGGTTTCTGTGTGTAGCCTTGGCTGTCCTAGACCAGGGTGGCCTTGAACTCACAGAGATCCGCCTGCCTCTGCCTCCTGAGTGCTGGGATTAAAGGCGTGCACCACCAGGCCCGGCTTCTGTCCTGTCTTCCATAGCCTCTTCCTGCTGTGCCTCCTTGTCCTCTGCCCCATCCTGAGTAACCTTAGCCCGCTTTGTTCACAGGGCCGTGGGGGGCTGGGCTCCATCTTTGTCTGGGCCTCAGGGAACGGGGGCCGGGAACATGACAGCTGCAACTGTGACGGCTACACCAACAGCATCTACACACTGTCCATCAGCAGCGCCACACAGTTTGGCAACGTGCCCTGGTACAGCGAGGCCTGCTCCTCCACGCTGGCCACCACCTACAGCAGTGGCAACCAGAACGAGAAGCAGATTGTGAGTCTCCCCGGGCCGGGAAGGGAGGCTCCTTGCTGTCCGGGGCTCCATTGGGTCTCGTCTGCTCTCATCCCTGCGTGGCTAGAGAACAGTGACCTGGGCCTCGTGGATTGTGCACTGTGAGCTGGGGATCCCCCAGACTCCTGAGGGCTGCAGAACCATCTCTGAAGCCCTGAGAAGTATAGACTCTCCCTGAATTCCTGCCTTGCACTCCAGCCTCTCGTGAATCCTCCCCTATTCCTTGAGAAACTTGGCCCTAGAAGTAGCTGTGCATGTTAGCACGGTAGAAGCTGGACCCCAAGTGTGCTGACCTGTTCACTATACTCTCTGGGGTACCCAGGGCCCACAGGCATAAGGACAGGCATCTGGGCTCCTTTACCCCTCCCAGCAGCCATCAAGTCTCAACACCGTTGTCCCCTGGCAGGTGACGACTGACCTGAGGCAGAAGTGCACAGAGTCTCACACAGGTACCTCGGCTTCTGCCCCGTTGGCAGCTGGCATCATTGCTCTCACCCTGGAGGCCAAGTAAGTGGACAAGCAGCAACCTGTCCCCACCAGCGCGCTCGATAAAGCAGCTGCTTTCTCCAGCCACGTTCCCAAAGCCTGATCCCCAGCCGCTCCCTCCTTTGCAGTAAGAACCTCACCTGGCGAGACATGCAGCACCTGGTGGTGCAGACCTCCAAGCCGGCCCACCTCAACGCGAATGACTGGGCCACCAATGGTGTGGGCCGCAAAGGTGAGGGCAGGCGGACCCAGAGGTTTAGGCTCTGAGGTGGATGGGTGCCCTCCTACCTCCCTGCTGACCCTTCCCTGCCTCCACAGTGAGTCATTCCTATGGCTACGGGCTGTTGGATGCAGGTGCCATGGTGGCCCTGGCCCAGAACTGGACAACAGTGGCCCCCCAGCGGAAGTGCATCATTGAAATCCTGGTGGAGCCTAAGTAAAGATTGGACCCTGGGTGGGAGGGAACAAATGGGGCCCGAGTTTCTGGAGAACCCACTGGTCACTTCTGGCCTCCTGACTTACATGGTGCTTTCTGCACAGGGACATTGGCAAGCGGCTAGAAGTGCGCAAGTCTGTGACAGCGTGCCTCGGCGAGCCCAACCACATCACCCGGCTGGAACATGCTCAGGCACGGCTCACCCTGTCTTACAATCGCCGTGGTGACCTGGCTATCCACCTCATCAGCCCCATGGGCACCCGCTCCACCCTGTTGGCCGCCAGGTGCTCGCCATGTTCACTGCTTGCTCTCATTTCCTACTTCATTCCCGCATTTATGCCCAAGACTCTCGGAACCACCGGTCGCACTTGGGGACTACCTCATCACAGGAATCCCTGGCTTAGACCCATTCATCCCGCCAGTTGTGTGTGCCCCTTTGTGAAAGAGCCCCCGTTTAAGAACATCTGAAAAACAGCCTTCCTGAGAGGCATTTCCGGTCTAGCAGGCTGCCACCTGGGGAGAATGGCATATGTCCCACATGTCCTGGGCTGGGTGTCCCTGACCTGGGGTCCCCCTAAAACCTCAGGAGGCTTTATGAAACTCTCTTCCTCCAGACCACACGACTACTCTGCTGATGGGTTTAATGACTGGGCTTTCATGACAACTCATTCCTGGGATGAGGACCCCTCTGGCGAATGGGTCCTAGAGATTGAAAATACCAGCGAGGCCAACAACTATGGTACTGAGGCGCTGGAGAGTGGAGGTGGGACTCGGGTGTTGGCATGGTGCTCCCGCCCCCTGACCCTTTTCTCTTACCAACTCTGGAATAGGGACGCTGACCAAGTTCACTCTCGTGCTATATGGCACAGCCTCTGAGGGGCTCTCTACTCCTCCTGAAAGTATCGGCTGCAAGACCCTCACATCCAGCCAGGCCTGCGTGGGTCAGTACTGGTGTGGTTGAGGCTGGGGGTGTTGAGGGGGATCGGGGCAGTGGGGTTAGACGGCTAAAGAAAACGGCTTCTGTGACGTCTGTGGAGCCACCGTGGCCCTTGGGTAGAGAACTCAGTGGCTGAGAGGCCATGGCCCACTTGACTAATGCTCTCCCTCCTCTCCCGTGGCCGCAGTGTGTGAGGAAGGCTTCTCGCTGCACCAGAAAAGCTGTGTCCAGCACTGCCCGCCAGCCTTCACACCGCAAGTCCTCGACACACACTACAGCACTGAGAATGACGTGGAAGTCATCCGTGCCAGCGTCTGTACCCCCTGCCATGCCTCTTGTGCCACGTGCCAGGGCCCAGCTCCCACAGACTGCCTCAGCTGCCTCAGCCATGCCTCCCTGGACCCTGTGGAACAGACCTGCTCCCGCCAGAGCCAGAGCAGCCGGGAGTCCCGGCCTCAGCAGCAGCCTCCCGCGCTGCACCCAGAGGTGGAAGTGGAGCCGCGGCTGCAGGCTGGGCTGCTGCCCTCTCACTTGCCTGAGGTAGTGGCGGGCCTCAGCTGTGTTATCATCGTGCTGGTCTTTGGCAGTGTCTTCCTGTTCCTGCAGCTGCGGTCAGGGCTTAGCTTCCGAGGAGTCAAAGTATACACCATGGACCGAGGCCTGGTTTCCTACAAGGGGCTTCCCCCTGAAGCCTGGCAGGAGGAGTGCCCATCTGACTCAGAAGAGGATGAGGGCCGGGGCGAGAGGACCGCCTTTATCAAAGACCAGAGCGCCCTTTGATGAGCCACTGCCCACCCCATCGGATTGATCCCTTCCTTGGGCACTTTTTAATTCACCAAAGTATTTTTTTAATCTTGGGACTGGGTTTGGACCCTAGCTGGGAGGTGTGAGGGGCAGAGAGGGCTTCCTACCCCACCCTTGGGCCTACCTGTTTGCCTGAGGTGGGGCCCCGGGAGCCTCAGGCCCTGCCACCCATCCCTGTGGAGAAAGGACTACAATCTGGGCGGCTTCCATGGCGCAGCTGGAGTTCCTGCCGAGTGAAGAGGGCGGCCTTTCTCTGGGTCCCTGACCAGGCTGCAGCCCTGCCCTTTCCTGCCCCTCAGAAAGCAATAATGGTCCCCATCCCGGCAACAGGGAGGCTGGCTAGGAGGTACTTGAAGCAGGCAGCCGCCCCTCCAAGGGCTTTTGCATCCCCAACCCTCTGGCTCACGGATGAGCCTCTGCAGAAGCTGCAGTCATAGAAAGGGACCAAAGCAAAGCAGGCACGTTCCAGTGTGCCCACACTCACGTGCGCTCAGCCTGCCTCTGCACTCCAGGCCTCCACCTCAGCCGGTAGCCAGGCTGAGCTAGGCTGGCACCCAGCACAGGCCAAGTGAAAGCACTGGAGGCCTTATGCTGGTGTCCTGACCATCCTTTCTATGGCACCCTTCCCCCCGCCATACCAGGGCCCTGTTTTCTGAGCCCGGGGCTGCCTGGGCTGTTGGCAGTCACAGTACCGGAGCCCCTGGGTGAGTGGTGGGGAGGGACGGTGGCCCAGCCGGCTCCTCCCGCCTCCCACCCGATGCTGCTTTCCCCTGTGGGGATCTCAGGAGCTGTTTGAGGATCTATTTTCACTTTGTGATTATTCACTTTAGATGCTGACTTTTTTTTTTTTTTTTTTTTTTGTATTTTTAATGGGGGTTGCAGCTGGACCATTCACCTCCTCAACACCCATGTCCACCCTGCCCTTTCCATGGTGGCCCAGCCCCAAGGTGTAGGGG
Organism: Acomys minous; assembly: GCF_964271855.1. NCBI lineage: Eukaryota > Metazoa > Chordata > Mammalia > Rodentia > Muridae > Acomys > Acomys minous. Next base: position 115,867,112 of record NC_140484.1, on the reverse strand, counting down.
CTGTGGCATATTGCTGAGGCATAGGGAATTACTAAGCCCCAAGGCGTGAAGAGGCAGGCTGGCCCGGTGGGCTCTAGAAAGGAGGTCATGGTGGAGGGGTAGGCTGATGTCATCTGTTTCAAATGGGGTTGTGCCAAGGGCTTATGGGTTGCTGGCTCTCCAAGTGCCAGCGGTGGGCAGGTGGCAGCACCAAGCCCTTTCTAACACTGTGCCCTGGTGGAGAAAGCATTGGCCTATGATGCCCCCGCCCCAACCCCCCTCTTCTGATGTGCCTTTTGCACCCCTCCCATTAGGACAATCAGTCCCCTCCCACCTGAGACCCCTTTTTCTTTTCCCTAGCCCTTCCTGGTACCCAGCCTGCCTGCCCGGGGTGCCCCTTGCTCTCCTGCCCACCCCTTGAGGCCATCCAGGCTGGTTTTGTAAGATGCTGGGTTGGTGCACAGTGATTTTTTTTTTCCTTGTAATTTAAACGGGCCTGGCATTGTTGGTTCTATTTAATGGACACAGGATAATGTTAGAAGTTTTAAAGTGATTAAACGTGCAGACTATGCAAACCTAGCCTGGTCTCCGTGTGCTGCTATGGCTCTTCTTGGGGTCCTTGACTATTCATCTAGGGCAGGGGTGGGCATGGGGCCTGTTTGGCTTAGTGGTGTCTTGACTGCCTACAGGCAGGCCTAAGTCAGAGAAGGCTGAGACTCTAAGGAGTCTAGCGCCTCCAGAGCTGAGCAGGTGCACAGCGCCCTGGGCAAGAACTCAGCAGCTGGAGATGAGCCTAGAGGGTGAGGCAGGTGCAGTGACCAGCTACCAGCTGCAGAGCTGCGGTCTAAGGGGGGCCCTGAGTGGACTGAGGTGACTTGTTTGCTGGTTTAGGGGTGTTCGTTTTGTCGTCTTGACATAAGCTAGTGTCACCCTGGAAGAGAAGCTTCAGTGGAGAAACTGCCTCCATCAGATTGGCCTAGGGGCAAGTTTGTGGCGGGTCGTCCTGATAAAGGCTGAGGTGGAAAGGCACAGTGCACTGTGGGTAGTCACCCCTGGGCAAGGGTCCTGACAGGCCAGTAAACAGTGTCCTTCCCCCCTTCCCCCCCCTTCCCAGTTAAACTTCTTCCCTGACTTCCCTTAATAGTGGACCCTAATCCCCAAGTCAGATAAACCCTTTCCTCCCCAAGTTGCTTTTGGTGTTTATCACAGCTGGGCATGCTCACCCTTAATCCCAGCACTTGGGAGGCAGAAGCAGGCAGATCACTTAGTTCGAGGCCAGCCTGGTCTACATAGAAAGCTCCAGGAGAGACAGGACTCAAAAAAGAAAAAAAGAGAACTAGGCCTATGTCGTTGAGGGAGCCTGAGTCCCCCTCGGGGAAGTGTCTACCCTGAGCTGGCCCAGGCTTCCACTGAGACTAAAAGCTCAAAAGCCCCTTCTGGGGGCACAGAGATAAAATGGCGCTACAGGAATGCGTGCCTGAGAAGCAGGTCTCTGCTTAGGATTTTTATTTGGAAAATGTATATGCAAATGGAGGCAGGCGCCTTAGGGAATCTGGAGGAGAGAACAGGACTAGGCTTCCTTAGCCTCCTGGCACCCCAGGACTCAAATTTGTCCCCGGACTCTGCGCACCCACCCCGGATGCCCCTGGGCCCAACGCCTTGCCAGGGGACCTCACCTTGGGTCCACTGCCACTGTATTTAGGGATTCCTCCCCCAGTTTCGCAGGATGTCTCAGGACCCTGGGGAGTGCCTGGCGCACAGGCCTCTCTCTGCAGCCCCATTCTTTGCCGGCCTCCTCCTCCCTTCCGTTTCCGTGGCTGAACTGAAGCTGTGGGCTGTGGCCCAGGGCACGCAGAGTGGGAAGCGGGGTGGAGAGTGTGCGTGTGTGCTGTGCGCTCGGTTCCCCATAGTGGACCCGCCCCACGGCCTGAGGCAACTGAAACCACGGAGGAGGAGGAGGAAGGGGGGGGGCAATCAGGAACTGGCCGTGAGTCGGTCCGCTGCCATCTGCCCCCGGAGCAGCGCGCGGAGAGGTAACTCCACCTTCCAGGTCCAAGAGGGTTATAAGGGGAATGGGCAGGGGGCGGCAGGGGGTGGGCACCGGAAAGGAGCCAGGCGGGTGTTCTGGGAACCTGAAACCTGATGGGGTGGAGCTAGGAGCTAGGGAAGGGAAGGAAAACTCTGGAAGGAGTTCTTCAGTGGCTCCCTGAGGCGGCAGTCCAGCAATCTTAGCCCCGTTGAGGGCCCTGGTGCAGGATCCGGGAACATCCAGCAATGGTGTGGGTCCTGGGACGATCTCCAGTCTGGTTCCTGGCTCTGGGTCCTCACCTGGCCCGTCCCCAGCCCAGGCTGCTGTCTGTACCTATTGGTGTTCTGCTGGCCAGGACCCCACCCATGGCCTGCCTGTAGCCCTCTTCGACGACGTGTTAGCTTCTTTGTCCTGCCCTTCCATCACCAGCAGCTGCCTGGTCTCCACTGAATGCCCTGGTTTCTGTCCCCAGGGCGCTATTATGGGCTTCTCTTCAGAGCTGTGCAGCCCCCAGGGCCACGGGGCAGTGCAGCAGATGCAGGAAGCTGAACTCCGCTTATTGGAGGGCATGAGGAAGTGGATGGCCCAGAGGGTCAAGAGCGACCGGGAATATGCCGGGCTGCTCCACCACATGTCCCTGCAGGACAGCGGAGGCCAGAGCTGGAGCGGTGGTGGCCCCGACAGCCTTGTCAGCCAGGTGAGCTTCTGGGGAAGGGAGTGGCGGCGAGGGGGGGGGGGTGAGGGGAGGTGGAGGGGTGGCGGGTGAGGGGGGGGAGTGATGGTGGGGGTAGGGAAGGGGGCAGAATTTCTCCCCTCCCCCAGAGGTGGGGTTGGAGATGTGGCAAGGCCAGGCTTAAGAGCCATTGTCATATTCTTCCTGCTTTCCCTGTCCCACAATGTACCACAGTCCTGGGCGGAGATAACGAGCCAGACGGAGAATTTGAGTCGGGTGCTGCGGCAGCATGCGGAAGATCTGAACTCGGGCCCCTTGAGCAAGCTGAGTGTGCTGATCCGGGAGCGGCAGCACCTGAGAAAGACTTACAACGAACAGTGGCAGCAGCTGCAGCAGGAGCTCACCAAGGTAGGGGGGCACCCGGAGGAGGACTGACTGTCGCAATGAGGCGTAAATTTTGCACAAGAGTGCCTAGGGAAGCAGAAGTCACTGACCACAGGCCTAGCTCCAGGATGGCCTGTGTGGGCCCTGCTGCAGCTTCCTCCTTTCCTCCCCCGACTTGGGCTAATCTGCTACAGGGCCTATGAGTGCGTTATCAGTGCCTGAACAGAACGCTGTGAGCCCAGAATGGGCGAGGCTAGCTAAGGATTGCCTCAGAGAGGAACTCAGATCAGGGCGGCTTTGGGGTTGCCTTTAGATTTCAGTGGCTCCTCCCAGGGACGCAGAGGCAGAGTCCTGCCTAGGTTTGAATTCCAGCAGCATTTCAGCTACAGGCTGAGTTATAGGCAGCTGCTTTGTCTCTGGGTGCTTCTGTCTCCCATTTCACTGGTCAGTCTCTCGGTACCACACCCCTCATTGCCACAGAGCTGGGTTTTACCATGGACCCACAGCGCCCCCTTGTGGTCAACCTTCACGTACTTTCCTATCTCTGTTCTCATTCAAGGGCTTCCCTCCCTGCCCATCTGTGGTAACACAGCCCCGCTCATTTGTCCTCCTGTCATTTAGGATTCTATGGTTTTTATTTTGGCTTGTTTTGGTTGTTTGAGACAGGTTTTTCTCTGTAGCCTTGGCTGTCCTGGACTCACTTTGTAGACCAGGCTGGCCTCGAACTCACAAAGATCTGCCTGCCTCTGCCTCCCAGAGTGCTGGGAATACAGGTGTGTGCCACCACTGCCCAGCTAGGATTCTGTTTCAATAACAGAGTGGAGTAATTTCTGTAGCGACTCTATGACCTACATGCCTGAAATACTTACTTAGATGACCCTTTAAAACTGGCCAAATCTAAGCTGGGCAGTGGTGGCACACGCCTTTAATCCCAGCACTCGGGAGGCAGAGGCAGGTGGATCTTTGTAACTTCGAGGCCAGCCTGGTCTACAAAGTGAGTACAGGATAGTCAAGGCTACACAGAGAAACCCTGTCTTGAAAAACCAAAACCAACCAACAGAAAAAACAAAAAAACTGGCAAAGTCGGCCAGGCATGGTGGCACACACCTTTAATCCCAGCACTTGGGAGGCAGAGGCAGGCAGATCACTGTGAGTTCAAAGCCAGCCTGGTCTACAAAGCGAGTCTAGGACAGCCAAGGCTAACACAGAGAAACTCTGTCTCAGGAAAAACAAAAAACAAAAAAACCCAACTGGCCAAATCACCAAGTGTGGTGGTGCACACCTGTAATCCCAGCACTCAGGGAGACAGAGGAAAGTGAATCTCTGGGAATTTGAGGCCAGCCTGGTCTACAAAGTGAGCCCAGGGCTACACAGAGAAACCCTGTGTGGGAAAAACAACAACAACAAAAACCAACCAAGTCTCCAGGCAGTGGTGAGGAACACCTTTAATCCCAGCATTGGGAAGCAGAGGCAGGTGAATTTCCAGGTTGGGGGTCAGCCTGGTCTACATAGTTAGTTCCAGGGCAGCTAGGGCTACACAGAGAAACTGACAAAGTCTATTAATTGAATCAGTTTCAGTTGGGGAAACAGATTTAAAGAAGCAAAATGAAGCTGGCATAGTTGTCCGAAAACAAGCAAGAGGCCTGGAGTGAGACCTCCAGCCTTTGGCCGCTACTGAGCATTCCACTCCCAGGAGCTGTGCAGGGCCCTGTGCAAAATAAAGCTGTTGCAAGTTAGAGAGTTTCAAAAGCCAGGTGTGGCTGTCTGTCATCCTTGCACTCAGGCAGCAGAAGCAGGAGGATTGCCACAGGTTGCAGGACCCTGTCAACAAAACCAAAACCAAAAACAATGGCCAGTGAGTGGACTCAGCAGGTACGGCTTCCCTAGGACCCACACGGTATAAAGGAGAACCAACTCCTGCAGCTTGTCTTCTGACTTTTTGGGTTTTTGGTTTTGTTTTGTTTTGTTTCGTTTTCCAAGACAAGGTTTCTCTGTGTAGCCTTGGCTGACCTGGACTGGCTATTATAGACCAGGCTGGCCTGGAACTCACAGAGATCCACCTGCCTCCGCCTTCCTGAGTGCTGGGATTAAAGATGTGTGCCACTGCAGCCAGCTTGTCTTCTGACTTCTATCTGCATGTGAGCACACCTGTACACACACACACACACGTACACACATGTACAAATAAGCATTTTTTGAATGGCTGGAGAGATGGCTTAGTAGTTAAGAATGCTTATTGCTCTGGGAGGCAGAGGCAGGTGGATCGATGTGAGTTCGAGGCCAACCTAGTCTATAAAGTGAGTTCGGGACAGCCGAGGCTACACAGAGAAACCCTATCTTGGAAAAGAGAAAAGGATGCTTACTGCTCTCTCAGCAGATCAGAGTTCAGATGCCAGCACCTACATCAAACAAAGCTTACAAATGCCTATAACTTTAGCTCCCAAGGATCTAATAGCCCCTTCTGGCTTTGGTGGGCACACATACACACACACACACACACACACACACACGAAATTAAACAAGTCTTTAAAATAATAGTCCCATATGAGGTTGAGTGTTAGTGGCTCACATTTGAAATCCCAGCCAGCACTCCAGAGATAGGACTGTGACAAGTCCAAGGCCAGCCTAGGTAAACTTGGACTACAGTGAGACCTTACCTCAAAAAAATCAGGAAAAAGAAAAGAATTTCAGTATGATACACTGTGAACACACTATGAAACAAAGCCTATGGCACTTTTGATCTTAGAGTCATATGAATATACACATCTGAGGCTGAAGTTACCTGCCACCAGGAAGGATATTCGGGCCTGTCCCAAATTCCTTCCTGCCTTCTTCAGGAGCTCCCTGATCCTGTCCTTAGCAGCCAGTTTCCCCAGAAGCCTCCAGACTCTTCCAGAAGGATGGGTTTGCCTAACCTGACTACTTGGTGACGGAACCTTTCCTAGGTTACCTCAGATAGGACTCTCCCAAGGGTCTGCCTCCTCACACTGACTTCCCTTTTCTTCCAGACCCACAGCCAGGACATTGAAAAGCTAAAGAGCCAGTACCGGACCCTGGTACGCGATAGTGCCCAGGCCAGGCGCAAGTACCAGGAAGCCAGCAAAGGTTTGGGGCTTTCCTTCCTGGCAGGGAGAAAACCCAGTCCAGTAGACCTGTCCTCTGGTGCCCAGGGGGTGGGAGCTGCTACTTGGGCCTCTGGGATACCAACCCCACCCCCCTGAGCATGTGTATGTGCACAGTCACACACACACACACACACACACACACACACACACACACACACCTCTCTTATCTCCCACCTGCCAGACAAGGATCGGGACAAGGCCAAAGACAAGTACGTGCGCAGCCTGTGGAAGCTCTTTGCCCACCACAACCGCTACGTGCTGGGTGTGAGAGCCGCACAGCTGCACCACCAGCACTACCACCAATTCATGCTGCCTGGCCTGCTGCAGTCACTACAGGACCTGCATGAGGAAATGGCGGGTATCCTGTAAGCACCGCAGTCCCAATGCATTCTACCCAATAGTAAAGCATAAGACTAAAACTGGGTGGGGTGTGTGTGTGTGTGTGTGTGTGTTGCTAAGCCTTGGAGATACAGATGTGGGGGTCAGCAGCCATGTTTATTGGGGACCTAGTTCCTAAGTACTTCCTGTGTACCAGGTACTACCTAGGATGCCAGCCACCAGGAGGGATAGCTGGGGCCTCTGATACCACTGCCAGGATACATATCAGGAAGCATAAGACCAGGCAGGCCTTAAAGGTCATTTGCTTAAGGTCATTCACTCGCACATGAGCTGAAGCGGCGGGCGGGAGGGGTCATCCAACCTAGAATTACTGCTGGACCGGTGTCCTAGGCTGCGCTGGCCTCCGTGCCCAGCCTGAGGCCCTCTGACTCAGTGCTTCTATGGGCTGGGGGGTGGGGGTGTGCAGGAAGGACATCCTTCAGGAATACCTGGAGATTAGCAGTTTGGTGCAGGAGGACGTGGCGTCCATTCACCGGGAGTTGGCTGCAGCCGCTGCCCGTATCCAACCTGAGTTTGAGTACCTGGGTTTCTTGCGACAGTACGGGTAAGCTGCCCCTTACCCTGGAACCTCCTTGGCTCCGGCACTCCTGACCTACTCGCTGAAGGACCTCGCCCACCCGCAGGTCCGCCCCTGATGTCCCACCTTGTGTCACTTTTGATGAGTCACTTCTTGAAGAGGGCGAACAGCTGGAGCCCGGGGAGCTGCAGCTGAATGAGCTGACCCTGGAGAGCGTGCAACACACGTGCGTGGTGGTTTGGCAGCCATCCCGTGTGGACGTGGGCGGGGAATCCCTTGGCGAGGTGCCGGGCTAGGTTGCCTCGGTTGGGATGTGCGCGGTAGGAGCACAGCGTTCACTACCCTGCCCTTGGCTGCAGGCTGACCTCTGTGACAGATGAACTGGCTGTGGCCACCAAAGAGGTGCTGAGCCGGCAGGAGATGGTCAGTCAGCTGCAGAGCGAGCTCCGGAGTGAGGAGGAGAACACCCACCCCAGGGAGAGGTGAGCAGGCCCCACCCTCGGCAGCCTCCTGGCTCCCCTCCACGGGGCTTGCAAATTCCACATTGAGCCTCTCTCTGCCCTCCCCTTACCCTACTCCCCGCTTGCAGGGTGCAGCTGCTGGGGAAAAGGCAGGTGCTACAAGAGGCAACCCAAGGGTTGCAGGTAGCGCTGTGCAGCCAGGACAAGCTTCAGGCCCAACAGGAGCTGCTGAGGAGCAAAATGGAGCAGCTGGGCACTGGCGAGGCCCCGGCCGTGCTGCTTCTTCAGGATGACCGCCACTCCACCTCCTCCACGGTGAGATGTCCTCGCCGCTGCGATGCCCTCCTCCCTTGCCAGGGCCCCCCCCCCCCGAGTGCGGGGGGCTGCGCTCCTCACTCTTACCCTCCCCTCCCTAAGCCTGGCCACCTGCTGACGTCTGTCCCTGGCCCCAGGAGCAGGAGCGAGAGGGGGGAAGGACACCCACACTGGAGATCCTTAAAAGCCACTTCTCTGGAATCTTCCGTCCCAAGTTCTCTGTGAGTAGGTACCAAGGCTGGGCCTCTACCCTCTGCCCGTTTAGTTAGGCCAGGCCAGGAGTCTCAGAATACTTCTCAGTCCTCCCCATCCTAGACTGAAAGAAAGCCTTGCCTGTCGGGACTGTTTCCACAGGGTGGAGGGGTGGGGGGGGGAGGGGGAGGCTGAGGGAAGGGGGCAGGGGGGAGGCTGAGGGAAGGGGGAAGGGTGGAGGTTGGGGGGAGCACCCTTTCATTCATTGGGGTTCCAGGCTACAGATACCTCTGAGCCCTGCCAACCCCTACATCTTCACCCTGTATGCTGCAGGGACACGCAGCCTTGGCTACTCCATTGCTCTGCCTGCTCCTGGGAGTGGCAGGGAGGCCCAAGGTTCAGAGGAGAACCGTACTAACTTGGTTAGGATCTGCTAGCCTAAGCTTCGCGGTCCGGTTGTGCTCAGAGAGAGCTTGAACCGGCCCCCCCGTGGCGCCACGTGGATAGCTGTAAGGATGAAAGCGTCCGAGAAAGAGAAACCCCCACACTAGCCAGCCCAGTGACTCCCACATGCTCCTCCCAGATCCCCCCACCACTGCAGCTGGTTCCCGAGGTGCAGAAGCCCCTCCATGAGCAGCTGTGGTACCATGGGGCAATCCCGCGGGCGGAGGTTGCTGAGCTGCTGACACACTCTGGGGACTTCCTGGTTCGGGAGAGCCAGGGCAAGCAGGAGTACGTGCTGTCGGTGATGTGGGATGGCCAGCCCCGCCACTTCATCATCCAGTCCTCAGATGTGAGTGGGGCTGGCACCCTGGGCCTTCTGGACCCCACTCCTTCCTTCTCCTGACCCTCTCCAGGGACATGATCTCCAGTTCCATGACCTTGAGAGGGTAGGGAGTGGCTGCTGCGCCTCCTCCCTCTGTGGGGGCCACAGAGAAGCCCTGTATCCCTCTCTGCCCCAAAGAAGAAGGGTAGCAGGTGTCATGGTGGCCCTCCACTACCTCCCTCTACCTTGGGTCCTAAGTAATGCCTGTCCCCGCCCTGCTGCTCTTCCTGGCCTCTCCCTGGGTCCCTCCCCCAAGGAAGCTGCTGACCTCAAATCTCCCCCAACCCCTGCCTCACAGAATCTGTATCGGCTGGAAGGGGACGGCTTTCCTAGCATCCCTTTGCTCATCACCCATCTGATGTCCTCCCAGCAGCCCCTTACAAAGAGGAGTGGGGTTGTGCTGTACAGGGCGGTGCCCAAGGTGAGCCCCGTGGCCGGCCCTGGCCATGTTGAGTTTGAGAATTAACAGGTCGGCAGCCTGGCCCCTCAGCTGACATTCAGGGTGTGTGAAGTGAGCATTACCCCCACAAGGTGGCCAGCCTCCTCCTCGGTTTGGGATGCCTTCCTGCCATGTGTGTGTGTGTATATGTGTGTGTGTGTGTGTGTGTGTGTGTATGAATATGTATGTGTATATATGTGTATGCATGTATGTATGTGTATATATGTGTATGCATGTATGTATGTGTATATATGTGTATGTATGTGTATATATGTATGTGTATATGTATGTATTGTATATATATGTATGTATGTATGTATGTATGTATGTATGTATGTATAGGCCTGATGCCCAATTTATCAACCCTATCAGCCACTGTGACACACTGAGGCTCCGACACAGCGTCAGCAGGAGAGCTCTGCTCACGGCCCCTTCTGTTTGCCGACTCTGACTCCTCCTCGGCTTCTCTCCGCAGGACAAGTGGGTGCTGAACCACGAGGACCTGGTGCTGGGCGAGCAGATTGGGAGGGTAGGTGTACCCCACCACCCTGGGCTTCCCCAGCCTCCTGGAGGCCACCTGTCATCTCCTCACTAGCTCCTTCCAGGCCCCTCACCAAGCCCCGCCTTGGGGCTCACCTCCAGAGTCCTACGGGGTCTCCCTGGCTCTATGCGACTGCAGCCTGTACCCTCTGATTCCTTTCTCAGAAAATAGTGAATACCAACTTGTAGGTTCCAGAAGCCAGCACCCGGCCCTGGCTCTTTGCCCAGGGGTTCTTACCTAGCACCTCTGATACCGCCAAATACCTGTCACTTTCCAATCACAATGCAACCCACAGAAAAGTGACTTCTGGATCACCCTCCCATGTCACTTCCCAGGGAAGGTGGCACTGATAACTTTTTGTGTCCCTAGTAGGGGAAAACTTTGTAGAGAGCGCGGGTAACAGGTCGCCATCAACAGTGGAGACATGATGGGTTGTAACCTGGGGTTAAGAACGGGCAGCAGGGGACTAGAGAAATGGCTCAGAGGTTAAGAGCACCTGCTGCTCTTCCAAAGGTCCCAAGTTCAATTCCCAGCAACCACATGGTGGCTCACGACCATCTGTAATGAGACCCAGTGCCTTCCTGTGGCAGGCAGAATAATGTATAAATAATAAATAAATAAAAACTTTAAACAAACAAAAAAAAAGATGGGCAACGGTACCAGGAAGTTGTGGTAGGACCCCAGGACTGTTTCAGGGGAACTTCGGAGAGGTGTTCAGTGGACGCCTTCGAGCAGACAATACCCCGGTGGCCATAAAGTCTTGTCGAGAGACACTCCCACCTGACCTCAAGGCCAAGTTTCTGCAAGAAGCGAGGTAGGTGATAGAAGAAGCGCAACCGAAGCTTCCTTGTATGAGAGGCTTCCTCTGTGCACTGCCTGCCTGCTGTTTGTCCCGCCTCCCCAGCCCCAGTCCCCTCATAATGCAATCGGGTACTGACCAGGACCCCACCAGCAGTCACATACATGTCCAAGGCTGCTGGCTTTTCGGGGCCCGTACTCTTCTCCCCTGTAGCTTTCTGTCTTCTCTGAGGTTCCTTTTGAGAGGTGGGGGATATGGGCAGCTGCAGAAGGCTATGGCTACGGATCACGGATCACACATAGCCTAAGCAGCAGTGTTCCACAGGATCCTGAAACAGTACAGTCACCCCAACATTGTGCGTCTCATCGGGGTCTGCACCCAGAAACAGCCGATCTACATTGTCATGGAGCTGGTTCAAGGTGAGCGGAGTTGCCGGGCCCCCCCTCACTCCCCCTCCCAGCTGCCCCCAACCCCTCCCTAGCCCCCCACCCTCCCCCACTCCCCACCCCCCACCTCCTCCGTGAGAGCTCAGCTTGCCAGGTGTCTTCCGCTAAGCTCATGGCTGCCCTCACCTCCAGGGGGCGACTTTCTCACCTTCCTGAGGACAGAGGGAGCCCGCCTGCGGGTGAAGACCCTGCTGCAGATGGTGGGAGATGCAGCTGCTGGCATGGAGTATTTGGAAAGCAAGTGCTGTATCCACCGGTGAGCGGCCTGCGGGTCCCAACAGACCCCCCCATCATGGCGGCCACCAGGCGTCAGCTCCCCTGGCTGAATGGGTCTCTAGCACTTTGTGTGTGAGAGTTAAACTGTGTCTGCGTGTGTGCAGGTGTCACGAGTGTCTTTGTGTGTAGAGGCCAGAGGTCAGTGTTAGCTGCTGTCCTATCTTGCCACTTTAAATATGGAGACCTGGAGCTCATGGATTTGGCAAAGGTGGCTGGTCGGTGAGCTCTCAGGAGCCACCTCTCTTCGACGCCCCAGTGCCAGGGCAACAGACAAGCATGGTCAGCCTTTTCTGTGAGAGCTAGGGATTTGAACTCAGGTCCTCATGTTCACACATCAGGCGCTTTACTAGCTGAGCCGCGGTCTAGAGTGCTTGACCCAGCTGGGCAAGTGACGCTGGCTGAAGGAGACCAGTTTCTCCCCTGCTCACCCACCCAGGGACCTGGCTGCTCGGAACTGCCTGGTGACAGAGAAGAACGCCCTGAAGATCAGTGACTTCGGGATGTCCCGGGAGGAAGCCGATGGCATCTACGCGGCCTCGGGGGGCCTTCGACAAGTCCCTGTTAAGTGGACTGCCCCCGAAGCCCTCAACTATGGTACCTGATTCTCACCTACTCTGGCCTGCAAGGCTGACTGGCTGGGCATGGGTGGACTCTGGCCTCCTGGACATGCATGGTCTCCCCATGCTGCCTGCCTCGTCTCCTCTGCAGGCCGCTACTCCTCAGAGAGTGACGTGTGGAGCTTTGGCATTTTGCTGTGGGAGACCTTCAGCCTCGGGGCCTCACCATACCCCAACCTCACCAATCAGCAGACTCGGGAGTTTGTGGAAAAGGGTAAGGCCACAGATTTGCAGTGGGGCCTCAGGGCTGAGCCCCTAAGATGTATCTTCCACAAACCCTCCTACTGGGTAAGAAGAGCCTGTAGTTAGCGCAGGTGGCAAGCCTGTTTATGCTTGGTGGGTTAGAGATTAGAACCTAGGCCTGTGTCTTGGGATTCTTGGGAGACAAGAGTGGTGTCCCCCGTGCCCCTCTTTTAAAAAAGATTTATTTATTTTACCTATGAGTACTCTATCTGCATGTACACTTGCAGGCCAGAAGAGGGCATGAGATCACATCGTAGATGGTTGTGAGCCACTATATGGCTGCTGGGAATTGAACTCAGGACCTCTGGAAGAGCAGATGGAGCTCTTAACCTCTGAGCCACCTCTCCAGCCCCAAGAGTGGTTCCTTAAGGGTGGGGAAATGGGAGGACTCTGACCCCTCCTCATATTTGATGCATTGCACCTGTCCTCCTAGGGCATCGTCTGCCTTGCCCAGAGCTGTGCCCCAACGCAGTCTTCAGACTTATGGAGCAGTGCTGGGCCTATGAGCCTGGACAGAGGCCTAGCTTCAGCAACATTTACCAGGAGCTGCAGAGCATCCGCAAGCGGCACCGGTGAGGCCCGGAGGGCCCCTTTGCTGGCCAATGGCCCGTGCGGACAAGAGTGAACCTCCTCGGCAGCTCCCTCTCACTGTTGGACAGTGGGTTCCAACCACCAGCAGCAGGGCTGCTGTCGGAGTGCAGCCCCCGGGAAGCTCTCCATCCATCCCTGCTTCTGTCCAACTTCCTCTCTCAGGCGGAAAAATAAAACCAGTTGTGTCCACCAGGTAATCTTGACATATGCGCTCCTCTGGAGGCCAGGGGCCAGTTCTTAGGAGAAGATAGGCATTGTCGTCATGGTGGCTGTAAGAAAGGAAGGGCAGAGAGCTCACATCCGGTAGAGGCGACATGATTTGGTTTAATATGAAATAAGAGCCAGGAAGCGTAGGGTGATATACAAGCTTTGGCCAGATGATGGCGCTGTCCCCTAGAACAGGATCACAGCACAAAGCTCCCCAGGTGCTGATTGTAAAGTTGATCCCTTCCGGGAACCTGTGGAGATTAAAAAGTGGGTTGATGCACAGGCTGTCAACTGAGGTGTGAAAGTCACAGAATTATAAATATTAGAGAGTAGCTGACGCTGCGGATAGGAATACAGTCACAGAAAATTCAGGGGACGGGAAAACAGGTAAAGTAACTTCCCCACAAGGGAGAAATGCTCTTCTAAGGCGAGAGATCAAGATGAGGGCCTGAGCAATACTGAGGACTCATCCAGAACCTTGCGAGGTCCCCCGGGTCCTACTGAAGTCTCTAGTTGTCTGAAACCATCTCTGAAAACAGGCAAGGTCAGGAAGATAGGCAGCATGCGCTAAAAACAACACACACACCACAGAAACTGGGTAGCTTAGAAGCCAAACTAATGAGGACAATGAAATACCCAGTCCACCAGAGCCTCCCTCACCTCACCCCTACCCCACCCTCTGCCAGACACAAACAGCAAACACACACACAGAGGCACATATGCACATACGAATTCTTGGTCAGACATGGTGGTTCATATCTGTGTCATCCATTTTCGTTTTTTGTTTTGTCTTGTTTTGTTTTGGAGACAGGGTCTCTTTGTGTAGCCTTAGCTGTCCTGTACTCGCTTTGTAGACCAGGCTGGTCTTGAACTCACAGCGATCCGCCTGCCTCTGCCTCCCGAGTGCTGGGATTGAAGGCGTGCGCCACCATACCTGGGGTGTCATCCATTTTCAAATAGATAAAAGTAAGCTTTTGTAGAGGCTGGGCATGCATGCATCTCGGTTGATAGAGTGCTTGCCTAGGATGCGAGAGAGCCTGGGTTCTCTCATTAATATCACATACAAATTCCTAATACTTGGGAGGCAGAGGTGAGTGAGTTCTCTTGTGAGTTCAAGGCCAGCCTCTGCTATATAAAGAGTGTTGGGCCAGCCTGGGTAACATGATACTCTGGCATAAGATGACATGGTGATGATGATGGGTTGGGGGTCCAGAACCCGGAAGAGCCACTACTAAGGAACAAGACAATCAGACGCCTTTAATGTCAGCACTCAGAAGGTAGAAGCAGGTGGATCTCTATGAGTTCAAAGCCAGCCTGGTCTATGGAGAGAGTTCCAGGACAGCTAGCTGTACATAGACAGACCTTGTCTAAAAGAAAGAAAGAAAGAAAGAAAGAAAGAAGGAAAAAGAAAAAAGAGCTAGATGTGGTGGCACACACTTTTAATCCCAGCACACAGGAGGCAGAGGCAGGCGGTTCACTGTGAGTTCAAAAGGCCAGCCTGGTCTACAAAGCGAGTCTAGGACAGCCAAGGCTATTACAGAGAAATCCTGTTTCAAATAAAGAAAAAGAGAAAGAAAGGAAATGTTCTCTCTTTCTCTCTCTCTCTCTCTCTCTCTCTCTCTCTCTCTCTCTCTCTCTCTTTCACACACACACACACACATTTATTTATTTTTTTGAGACAGGATCTCACTACTTAGCCAAACCCAATACATAGACCAGGCTGGCCTTGACTCCCAGAGTTCAAGGAAAGTGCTTCCTTAGTGCTGAGATTAAAGGTGTACCCCATCACACTCGGCTCTGAGACCCACTCTTACCATGAGTGAGAAAGGCCTGAACGGACACGTTGCTGTGCCCAGTGAATCCACAAGCGTGGCTCATTTGATAGGCACAGGGTGTGGGGTGGGGGTGGGGGTGCCACACTGACCGAGAAGGGAGGGAAGGCCATCAGTTGCGGAACTCCTGACACCCAGTCTCCAAGCCACTCTGCTATGGCTGCAACCACGAGCGTGCGTGCGTGCGTGCGTATAAAGGAGGGAGATGCAGCGAAAGCGAGGGCGCTGCAGAGAGTCAATGAGTTCCTGCCATCTGGCTCTGGGGGAGGCTACCGATTCAGAGCACTGTGGCCCACCTGGAGCCATAACGGGGGGCTCGGGGGCTCAGGTAATGAACTGGACACCTCCAGCACACTGCGTACTTTATCTACTTCCCAGGCTGGGGAGGGGGGGGGGGTAGGGAGGGATTGCTTCCTGTATTCTTGGGATAATTTGGGGGACTCTATTTAGTTATTAGGCAATGTTATCTCTTAGGGCTGCACCTATGACAAAAGCCAAGAGGACTTTTGTAAAAGCCAAAAGTGTGTGGGTGCAGGGGGCACACTCCAGCAGAAAGGCCACCACGGGACTATGCTAAGAGACCACTAAAGTGAAGTGTCATTCTACCCATATGGGCAGCCTTTCCGTTCTCATTGGGAGCAATAAAAGACCAAGATCTGGGCCACAGTTGACATTTCCTTTAGGCAGCCAGGTGGGCCATCCAGCAGCCACACCCTCTCAGCTATGGCACTTGCTCCTGAGACATGGAGCTACGCTGCCAGCACAGCCCTGCTGTCCTTTACAGACAAGGGGCAAGGTGGGAGGCCGAGGTCTCTGGAGTGAGCTACGTCTGTGGCTATGGCTCCAGGCCGGGCCAAGTGGCTGATAGCAGAAAAGGAAGAGGAGAAGAGGAGAGCTATTGGAAACAGGAGGGCCTATAAGATCTCCTTTTATTAGCCTGGAGTGACCATTGGCTGTTGGCAGTTCGTCTGGTATGTACTATGTAATCTGACGCTAACTACTGGCTCCCAAGACCAGGTGGCTGCCCTGAGCCTTGCCTTCCTGGGGCCTACACCTGAGCAAGGCAAGGAAGGGGCGGAGTGAGGGCTTGTGCACTCTGAGGAGAGGAGGATCTTGGGAAGGAGAAGCAGCCGGTACCTGAGGAGGAAGGAGGAGGAGGATCACCACGGGGTAGGAGAGAAATGGCCCAGATGAACAACCTTAGCAAGTGTTTGGGATTACGGATGGGAGGTAAATCAAATAGAAATTACTAGAAGCAGATGGCACGGGATTAAGGCTGGGATATAAACGAACATAGTTTAGGAGGGAATATCTGCCTGGACCCAGGTGATATAGGCTGTTCTAAACTACATCAGGAGCCTGTCTTTTTATTTATTTGTTTGTTTATTTATTTATTTATTCTGGTTTTTCGAGACAGGGTTTCTCTGTGTAGCCTTGGCTGTCCTAGACTCGCTTTGTAGACCAGGCTGGCCTCGAGCTTGCAGCAATCCACCTGCCTCTGCACCCTGAGTGCTAGGATTAAAGCAGGTATCTGTCTTTATTGATTGTAAAATCGGATTTAATAATTATAAGCCTAATAATATAACATTTATTAGTCCATACTTTTTTTTTTCCAAGACAGAGTTTCTCTGTGAAGCTCTGGCTGTCCTGGACTCACTCTGTAGACCAGGCTGGCCTTGAACTCACAGCGATCTGCCTGCCTCTGCCTCCCAAGTGCTGGGATTAAAGGCGTGCGCCACCACGCCCGGCTAGGCCATACTTTTAAATTAACAGCAATGCATGGCCTATGACACACACCGGCTGTTACAAGCCAGAGAATTCTTTGCCCAGACTAAAGACACTGGTGTACAAGGACATCCTGAATGCCTTTTTGGTCACTTCACTACATCCATAGGAAGAAAATCAGATTGTCTGCATGAGCTTGAACTATAGGACCTCCTTGAAGCACTGTTGTCCCCTGCGTCCTCTCAGATTTGCCCCCAGTGGACAGGCTTATGCAGAGAAGCCTGGGACCCTGTGATGGCTGATCTTCGCTGTCAGCTTGGTCGGACTGTGAATCACCTGAGAGACTGGTGAATACACCTCAGGTGTGAGGAGCATGTCCCTGAGAAGAGTGACTGAAAGAAGACCTACCCTGAATGAGGGGACCGCCATTCCATGGACTAGGGTTCCAGACCCTAAAGCAGGACGAGAGAAAAACCAAGCCGAGTACAGTGGCTCATGTCTGTAATCCCAGCACTTTGGAGGTGGAGGCAGGAACTCACACCATATGAAACCCTGTCTCAAAAAACAAAAGAAAGAGCTGGGCATGGTGGCGTACGCCTTTAATCCCAGCACTCGGGAGGCAGAGGCGGGCGGATCGCTGTGAGTTCGAGGCCAGCCTGGTCTACAAAGTAAGTCCAGGACAGCCCAGGCTAACACAGAGAGACCCTGTCTCGAAAAACCAAGAAAAAACAAAACAAACAAACAAAAACAACAATAACAAAAAACAAAAGAAAGAGGGCTGGAGAGATGGCTCAGGAATTAAGAGCACTGGCTGTTCTTCCAGAGGTCCTGAGTTCAATTCCCAGCAACCACATGGTGGCTCACAACCATCTATAATGAGATCTGGTGCCCTCTTCTGGCCTGCAGGTGCATACGTGGGCAGAATACTATATAAATAATAAATAAATCTTTAAATGCATTTTTAAAAATTAGAAACTGAGTAATCCCAGCACTTGGGAGGCAGAAGCAGGTGGATCTCTGTGAGTTCAAGGCCAACCTGGTCTACAAAGTGAGTCTAGGACAGCCAGGGCTACACAGAGAAACCCCATCTCAAAGAACAAAAAATAAACAAACAACAACAAAAAGACTTAAAAACTAGAAACCGAAGCTAGAGAGCTGGCTCAGTTGCTACAAGTACTTGCTGCTCTTACGGAGGACCCGGGGTCCAGCCCCAGCACCCACATGGCAGCTCACTCAAGGTACCAGGGACCTGAGGCTCCTGGGAAGCCGAGACCTAAAGTTCTGCATAAAAAACATCATCGAGGGGCTGGAGAGATGGCTCAGTGGTTAAGAGCACTGTCTGTTCTTCCATAGGTCCTGAGTTCAATTCCCAGCAACCACATGGTGGCTCACAACCATCTACAATGTGATCTGATGGCCTCTTCTGGCCTGCAGGTGTACATGCCGACAGAGTGCTGTATACATAATAATAAATAAAAATCTTTAAAAAAGAAAAAAAAAAAACATCATCGAACAGGCAAAGAGAAGGGCTGTGGGGCTTCACAGCCGCCCGTCAGGAAGGCACCTCTCCGCATGGGCTCCTGAGATGTAGCCAATGGGCCGGCACTCTGGTGCCTGGTGCCACAAGTCTCAACCTGTGCAGGAAGAACTTAAGTGGAGCATGGGTCTGACAGGAATGGTGTGAAAAAGGAGCCTTTGCGTCATGAGCATGAGTGGGAGCCAACGACCGACAGCCGCTGCTCAGAACGACTACTGCTTTCAGCAAAAACCAAAGCTACACCCGGGCCTGAAACTAAACATGACCACAACACTGAAACTCAGCCAGTGTTTCTGGACTCTTATCTAAATGGCAGAGTGGCCACGAGATTCCCAGGAGGCATCGTCTGGGCACTTAAACCTTCATGGTTCTGGTGACTGTAGACTGTTCTTCCCCGGGCATGACACAGCAGTTGGTCGGCATATGCACAGAAAATGGAGGCTCTGTTATTTGCTTTGCATTGTGGAGATAGTTTTACTGTACAGCCCTGGCTGGCCTGAAACTCACCTAGACCAAATTGGCTTTTAAAAATGCAGATAAACTGAGCCTGGTGGTGCACACCTTTAATCCCAGCACTCAGAAGCAGAGGCCTGCTGGTCTAAAAACTGCTCTGAAAAGAATTCTCAACTGGACCCTCAGAAGGTTGAAGGAGGGGCTAGAGAGATGGCTCAGTGGTTAAGAGCACTTGACTGCTCTTCCAGAGGTCCTGAGTTCGATTCCCAGCAACCACATGGTGGCTCACAACCATCTGCAATGGGATCTGATCGCCTCTTCTGGTGTGCATGAAGACAGAGCACCCATACATAAAATGCATGAATAAATAAATCTTAAAATAAAACCAAAACCGAAGGTTGAAGTGGCAGGGGTAGCACTTCAGGAAACAGCTATGGCAGGGAACTTGTCATTAGTGTCTGGGTAAGGCTGAACCAGAGTCTAACCCAAGTCTTAGCCAGGTGTACTGTGACTCTCCCCCAGGCCAGAGGAGGCCAGCCCACTGGAGAAAGATCCTCCCCCTTACCCCCTTTGTAGGACTACACCCGGCTGCCATTTTACACCCTCCTTTCTTGTTTCAGTGGAGTGAAGCTCCCGTCTGGTCGCTTCCTTCTTGGAGGCCCCTGGAACCACAAAATTGCTTGGTGGTGGCTTAGTGTCCTGTCTCAGTGGGAGGGAGACGTGGTTCCTTTTCACTGTTCTGTGGAACGAGGGCTCCCAAGAGCCACCACACAGCTGATCTCACTTTTGTCAGCTGTAAGCAATTGATTGCCTGGATCTATTTGCCTCTCTCTTTTTTTTTTTTTTTTTAGATTTATTTATTTATTATGTATACAGAGCTCTGCCTACATGTACACCTGCAGGCCAGAAGAGGGCATCAGATCACATTATAGATGGTTGTGAGCCACCATGTGGTTGCTGGGAATTGAACTCAGGACCACTGGAAGAGCAGTCAGTGCTCTTAACCACTGAGCCATCTCTCCAGCCCTGTTTGCTTGTCTTTTAAAGATTTATTTATTTATTACATATCCTGTGATCTGCCTGCATGTATGCCTGTACACCAGAAGGGGGCACCAGACCTCATTATAGATGGTTGTGAGCCACCGTGTGGTTCCTGGGAATTGAACTCAGGACCTCTGAGCCCTCTCTCCAGCCCAGGCTCAAGGTTTGTCATTTAGGCCAGGCAGTGGTAGCACACATCTTTAATCCCAGCCCTCAGGAAGCAGAGGCAGGTGGAGCTCTGAGTACAGGGCCAGCCTGATCTGCAGCACTGGTTCCAGGACAGCCAAGGTTACACAGAGAAACCCTGTCTGTGGAAAACAAGACCAAACCAACCAAACAAACAAACAAACTAAAAAGACTTGTAAATTATACCTGAATTAAGAGAGAGAGAGAGAGAGAGAGAGAGAGAGAGAGAGACTAAGAAAAACAAGAGCCTTTGAAAATAATGTTTTTCACACACACAAAAAAAAAATCAATAGAAAAGTTAGGAAATAAATCTCCCTGATAGTGGGGAAGCACAAACAGCCACAGAGGATTACATACTGGTAGAGATGTGCATCTTAGCATCAGGTATTGCAGCTGGTGCATATAACTAGAAAAATGGCCCAGAAGACGGTACAAGAAGTGAGAGTTAAATAATGAGATTGTGTTTTACATCTAGTTAATCATCTGAAGAATTGTTCCAGCTGTACTTAACCGATGCTTTTCGACAGGTGAGCAGGTACTGTCTTTTCCAGGAGCTGAGGAGGCCAAGAGCCATCCGTCCTATCAGGGCTTATCTTTTGCCCAGGAAAACTCACTGCTGCAAATCTGTCCGAAGATACTGTCTCAGTCTGCGTGAGCCGCTGTAATAAAACACCATAAGCTAGGTAGCTTGTACATAGAGTTTACTTCTTACACTGCTGGAGAGTGTGAGACAAGAATAGCTGGAGGGTGAACACTTTGTGTGTGTGCGTGTGTGTGTGCGTGTGCGTGTGCGTGTGCGCGTGTGTGTGTGTGTGTGTGTGTGTGTGTGTGTGTGTGTGTGTGTGTGAAGGATCACTTTCTGGTATATAGATGGCTCCTTCTAGCTGTGTGTCTTCACATAGTGAAAGAGAAATAGCATATTTCTTCCTGGAGTACTTTAGACTCACTCTCTCTCTCTCTCTCTCTCCCTCTCCATCTCTCCCTCTCTCCCTCTCCCTCCGTCTCCCTCTTCTCTCTCCCTCTCCCTCTCCCTCTCCCTGTGTGTACTTTTACCCATGGAGCCACCTCACTGGCTCCTGGGCAGCATTTATTTTCTTGAGACAGAGTCTCATTATGCAGCCCTGGCTGGCCTGGAACTCACCAAGACCCGCCTGTCTCTTCCTCTGACTGCGGAGGGGCCAGGTTCTGCGGTGCTTTATAGGGACAGGACAGTCTCTGCTTTCAGGAGCTAATCTCAATTAAAAGCGCCACCTACAGATATGGTCAGACCCGGGGACAGAACTTCTAGATGTGAGCCCGTGGTCAGGGAGAGTCTACATCAGGTGGTAATATTTGTTTTGCTATGTAGCCCAAGCTGGTGTCGATTTGCTGGGATCCTCTTGCCTCAACAGCTGGGCTTTTTCAGTCGGGCACCACCAGCCCAGTTACAGGCAATACTTTTTAGTAATCTTTCTTTTGAAATAGGGTCTCAATGTGTAGCCCAGGATAGCTTCCAATACTCTCTTGGATTTATAGGCATGTGCCACCACAATCGACCAATCTTTTTGTCTTCCTATGACGCTATGGCTGTCCTGGAACTCAGTATGGACACCAGGTTGGCTTCAAACTCAAAAGAGACTCTGCGTTTCAGGTGCTGGGACTAGGTACGCGCGCATATGCCTGGCCAAACATTACCACCACCACCCCCGCCCCCCGCCCCCAGGGTTTCTTTGTGTAGCCTTGGCTGTCCTGGACTCGCTTTTTAGACCAGGCTGGCCTCGAACTCACAGGAACCCACCTGCCTCTGCCTCCCTGAGTGCCAGGATTACGGATGTGCGCCACCGCGACCGGCAAAACATTCATCTTAAATGGAAGAAAAACGTGGAATTTGTGGACATGGTCCATTGCAGTATGGTGTCTAACCGGGGCAAAGTAGAAACTTGGTCGCCCAGTAAAGGAGTAACCTTTAACAGTATGGTTCGCCTTTCGCCCTCACAGGCAGGAAACCCAGAGCTACCCAGAAGGAGCCAGCATCCCTTTGCCTAAGTAGTCTGGCGGGAAGGCCACAACGCATCGCAGGGTTCTGCCCTTTCTGCTTCTGCCTAATTCGTACTCTTGGAAAACCGAGGAAAGAAAAGTCGCGCGGGCCTGCGGCGGCTCTGCCGAGCGCGCCCTGCCCTGTCAACGGCTGCGCAGAGGCTCACGGCAGCCATAGTGGACCCCGGCGCCGACCCAGCGGGAAGGCACCGCGGGAACACGGCAGAGACGCCGGAAGGCTACCGAGCAGGGTGCTAGGGGGCGCTGCGGAGCCCGGCTGGGGGGCGAGGCGGCGGCAGGGCCCAGCACCGGGGGACGCTGCGCGCGGTCCCCTGCGCCCTTCCTCCCGCCCTGCGCGCCGCTCGGCCCCGCGGCCGCTGGAGACGAGAGCTCGGGAGCGCAGGGAGCGCGCGGTGGCCCTGGCCCCCGCGGGAGCGCGGCTGCGGGGCCGAGCCGGAGCGGTGGGTGGGAAGGCGTCTGTCTTAGCCTGCGCAACTGCCCGCGCGCGGGCCGCGGTCCCCGGGGATGCGTGTGGCGGCGGCTCGGCCGGCCGGGTCCCAAGCGGCGCGGAGGCCGGCGGCGAGCGGTAACGGGGCAGGCGGGGCGTGGGCGAGGACTCCAGCCTGCAAGCCGGCGGGTGTAACGGTCCCCGGGTGCGGGCTGAGCCCCGAGGGCCGGAGGGGGCTGGGCAGGCTTGTGGAAAGGCGGAGGGCGGGGGGGCCGGGAGGAGGGAAGAAACGGACCCCGCGGCAGGTGACTGCCCCACGGTGACCCAGCTCTTGCTCCCTAGCTCCGCCCTCTTTGGCCGGGACCCAATCTCCAGGGGCTAAAAATATTGGCCGGAGGCTCCTGAGTGGAATCAGATCGCGCTAAGTAGGACGCAGGCTGGGGTGACAGCTCTTCAGTACCAGGGCCCGAAGAGCAGACTCCAGAACGCGGTCCCGCCCACGCACGTTCAGCAGCTAGCGTCCTCTCTCCTCCCTTCAGGCAAGTGGGGACCCGTGGCAACCGGCACTGTGGATCTTCTCTAGTTGCCCGTTACCGAGCAGTTGTGCTCGGCTTCCCCTACCCTGGGGACTTTGGGTCTAGCCGCTGGCTTCTCAGGAGTCCCTTAAAGCACTCTGGAAGCCAGGACTGGAAGTTTTGCACTGCAGGAATCAGTACTGAGGGACAAGACTAGAACTGGGTTGTATCCAAAACATGAGCACGTTTCTTCTTTAAGAAGAAATCTTCCTGAGACAGGATCTGGGCCAGGCACCTTTTTTTTTGCTGAGTTCCAGTCTGACCCAGGAGGTTAAAGGGTTGCCTGTCTCTCCAGCCTGTGATTACTGTGATTATCCTCTAAGCCAAACAAAATAGAAGCCCTGGTATTTATTCATCTGAAGCCAGGGAGCCTGGCTCTGCCGCCAGTGTCCTGAGCAAGCTGTTTGTAATCAGCGGGTTTGCAATCTATTATCCCTGGATTTGTGTGTGTGTGTGTGTGTGTGTGTACGTACGTACTACATGTATGGCCACAGAAAAAAACGTGGCGATCAGAGGACAATCAGTGGTAGTTGTTTTTCTCCTTCGACAATGTGAGTCAGTGAATTAACTTCATTGTCAGGCCTGGCTCTGCAAGTGCCTTTCTGCCTACTGAGCTGTCTTACCTGACACACACACCCACCTTCTGCTGGGTTTTATAGCTTGGGCTGAGGAGAGACAGAACTTCCGTTCTATAGGATCAGGCCCAGATATCTGTACTACTTGTGTGTTGGGAGTCTTCACCAAGATTTGGTTCTTGGAAACTTGCTTGCTTTTTACTGGGAGTCAGGCAAGTAGGCTCTGCTTGGGAATCCAGAGGGCGTTCGGCAGGAAGGCCAACAAGAGGATTTTGCATGCGGGAACTACAGATGGTGTGTCTCCTTCCAGGTGCGTGCGGGGGGGTCAGCATGAGGTTGAAAAAGCAGGTGACAGTGTGTGGGGCCGCCATCTTCTGTGTGGCAGCCTTCTCACTCTACCTCATGCTGGACCGAGTGCAGCATGACCCAGCCCGACACCAGAGTGGCAGCAACTTCCCCAGGGTGAGTCACACTTTCTCCTGTCTTCAAAAGCAAGTTACCTGGGCTTGGGTCATCTGTCAGCACAGGACAAGAGAATCCTCCTCGCCCATGGTCTTAGAGAGCAGACCCAGAACCTCATACATGCAGGCAGCATTCGTGATCTATAGCCAACTTGTGGAATCTGTAGCCCAGGAATACTCGCAGGCAGATTTTCTTTCTTTTGGAGGCAGATGCCCGAGGGCTGGTGCATGGTAAACACTTGCTCTACCACTGGACTATGCTCCCAGCCACAACAGGAAGTGAAAAGCAACAGTGGTGAGGGAGAAGAAGAAGAAGAAAAAGAAGGGGAGGAGGAGGAGGAGTGGCCTTGTATATTGCTAGTCTGACTTGTGTTCCTTGCAGACACTGCTAATTGACTGCGGTGTTTCTTTTCCATTAAGCTGAATGCAATCCTCAGCACCCTACTTAAGACACACTGAGCACAGGCATGTGAGATGACATGTGTGCCTTCCGGGGGCCTTGAGGGTGATGCTGCTTCCGAGCCAAGCAGATGGGAGTCTGCAGGGTTGATGGTCGGAGCGCTCCATCCCTGTAGGCCCATGGCCTGCGGGAAGGGGAGTCATAGTCAGACCAGCCTGGCATCAGGCAGTGGCCCCTAAGCAGGAGTTCTTTCTGTGACAGGGAACTTTCTGTTCTTTTTTTTTTTTTTTTTTTTTTGGCAGAGCCAAATTTCCGTGCTACAGAACCGGATCGAACAGTTGGAACAATTGTTAGAGGAGAACCATGAGATCATCAGCCATATCAAGGACTCTGTGCTGGAGCTGACAGCCAATGTGGAGGGCCCCCCAGCCCTGCTTCCCTACCACACGGCCAACGGCTCCTGGGCTGTGCTCCCAGAGCCTCGGCCCAGTTTCTTCTCAGTCTCCCCCCAGGACTGCCAGTTTGCTTTGGGGGGCCGGGCTCAGAAGCCAGAGCTGCAGGTAAGAGTTGGAGCTGGCAGGGTCCTCCTGCCACGCAGATGGCCACTGAGCCGCCATGTCTCTCTCTGACAGATGTTGACTGTGTCCGAGGATTTGCCATTTGACAATGTGGAGGGTGGCGTGTGGAGGCAAGGCTTTGACATCTCCTACAGCCCCAGTGACTGGGATACTGAGGACCTGCAGGTGTTTGTGGTGCCCCACTCACACAACGACCCAGGTGAAGGTCCAGGAGACCCCAACATCAGAGTGTGAGGCAGGCGTTCTAGTGACAGACCTAAGAGTGGGGCTGCTGCTGAAGTAGGTGGCATATTCAGGGGACCTTGTGTTGGCTCCCCCAGGCTGGATCAAGACTTTTGACAAGTACTACACAGAACAAACCCAACACATCCTCAACAGCATGGTGTCCAAGCTGCAGGAAGACCCTCGACGGCGCTTTCTCTGGGCAGAGGTCTCCTTCTTCGCCAAGTGGTGGGATAACATCAGTGCCCAAAAAAGGGCAGCAGTTCGAAGGTCAGTGGTCCTTGGGGAGGTGTGGGAGGGTTGCTATCTAAGCCCTCCCTGGCTGGGCGGGTCAATCTTGTCCCATTCTGTGGGTGCCAGGCTGGCAGGAAGATACAGATAGAGCTGTGGCAGGGACCAGGAGTGAGGATTTGAAGGCCTTTTATTGTGAGGAGAAATTAGAATGCTCAGAGCCTAAGTGCAGAAGCATGGGACCTTCTGCCTCTGAGCACAGAAGCAGACCAGGACAGTGTCGGGTGGGCTGGAGAGGGAGGAGGGTGAATGGACATTCTCTCTTGCTTACCAGCCACGTCACGTGGGTGAGCTGGCTGGAGGAGGCCAGTGCATGCAGCCCTTGTCATCCTCTGGCTACCAGGACCAAGCGAAGGGCCACTGCCCCATCCTGAGTGTGTCTTCATCCTTAGGCTGGTGGGAAACGGGCAGCTGGAGATTGCAACGGGCGGCTGGGTGATGCCAGATGAGGCCAACTCCCATTACTTTGCCTTGGTTGACCAGCTCATCGAGGGACACCAGTGGTTGGAGAGAAACCTCGGTAAGTTCTGGCTGGTTCCGAATGTTGTGGTAAGATACTATGAGGCACAGGGATTGGCAGGGAGTTGTTCCTTTCTCGGCTTATGCAGCCTCTCTGATGGGCAAGGCAGGAGCTGGCCTCCCAGGCCCAAGGAGATACTCTGGGCCTTTGACTTCTGTGCTGTGCCTAGGTGCAACCCCTCGCTCGGGCTGGGCAGTGGACCCCTTTGGACACAGTTCCACCATGCCTTACCTGCTGCGCCGTGCCAACCTGACCAGCATGCTGATTCAGAGGGTGCATTATGCCATCAAGAAGCACTTCGCTGCCACTCACAGCCTGGAGTTCATGTGGAGGCAGACATGGGGTAAGGCCAAGTAAGGGCGTGGCTATCATTTCTCTTGTTTGTTTTTCGAGACAGGTTTTCTCTGTGTAGCCCTGGCTGTCCTGGAACTCACTCTGTAGACCAGGCTGGCCTTGAACTCACAGAGATCCGCCTGCTTCTGCCTCCTGAGTGCTGAGATCAAAGGTGTGCACCACCACTGCCCGGCCTGGGCACGAGTATTATAGCAATGTAGTCTTCAGGCAAGAGGAGAAGGTTCATTAGAAATCAGACCCCTGTGGTCCCTAAGGGCAGAGTACCTGAAGCAACCCTCTCAGGTTAGGAGAGAGTCACAGTGACCTCTGCTGCCTTCTGTGGGCAGCTGGGTTTTTGGGAGCCCCACATCCTAGTCCCAGCTACAGTCTTGAGTGTCAGTGTCTCTCAGGGCTGCTGAGGACATGAAGGTATACCCTCCTGATGTCTCTGTGCTCAGCTCCTAAGGCTGCCCGCCAGTGGTTCACCCTATGGTATGTCTCCTGTAGATTCAGACTCCAGCACAGACATCTTTTGCCACATGATGCCCTTCTACAGCTACGACGTTCCCCACACCTGTGGCCCCGATCCCAAGATCTGCTGCCAGTTTGATTTCAAACGTCTGCCGGGTGGGCGAATCAATTGCCCTTGGAAGGTGCCGCCCCGCGCTATTACCGAAGCCAATGTGGCAGAGAGGTAGGTATCTGCTGTCAGCCCTGCTTGGGCAAAGGTGCTGGGTCTAGGTTTTGAGCTGTAGTCTCACTGTGTAGCCCCAACAGGCTCAAACGCCGTACTCCTGCCCCTGTCTCCTGACAGTGGGGGTCACAGGTCTTTGCTACCAGACCCAGCTGGTGTTGACTTTTCACCTCTCAGAGGAGTTAGCTGAAACTCTGGTCTTGGCTGTGCCACGTGGGGCTGCATGAAGCTGAGAATATCTGGGGAAAGGGTAGATAGACTCTGGTGGTGAGCTTAGGCCACGTGTCTGCAGTGGTGGCTCCTTAGTGCCTCCCTGGAAACGGTGCTAAGGAAACATCTTCCCCAGAATGCTTTTTTTCTTTGTTTGTTTTTGTTTTGTCTTTTGAGACAGGGTTTCTCTGTGTAAACTTGGCTGTCCTGGATTTGTTTTGTAGACCAGGCTGACCTTGAACTCAGAGATCCTCCTGCCTCTGCTGGGATTAAAGGCGTGTTCCACACCACCCAGCTCCCAGAATACTTTTATTTTCCTTTTACAAACTCCTCCCGACCCCCTCGCCTTTTTTTTTTTCTCCTTGAGACAAGATCTCTCATTTTCCAGGCTGGCTAGCCTCAAACATGCCCCCAGTTCCTGAGTGCTAGGGTTACAAGCATGACTCACTACACCTGGTTTATGAGAATGCTGGGGTTTATGTCCACGCCAGGGTCTTGTGAATGCCGGGCAAGCACTCTACCAACTGAGCTACATCCCCAGCCCTAAATGATCCTTTTTTAATTTTCTGAGACAGAAGGTCACTACATAGCTTGGGCTGTCCTGTAATTTACTGTGTAGACTGGGCTGGCCTCAAACTCACAGGGATCTGTCTGCCTCTGCTTCCCAGGTGCTGGGACTAAAGGCGTGCGCCACTATGCTAGGCACCTGCCTTAAAGAATTCTTACATTGATACCATTTCTTCCTCTCTCTCTGTCTCTCTGTCTCTCTCTCTCTCTCTCTCTCTCTCTCTCTCTCTCTCTCTCTCTCTTTCTCTCCCTCTCTCCTTTTTTCCAAGACAGGGTTTCTCTGTGTATCTTTGCCTGTCCTGGAACTCTTTCTGTAGACCAGGCTGGCCTTGAACTCACAGCAATCCATTTGCCTTTGCCTCCCGCGTGCTGGGATTAGAGGCGTGCGCCACCGCACCCTGCAGTACCATGTCTTGCAAACTCCTAGCTGAGCTGCTGTCCTTCATTTGACGCCAGTTCCCTGGGTCAGCTCCAGGTTAGGCAATGGGCCAAATCTTGTTCAGATCCATCCAGTCCTGCCAGAGAGCCTCTAGCCTCTGAGAAAAAAAGACCTGTCCCTTTTAAGAGAATAGTAAGGGACCTCAAAGATGTCATTCTGGCTAACATTAGACCTCTACAAAAGTGTGGCAAGCACTGAAAAGGCTACTTTTCTTTCTTTCTTTTTCTTTCTTTTCTTTTTTAGTTGTTTTGAGACAAGGTCTTGTCATGTATCTCTGGCCTGCCTGGAACTCACTCTGTAGCTCAGGCTGACCTCAGACTTGCAACAATCCTCCTGCCTCAGCTTTTTATGGCACTGTACCTGGCAGGAGAAAGGTTCTAAAGGCATGTGATAAGGTTCCATTGGATAGATAATATGGATTAAAATTTTGGTCTCATACAGTTTAAGCTAAGTGCCATTCTTTAGTGTGTGGGGGTCAGGGTGGGGGCAGCTTTAGGCTGAGTCTCATGTAGCCAAAGCTGTCCTTGAGCTTGCTATGTAGATAAGGGTGGGCTTGAACTACTGATGACCACAAAAGTGCTGGGATTGCAGGCATGGGCTAGTACATCAAGTAGGCTTTCTCTGTGTAGACCTGGCTGTCCTCGAACTTGGAGTCTTCTTGCCTCAGCTTCCTAAGTACTGGGATTGCAAGTCTGAAGGAGAGATAAACCTGTTTTTTGTTTAGATCACAAGTGGGGGGATGAGAAAAAGACTTGTGAAGAGAGCAGGTGATGTTTATCCCCTTAGAAGTCGGAGCACCAGCCGGGCGTGGTGGCACATGCCGTTAATCCCAGCACCCGGGAGGCAGGGGCAAGTGGATCATTGTGAGTTCAAGGCCAGCCTGGTCTACAAAGCAAGTCCAGGACAGCCAAGGCTACACAGAGAAACCCTGTCTTGAAAAAAAAAAAAAGCCAAACCACAGTGTGTGGGAGATTGGTTGTTAACCAGCTGGAAAACTTGAACAAATGCTGAGCGGAGATGTAATGTGAGCAACAAGAGGCGGAGCCTTTGGAGACTTGGGATGGTTTTGGTTGTTCATCACTCCACGTTCAGACGCTCCTAGAGAGAACTGCTTGAGGGAAGGCTTCGGGGCTCCGGCTCCGGCTGAGGTTCTGGCAGGAGAATCATTCCTCAGAACTGATATCCTGACGGTTTCATTATTGTGTTCTTTTTTTATTTTTTAATTTATTCATATTATATCTCAATGGTTATCCCCTCCCTTGTATCCTCCCATTCCTCCCTCCCTCCCATTTTCCCCTTACTCCTCTCCCCTATGACTGTGACTAAGGAGGACCTCCTCCCCCTGTATATGCTCATACAGGATGCTCATAGGGTATCAAGTCTCTTCTTGGTCATTATTGTATTCTTTAATCTTCTTTTCCTATTGTTTAGGTTAGTTGGATTATAAGTGAGGTACTTTCGGTTAGTAAGTTCATAATAAAATATAATTGTTAAGAAAATTGAGGGCCGGGCGCGGTGGCGCACGCCTTTAATCCCAGCACTCGGGAGGCAGAGCCAGACAGATCGCTGTGAGTTCGAGGCCAGCCTGGTCTACAAAGCAAGTCTAGGACAGCCAAGGCTAACACAGAGAGACCCTGTCTCAAAAAACCAAAAAAAAAAAAAAAAAAAAAGAAAGAAAAAAAAAAGAAAAGAAAGAAAATTGAGCTGTTGGCCGTGGTGGCGCACACCTTTAATCCCAGCACTCGGGAGGCAGAGGCTGGTGGATTGCTGTGAGTTCAAGGCCAGCCTGGTCTACAAAGCGAGTCCAGGACAGCTAGGGCTACACAGAGAAACCCTGTCTTGAACAACCCCCCAAGAAAGAAAGGAAGAAAGAAAGAAAGAAAGAAAGAAAGAAAGAAAGAAAGAAAATACAGCCTACACAAGTCTGTGCCACCATGCCTAGCTTTTCATGGAATTTTCCTTCTTTGTCTTTTGTTGAGACAGAGTTTCATGATGTTGCTCTGGCTGGCCTGGAATTCACTATATAGATCAAGCTGGCCTCAGACTCACAGAGATCTGCCTGCCTCTGCCTCCCTCCCGAGTGCTGCAGTTAAAAGCAGGTGCCACAAGGCACAGTTTGTATGTGTGTGGGCCCACACACGTTTGTGGGTAGGCCTGTGAGTGCATATGGAGACCCAAAGTTGCCATCAGAACTCTTCCTCGGTCTCTCCCCACCTTATTCATTGAAAAAATTTCTCTGTTGAGCCCACCCAGAGCTTACCTCCAGGATGGGCTGGTCCAGCGATGCAGCTTGCTCTGGGAATCCTGTCTCCACTTTTTGGGCTCTGAGGTGACAGTGCGGCCACCATGCCCACTGGTGTTTACATGTTGAGTTGGGGCGGGGTGTCTAAACTCTAGTCCTCACACTTGGGTGGCAAGTATTTAACCACGGAGCCACCTCCCCAGCCCCCTTCCTGGGCTTTTAAAGCCTGAGACTTCATATTGGGCCTGTAACCGTCCATGTTTTCAGGGCAGCCCTGCTCCTGGACCAGTACCGGAAGAAGTCCCGTCTGTTCCGAAGCAACGTCCTCCTTGTACCGTTGGGCGATGACTTCCGATACGACAAGCCCCAGGAGTGGGATGCCCAGTTTTTCAACTATCAGCGGCTCTTTGACTTCCTCAATAGCAAGCCCGAGCTCCACGTACAGGTACGGGGTGTGCGCAACCAGACCTGCAGCTACAGTGGTACAGCCTGGCCCTGCCCTTAAGAGCCCTGGCGCTGAAGGCGTCATGTCGTTCTCAGTCTTGGGCAAGGTTCCTGCGTGTCTCAGAATTCATTCCCAGACTCCCCAGGTCATGCCGGGCCCAGAAGAGTAGGACACAAATATTTGCTGCTTTTTGCTAGACAGAGTTGTCACCCCTGTCTGCACTTGTGGGATGGATACTGTGCCAGAGATCCCAGGAGGCTCTGTAAGTGATGGTAGCTTGCTTTGGGTCCCTACAGGCACAGTTCGGGACCCTCTCTGAGTATTTTGATGCCCTGTATAAGAGGACAGGAGTGGAGCCTGGGGCCCGGCCTCCAGAGTTTCCTGTGCTGACTGGGGATTTCTTCTCCTATGCTGACCGGGAGGACCACTACTGGACAGGCTATTATACTTCCCGGCCTTTCTACAAGAGTTTGGACCGAGTCCTAGAAGCCCACCTGCGGTGAGGCCTGCACACCTCCCTGTGCTCAGTTAGAGTTAACCTCTGAGGCGAAGGAAGGGCTGGGTAGTGAGAGGGGACCCCTTGAGTGGGTGGGTGGCCCCTGGGAGCAAGGGCGAACCGAACAGGAAGGCTCTGACTTCTTTCTCTGGGTAGTGGGGCAGAGGTTCTATTCAGCTTGGCTGTGGCTCACGCCCGCCGGTCTGGACCAGCTAGCCAGTACCCGCTGTCTGATTTTGCTCTTCTGACGGAAGCTCGGCGCACTCTGGGGCTCTTCCAGCACCATGATGCCATCACCGGGACAGCCAAGGAGGCGGTAGTGGTAGACTATGGGGTCAGGTAGGAAGCCACCCTGCTTCCCTCACCGTTAAAAAAAAAGAGAGGAATTGTGGGTGATTGGGAGGGGCAGGCTGGTCCTGCTGGTGTGGCAGGAAGCTTCCCTATGCCCATCTTCTCTGAGCTTTCTCTCCTGCCCACCATAGGCTGCTGCGCTCCCTGGTCAGCTTAAAGCAGGTCATCATCAACGCTGCTCACTATCTGGTGCTGAGGGACAAGGAGACGTACCGCTCTGACCCTGCGGCCCCCTTCCTCCAAATGGTGGGCACCCCCACTCCTGCATCTGCTTAAGAGACCCTCTGGTGTGGGTGGGAACTGTCTCCAGAGCTGCCGTTGGTGGATATTGTTCCTTTTTCCCCTTCCTCGTTTTTTGGGGTGGGTGGGTGCAAGTCCCAGGCGTAAGGTTCCACGCGAAGGCCCGTAGTCGGGACAGGTTGGGGTAGGGTGGAGGTTGAGCCCAGTCGTCATCCTGCTTGCCCACACCATTGCAGGATGACAGTCGTTTAAGTCATGATGCCCTGCCAGAGCGCACAGTGATCCAGCTGGACTCCTCACCCAGGTGAGCCAGGCCTGGCTGGGTTCACAGAGGCACCCTCCACCTCACCCCTGCACGGCCCTGGGGTCCCTGTGCAGGGAGCCCTTTTGTTGTGTGCTGCAGCCGAAGCAAGCCCACCTTCCACCCACAGGTTTGTGGTGCTATTCAACCCACTGGAACAGGAACGGCTCAGTGTGGTGTCCCTGCTGGTCAACTCGCCACGGGTTCGAGTCCTTTCAGAGGAGGGTCAGCCCCTGTCTGTGCAGATCAGTTTGCACTGGAGCTCGGCCACTACCATAGTCCCCAATGTCTACCAGGTGAGGCGCGGCTCAGCCCTTGGTGCTCATCAGTACCTCTCCTGGGGCCTCACTCCCCATGAACACCTGCTCCTGGCTCCTCCGCTACTTTGCTTTGCCTACTTCCCTAGGATGGAGGCAGGTGGCCAGGGGAGAGGCGCTGCCCAAAGGACGGTCACTCTTGGGATCTGAGTGTCGAGGGCACTGTGGTAACAGTTATAGTAAAGATGGCAGCAGCAGTGCCCTCGGCTGCTCATTTGGCAGTGTTTACTGTTTCCTTCGGTGTGCTGGGGTCTTATGTGTTGCCCAGCCTAGGCTCCGCTTCCCAGACTCAAGCTGCTCTTGATTTATTGTGCTGACTTATGTGTTTCACCTGTAACACGGACGCAAAATAAAGGTTCAGATGTAGTTCACGATAGGCTGTGTTCTAGGTGCTTAAATACTCACTGAGAAAAAATATCAGCCGGGCGTAGTGGTGCACACCTGTACTTCCAGCACTCAGGGGCAGGGGCAGATGAATCTCTGTGAGTTCGAGGTCAGCCTGGTCTACAAAATGAGTCCAGACAGCCATGGCTACACAGGGAAACCCAGTCTCAAAATAAAATAAAATAAAATAAAGTTAGCCAGGCTTTGGTGTCTTACACCTTTCATCCCAGCATTTGGGAGGCAGAGGCAGGTGGATCTCTATAAATTTGAGGCAGAGTGACTTCCAGGACAGCCAGAGCTATACAGAGAAACTGTCTGGAAAAAAACCAAAAAAAAGCGGGGGTGGGGGTGGGGCACAGGGAGCGCTGGAGAGATGGCTCAGAGGTTAAGAGCACTGGCTGCTCTTCCAGAGGCCCTGAGTTCAATTCCCAGCAACCACATGGTGGCTCACAACCATCAATAATGTCATCTGAAGTCTCTTCTGGCCTACAGGTGTACATGCAGGCAGAACACTGTTTATATAATAAATAAATAAATCTTTAAAAAGAAAAAGAAAAAGGAAAAGATTAAGACAAAGGCCTTATTGTGTAGTTCAGGTTGGCTTCAAACATGCAACCCTCTGCCTCAGCACCCTGACTGCTGAGATACAAAAAGACGTGCCATCTGTCACTCCTCGGCGCCATTTAGATTCCTATGAGTGTACACAGTGATGCTATCCTCATGGCACCAGAAATGAGGCCAGGAGAGGTTAACTTTCTTTTTTGTTTGTTTGTTCAGTTTTTCAAGACAGAGTCTCTCTGTAGCCTTGGCTGTCCTGGACTCGCTTTGTAGACCAGGCTGGCCTCAAACTCACAGCGATCTGCCTGCCTCTGCCTCCTGAGTGCTGAGGTTTAGGTTTCTTGCTTGAGGTCACTCAGACAGTGTCTGTGAAGCCGGCTTCAGACCCTAGGCTCTCAGCTGAGTGTTCCTGCCCTTTGCTGACAGGAGTGGAGACTGATGCTGCCACTCCAACCCAGGATCCCCAGACAGACAGGGTCTCTCAGATAGAAATGCAGGGGTCTACGCTTAGCTTCAAGGAACAGAGTGCAGAGGCCAGGGAACAAGCCCTGTCTGGGCTGATGCGTTTCTCCCCTGCCCCTGTGCCCACAGGTGTCGGTGCCCATCCGCCTGCCAGCCCTGGGCCTGGGTGTGCTGCAGCTGCAGCCAGACCTGGATGGGCCCTACACACTGCCATCCTCTGTTCGTGTCTACCTGAACGGCATGAAGCTGTCCATCAGCAGACAAACACCATTTCCTCTCCGTGTCATGGACTCCAGCCCCAGTGATTTCGCCATCAGCAATCGCTACATGCAGGTCTGGTTCTCCGGCCTTACTGGGCTCCTCAAGGTAAAGGGCCAGGCCAGGGGAGGTGGGGAGGGACCAGAGGAAGGATTAGGCACCAGGAGTCCCATGTCCTCTTGTCACCTGACTCACGGAGATTTGGGTGTTAGCAGCAGAGAGGTTGGGTATCCTGGTGCACACCTGTAAATTCAGCAGTGGAGGGCTAGGATCAGAAATTCAATGTCATCTTTGGCTACATAGCAAGTTGGAGGCCAACATGAGATCCCTGTCTCAAAAACAGAAGTGTGAATTTGTTCACACACACCTTTAACGCCTGCACTTGAGGGGCGGAGACAGGTGGACCTCTGTAGATTGGAGGCCAGCCTGGTTTACATGGTGAGTTCTGGGCCAGCCAGGACTACACAGTGAAACAATGTCTCAACAATAACAACGAAAGTATTAAAGGGGGCTGGAGAGGCATGGCAGATAAGCACTCTACCAGCAGAGCTTCAAGAAATTCTAGGTGTTGGGCTGGAGAGATGGCTCAGCAGTTAAGAGCACTGGCTGCTCTTCCTGAGGTCCTGAGTTCAAGTCCCTGCACCCACATGGTGGCTCACAGCCATCTGTATTGAAATCTGATATCCTCTTCTGTTGTGCAACTACACATGCAAATAGAGCACTTAGATACATAAATTATATAAATCTTAAAAACAAAACAAAACAAAAAACAACCCAAGGCTTATTCTCCAACACTGCAGAAAACCCAGCATTAGGAGGTGGAGACAGGAGGATCAGAATTTAAGGCCAGCTTTAGCTGGGCAGGTGGTGGCGCACGCCTTTAATCCCAGCACTTGGGAGGCAGAGGCAGGTGAATCTCTGAGTTCGAGGCCAGCCTGGTCTACAGATCAAGTCCAGGACAGCCAAGGCTATACAGAGAAACCCTGTCTTGAAAAAAAAAAACACAAAAAAACCCAAAACAAATAAAACGTGGGCGGGAAGAAGGAGGGAAGGGGTAGAGCCTCACCTTCCCCCTATTTCTCCTAGTAGCACAGTCTGGGAGCAAGCCCTTTTGGGGGCATCTGAGATCCCAACTGTAGCACTGGGCTTGGCTCTTTAGGGGAAGTCAGTCCGTGCCCTCCCAGGGGGAGGCCTGACATGCTGGTGTGGGGCCAGGGGTCAGGGCTGTGTTTCTTGGCAGAGCATCCGAAGGGTGGATGAGGAGCAGGAACAGCAGATGGACATGAGGGTTCTCATCTATGGTACCCGCACATCCAAAGATAAGAGCGGTGCCTACCTCTTCCTGCCTGATGGCGAGGCCAAGGTACCTGAGGTGCCTCACAGAACCTGGTGGTTCCTGTGGGTGGGGAGAGCCTGGGAGCGGCCTGCCATTCCTTCAGTGGTTGCTGTGTCTTACCTACCCTACTGTCCCTGTGTTTTCACTGACTTGTGGAGGGTGATGGGCTGTGGCTTTGGCCTGCTCGGCACAGGTGCTCAGGCCAGAGCACTGGGACAAGGGTTTCTGTTGCCCTGCCCCCGGGTTGGTACCACTGCTTTGTACTCTGCACTGTGGCTTCAGTGGCCACTTGCTCTTTTTCCAGCCCTACATCCCTAAGCAACCTCCTGCGCTGCATGTCACCGAAGGCCCTTTCTTCTCAGAGGTGGCTGCATATTATGAGCACTTTCACCAAGTGGTTCGGCTTTATAACCTGCCAGGTGAGTCCTGCAAGGCATCAGCTCCACAGGCTGCCACCTGTCCTTCTGCTCCGTTGCTGTTGCTGACAATCAGCTGTCATTTGACTTAGGGTTGCTTGATTCTCTTGAGGAAAAAATCCATCCAGCAGTGCCCTGGGCGCTCCCAGGAGGCGGGTGGGCGGAACCTTCCCTGAATACCCTCTCAGGCTGTGCTCACCTCACTTCTGGTTGTCCCTGTGTCCAGGAGTAGAGGGGCTGTCTCTGGACGTGTCATTCCTGGTAGACATCAGGGACTACGTGAACAAAGAGCTGGCCCTGCGCATCCACACAGACATTGACAGCCACGGTACTTTCTTCACAGACCTCAACGGCTTTCAGGTAATTCTTGGGCCCCATGGAACAGAGCTTGTATTGCTTTTGGCCTCCAGTACAGGTGCTATGGGTGGTGGGGGTGGGGTGTGTGTGCCAAGGACTGGTGGCAAGTACAGGGCTAGTGCGACGGCTCAGTGGGTGGGTGGGTGGCTCTTCACCAAGAGTGGGTGAAGGCTCTTGCTGAAGACCGGCAGCCTGAGCTCAATTCCTGGAGTCCTCATAAGGGTGGAAGGAGAGAACCCATTCCACGGAGCGGTCCTCTGACCTCCGCATGTGTGTCATGGCACATACACCCATACACACACAATTAAAAAGAAATAGCAGGTGGTGGTGATAGTGGTGGTGCATACCTTTAATCCCAGCACTCACGGAGACAGAGGCAGGCAGATCTCTGAGTTTGAAGCCAGCCTGGTCTCCAAAGTGAGTTCCAGGACAGCCAGGGCTACATAGAGAAATCCTGTCTCTAAACAAACAAAAAATGAAAACAAAACAAAAATAGCGGAGAATGCCTTCACACTGAGAACCCTTCAGAACACAAATCAGACAGCATTCCAGGGTGGCCTTGAACTCCTCCTTGCAGGTACAGCCCCGGCAGTATCTAAAGAAGTTGCCCCTGCAGGCTAATTTTTACCCCATGCCAGTCATGGCCTACATCCAGGATGCACAGAGGCGCCTCACACTGCATACTGCACAGGCCCTTGGCGTCTCCAGCCTGGGTGATGGTGAGTAGGATCCAGCCTTCCAGTTGTTCTAGCCGGTCCACTTTGTTGGCTCCCCGCCCCGCCCTCCCCACACCCCCCTCACGGCCCTTTCCAGATCCCGTCACTCCAGGGCTTGAAATGGAGGTGAGCCATCCACAGCTCCTGTCAGTCACACTGGGGCATCCTGTCCTTTGGTGGAAGCAGTGGGGGTGTTGAAGGGTGACTTTCAGCTGAGGGGTACGGCCCCCCTTTCTTTTCTTTTCTTTTTTTCTTCCTCCTCCATTTTGTTTTTGTTTTTGTTTTGTTTTGTTTTTATGGTTTTCAAGATAGGGTCTCTCAGTATAGCCTTAGCTGTCCTGGAACTTATTATGTAGACCAGGCTGGCCTCGAACTGAGAGATCCCCCTGCCTCTACTTCCCAAGTGCTGAGATTAAAGGTGTGTGCCACCACTGTCCAGCAAGGGGCAGTTCTTAAGTGGTTATAGTGTATTATTTAAGAAAGGAGAAAGATACATATTTTCCTCCTATTAATGGTCAGAAAAAGAAAGGATGACATTCTTACAAATCAAAGATTTTTTTTTCCAGGACAGGGTTTCTCTGTGTAGCCTTGGCTGTCCTGGAATCACTCTGTAGACCAGGCTGGCCTCGAACACACAGAGATCCACCTGCCTCCCAAGCGCTGGGATTAAAGGTGTGCGCTACCACTGCCCAGCTTACAAATCAAAATTTTCTAGGTCTAGTAGCACAGACATGCAACCTCAGCTTCCTGGAGGCTGAGGAAGGAGGGTCCAAAACTCAAGGTCAGTCTGGGCAATTTAGGAAGACCTCGTCTGAAGAGAAAAAGTGAAAAGACAGACGATTTAAGACTTAGCCAGATGTGAAGTTCCATCCTCAGCACTGGAGAGAACAAAGTGGCCAGCTGAGAGCTCTCCCACTACCAGTGACTGCCAGAGCCTTGGGACAAAGTGAGCAGTAACTTATCTCGGGCCCTGGAGGCCTTCTGTCTGTGGGATCTCGAGCACGTGAGTGCTGAGTTAAGTGCAGGATTAAGGCTATGCCACAATGGTGGGTATTGTGGCTTTCCTACACTCTTCCGGGAGTATCTGGAGCTGGCCGGCCTCAAAACTCCTGAATGTAGCCCATTGTCCTTGCTGAGTCAGCCAGCTGCCACTCGGGGACACGGTGTGTTAAGGAATGATTAGCTTCTACGCAAGGAACCTTAGAGGTGGAGGTAGCTTCTTGTGTTTGCTCAGGGTGCAGAGCGAGAGAAAATAGAGAAATAAGAGGAAAGGCTGAGGGGATGAAAAGGAGCCGTGTGGGCTGCTGTGGTGGGAGCCGGTTCATCACATCCATCAGCTTTGCAGCGAGGCCCATCTCCCAAGCATGTTCCAGTCTGCACTGCTGAGCAGCATGTGTCAGTCATGAGTCTGCCCACCCTGAGAAAGCCCACCTCAGCGGCAGTATTGCAGGCAGGCCTTTCTCTGTTTCCTGGCTACTGGTTACTGTGACCTGTATGGCTGGTCCCCAAGAGGTTTCCTGCTGGGCCCTGGGCCTTGGGCCCAAGTTCTACTCCTGAGTCACAGAGGGGAACTGCCCAGGTCAGTGCTCCCCTTTCTACG
Source organism: Acomys minous (assembly GCF_964271855.1). Lineage (NCBI taxonomy): Eukaryota > Metazoa > Chordata > Mammalia > Rodentia > Muridae > Acomys > Acomys minous. The sequence continues at coordinate 115,828,471 of NC_140484.1, read as the reverse complement.
ACCCCTGTTTCTTCACCTACAGAAGTAAGGCAAGACACCCATACTCCGCTCTCCCGGTGCTGGGAGTCCACCGTTCTCTCTTCTGAGTGACTCGGCTTGTCTGTCTCCCTGGCTTTTTCTCTGAGGACCTGGGGTGGAGAGTCCGCTCCTAAGGCCTGTGTCTGCTTAGACATGGGTTTGGGGAGCTGGTGCTTCCTGTTCTCTTCCTCAGGCCAGCTGGAGGTGATCCTGGACCGACGGCTGATGCAGGATGACAACCGGGGTCTTGGCCAAGGTCTCAAAGACAACAAGGTCACCTGCAACCGCTTCCGCCTCCTGCTAGAACGGCGAACCACGAGCCACGAGGTAAAGTCGGCCTCCACTGTTTAGTGAACTAGCAGAGGTTCAGCCCTGTGGGCGACCCTGGGGGATTAGAGGGCGAGGGGCAGACAGTGCAGCTTAGTTCCTGCGTTGAGGCAGGAGGCTACCTGGCATCTTGCTAACCCATTTCATGCAGTTTGGCAGTCCCTCCCCCAGCCACAGCCTGTCACCTGGCCCCCCAGCATGTTCATCCTGTCTTTTTGCTGCCATCATCTTCTCTCCCTCAGCCTGAGACTCTCCTAACCATAACACAGCCCTGCTCATCTCAGCTTTCTTTGCCTCACCAGCCTGACTTATTCTCCAAACTGGCAGCCATGTTTAGGGGCTTGGTCTTTTCCAGAAACTCGATCAGGAGCCCAAAGGTAAGGGTCAGCGAGGGCTTTGGTGGCCCAGGGTGAGCAGGCTGGTACTGTAGTTGGAATCGGCCACGGGCTCTACCAGTGAGCAGGGTAGGAGAGCTAGCTGCTCTCAGCGGAAGAGTATAAGGCGGCAGTGGGGTCTCCGGGCCTGCGGAGCCAAGGCAACACGGACTGAAGAGGTGAAGGGGGGTTTCCTGAACCAGCAGCCACCAGGCTCAGCTCTGATGAGTGGGAACCATGCACAAAGTAGAAGGCAGGAGGGACAGTACGGAAGTGGGACTACTGGTAACCTTAGAGTGTGCTGACCAGCATGGCAGCCACCATCAACATGTGCTGGCCATGTTGTTTTGGGTACTTGGGATTGAACCCAGGGCTTTGCACATGTTAGGCACATGCTCTATCATTAAGCTAACTCTCCAGTCCGGTTTTGTTTTGGGGGTGTTTGCTGTGTGTGCATGTGTGTGTGTATGTGTGTGTTTGAGATAAGGTTTTAGGTAGCTTGGGCTGCCCTCTCAATGTAATGAGGATAACCTCAGGGCTATCCTTGGTTAACCTTGATTTTGGTCTCACTGTTGCCTAGGCTGGCCTTGAACTCCTGACTTTGAGTGAGCCTCCAGTCTGAGCCTTCTGAGTAGCTAAGACCACAAGTATATGCCACCATGCCCAGTTATGTATGGCTATTTTTTTTACCTTTTTCTTTTTAAGACATGGTCTCATGTAGCTCAGGCTAGCCTTCATCCTCTTGCCTCTATTTCCCAAGGGGTAGAATTAGAGGTCTATACTACCATGCTAGGCTTTTTTCTTTTTTTTTAAATAATAGCTACTTGAATGAATTAATATGAAGTACATTCAGGTTTTCACTCACACCGGCCACATTCCTTGGGCCAAGTATGTGGCTGTGTCTTTAACTCCGGTGTTCAGGAGATAGAGGTGGTGGGTCTCTATGAGATTGAACCCTGGTCTGCACGGAGAGCTCCAGGGCAGCCACTACTATATGGTGAGAGAGACCCCTTTTCCAAAAAAAATAAAGAATAAAAAAAACTACAGGGCTCAGGCATGGTGGCGCACGCCTTTAATCCCAGCGCTCATAAGGCAGAGGCAGGTGGATCACTGTGAGTTCGAGGCCAGCCTGGTCTACAGGGAGAATCCAGAACAGCCAGGGCTACACAGAGAAACCCTGTCTCGGGGGAAAAAACAATTATAGGGAACTGGAGAGATGGCTCAGTGGTTAAGAACATTGATTGTTTTCCCAGAGGGCCGGAGTTTGACCCCAACACCCATAGGACAGCTCAGTTCCTGTCATGGGATCCAGTGTCTTCTTTTGGCCTTGAAGAGCACTGCATACATGAAGCGCACAGACATATATGTAGAGAAAACTCTCATACACATAAAATAGTAATGATAACTTGGTTTTTTATTAAATTACATTTAAGCCTCCAGTAGTTCCAGGTGGTCAGTATCTAGCACAGATGGCAGGACAGATGGTGTTTCCGGGGTTAGAGTGTGTTGGGTGGGGCACGGCAGATGGCAGAGTCTGGAGACTAGGCAAGACCTGGGTAGGGAGGGACACGGTCAGAATCTGCCCTCGGCTGTCAGGACCCCAAGGAGAAGGCGCGTCTGGCGCTTCCGTGGGAAGATGAACCAGGCATGGCAGTTTCAGGTGCTGAGATGAGACAGCGTTGCAGCGCTGTCTGTGTTGAAGACCTTGCAGAAGCAAAGTGGGAGGGGAGTGGCCCTGCCTGGCTCGAAAGGCCAAGGGAGGCTGTAGCTAGGGCGTTCAGGTGGCGCCGGGGACAGGCGAGCATGCTCCCCTGTGGAGAAAAGGCCGTGCAGTCCTGTGAATGCGGCGTCCTAGGAGCCACCTGAGGAATAGTCTTAGCAGCTCGGGCTCATGGGCCTGAGCAGCAGGCTAACATGGTGGAAGTAGCATCTACCGTGGGACAGTTAAAGCACTGTCACTATCAGAAGCCTGTCCACAGTGAAGCCTGCCTGCCTGCCTGTCTGTTTGTCTGCTCCTCTCTGTGTGGGGTGACAGCATTGATGAGACTGCATTTTTTTTCACGAGAGTGTCAAAGAAGCCACAAAAGCAAACACAGAAGTGGGCCTAGTAACATGACTTGGGTGGCACTAGAAGTCGCCACCTGTGAGGGGTTGGAGCTGGCAGCCGGAGTCCCAGTGAGCTACGAAAGCTGTTCTGGAAGGAGCTGCCCTGTCTCCCTTCACCCTTCAGCCTGGCTCTGCTTACGTCTTGGGTCCATCTTGCAGGCCCAACATGAGCGCACTACCAGCTACCCGTCCCTGCTCGGCCACCTGACTTCCATGCACCTCAACACGCCTCCACTCGTCCTGCCCGTGGCCAAGAGGCAGGCCACCAGCCCTGCACTGCGTTCCTTCCACCCGCTGGCCTCTCCCCTGCCCTGTGACTTTCATCTGCTCAATTTGCGCACGCTCCCCGCTGAGGTAAGTGTCCCAGGGAGCGCTGACCCTCACCACCAGCTTCCCCTCTCCCACCTCTGCTCTGCCCAGCCTCACCTTCGCCTTTGTGGCAGAAGTGCCACTGACCCTCCATCCCCCGTGCCCCCGACTCTCTTCCAGGAGGACACCTCACCCTTAGCCGATGCTGCTCTCATCTTACACCGCAAGGGTTTTGACTGTGGCCTGGAGGCCAAGAACCTGGGCTTCAACTGTACCACAAGCCAAGGCAAGGTGAGCAGGCCATGTGAGCGGGAGGCAGCGGCCAGGACAGCAGTGCTGGGCCTTCTGCGGTAGCAGGATGGAAAGCTTCCAGGGAGGCTGTGTAGGGGTGGGGTGGGGAGGTATTGGCATAGGATAGAGAAGGTGTAGCCTCAGCGCCCTCCAGAGACAAAGGGGAGGTTGTTGAGGTGGGCAGGAGCAGTTTCAGATACGGCATGGGACTAGAAAACTCAGGTTTCCTGAGACAGGACCTGTACTGAACAAAGCAGGAGGTATGAGACATGAAAACCGCTGCGCCTTTCAAAGCACTGCTCATGGTGTCAGCTTGCATCTTGCTTGCCCTGGTGACTCAGAGGTAAAGCTAGACATAGCTCTTGTTTTCTTTTTCTTTCTTTCTTTTCTTTTTTTTTTCTTTGGTTTTTGGTTTTTTCAAGACACGGTCTCTCTGTAGCCTTGGCTGTCCTGGACTCACTTTGTAGACTAGGCTGGCCTCGAACTCACAGCAATCCGCCTGCCTCTGCCTCCTGAGTGCTGGGATTAAAGGCGTGCGCCACCACTCCCGGCCCCAGTCCTTGTTTTCAAACAGCTTGGTAAGAGTTCCTCCAGTGAATGACCCGGATGAGCTGTGGGCTTGAGCAGATGGCGGCAGAGCCCCGTCTGAGGCGTGGTGTTGCCCCTGAGAGGACGGTAGCTCCCAGCAGCTCATTCTCTCTTGTTTTTTATATTTATTTATTTAGTCTATTTTTATTTTTGAGGCAAGGTCTCATGTAGCAGCCTTACTCTGTAGCCAAAGCTGAGTTGAACTCCTGAGCCACCTGTCTCTGCCTTCCAAGAGTTGGAGTCCTGTTTCACCATCTTAGCTCTATTTATTATAAGAATCTGAGCAGTGTGGTGTGGTGGCCACGCCTTTAATCCTAGTGGTGCACTCCTGTAATCCCAGCACTCAGGAGGCAGAGGCAGGGGCAGGGGCAGAGGGCAGAGGGTAGAGGCAGGTGGATCTCTGTGAGTTCGAGGCCAGCCTGGTCTGGTCTACAAAGAGAGTCCAAAGGCAGGATTGCTGTGAGTCCAGTGCAGCCTAGGCTACTATGTGAGGCCCTGTCTGGAAAAAAAAGGCTTGGGGGCGGGAATGGGAGGAGGCTGGGGGGGGCAGGGTGGGGTGGGCCCACTTGACAGTGATGGCACATGCCTTTAATCCCAGCACTCAAGAGTTAGAGTCAGGAAGATCTCTGAGTCCAGGACAGCCAGGGCTACACAAAGAAACCCTGTCTTGACAAAAAACAAACACAACAAAACAAAAAGACCCAAACAGGTAGCATTTGGTGTATGGAAGAAATCCGGCAGTGCCCAGCCCAGCCTGTCTCCTCTCTCCCCACAGCTCGCCCTGGGGAGCCTCTTCCATGGCCTGGATGTGGCGTTCTTGCAGCCAACCTCTTTGACTTTGCTGTACCCTCTGGCCTCACCTTCCAACAGCACTGACATCTCTCTGGAGCCCATGGAGATCAGTACCTTTCGCCTGCGCCTGGGTTAGGGTCTGCCTCCTTGTGGCCTGAAGAAAAACTTCCCCCACAGAGACTGCCTCCTAACACCAAGATTGGGTTGGACAAGCCACACATACCCTGTTCTGCCTCACAGCTATGACAGACTGAGCTCTGCCCTTACATTATCTATTGCTGCTTCTCTGTTTGGGACAACCCACACGCCAGTGGTGGGCAGGTGACCGTGAGACGGGGAGAGGGGCGCTTTCCTTGCGTTGTGAGTAGGCGTCCAACTGGGCGCAGGCTCGGGCTCAGGCTCCCATCCTCTTCCCAAAATGGGATGTAGGAAGAGTGGGGACAAACAAGAGGTCAAGAGGGCTGAGGGGAACAGCCCAGCGGCAGGTGACTGCAGGTATGAGCTAGCTCTAGGGGGATCCCATGGTGACATGCACCCCACGTGTCCTGGTTTGAGGCACAGGAGCAGTGGTTGTGGGAGAAGGGGGATAGGGCCCCACTATCGGGGGAGTGGAGGACTGGAAGGAGCCCCTGTTTCTCCTAAGAGCCTAAAGGCTTCCTGGTTCTGTTCTGGCTCCGCTCTAAGTGCCGCTGGGCCTGTATACTCTGGCTCGGGCCTGCTCGGTGGCAGGAAGAGTGTCACCAAGACTCTCAAGGCTGGAGGCCATAGAAGATTCCAGGTACCCCCCACACTGGTTCTAAGCTGGTCACTTGGTGTTGGTTTGCAGCAAGGGTGGGGGGTGCTTCTTTAGCTCACACACTGCTCTCCCCACAAGGTCCCATTGTGGGGTTCCTGGCAGAGCTCCTTTCCGAGCAGGGAAACAGCTTCCAAGACCCCTGTGCCTGGGCATCTTGCTTCCCAGCATCCGTGCTGGGCCCAGCAGCAGGTGGAGAAGGTTCATCATTGGTGTATCTGCAGAAGGTACCCTCCCAGTGTGTGGACTAGGGAGACAGAGACAAAATTAAGAGGCTGTATGCATCAATAAGCCTTCATTTTATCTTCACTTAACAGAGAATGTATCTGTAAATGACAAAAAGAGAGTTGGTAAAAGCGAAACTCCATCCCGTAAGGAAACTTAGTAAGCCAAGGCTAGAAAGGAGCACCGTAGCCTAGATACAGGGCTCTGTCACCTAAAGAATAGAACAGTGCGGGCGTTCTCCTGAGAGCCGGGCACTAGCTGGGGGAGTGCTGGGATTCAGAGTGTCCCGGTATCACCAAGGCATACAGCAGACGGAGACGAAGAAGACTTATAATTGCCACTGATTTTAAACCACGAGCTACCTAAGAAACCTGTGTCAACAGAAGGCCCAGCAAGGCATTCTGTGAGTTGCCCTGTAAAGACTGATTCTCCCCAAATCAGCCCATAAAATCGATATAATTCCCATGAGATTGGATACTTCTTGGAATCCTGCAGGTTCTGACATTTGTCTAGAAGAGTGAGTGAGGCCATGAAGTAGTTCTGAATGGCAGTGGTGACAGATGGCTGGTGACACTACGGGGGGGCAAAGGGCACTATTCTTTTTTTTTTTTTTTTTTTTTTTTTTGAGGCAGGGTTTCTCTATGGAGCCTTGGCTGTCCTGGACTCATGTTGTAGACCAGGATGACCTCAGAGATCCGCCTGCCTCTGCCTCCCGAGTGCTGGAATTAAGGGCGTGTGCCACCACGCCCCGTGAGGGCACTTATCTTAACAGAGTTCTCAGGGGACTTGGACTCTGCCAGCGTGACTTCAGTCGCCGTGATTGATAGATCAGACACACTGATGGGCCGACATGGAGAGTTCAGAACAGACCTAGGCACACAGAATTTAGTATATGATTTCAAGGGCAGGGGGCGGGGGCATGGATTATTTCATAAATAGTGCTTTGAGGCAACTAGCCACCTGTTAGAACGCTACCTCAGTTTACAAAACACTGGGGCTAGAGGGGAAAAGCAAAAGAAAATAAACTTATTCAGGAAACGTATGTATGTATGATGTATGTAGTATGATGTATGTGAGCCTCACTATGTAGCTCTGCTATCCTTGACCTCACTATGTAGACAAAGTCTGGAAGCCACAGACCCCATCTGCCTCTGCCTCCTGAACGCTGGTATAAAAGGCGTGTGCCATCACACCTGGCAAGAAAAAAATATCTTTATATCTGATGTGGGAAGGTCTTTTCTACACATAACGTGACACTTTAAAACACAATGGGGGGGGCAGGCGGTGGCCTGGGCGTGGTGGTGCACGCCTTTAATCCCAGTACTTGGGAGGCAGAGGCTGGTGGATTGCTGTGAGTTCGAGGCCAGCCTGGTCCACAAAGCGAGTCCAGGACAGCCAAGGCTACACTGAGAGACCCTGCCTCGAAAAATAAAAAAACAAACACAGTGGGGGAAAGATTTTAAAAAATTAGGTTTTGCCACAAAAATCTTGAAAGCATGCTATAGGAAACAGGTTAAAATACAGCTGCATGGGTGGGAAAGTGTCTCCAGTGTGTACAGTCCCTGTGGGAGAAAAGCTGACACCTCAGAGACTGTCCCTAGGGTCTGCTCGGCAGTACCCAAAGATCCAGTAGTGACAGGGCTGAGTTCTTGCTGGTCCTCCAGAGTCCGTGCAGCCAGGCTCAGGCCACGTGGACTCCTATCCGTGTTCCAGTGAAAGGAATAAGGAATGGGACACACTTAGCATCACAGTACGAGCATAAACATGGCAGGAAAGACTAGGAAGCCTTTGCCACAGCAAGTGTTACTGGCTAGTCTATGGTTTATAACCGAAGGCTAGGGGAAACCGTGAACCCCTGGGGATTAGCAGAATGAAGGATGCTCCTCGGAGGTCTTAGATGGGCAGTGGAGTTCTTTGTGTGACGAAACAAATAGCCATCATATGCACACACTTTGGTGGGGGTGGTGTCTTGCAGTGTATCCCTGGCTGATGCAGACTTGCCATAGAGCTTTGGCCTAGAACTTATAATCTGCTTGCCTGCCTCTGCTGCCCACATGTTGGGCTCACAGGTGTGCACCATCATGCCCTGCTGGTGTTCACATATTTAAATAGTACTTAGAGCAGTACTGTTCAAATTGTCCAGCCAGCAGAATTGCTTCTGGAGAATGCAAGCTAGGGCTGCGGTGATGTGTGGGGCAGAGCCATTGTAACTAGATCAAGAAACGAAAGTGGAATGGGAGGATACAAGTGATGGGATAACGATTGAGTTACAATCTGAATAAATTAATTAAAAAAAAAAAAGAAATGCTTGCTGGAGAGCACAGGAGGAAAGAAACTAATTCCTGGAACAGCCTGAACCAATCTCTGGGAGTAAAGGCCAAAGAATTTCCTTTGTTTGTTTTGCTCTGTTATTTTTGTTTGGTTTGGTTTGCTTTTGATTTTATGAGGCAGGGTTTCTCTGTGTAGCCTTGACTGTCCTGGACTTGCTTTGTAGACCAGACTAGCCTGGAACTCATAGCGATCCACCTGCTTCTGCCTCACCCCCACCCTCCACCCCCCCCACCCCCCCCCCACCCCCCCACCCCCGAGTGCTGGGATTAAAGGTATGCACCACCACCACCCAGCATTTTTTGTTTGTTTGAGACAGGGTTTCTCTGTGTAGCAGCCCTGACTGTCCTAGATTTGCTTTGTAGATCAGGCTGGCCTCGAACCCACAGAGATCCACTGGCCTCTGCCTCCCAAGTGCTGGGATTACAGGTACACACCAGCATTCCTGACTCAAATTGTTCTTAGTATCAACCCAGTGAGTGCAGACTATTTAAAGCAAGCAGCAGCAGCCCTTGTCTGCAGAGCCCCAGCAATGAGGACTTGCCTGTGTGAGGCTAACAATCTGTTGTGGAACCAGGATACACAAAACAACCTCATTCCTCAGAAGGGGAAGAACTTCCACATTGAGACACAGCCAGTTCCACGAAGAGGAAAGACGAAGTGGCTAGCTGGAGGCAGAGAAAGACAGGCAGAGGTGAGGAGATTCATCGGCTTGCAGGGGGAGCCCGGTTTAGATAGGGTCGGGGATCTGCCTGCCCCAGGGTATGAAGGGAGGCAGGAATTCCTGGACAGAGCATCTCTAAGCCTGCACTGGAACTGTTTAGCTTGCTGTCACAGCTAGTTAAAAGGTCCCGGGGAAGCCAGGCACTTACAGTCCACCTACTCTGGAAGCAGATGCAGGAGTCTGTTGAGCCTAGGAGTTTAGAAGCAGCTTACGCAACACGGAGACTCTATCTCAAACAAACAAAAAGGCACTGGTTGTCAAACTAAACTGCCTTCCCCGCCCTCCTCCCCCCAACACAAAGAGGAAGAAGAATAAATTATGTAGTGGAGGTTGAGGCTTGCAGTACGGGGGGGGGGGGGGTGTCTCTGAAATATCATCCTTCCTGATGAAAATGCCCATAAAGGTCAAGTTTCACACAGAGATGACAGGAGAGAGACTGGATGGATCGTCCAGCAAGCCAGTTTTGTTTAGAACCAGTGGAAAGTAAAATTCAAATCCTAAGAGGAGCAGCCGGGTCTATCTCTGCGCCTGACTATGGACCTCCCTGAATAGTTAGGGTAAGTGTGCACACAGGAAGCCCAAGGAAGGCTGGTAATGAGGGCTTCTTAACGTGGGCAATGTGACACGGTGGAAGATTTAGAGATGGCAGTGGGCCGGAAAGTCCCTTGGAGGAGGAAACACTTGGTCTCTCTAAACATTGCATACTATCGTTTGAATGTGTGTGTCCCTCGAGTTCAGAGAGCTACTCTTAGGAGGTGAGACCTGTGGGAGGTGATTAGGTTCTACAGGGTTCCCTCTAGTGGGCGTGGGTGCCGTGTGTGTGTGTGTGGGGGGGGGGTAGGGGTGTGTGGAGAGAGAGGCAAGTTAGTTCACCCTGGGGAAGGAAGAATCTGTGCTGGGCTCAGGGGAAAGCTTCCTTCAGGCAGAGGTCTTTCTGGCAGCCCTGGCCAGCAGCCGCAGGACAGAATGTCTTCCTACATCTTCTTCATGCTCTGTGGAATGGCACGAGAAGCCACACCCTGATTCTTTGGTCAGTGTCACTGAGCTCTCAAAAAAGGTATGGTCCAAAGTAATGACGCTCACTATGCCCTGGAGATAAATTATGTCCCTCCTAAAGGTTCGAAGAAAGGAAAGCAGAAAACCCAAATGCTCCTATGGGCCCCATCTGCCTCTTTCCTGTTTGCTCTGGACATCGGAGCCTAAAGATGAACACCCAGGCTTGTCTCTTAGAGATACCGTGGGGGTGGGGGGAGGGCGACCGAACAGCCGAAGATAACCACGTGAGCAGAAAGCAGCTAGACTAACGAAGCATGAAAGACTGATGCACACAGCTCCGAGGGCAACAGTGAAGCAGGAAGGACCAGCCTTGGGAGGCCAACAGGCTTAAAGAGTAAGAGCCAGACTGGGCGGTGGTGACGACGCCTCTGATCCCAGCACTTGGGAGGCAGAGGCAGGCGGATCGCTGTGAGTTCGAGTTCTACAAAGTGAGACCAGTACAGCCAAGGCTACACAGAGACACCGTGTCTCGGGGGAAAACAAAAAGAAAAACAGAAGGAAAAAAAAAAAAACTGAGCCAGAAGAGGTTGAGGAGTGACCGCCCTGTAGTGTGGGGAGTGTGTGTGTGTGTGGTCAGGCAAGCTGCTTTGCTGGGAAATTCAGTGCAACTCAACATTAGCTTCAGTGTAAAAACTGTACAGATTTTTGTATGGCTGATGAGAGTTGAGAAGCCTTAAGGGGAGCCCAGGTATGGCTGAGCTTTGTGTAACCCCAGCAGAGGCAGGAGATTTGTTGATTGGCTGCGTGAGACCCTTTCCCTCTCCAAATTAAGTAAATAAAAAGAAGCTGGTGAAGGCGAGATAACTCAGTAGGTAAAGATACCAGCCTGCTAAACCTAACGAACTGGGTTCTATATCCCGGAACCACAGATGAAGGGCGGAAACCCAACTCCCCTCAAATTGTCGTCCGATTGCCACACCCACACTGTGGTTCGACTGCGCGTGCACACACAAACACAAAAATATAACCAAAAAAAGAAATTTCGTCAGCAGTTTATGGGCCATTATGCCTCACCCCCGAAACAAAAAACAAAAAAACAGGAGGCAGAGACAGGCAGATCTCTGTGAGTTCGAGGCCAGCCTGGTCAGAGAGTCCAGAACAGCTAAAGCTACACAGAGAAACCCTGTCTTGAGAAACAAAACAAAACAAAATAATAGTAATAATAAAAAAATTTAAAAGTTAACTGGGAGGCCTTGTGCCTCCTCGAGACTCCACCCACCTCCAAGGGCGGGGCAACGTCAGGGCCACTTCCGAGTATCCCGGAACCTCTTGCTGCTTAGCAACCCAGGAAGCCAGCAATGTTTTAGGGTCATAGGCTATGAATAACTGAGCACCGCTGCAGTTGGTGTTGGGTAACTGAGGTTTTCTAGGACTTTTCACGTTACTGGGATTTCTCTCCTTCCCAGCCAGTTGCCAGTAAAGTGATTGCATTTCCTTCACAGTATACCTATCTGCCATCCCAACTATTGTCAAGGAACTTTCCAGATCCCTCTTCTGCATCATCTGACCTTCATAAGGACACAAGCCAGCGCTGTGATAAGGGTGCCACGCTCCAAGCGTTGATGCTCTTAACCCAAAAGAGCCAATACAAGGGGCAATAGTTGGAAATTAGTATCTAGCATGTGAAGCCTCAGGGGACCAGGGAAGGAGGACCAGTCATGTAAGCCTTTACCCTAAGTGCTTTATTTTCCACACATTTTAATCCAATGCTTATGCAATCTTAAGTCCCTGAGGGGCCAGAGGTCCCACCATGCAAAAGAGCAAACAGACTCAAGACTTGGGAAAAGGCTGGGAGTGTGCGCACGCACGCGCGCCGATTTCTGTATTTGGGCTCCGCTGAGTGAGAAGGAATGTGTGAGATGAGGCGGTTCTGAAATGCTGGGGTAAGAATCCCATCTCATCTGGGCCTTGCTGGAACCATGCCGCAGGACTGCACCAAGCACCATTCAAAGAGTCAGGCCTCGCTCCAGGAACAGCCGCTTAAGTGCCTCTTCCAATTGCTGGTTCGTTCCCAGAAGTCCCTTCACCACCTGGGCTGCCCACTCGAAGTATTCCTGGACCCGATCTTCTGACCATCCTGCACATGAGCGGGGAGAGGAAACCTGCTCGCGTGATGCCAAGTCCGGCATTGTCTTTTGCCCGTTTCCCGGCGTGCTTTGGCACAAGGCCATAAGATGAGCTGCAATGGCCTGATCTGACAGTTTCTCCCTGACCCAGCAACTCTGTTCCCACCTTATGGTAGAAGATAGTTCTAGGAGGTTTAGTCTGAGGCATTAAGAGCACTCCCCTGCCCCTCCCCCCTTATTTCTGCGAACTAGACCAACTTGTGCTTTCAGAAGCGGGACCTCTCTTGCCCCTCCCCTCACAGCCAGGAGGGGAGCGTACCTCTAGGGGTGCAGCGATTCAGGTCCCTCAAATTGTACAGCTTGTCTGCCAGCTTCACCAGTTTGGCCCCTGGGCTGCTGTGGGGTGCGTGTTCCACCTGTAGCCGCTTTCTTTCCAGTTTGGGTAGAGTCTTGTCATCTGTTACCTCCTCCACCAGGCGCCGAACCTGTGCTCCAAAGTGCAGCTCAACCTCATCCAGGGTAGTGTCTGTGTCTTCTACGGTGTCGTGGAGCAGGGCGGCCTGGGGATAGGCTCCCATTCGGTTAGTGGGAGCAGCCTACCAGCTAAAGGGCGCCCCAGTGTTCAACAGTATTTTTGATCTCCCCCACACCGGCCTCCTAGCAGTGAAGGGTAAAGTTACCTGTAATACCACAATGTCAGTGACTCCCGCCTCATGGGTTAGGATCCGGGCTACACCTGACAGGGGCAAAGCAGAAGTCAAACTAGAGGGAGCCAGATGTAGTACCTCACCAGCTGGGTGACCTTGGGAAGTCCCTTACCTTCTTGGGATACGGACTGTACTAAGGAGACAACCCTGCCTACTGTCCCGGGTAAGGCTTACACGCACAACGCATGAAAAGTGCTTGACACAAAGCTTGGGACTCAAAGTAGGCGCTCAATAATTTATGCACCCTTGGTGTTTCCCGTCCCAGAAAGTCCCCACCCGCCACGCGCCGCGAGAACTGCTTCCCAACCGGCGCGCCCACCGATGGGGTGATTGATGTAGGGAGTCCCTTCCGGATCTTTCCGTCGCTGCTGTCGGTGTTTGTGAGCGGCGAAGTCAGCAGCCTCCAGCAGCTGAGCTGCCTCCGAGCCCATCGCGCAGGTGGCACGAGGGACTGAAGCCTGAGTCCGAACGGATCTCCTACAACGCCCTCTGGCGCATCGGAGGCTCGGAGACCCACGCTAATTCTAACAAGCTGTAATTCATTCGCCTTCTCAGGGACCCACCAGCTCGCTTAACATGCATGTGTGCGCTTGAGGTTTGCGTGTGGCGTGTGGAGGCTATTGGGCTCCACCTTAGTTCTGGAGACAAGGTCTCCTCCTTGAACCCGTAGCCCAGGTATCTAGCAAGACTTGCTACCCAAGGAATTGCACAGCTTTTCCTGTCTCCGCCTCGCCAGCACAGCAAGCACAGGTTGTCACCTCAAGCTTTTTATCAGGCTGTTGGGTTAATTTGGATGCAAGTCCTCCTCGTCCTTGTCGAGCAAGCGCTTTACCCGGTCTCAATAGAGGTTCCGTAAAGGCTGAGATCCTGGGCACAGAGGAGCGCCTTCAGCAATCACAGTGGCTGGTGCAGCGCACTCTGCTCCAGGGTCAAGAACCTAGTGTCCTGGTTCTCTGAGAACCAGCAGTCTGTACAGAAAAGGGAGATAAAACAAGAACAACGCGATGGCTTCAGGGAATACTGAGTGTGGAGCAGGAAGGCTCAGGTGGCCGAGGGACAGTGGAGAAAGCCCATTTCATCTGGCCTGGGAGTCAGAGACAGCTTCTTCCAGGAGAAAGGGGCGATCTACCTCCTGTCAGCACCCAGAACGTTCTCAAAGCGCTCCAAACATAGTTCTCCCCCAGGGCCAGTCCCTGTTACCATGGGCATCTGAACCTTCCAGTTGGGCTCTAGAGAACTGGGTCCTGCCTAACTGCTTCAGATTGGGCTCCTGGGAGGCAGCACTGTTTCTACAGAAACGTTTGCACTGTAAGGGAGCCTGCTTCAGCTCCCAGCCTTCTGCTGTGCGTCTCATCCCCGCCGGCTCAGGAGCATAATGCTGTGTAACGTGGGTCGGCTGGAATAACACTTCACTCTTTACTTGCCAGTGAGCGGTGGGTCTTCTGGGGAAACCCCCTGCCTCAGTGTTGGCAGCTCTGAAGTATGAGGGGTAAGTCAGCAAGACCTTGGGATCTCCCCGAAGGGAAGAATGGCTCAACTTCTCTCTCTCTCTCTCTCTCTCTCTCTCTCTCTCTCTCTCTCTCTCTCTCTCTCTCCTTCTCTCCTAGCAATCCTACCCTCTGAGCATTTCCTTCCTTCTGCTTAGGAAATCATAGGCAGTTTGGAGCCAAAGGTTTCACGTTTCCCAGCAGACGGTAGGAATCCAGTCACTCATGTCTCCCTAGAAGCCTGTGATGGAGAACTTTTCCACCCCCGCGAGTCTTGGGATTTTAATTTCAGGCTCCATATTGCCTGTGGGCCATGGCTTAGGACACACACTGGATTCCTAGGACTGAGACTGAGGCAGAGGTGACTTCTCATGGGCCCCCAGCGAAGGAGCCCAGGGTCTCTGCTGACAGGCCTGTGTGTGGGGCTACTTTTCAGTTGGACAAACCTTGCCCAGCCAACCGACCTATCAGGTACAATACTTCCCCTACCCTCTGAGGGGCATTTAGGCTACTGCGAGAGCAAGCTGATGGTGACGGTGAAGCTTCCGCGCCTCTTCTGGGAGGGACCTGGATCTCATTTTGCACTTTGAGCAGGGTGGAGGGAATGTGAATAATCCCCCCCCCACCTCCCACCCCCGCCTCTATAGACTTCTTGCTTCTCCCCAGCACTGGCTCACCACCCCCATTTGTGCCAGACCACACGGGACGCCGAAGGCCGCCACTACCCCGGTTTTTTCTGCCCCCGCCTCTCTGATACTGCCGAGGAAGCCTACTGTTGCCACCTGCAGGCTACCGGGGCTTCCTGCTGTACCCTGGATGAATTTGAGGGTCTTTACCAAGTAAACTTGTCTACTCTCCAGCCCCCACCCATCTTCAGGTGAGAACTCCAGTCCCAGATCCACACACCGTTGACGGGCTGCTTCAGTCTGTCTTGGGCTCTGGTTTTGAACTCGGCTGCGGGAGGCTTGTTACTGAGCGGTTTGGACTGTGTCAATAGAGAGGATCTTGTAGTCCATGGACACATTGTAGTAGGGTGTTTAACTCTGAATCTAACCGCGCATGTCTTTAAGGTACTTGCAAACTCCCAAATGTGTTTGCACTCTGTATTAATCACGCGCTTTCTCCGGACTTGCTGGGCTTTGTAAGCCCTGACTTGTCGCAGCCAGCGTACGATCTTGCTTTCTCCTCTCTCCCACAGGGGGCCAGGCCCGCTCCTAGCACTGGGCCTCTACAGTCTACTGCTGATGGCACTGATGACCGCAGACTTCGTGCACTTCTGCCGTGGTCGGGGACGGAGAGAAAGACAAAACTCTAGTGGCCGCCGTCTTTCCTATAGGGCTTCCACCGCGCGCCCTCTACAGGTCCCAGTGGGAATAGATTAGGAGCTGCTCAAGCGTCCTTTCTGCGCAGGCGCAACGCGGCCGAGCACCCCGCCCTCACACAGACGCAACTTCTTCTTTCTTGGCCTCGCCTTCTTTAGCGTAGCTCTGACGCCTAGCTGGGGCGGGGCAGCCACCGGCATCTTCCCCAGCCTAGGCTCACCTTTGCTCCGGAGCCTGCGCTGCCCCTGGAGCTCACCTTCATGATGACTGTGAGTGGTCCTGGGACCCCCGAGCCCCGACCTTCTGTCCCCGGGGTGTGTACTGATCCTCCAATGGCATCTCCCCTTCGCACATGCGCCTTC
The DNA here is from genome assembly GCF_964271855.1 of Acomys minous. Classification (NCBI taxonomy): domain Eukaryota; kingdom Metazoa; phylum Chordata; class Mammalia; order Rodentia; family Muridae; genus Acomys; species Acomys minous. The sequence goes on along the minus strand of NC_140484.1, from coordinate 115,812,596 downwards.
TCACCTGGCCGCGGTCGCCTCCTTCTAGCCCTCCAAGGGACTCGCCCAGGACTCCTCTCCCAGCCACGCTACTCTGCCCATCGCCTTTCTCTCCACAGGCCAGCTCCGCCGAGCAGCTGCGGAAGGAGGGCAACGAACTGTTCAAATGCGGAGATTACGAGGGAGCGCTGACCGCCTACACCCAGGCTCTGAGTCTCGGCGCGACGCCCCAGGACCAGGCCATTCTGCACCGGAACCGGGCTGCTTGCCACCTCAAGCTGGTGAGGGGGGTCGGGTTGCTCTAACCTGGTTCTACCTGGGCCTGGGATTGCCCATAGCCGCAGCTGTTTGCACACCAGCTGGGCATTTCCTTACCAACGCGCTTGCCAGAGGTCTTTGGGCATCAGTGGTGGGGGGATCGGGTGGCTCAGGAGACCAAAGGTGCCTTTGCTACTCTATTAGTTCTTCTCAGGCTCCCCATCTTTCTCTTACAGGAAGATTACAATAAAGCAGAATCCGAGGCATCCAAAGGTAGGGAGGGTGTGTGGGCCTCGCATGGAGCTGTGGGTCTTCTATGGTCGGCAAGGACTCTGGGACCACTGGGCCATCTCTTTCTTTCTCCTCCTCCCTTGGTCCCAGACACTCCTCTTTCTACTTGCTTTCCCACGTCTTCGGCCTTTCCTTTTCTGCAGCTGCCCTCACCTTTTCTGAGGCTGAAGCACCGAGCACCACATTCGTAACCCCCCACCTTCCTCTGGCCCCTCAAGATCTTTCCCTCCTGCTCTTGCCTGGAGACGGTGGCCTCATGGGTGCTGACAGAGCTCCTGTTTGTGCTCAGCCATTGAAAAGGACGGTGGGGACGTCAAAGCGCTTTATCGCCGAAGCCAAGCCCTCGAGAAGCTGGGCCGCCTAGACCAGGCCGTCCTTGACCTGAAGAGATGCGTGAGCCTAGAACCGAAGAACAAAGTTTTCCAGGAGTCCCTGAGGAACATTGGGGGCCAGATTCAGGAGAAGGTATGTGACAGACCAAGAGAAGTTGGGTCACTGCCTGGGTCTGGGTCAAGGCAGTGTGGGCACAGTGTTCCAGACATCAACAGGGCTCATGTTGGAGGAAATCAAACTAAAAGCATGGTTGTTTGGTGTATGTAAAAGTTTCTACCCATGGCAGGGAGTGAGGCAGATAGGTAGAGGGTGTGGCTGTGGGTGTGTGGGCTCTTCCAGCCACTGGGGGGGGGGGTGGTGTGTGGATTGGTGTGACTCCTGTTAGGCTGTGCTTTGGCACACCGAAGTTGTAAATGAACAGCTGGTGATCTCGTTAGCTCAGACTGACCTGAGACTCACTACATACCCGAAGCTGGCCTTGAACCTCTGATGCTCCTGCTTCCAAAAACATTTTGTTGTTGTTCTTCGAGACAGGGTTTCTCTGTGTAGCCTTGGCTGTCTTGGTCTCACTTTGTAGACCAGGTTGGCCTCGAACTCACAGAGATATCCACCTGCCTCTGCTTCTGGAGAGCTGGGATTACAGGCGTGTGCCACCGCATCTGGCTCCAAAAAACATTTCTGGTTTTGCTTCTTTTAGAGAGGGGTCTTATGAGACCCAGGCTGGTCCTGGATTTGCAGTGTACCTGTGGATGGCCTTGACTTCCTGCCTACACCTCCCAAGTGTTGGAGTTTCAGGCATCCGGCTTTTACTTTAGTCTTGTTTATAGTAAGAGAAACTTGGAACTTGCCTAAATGCCCAGCAAGGAGAGAAAAACTAAACAGACTAGGTCAATGCTGTCTTTTCTGAGAAGTGGATTGTGTGTGATCATACAGAGGGCAAAATCTGCAGTAATACATATAGCTCCATGCCTGAACTAGCAACCTTTACAGTACATCGTGTCTGGGGACATTTGGGTGAATAAGTGTAAGTACAATGAAAAATATTAAAGTTGTACATTAAAAGGCCTGTTAAAAGCCAGGCAGTGGTGGTGTACATCTTTAATCCCAAAACTTGGGAGTCAGAGGCAGGTGGATCTCTGTGAGTTCAAGACCAGCCTGATCTACATTTAAAAAGAGAGAGCAAAAGTGTGCTTGTATGTGTGTTGTACTTATCAAAATGATAACATTGGAAAAAGAAAATGGAGCCGGGCATGGTGGCGCACGCCTTTAATCCAGTGCTCAGGAGGCAGAGGCAGGTCAGCCTGGTCTACAAAGCAAGTCCAGAACTGCCAGGGCTACACAGAGAAACCCTGTCTCAAAAAAAAAAAAAATATATATATATATATATGTGTGTGTGTGTGTGTGTATATATATATATATATATATATATATATATATATATATATATATATATATATAAAAGAATGGAAGTAAAAAGGCTTTCCAAAAAAAAATACTTTGGTTTAACACACACACACACACACACACACACACACACACACACACACCAAACGGCACGTTAGCAGCTTCCCCACAGCCTTCCTGGCCTCTTGTAAGCCATGATCAAGTCCAGTGTCATAGCAGCATGTTTGTGCTGTACTGCTGTAGTATAGCTGACCCTACTGGGAGTGGGTTTCCTTGTGCCTAACAAGATGCCTCCCCTTCTGGAGGCTCTTCCTTTAGCATCAGCAGGCCCTGCTGCCCAAGCAGGAAGTAGTTCAGAGAGCAAAACAGCCCCGGGAAGTTTAAGAGGAGATGCCTGGCAAGTCTGTTCCTGCCTGCCGTGGTTGCTAGCTGTTGGCTCTGAGCTTCCGAGCCTCCCAGGGAGGAGAGCCAGGGAGAACTCATAGGAAAGACAACGTGTCTGATCAAGAAAGGAGATTTAGTCTGTGCTTTGTCGCCTTGTCACAGGTGCGGTACATGTCCTCGACAGATGCCAAAGTAGAACAGATGTTTCAGATACTCTTGGACCCCAAAGAGAAAGGCACAGAGAAGAAGCAGAAGGTACGGGTCCTGCAGTGGGCCATTAGAGCTCCTGCGCACACACCCCTGTGCTCACCAGTGTGGGCCTCAGGTTGTGCCTCGGACGCTTGGGGATTGGGTCTTTAGAGTGAAGCAAGGAAGCAGTGTTTGCAGAGCACCTTGGTGGCCACTCTGGAACCAGGAGGTGCCGTACAGTGTGACTGAGGTGCCGTCCTTGCTCTCGAAGCCCCGCTGGGGACCCCGCTTTAACCGTAGCTGTCCTTTCTACCTGAGGAGAGGGGAGCTGAAGTCCCACGAGATCGAATTTACGGCTGGCGCCTCTCGGATGCTAAGGAGAAGCGGTGGGGCCCGGAGCTCAGGGCTAGCCCCACCCTTGGATGTTTGCAGTGTGCACATCCGAATGCACGCTTCCTCTGCCGTAGGCTTCTCAGAACCTTGTGGTACTGGCCCGAGAGGATGCTGGAGCTGAGAAGATCTTCCGGAGCAATGGAGTTCAGCTCTTGCAGCAGCTGCTGGACACGGGAGAGACGGACCTCATGCTGGCCGCCCTGCGCACACTGGTTGGCATTTGCTCCGAGCACCAGTCACGGGTAGGTGGTGTGGAGAGGGCTGTGTGTCTGCCCATTAACTCCCCACCTACCTCTTCCATTCCTCCTCTTGTTCCCAAAACAGCTTAGAGCAGAGATGGGAGACACACAACTAGAGGGGACTCACACACCGTAGGATGGAGTAGGGCCAGAAAGGACAAACACAGAGGCACACCCTGAACATCACTTTACAGGGATACCTGGTCACTGGGCCACCCAGGCTTCTCAGAAAGGGGCTTTGTCTGTCTAAGCGTCGGGCTCTCCTTTTCCTCTGGAGAGGAGAGATAACAGTGATATCACCAACAGCCTTAGAGACAGTGACCTGATGAGCAACATGGGCTGTTGTCCTGGTACATTGTGGCAGGAATGGCCCGTGCTGGCCTTGCCCGTGCTGGCTGGACCCAGGAGATGGGGACTTGGTCTCTGGTTGATTAGTGTGTTTTTATGTGTATGGACGCATTTATTTAGAGTCAAGGTCCCTGAACTCATGGCCCCTCTGGGACGGCAGCATGTGCTGCCATGCTGGGCTCCTCCATTGCTTTTAGAGGAAGCTCCAGTCCCAAGAAAGGTAGACGGTGACATTGTCAGTGAACTCTGTTGAGGCCAAGCCTGGGCTATATTTCCAATAGTCAAAGCGTGCTGTCCCATAGCAAGCTGTAGCTCCCACAGGTCTGTGGGAGCTGGGATGAGCTCACCAGGCCTCCCAGGTTCTTGGGCTTACCAGAGAGAGCTGGAGAGGCCTTGTAGGTCTGCCTATGCATGGTCACACCCTCAGGGGTATACAGACCTCAGTTCTGGGTTTGGGAAGGAGCTGGCATCAATCAGGAAACTCTGTCTGAGGTGCACATCCTTCTGGAGGAGACATGAGATCAAATAGCCACTCCTGGGGCTGTCTTCTCCTGAGCTACAGAGAATTCTGGATGAGGGCTCTGGAATGTCTCCTCCTCCTCTTCCTCCTCCTCCTCCTCCTTGTTTTCAGCCACTGTCTCAATATGTGGCCTTGGCTATCCTAGAACTGGCTGCTATCCGGTCTCTGTCTAGGATTGCAAATGATGCCACCACTACCAAAATGGGATGCTTTCTTTAGATCTTTTCTACCAGGAAGCATGGCTTGACCCCAGGTCACACCATGAGACAGACCTACTTTCCTTTTCACCCAGGTGTTTGCTCACTTTCCGGCCAAGCTCACTGACATACTGTTAGGCATCAGCGTCGCCGCCCTTTACCAACCAGAGCTCTGTCCATCTGTTCCACCCTAGACAGTGGCCACCCTGAGTGTCCTGGGAACGCGGAGAGTAGTCTCCATCCTGGGCGTTGAAAACCAGGCCGTGTCGCTGGCAGCCTGCCACCTGCTGCAGGTGATGTTTGATGCTCTCAAGGAAGGCGTCAAGAAAGGCTTCCGAGGCAAAGAAGGCGCCATCATCGTGGGTGAGTGGAAGCAGGTCTGGGCCTTCGGATGGTTCTGTCCTAGAGGTGTAGATGAGGCTGGACCCGCCCAGCCTCATCTTTCAGGATGAGGTTTGCAGCTCCAGGTTGTTCAGGGATGTGGCCTAGTGGTTATAGGGTACCCTAGAGTCTTTTGTTTCGTGTTGCTGAGACAAGATCTCCCTGTGGAAGTGAGGCTGGCTTAGAACTTGCCGTGTAGCTCTTGGACCCTCGATCTGTTTGCCTCGGCCTCCCAAGTACTGACGTCATAGGTTTGTGTTTCTGCCCCCCCAGCTTTTCCTTTGGAATCTGATAACCAAGATGCTTGAGGAGAAAGCTGGGCTCAGCTTAGGACCCAGCGGGGAAGCCTCCTTTGCCTGCCTTTCTCTGTCTCTTGAGGAGTTCAATAGTCACACAGGGCTGGGTCACGGTAGAGCCCACTAATGTAACTTTCCCTGTTGTGCTGTTTTGTCTCTGTGTGGAAGACTGAACCCATAGAGTCGCGGCCATTGATCACTAGTGTGTATACTGTTGCCAGATCCTGCCCGGGAGCTCAAGGTCCTCATCAGTAACCTCTTGGAGCTATTGACTGAGGCGGGGGTCTCCGGCCAAGGACGTGACAATGCCTTGACCCTCCTCATTAAAATGGTACCCCGGAAATCTCCGAAGGACCCCAACAATAGCCTCACGCTCTGGGTCATCGATCAAGGTAAGGTGGTGCAGTTTAGAAAACTTGCTTGGGCGGCCAAAGCCTACTTTTCTGTAGAAGTGACCAGATGTGCTGTCCCAAGCTGTCCTCCTGTGGCCCTTGGAACCCCTGTGAGGAGCTCTGAGACCCACCTGTGTGTGTCATGTGTGTGAGTGTACAAATGCATGTACACTGTATAGTCCTTAAGAAGGTCAATAGAAAGGCTGTGTCACTTTTCTCTAGCTGATGTCTCTGCATGTGCGTGTGTGCATGCTTGCGTGCGTGCGTGGCGTACCTGTGTTCTGCGGAAGTCAGGAAAACAAGCAGAGGTTGGAGGCTGGGCATGGCAGAGGCAGGTGGATCTCTGTGAGTTCAAGGCCAGCCTAGTCTACACGGACAAACTCTGCCTTAAAAAACAAACAAAACAACAACAACAATAATAAATAAATAAATAATAAAAAAACAAGTAGAGGTTGGCTTTTTCCTTCTACTACATGGGTCCCAGGGATTAAATTTAGGTCGTCAAAGTTGGTGGCAAGCACCTTTACCTGCTGAGCCATCTGACTGGCCTGTTTGAAGTTAGTATGTGTGTGTGTGTGTGTGTGTGTGTGTGTGTGTGTGTGTGTATGTGTGTGTATACCTCACTATTACACTTGGAGAGAAAGACACCTAAATCATAGCATAGCAATTTACACTTCTCGTTTTCCAAAAAGATAAGAAAGGACTTGCAAGGGCCCTGCCCAGCAGCCCCCTGCAGTGACCCTTTGACCCCACTTTTGCCTTCCCCGAGGACTCACACTTGCCATGCCCTGTTTGAACTCTGACCTTCCTGGCTGAGAGAAGTGGCCTTGCTTTTCTCTGCACCTCCTGGGATGTCTCTACCTTTAGGGAGTTGGCCCCAGTGCTCTATCGTCTAAATGGGGTATCTTTCCAGGTCTGAAAAAGATTCTGGAGGTGGGGGGCTCCCTGCAGGATGCTGCCGGGGAGCTCACGGTGACGGCAAACAGCCGCATGAGTGCCTCCATCCTCCTCAGCAAGCTGTTCGATGACTTGAAGTGTGACGCTGAGAGGGAGAACTTCCACCGACTCTGCGAGAGCTACATCAGGTGAGGGAATGTGCTTCCCCCCCCACGGCCAGGGGTGCCAGCGGGAGAGCTGACCGGCTTTCGGCATGGAGGGGGGACTAGTAAGCTAAAGCTATCCCAGAGCCCCCCACCCCACGTCTTGGTTACTTTTCTACTGCTGTGAAGAGACACCGTGACCAAGGCAACTTATAAAAGAGTCAGTTACAGAGGGTGAATAGAATTCATAGCCAGCATGGCAGCCAGTAGGCAGGCATGGTATGGTGCTGGAGAGAGAGAGCGAGAGAGAACACCAACTCAGAACTGAGTGGGCTACACACGCCTTCCCCGCCGAGGCCACACCTCCTAATCCTTCTCAAACAGTTCCACCAACTATAGACCAGCCGTTCAAATTCATGACCAGACCCTATGGCTTTGAGACTGGCCTTGAACTCCTGGGCTCCAGAGTAGCCAGGACATGTAGTTGTATGCTACTGTGTCTGGCCCAAATCCTACTGCTCGCTCCAAAGTGACTGTACCAGGAAACCTTTTTCAAGTTGATTTGTTGATACCACAACCAAATGTGTCATGTACAACAAATGAGTGAGGTACTTACTGGGTTTCTCTTATAACCCATGAACTAACCATGACAGTCCACCCTTGAGGAGTTGACAGCTGAGGGGAAGTGACTGACAGTGACTTTCAGTGAGGTGAGCTGAAGCAGGACAGGAAAGGAATGGCGCAAGGCGATGTGTGTGAGAGTAACCTGTCTGGGGGTATGTCACCAGCTAGGCTCAAGCAAAGGGGAGTTAACGGAGATCGGGAATTGCTGCTGTGGTGGCATGGTCAAGTCTTCCCCTTGGCAGCTTTTCTTGCTGTTTCTGCCCAAGTTGCACCAAGTGCCCACCCACTAAGGGGAGGTGAAGAGGCCCCTTACGTGTGCTTTGGCATGACCGCTCTAACTCTGTGCCCCTTAGGAGCTGGTTTGAGGGCCACGGGCTGGCCGGGAAGCTGCGAGCCATCCAGACAGTGTCCTGCCTTCTGCAGGGCCCATGCGACGCTGGCAACCGGGCCTTGGAGCTGAACGGTGTCATGGAGAGTGTGATCGCTCTGTGCGCCTCCAAGCGGGAAGAAGAGCAGCTGGTGGCGGTGGAGGCGCTGATCCACGCAGCTGGCAAAGCCAAGCGGGCCTCATTCATCACTGCCAACGGCGTCTCGCTGCTCAAGGACCTCTACAAGTCCAGCGACAGGGACAGCATCCGCATCAGAGCACTAGTGGTGAGGTGGGAGGCCTGGCTGGGCAGCCAGACCTGGGTACTGGTCAGTTGGTGTCTCCTGGGGGCAGTCTCAGCACTTGAGGTGGAAGTACACACAGGACCTTGCTAGGGTTGCAGGTGTGGGCCTGTCACTGCAGGGTGCCTCATACTGTCCCCTTACTGGTTGAAAAGCCTATGGAAATGCAGCGACTGTATGTTTGGGGCCTCTCTAGGCATCCATGAACCAGCCTGAGTAGTCATCACTGAAGGGTCGGCTTCTCCTCCTCTTGCCATTGTCCCAGTTTGTTTTCTATTGCTGTGACAGACATCACAAACTTGGAGAGGAAGGCTTTGTTTCATGTGACAGCTTATATCGAAAGGGGAAGGCAGGGCAGGAACTTAGGGCAGGAACCTGGAAGCAGGAACTGAAGCAGGTTCCATGAAGGAATGCTGCTCACTGCCTTGCTCCTCGCGGCTTGCTCAGGTTGCTTTCTTGTACACCTCAGAACCACCTTCCCAGAGATGGCACCAACCACCAGTGGCCTGGGCTTTACCACAGGCTAACCCGCTGCAGGCAATTCCTCAATTGACATTCCTTCTTCCTAGACGACTCCAGCTTGTTTAAAGTTAGCGAAGAAACCAGCTAGCACAGGCAGTTAGACCTGGTTTCTTCTGACTTGTAAGAATTTAGATTGGGATCATCTAAACTGAGTCCAGCTGGCTAATTCTAAATACACACTTTTTTCACCATTAAAAAAAAAAAATTTAGGCTATGGCTAAAGTGCTTTTTGTTTTTCTTGGAGCCAGGGTCTTACGTAGCCCAGGCTGGCCCCAAACTCATTATAGACCCGAGGCTGGCCTTAAAGTTTTGATCATTCTGCCTTTGCCTTCCTAGGGCTGAGGTTCCAGGTGTGAACCACCATGTCTGGGACAAAGCGCTTTCTGTGTGACAGGAAAGGGACAGAAGGCGTCTCAGTATAGAGTGGGAATGAGCGGGAGGGGCAGAGGCTCAGGGTGCGAGGGTGGCCGCCTCAGTGGGTGACTGCTGCCTAACAGTCCATGTGTCATCCGTGTGGAGGTTGTTGATTAATGTCCGTGGTCCTCCAAGAGCCATGACAGAGCGCCCAGGAGGGACCTCGGGCCAGGGAGGAGAGGCAAGCCGTTGTCTCCATCCTAGGCACCAAACAACTGGCCTTGTCCTCTTCCTCCAGGGACTCTGTAAGCTCGGGTCAGCTGGAGGGACTGACTTTAGCATGAAGCAGTTTGCTGAGGGCTCTACGCTCAAACTGGCCAAGCAGTGCCGAAAGTGAGTCATATTTCTCCATTTCTGGGACAGACCTTAAGAGAGGGTGTGGAGCCGGAGAGATGCTCGGCGGGTGAGAGGGCGAGGGGCCTGGGTTGGAATCCCGGGCACCCCTATTAAAAAGCTGGGTGTGGTTACCCACGGGCCTCTGGCTGTGGGGGGCAGGGATAAAAGGAACAGCGGGGCTTGCCCCCTGCCAGCCTAGGGTCAGCTGCAGAGGGAGACCCTCCTCCGAGAGAGTAAGACAGGGCAGGGCGCTGACATCATCCTCTGGGGCGTGGACGCACATGCAATTTCTAAAGGGTGTGAGTGGAAGGTGGGGCTTCCTGTTTCCTGGTGTCTATCCCAGGCAGGGGCTGCTTTCCCTTAGACAGATCCTCCTAGATCCTCACTCACAGGGAGACCCAAGCCTCTGGCTCACCTCTATGTCCAGGCTTTCCTTCCTTCCCCCACTATTTGCTGCTGTACTTTAGTGTTTTGGTTTGGTTTGGTTTTTGAGATAGGGTCTTATCACTAAGTCCAGGCTAGCCTTGAACTTGTGACCCTCCTGCCTCTGTACCCCTGAGTACCGAGTTTATAGTACTAGTATGTTTGGCTCCCACTTCACACCTCTGATGGTCATCTACTGTCATACACGTCCCCTAGGTGGCTGTGCAACGACCAGATTGATGCGGGCACTCGGCGCTGGGCGGTGGAAGGCCTGGCTTACCTCACCTTTGATGCTGACGTAAAGGAAGAGTTTGTGGAGGACGAGGCTGCGCTGAAGGCCCTGTTCCAGCTTAGCAGGGTAGCTCCGGGGGTTCCCGCTCTCAGCCTAGGGGCAGGATCTAGGATAAGAGCTTAAGGAGCAGGTCTCACCGCCGTCCCTTGTGGACCCAGGAAAGCAGAGCTGGCTGCACTGCTTGGCCTCAGTGCCTACAGTGTCTGGAAACGCAGTTGCCCTGACTGAGTTAAGGAGCCAGGGTTGTGAGCTCTGAGTCAGGGGTTAGGGCAGGTTCCCAGTGTCCCCCTAGGTCCCAAGTGGGGCCAGGAGGGTGGGACGGAGGCTCAGCTTGGCTGCACCACACTGGGACTGCTGTGCTGAACGCCCTTCTCTCCCGGCAGTCCGAGGAGAGGTCGGTGCTCTTTGCAGTAGCCTCAGCACTGGTCAACTGCACCAACAGCTACGACTACGAAGAGCCTGACCCCAAGATGGTGGAGCTGGCCAAATATGCCAAGCAGCATGTTCCTGAGCAGCATCCCAAGGTACGGGTCTGCGAGGAGGGCCTATTGCTCAGGCGTCCCGACCGTTGCTGGCGGCAGTTGAGCTGGGCAATCGGTCCTCATCAGAAAGCTTTCTTTTAAGCTGCCTATCACAGCTACTCGGTTCTCCCGTGTTCAGCAGTCTCTGCTGTAAAAAGAGCCCACATTTCCCTATCTGGTCAGCCAGGGCCTCCTCCTGAATCTCCTCCTCTTGCAGGACAAACCAAGCTTTGTGCGGGGCCGTGTGAAGAAGCTGCTGGCGGCAGGTGTGGTGTCAGCCATGACGTGTATGGTGAAGGCAGAGAGCCCTGTGCTGACGAACTCCTGTAGGGAGCTACTCTCCAGGTAAGCCAGCTTGCCGCTCCTAACTCCTGTCTCAGCCTGTAGTGGGCAGATAGGAGTGGATGCTGTGCTGTGTGAGTTACAGGTGCTTGGCTGGCATCCTTGGCTTAACTTAAGAATGAAATGTCTGCCTGCCTGCCTGCCTGCCTGCTGCCTGCTGCCTGCCTGCCTGCCTGCCTGCTGCCTGCCTGCCTGCCTGCCTGCTGCCTGCCTGCTGCCTGCCTGCCTGCCTGCCTGCTGCCTGCCTGCTGCCTGCCTGCCTGCCTGCCTGCTGCCTGCCTGCCTGCCTGCCTGCCTGCCTGCTGCCTGCCTGCCTGCTGCCTGCCTGCCTGCCTGCCTGCCTGCCTGCTGCCTGCTGCCTGCCTGCCTGCCTGCCTGCTGCCTGCCTGCCTGCCTGCCTGCTGCCTGCCTGCTGCCTGCCTGCCTGCCTACCTGCCTGCTGCCTGCTGCCTGCCTGCCTGCCTGCCTGCTGCCTGCCTGCTGCCTGCCTGCCTGCCTGCCTGCCTGCTGCCTGCCTGCCTGCTGCCTGCCTGCCTGCCTGCCTGCCTGCTGCCTGCTGCCTGCCTGCCTGCCTGCCTGCTGCCTGCCTGCCTGCCTGCCTGCCTGCCTGCCTGCTGCCTGCCTGCCTGCCTGCCTGCTGCCTGCCTGCTGCCTGCCTGCCTGCCTGCCTGCCTGCTGCCTGCCTGCCTACCTGCCTGCCTGCCTGCCTGCCTGCCTGCTGCCTGCTGCCTGCCTGCCTGCCTGCCTGCCTGCCTGCCTGCTGCCTGCCTGCCTGCCTGCCTGCTGCCTGCTGCCTGCCTGCCTGCTGCCTGCTGCCTGCTGCCTGCCTGCCTGCCTGCCTGCCTGCTGCCTGCCTGCCTGCCTGCCTGCCTGCCTGCTGCCTGCCCGCCCGCCCGCCTGAGCCTTGGGCCCCACCTGCCCACCATGTCTTCTCTCTGCAGGGTCTTCCTGGCTTTGGTGGAAGAGGTGGAGGATAGGGGCACCGTGGTTGCCCAGGGAGGGGGCAAGGTAAGCTGGTTTCTGACCCCTTCCTCATCTCGAGCCACCCATAAAACATAACGCGGTGGCTGCTGGCCTTGGAGGATACTATCTGTGACCAGCAGGAACTTCTGCCAGTGGAGTGTGATGCTGATGTGGACAGGCTCCTCAGAGTCCCTCAGCCCATAAAAAATCCCAAGTTTGTCTCCTTTTCCGTCTGTGGCCCCAGGGCCTTGTGCAACCCATGTTTAGCATCTAATAGGTGGTTGAGGGCGGTTTGGGTAGTTTTAACGAGAGAGCTCAGAGTGAGGTAGAGTCTGAGCAGGGAGCATTCTCAGGCCCAAGAAGACAGAGGGAAGGCGCAGTCGGGAGCGATGGCTTGGACCTTGTGCTCTAAGGCCTAGACTGGGCATTGACAGGGCTGGGACGTCTCTGACAGGCTCTGCTCCCGCTGGCGCTGGAAGGCACCGATGTCGGGCAGACAAAGGCAGCCCAGGCTCTTGCCAAGCTCACCATCACCTCCAACCCAGAGATGACCTTTCCTGGAGAGCGGGTACGTGTCTCCTTGCACCTTGCTTCCTTCTTATGCCCTGATGCCCCCTGGCCCCGGGCTCCCTCTCATTATCAACGGGAAATGGCAGTTTTGCTGAGTCCTGGGGTAGGGGACAGCCATAGAGAACACCACTGTCTCGGGTGGGCTCCCTGCTGTGGGTCAGTGGGGTTGGGGGGTGGGGAGCCACTGCAATTAGCACTGACAGGCAGAATATGCGTCACAGATCTATGAAGTGGTCCGGCCCCTCGTCTCTCTGCTGCACCTCAGCTGCTCAGGCCTGCAGAACTTTGAGGCCCTCATGGCCTTGACGAACCTGGCAGGGATCAGCGAGAGGCTCCGGTGAGGTCCCTTGGGAGCTTGGCGTGGGGGTTTAGACAAGGCCCGGTTCCTCACTCTACAGCTTGGAAAACAGTTCCTAGTCATTCTTTGTGCCTCACAGTGACTCCTCTGCAGCACACAGCAAGAGTCACGCCAAGGGTGGTACCAGGGTGGCACAGGGTGAGGACACCACAGGCTCTGCAGTCAGACTGCCTGGGGTTCAAATCTGCCAGCAGATACAGAACCCAGGCGGTTAGGTTCTGAGGCCTCCACTTCCTCCTCCTCTCCCCAGGCTGCTGACACTCATCGGCTCACTATATAAGTCTTTAAGTGATTCTGCCTCAGTTTCCCCTCTGTGAGCTAAGCATGTAAATCCGGAGGTGGTGGCATGGAAAGTTCACTGGAGAAAATGCATATGCAAGGCTTTAGCAGGCAGGAGTGGGTGTGGTGGCTCATGCCAAGAGAGGTCGAGGGAGGAAGCGTGCTATGAGTTCTAAGCCAGGCTAGGCTATAAACTGTCTCAAAAGCCCTCCCACCCCTACCCAAAAAGCCCTTAGTTCCTAGGTACCTGCCCCTGGCAGCAATCAGTGTGTATCATCTGTTCTTACTAATTGTGACCCCCGAACACATTACTCACCACCCAGCCCAGTGGCCCCTGTGGCAAAGTTAGGGTAACCACCTCTGCACTTTCACCGTGGAGGAAAGCAAGCATTAAGTAAGATGAGTCAAGCGTCACGGGGTTATATGAGTGTTAGGCGAAACAGTTCAAGCAGCTCGGTCAGGGTCGGGTCAGCGCTCAAACGATGGATGCTCGCGTAGCCCCCACCACAAGCCACCCTGCTCTGATCACCTCCAGCATGCCTAACAGCCACAGACGGCTAGAAGGCCCTGCAGTTTATAGCTCGCCCAGGAAGGTCTTTGGACCACGTGGGGTGAGCGTGGCAGGTTATGGACGTGGGGACTCTGACCGTGCAGACCCTTGCAACTTTGTCCCGCAGACAGAAGATCTTGAAGGAGAAGGCCGTGCCCATGATTGAGGGCTACATGTTCGAGGAGCACGAAATGATCCGCCGGGCAGCTACCGAGTGCATGTGTAACTTGGCCATGAGCAAAGAGGTAAGGGTTAGTCTAGCTGGTCCCCAGGACAGGGATGCGAATGGCCCCCGGGCCCCCGGGCCCCCGCTGGCACGGTCCTTTCCTCCATCTGATCACAGGTGCAGGATCTCTTTGAAGCCCAGGGCAATGACCGGCTGAAGCTGCTGGTGCTGTACAGCGGGGAGGACGATGAACTACTGCGGAGAGCCGCTGCTGGCGGCCTGGCCATGCTCACCTCCATGCGGCCCTCACTCTGCAGCCGCATCCCACAAGTGGTCAGTGCCTGCCCTCGGTCGGGGAGGGACCCCTACCTAGTGGTATCGCTGCTCTGTGGGGGAGGTCCTAGGATAGCGATGTGTTTCCTGGCGGGGTTGCGCCTGTGGCTGGGTCTTCACACGCACCATTTCCTACAGACCACACACTGGCTGGAGATCTTGCAGGCCCTGCTGCTAAGCCCCAACCAGGAGCTGCAACACCGGGGCACTGTGGTAGTGCTGAACATGATGGAGGCCTCGAAGGAGATCGCCAGCACCCTGATGGAGAGTGAGGTGCTAGAGATCCTGTCAGTATTGGCCAAGGGTGAAGAGGGCCCAGTCACCAGGGCTGCTGCAGCCTGCCTGGGGAAAGCCGTGGAATATAACCTCATCCAACCCAACCAGGATGGAGAGTGAGGACTGGCCTAGAGCCCACAGCTCATGCGTCCGCCACCCACTGCAGCTCAGAGAGCCAGGACAGGAACGGCATGGCCAACGGGGACTCCGATGCTGGACGCTGGCCTCTCCTCCTCAGTTGCACTTTGGTGTTCTCTGTTCTGAGGGATCACACGCCACACAGCCCTGCAGCCCTGGCAGCACTCACACGGGTCCTCTGTACTGTAGAGCTAGGAATGGGGGAAGTGCACCGCAGCTCAAACCTGTGGGTTACCAGCATCAAGAAGGAAGGGCACAGCAGCATCACTGGAGCCTGCCAGCAGGCACATCCCGCTAATAAATGGAGTGGAACTGAAGTGTGTGTTGTGTAGCAGGGGTTGCTGAGGGTGGGAGGCTCCAGAGGAACAGTACGTGGGCATCAGCAGAGTGTGCTGCAAAATGCTGTCTCTGCAAGAGAAGGAAGCCAGCCCGTGTGGTAGTGCACCCCTGTAATCCCAGCACTCGGAAGGCAGAGGCAGGAGAATCTTTGTCAGTTTGAGGCCAGCCTGGTCTACAAAGTGAGTCCAGGACAGCCAGGGCTACCAAGAGTAACCCTGTCTCAGCGTGTCGCGCACGCGCGCGCGCGCGCGCACACACACACACACACCTCATAGTGGGTAGATCAGGCTGACTTCAAACCGACAAGCCTTTAGAGTAGTGGGAATCACAAGAGAGCCACCAAACCCAACCTACGTTCTGTCTTAGTTCTGATCGAAGGGTGAGCCTAGGAAACTGATCAAATTCCAATGTGGTTGATATCAGCAGTTTTAAGTAGAGTCTTATATGCTGGCCCTTGGATACATTTGTCACGATATTGTGCGTTCTCTGTGATCTCGATTCGGACAGTGTTTGGCACTTGGGGTTGGTGTGCGCTTCCCTCGGGTAATAAATTTTTCCTGTAGCTGTCTGTACCTAGTTGGAGAAGAAGCCTGGCTCAAACAGGTTCCCCTTCTGATTGGGGACGCCGCCCTCTTAGAGGCTGGAGTCCAAAGCTTGGGGCTCATTGGCTCAGAAGAAGTAAATGACAGAGCCTGGGCCAATCAGTGAAGGCACTAATACTACCGCTTCCTGTCTGGGCAGCAGTTCTGCGCTTGTTCAGGAGCGAACCACCTCCTTCCTTGCTCGAAGGGAATGGAGAGTGACAGGGCTTGGCCTCCTTCCGCCATTTCCCTCGGGTCTTCATGAGGGTTCCTTCAGTGGGTCCAAGCGCGTCCGCTGGTGTCCGCGCTCACCGGAAGCTTCGGCGCACTCGCTGGAGTGGCCCGCATCGACTCGGCGGAGGACAGGTAACAGGGCGCATGTGAGCGCGTCACGGCGCCCACCCTAGCGGTGGCGTCACCTCTCACGCCTGCGATTGGCTGCGAAAAGCCAATGACCGCCTTGCGCGGCCCTTTAAACGCGGTCTGTTCCGGGTCAGTCAGTTCGCTGCTACGCGCTGGCCAGTTTTCGACATTTCCCTGTGGGTTGAGGGTACCGGGGCAAGGGGAAAGTCAAAGGTTTCCCCCCCTTGGTTGGAGATCCAGGAGCTGTGGTTCAGACCTGACTTAAGATACTTAATAATGGAAAATTCTGATCCAGTCGAATGAAGTGGCTGTTGGAACTGTGCGGCTGTCTGTCTCCCCAACTCACCGTAAGCTCCCGGGGCCCACCGCCACCCCATTAAGCCAAAGGAACGGCTTGAGTAAAGGGTTGTTGAAAGAATAAACGACCGAGGAAGGTCCAGTGGAAATTGTTCAAATGTCTCTGAAACCTGGTAAGAGCTGCATTTAATAAGCTAAAACTACGTTGTCTCTTAAATTTTGATTTGTATTTATTGCTAATAATTCTGCAAAGTAGATACAAGCAGCGATGCCCCCCCCAACCCCCACCCCCCGCCAGCCTTCTGCGGTAGGATTCAGCTGCACAGGCTGGCGCGCAGAGGTTTCAGGGCGGCGGGTAATGCTCTCCTCCTTCCACTGCCTGTTGGGAAGAGTTTTATAAATCACACATGGGACTCGGCTCAGCTGCGCCCCTGTTCTGCGATTAGGAATCTACAGATGAAGGGAGCCAATTTCCAGACTGGGAGTTAACGTTCCCGAGGGTAGAAGTTGGAGCCAGGGGTCTCAGATCCTAGGCTTGCACCAAATCTCCCACTAAAATACCCCACAGATCCGTTGTGGCGTTAGAAGTAAGTTCTGGGTCACAAACAAGGAGACCACTTAAATTGGGAAGAGCAGAACACAGAGACAAAGAAGCACACTTGATTTTCTTCAGTCCCAGGTGGACCTGTCCTTTCCACCTTGGCCGGAGTCTGACCTCACCTTATAACTCATTTCGCTGGTCTTTTTGGTGTTGTTTTGAGACAAGGTAGCCTTGAGATTATGTAGCCTTGGCCGACCTGTAACTTGCTGGGTAGACCTGGCCGATCTTGAACTTACAGAGACCCGACCTGCCTCTGCCTCCCAAGTGCTGGGACTGAAAGTGTGCAACACCACACCCTGGCCTAAACTGGTTAGTCTTACAAGACTTAGCTCATAGGAAATTAAGAAGGAAAGAGAAAAGTGTCCCTGCTCTGGAATGCAGCCACAGGACTTTGAGTAAAAAAAAGGTTTACTCTCTGTGTGTGTGTAAAACATGTTCAAAATAGTATTACAAGGTGTAAGGAGATAAAAATACTTGAATTCCAGGCCAGGTGTGTAGAGGCCATGGCATACGCCTTGATCTCAGCACGTGGGAGGCAGAAGCAGGGAGATCTCTGTGAGTTTGAAGCCAGTCTGTACTACCCAGTGAGTTCCAGGAGAGCCACGGCTTGTCTCAAAATTTTAAAAAAGGACGAGGGAGTTAAGTGGTTAAGAGCACAGCTGTTCTTGCAGAAGACCTGGGTTCAATTCCTAGCACCCACATGATGGCTCACAACCATCTTGACTCCAATACCAAGGAATCTCATGCCCTTTTCTAACCTTTAGGAACATTAGACACAAACATGGTACACAGACATGCAGGACAAAAACACCCACACAGAGAAAACAAAACTCATCTTTTATGTGGATGGTGTTTGGCCTGCATATAGGTCTGTGTGAGGGAGTTAGAGACAGTTGTGAGCTGCCATGCGGGTGCTGGGAATTGAAACTAGGTCCTCTAGAAGAGCAGCCATCCCCTCTCCAGCCCAAAATAATAAATCTTAAAAAAAAAAAATTTCTTAAGCCGGGCGTGGTAGCACACGCCTTTCATCCCAGCACTCGGGAGGCAGAGGCAGGCGGATTGCTTTGAGTTCAAGGCCAGCCTGGTCTATAAAGCGAGTCTGTGACAGCCAAGATAATATAGAGAAAAAATTCTTGCCCTGAATACAAGTTTTATAGTGTTTGATAGAAAAGACACATACTTAATATTTTTTTACACTGACAGACTGGATTTGAGCCGGAAATGGGAGAAGCACCCAGCTCACTGCAGTACAACCTTTAGCCAAAGCTCAGCTTAGCAGACAACAGTGGGATGGGCATTGTTTGCCCCTGTGATTAGAAAGGGATCCAGATGGGTATCCAGTCTCTGTTTTACAGACAATACAGCGACAGACTCCACCGCATTCCCGAGGTGTCCTGTTTGCAAGAAGCTCCTCAGGTGGCAGCCTTAACCATCCATGCTATAGCCCGCACCCCAGCGAGGTGGCCACTCACAGAGGGCTCTGCCAGAACATGGCCGAGGAACGACACGGGACCTGGTTTGGCTTCGGTTTCTGTGGCTTTGGGCAAGCGCCAGGCTCTGGGGACGGGTGCCATGCGGTGCACTGTCCTGAACCACTGAGTGCCAGTGATGACATTTGCCGAGTGAGCGCAAGCTGGAGCTACACTGCCCTCGTGACCCGTAAGAGCCCTCACAAGCCCCTCTCTGGGCCTGTCCCCTGTACACCTGCCTAGCCCTTTTGAACATGCCTGTACATTAGTAACCTACAGCCTCGTCTGGCAACCTCGCTGCCCCCCAGGTCCCTGGCGTGTGTCCCACCCCACTCTCTACCCACACAGGTGGAGGCCGGGTGGAGCTGTCAGGTTCCGTGAGCATCGCTGCAGACGGCTGCAGGGATGCATGGGCTTCAGAGGGACTCCTGGTGGTGCTGCGTGAGAAGGCCAGGTCCAGCACAGAACTGCAGGCCTGGATACCAGGCTCCTCGATGCAGGGGGAGCCCCTCTGGGTCCAGAACCTGGTTTCTGGGGCAGAGACCCAAGGGGAAGATGAACCCGGCAGTGAGGCTAGGGCAGGGACCTTGCCACTCCTGCCCCATGCCCATGCCTACGTGAACCCACGGCCACCCTTCTGTCAGCCTCTTGCCCCAGAGCTGCAGGTGCGCCAGCTGGAGCTGGGGGCTGAGCATGTACTGTTGCTGTGCGAAGCTGGCCAAGTATTCTCCTGGGGTGGAGGCAGGTGAGGACCGGCTGGGTGTGGTCAGATGAAGCTCAAAGGGGTGGTCTCTTAAATATACCGGTAGCTGATTAGAGACTCCCTTCATCAGACACGGACAGCTGGGCCACGGGACGCTGGAGGCGGAGGCGGAGCCAAGGCTGCTGGAGGCACTGCAAGGCCTGCGGATGGCTGAGGTGGCCGCAGGTGGCTGGCACTCTGTGTGTCTGAGTGGTGAGAGACCTGGGGCTTCTCCAAACAAGCTGGTGATCTTGGCCCCTCCTTCCTCCTATTCCGCTCTTGTGGGTGGACTAGCACCCACCTCATCCAGGCTCAGGCCAGCCCAAGTCATTCCCGGCTCTTCAGTGTTTCCGGATTTCACATGTTGCCTCCACCGCCCTCATACCTCATACCTTGAGTGCTTCAGTTCCTGTCTTTCTGCTACTGGGCTTTCCAACCACTCCTATCCATCCGCTAGGCACAGGTTTGCTTTCTAAAATACTCCAGAAGGGAAGGACACTTAGCCAAGGGAACTGGTGGAAGACAGCTCAAGCAGAAAGAGTAAAGATGGCTGCATATGCCCAGGTAGCTGTGATGGATAGGGGAGAGGTGTGATGCTGTGTTGGTCACAGCATGTGGCCCAGGGCTTTTCATGTCCATGTGGTGGCTGGGCTCTCTAGGCATTGCTGTCTCCTAGGCTCTTGGAGCAGAAAGAGAGGGTAGAGAGAAGCTGCTGGTTTTTAAAAATATGGGTGGAGTGTCTATGCAGGTGTCCAGAGAAACCAGGTTACTGGGTTCCCTGGAGCTTGAGTTATAAGACACACACACACACACACACACACACACACACACACACACGAGAGAGAGAGAGAGAGAGAGAGAGAGAGAGAGAGAGAGAGAGAGAGAGAGAATTCAATATTAGTGTATTTACTTTTAGATTACAAAGGACATTCATTTTGAGTTTCAGCCTGCCTTTTGCAAGTAGCTTTTAAATTTAAATCACTGTAATTCTTATGTGCCTGCCTCTGCCTCCCAAGTGTTGGGATTAAAGGCATGTGTTGCTATTAATTTAAAAGTAGGGTCTAATAAGTGTTTATTATTAGCCCTATAATTGTTACAGCAGTAATTTCTTTTTTTTTTTTTTAAGATTTATTATTATGTACACAGTACTCTGCCTGCACATACACCTACAGGCCAGAAGAGGGCATTAGATCACATTATAGATGGTTGTGAGCCACCATGTGGTTGTTGGGAATTGAACTCAGGACCTCTGGAGGAGCAGTCAGTGCTCTTAACCTCTGAGCCATCTCTCTAGTCCTATGGCAGTATTTTCTAACCCACCAGCAATCAATGAAAACACAGGCACATGTTATATTTTAAAGTAGCCTTGCTTCACCTGGGGCAGGGCAGATATTAATCCCCTAAACTACCTCCTTTATCTCCCTGCCAAAATCCCATGCCATCTGCTTCTAATAATTTCTCTCGGGCTACCTCCCATCCATAACCCCAAATACTTGCTAACGTTCATCATCTGGGCCAAATCCTCCATCCACACTGGTCAGGTGCTTCCTCACCTCACCCATGGTGGCCTCCTTCCTTCTTGTCTTTCCTCTCCTCCCACGATCCTCTTCCGGTCTCTGCCTACTTCCTTGCCCAAGAACCTCTCTGTCCCAGTCCCAGCATTCAGGAAGAGGATGGAGACTTTGAGAGAGGCACATAGCGGTGCTGTTTGGAAAAGAAAGAGGGTGTTGTATGGGCAAGGAATCTAAAACAGGGGAACTGCTAGGACTTGGCACAGGGACATCTTTGCTTGGAGCCGTACCCGGGTAGGGTAGCCTTCACTTGACCCTAGGAACAGGTAGTGGGGATGTTTGGAGGAAGTGGGGTGGATGGAAGGGTTTCAGTGTGCTTCATGGGTCCTCTTGGTCTCTTGCAGAAACTGGGGATGTTTATATCTGGGGCTGGAATGAGTCGGGGCAGCTGGCCCTGCCCACAAGGAGCACAGCAGGGGAAAGGACAGCAGTGAGGGAAGAAGGTACGCCCAGCCTCGAGGATGTCATGCCTGCTTCTGTACTGTGCTCAGGAGCAAGGATCACCCTGGGGAACCAGTGGGCACTCCTGGCTGTGGGGAGGAGGCTGACGCCAGTTTTGGCACTGCACAACCTGTAGGTCTGCTGAGTAAGAGTTGGGCACCAGTTCTGGAGCTAGAAAATGATTGTATATAGAGCCACTGTAGGAAGACAGCGTGTGGAGGAGCTTCTCGTGCCCACAGTGTTAAACATGGTAACCATTCTAAAGCCACAGGCTTGAATGACACAGTCGAAGAGGAGGAAGCAGCTCAGGCTGGTGTTGGCGCTCCTGCCCCCTTCATAGCCATCCAGCCCTTCCCAGCTCTACTGGATCTTCCCCTGGGCTCAGATGCAGTCAAGACCAGCTGTGGATCCCGACACACAGCTGTGGTGACACGTGAGTGGGCCTGGCTCAGGGTGGAACAGTGCTCCATCTCACTCTTTAGCTGGGGACCACACTTTGCCTTGGCTGCCTTTTTTTAATCTCTGAAGTCAGTTGATATTTAGGAAGATAACTCTTTTTCAGCCAGATCCTTTACCCCCCACCCCAAATGTGATAGCAAGCACATATCAGAGTTATAACATAGTGTCTATGGTTTGTGCCAGGCCAAGTAGTATCTTTTTGTTCTTCGAGACAGGGTTTCTCTTGTAGTCCTGGCTGTCCTGGACTCCCTTTGTAGACCAGGCTGGCCTGGAACTCAGCGATCTGCCTGCCTCCGCCTTCCACGTGCTGGGATTAAAGGCATGCGCCACATGCCCAGCTCTACTTGGCAGCAGCAGAACAGAAGTTGGCAGCTACTTACTGTCGTTTTGGTTGCAGGAACAGGAGAGCTCTACACCTGGGGCTGGGGTGAGTAAAAAGGAGTTGTGACCATTTAACCAAGGGGAAGAACCTGAGAAGAAAGAGGAGATGACAAAAGCCACACAGAGTATAGCCAGGCGTGGTGGCGCACACCTTTAATCCCAGAAACCCTGTCTGGAAAACCAAAAGGAAAAAAAAAAAGCCACACAAAGTAGAAGGAGCAGGGGTTTCAGCCAGATCAGTGTGAGGGGAGTGGGTTGGGGAGGGAAGGACTGAAAAGCCAAGGGTCTCTCCTTTTGATGGGAGAACAGAGAGGCACTTAGAAGGTCAGAGGCCAAACAGAAGATAACACAGGTGAAGGAGGTAGCCTGATCATCTTGACACAGGTCTCAGGGAAACCTAGAGGAGCCACTGTTCTCTGGGGACCCCAAGGTTTGTTTGGGCTGGGAAGCTTTCTGGCAGACTAGCCCTACACTGCAGTCCTTAAGGGAAAGTAGTAGCAAGGCCTACCAGATAAAGGGTCCATTTCATTCTAGGTAAATATGGACAGCTTGGCCACAAGGACAGCACCAGCTTGGACCGACCCTGTCGTGTGGAATACTTTACAGAGAAGCAACTCGAAGTAAAGGCTGTCACCTGTGGACCCTGGAATACGTATGTCTATGCAGTGGAGAGAGAGAAAGTCTGACATGTCAGTCAGGTGGATGGCCAGGCTGCTGCTGATGGTGCGTGGGTGAGAATGAGCTCTTGCAAATTCTTCTCTTATGCTCTCACAGATGCATAGAAACAAGTAAGTTTTATAACAGGGTCATAGAGAGATTGCCCCTGCCTCCTAAGTGCATGACTTATAAAAGAATCTCTAAACAAAGGATCAAGATAAATCTTACAGCCAGCCTTGGTGGCAGACACCTTTAATCCCAGCACTTGGAGGCAGATGTTTGTGAGTTTGAGGCCAGCCAGGGCTATTACACAGAGAAACCCTGTTTCGAGATAAATCTTATGAAAGATGTATGAGATATTTGAATATGTATATAAATGCTTATTTTTTGGAGCGGTGCCAGGGATCAAAAAAACCCAGGGCCTTCCATGTACTAAGCAAGCATCAATAAATGAGAAAACTCCAAACCATAAAAATATGTAGCTAAGGTGGTGTGACCTGAATGAGAATAAAGAGTGGATCCAAACTGTTCTGGGAACAGACTCTTAATTTTTTTCTCCTCTGTCCTTTTAAGTCTTTTAGTGAGTTTAATCTATAGACCAAACCAATGAAACATAAAATAATGTAGTATTTAAAATAATACAACGTATTTAAAAGGTAACTATATACATTTTATTTTAATATATTTAACATGTGAGTAACAACGTAGTATTTCAAAGGTAACTATATACATTTTATTATATTTAAAAATAATATATATGTGAATAAACAGACAGCATGCTGACACAGACCAAGTTTTAAACAATCATTTAATGTGTTGACAGATGGCACAGGCAGAGAAAGAATAAATAATAGATAGTGCTTTGGGAAGAGTAGTGATGGACTGGGTAGGTAAAAAGCCTCATTGTGGATGTGATTACAGGAATGACTTCCTTATAGATGTGCAAATTTGCTGAGTTTTTGACAGAAATGGCCCATCTCACCTAGATAGCCTCTTCATTTAGTTGTCAACTATTGGGAATAAAACACAGGTATAGTGAACACAGGGACGGGAGACTGGAGAACTGGTCAGACACATGTGTGTTTATACACACAGATCTCAAAGAGATTGCACTATATTAACAACTGTTACTGCTACTCTTTGGCAGCAGGTCAAGACATCTCAAACGCTGAAACACAAGAAATGCTCATTGGGATAGTACAGAGCCCAGGCCTCTGGATAAGATTAAAGCTGCCATAGCTACAGCATTAACTGAATGTTCCCTAACAACAACAACAACAACAAAAGATGTTCATTGCTAATTTCAAGTCTACATGCCACAATTCTTCATGTCTCTTATCCCCAAACTGGGCATAATCATTTTCTCATTTTCCAATATAGTAGCGATCATTCTTTAAGTATAATTATGGGGTAGAGAAAACAGTTTAGGTATCAGATATTAAAATTGGTACTAAAGTGTCATAAACTAGGTTTTAAGGTGTCTCCATGAACTGACTGCACTCATATCTAAGTTAGGCCCATGGAAACAGAACCTGCCTAAGGTTGTTTCAAATATATCTAAACTGATGAAAAACTTGAAAGTCACCCCTGGTATAAGTCAGTCCAGTGTAGGCACAGGAAGCCAGAGCTAGGCTAACTCAGGGGTTCTCAGGACTGGATGTTGGTTGAATTGAGGATTCGGGAAGCAGCATCAGATCTGGAAGCCTTTGAAAGTTCTCGCTGTTGAAGAATAAGCAACATCAGCGACAATACTATTGTGTGTACCCCTCTGCTTGTAAATATGGTTACTGGGTTAGCACAAAGCCCCCAGGGCAGTTTCCCTAAGAGTTCCTACCACAGTTGTGTTAGGGACAGACTGAGGAACTCTAGCACCATTCTGTTAGTCACAAGCCTAGTACATGCACGTGAGCCCTGTTCCTATCCTCAGCCAGTCCAATCTTAAAACCTCTCCAAGAGAAACGCCTTATAGTTGGCAAAGTTACTCCTGTGGCTGTTTAGCAGGAGACCAACAAGTTTTGTTTGGGGTTTTGCTTTTTCCCTCTTCCTGGTAGGGATAGGACCCCAGGGCCTGCCTTACACATGCTAAGGCTTTTTTTTGTTTTGTTTTGTTTTTTTTTGTCACCGCTTTGGTTGCTTGACCCCTTTGTAAAACAAGGGATAAACCACTTATCTACCAATCCCTGGGGCTGAGGGCTTTGTAACCTGCTGGCGATTTGATCTCATGCTGGAGTATATGGTGAAAAAGCAAAAGATCAAGCAAGAGAAGCCACTGAGGAAGACAGGTGTTAGTAGACGTCAGCTGAGGGAGTGGCTGTGGTGCTGCCCCACAGACTTTGTTAACCAAAGCTGCTGGTAATCAGAAGAAAACTTCCAGGCTTAGCCAGAGACAGATGAGTGTATAGGTACATTTAAGCCTCAAACAAAAAATGGGCTTTGGCTGAGCAAGCAAAAAAGGGAAAGCTAAATCTCTTTTTCTGCAATCAGCCAACTAGAGCTACAGACAGCCACTTCTAAGAGAAACACCACCACCAGGGTCATTGGGAAGAAAGGCTAGAACATGAAGTTTGCACATTCCTAACTGGCCGTGCTCTCATCATGTCCCAGTCTCCTTCCCTGTTACCAAGAGAGGAGGCAGTCTAAGTTTTAACAAGGGAAGGGGCAGCCTTTAGCTCTCACTGTTAAGATACTGAAGGACGAGAAAACAGATGGTTAAAGAAAAGGCACTGTAGTTAAGTGTCGGTAAATTCTGAGCAGAATAATTGAAGGTAAAGACCATTGTGAAAAGGCATTTTCAGTCTTCACACACATATTAGCAACTCACTGTGGTATAAATAAGTAGAGTTGAGGAAATAAGCACAGGCCAGCCTATGTAGACAGACAGGACAGTTCATCCCTGAAGGTTAGTAAGGTATATACTCCAGGAAATAATCAGCACACAGGCCAAGAGCCTCAGTATAAGCAGCACACAGCTGGGGTTCCCATCCCCATTTGATGGGGCCTTTATTTTTTATAGCACATTCTAGGCCTTTGGTATCACACTTGGGGATGGGATGGGGAGCAGGTATTCTTTTTTAATTTCTTTCTTTTTGTAAATAGGTAAAGAAAAAAAAACTTTGTATAATCTTAGGTGGAACTGAGAATCCAATTCAAGTCTGAACATGTTTTCTTGCTACCCAGCATGTCAGTAAGTAGACACCAAATACTCAATTTTAAAAGCCCTTAATAGGAATTCTTGCTTCCTTTGTTTTAAAAAGGTTCTATGTTGGTACAGCTAAGATTATGGGTTAGTGTAATTCTGTGCCCAGAAGGGAATGAAGCCAGCAGATGACAGGTGAGTTTGGAAAGGGGACATGCAGGGGTGGCCATACAGACCTGAAGCCCAACAGTGGAGCTGTCAGAGAGGGATGGGTCCTTCTAAGAACAAAGAATTAAGACAATTACCAAGAACTCCACCAAGAGAGCACCAGGGCAGTAATTAGCAGGTTACCTCCTGCAGCCAGGGAGTGGTTCAGCTTAAGCAGAAGGATCCAGGTCAAATGTCTAATTGCTGACATCAACTTCCTGTACACCCCCTTAAGCCACCCACACCCTACCATGATCAAGGCAGGAAAGGGATTCTCAGCCCTCAGGTCACTTCCTGACTGAATATCCTGGGTGCCCTTGGGAAGATACCCGCTCTGCCAACTGTGTGCTCCCCAGAGACTGGTAGATATGAGAAAAGGTGAATTACCGAAAACTCAGAATAGGTGCTGGCAACAGACTTAATGCTGCAGTTGTGCTGGAGGGGTGTCGAGCCAGAGTACCCACCACTCAGGATGCTGCCATTGAGCTCCATGTTCTCCTTGTTGGCCCTAAGCCGGGCAGCTCTAGGTGTTTTCTTTCCAGAACACATAGAAGTGACTGCTGACTACAGAGAAGAAAGAAACCCATGTTATCTGTCATTTAGAATGAATGTACTTACACACGAAACCCCATGCCACATTTATATTATTCATGTGTACAATCCGACACTTCTGGCTTAAATAATGTTGCAGTTAGGCATGATGGTGGACACCTTTAATCCCAACAGAAGCAGGTGATCTCTTGAGATTCTGGTCTATATAGTGAGTTCCACAATAGCCAGAGCTACAAAATGAGACTCTGTCTCAAAACAAAACAAGAAACAGGTGCAGTTTTAGCTGTGTGTGTGCCTGCCTTGCAATGCCTCTGCCTCCCAAATAGGATTATGGGTATATACCATCAAATCCAGCCTAAAATAAATTCCTTATTTGCATATCTTTTTTGTTTGTTTGCATTTGAGGCATGATCTCATGTAGCCAGGTGTGTACCTATGTTACATACATGCCCATATAACCAGGGTTATTCCTCATGTAAAAAGAGGTCATTAAGGGAAAAGATTAAAAAGCCCTGGTCTAGGCTGGGCATGGTGCACACCTTTTATCCCAGCACTTGGGAGGCAGAGGCAGGAAGATAAATGTGAGTTCGAGGCCAGCCTGATCTACAAAGCAGGTCCAGGATAGCCGAGGCTACACAGAGAAACCCTGTCTCAGAAACACAAAACAAAACAAATCGGCCCCGGTCTAATGATAATCTGGCTCTGGCCTAATTCTCAGAATCTCAATGATCCCCAAACTGTTATTTTAGAAACTAGACCGAGGAAAACAGGTAGCAAACAGGGATGTGCTTGTACAGAATATACTGACCTTGCTGCCAGAAGGAGGTAATCGAGACACAGGTGAATGGTACACTGTTCCACCAAGGACAGGCCGAATGCTGCTATTGGGTGTGGCACTGGACATGGTGGTGGTGTTCATCTAAGAGTAGATACAGTATTGATGTGAGGTTAACAACATCAGCCTTTCCAACAATCCAGCTCTACCCTGCAGATCAGTGAGCATGAAGTGTCAGGAAATGAGCTTCCACAATAAAGTTAGCTGTGCACAATACTGCACAGCTTTAAGAACTGCTTCAGCCGGGCGTGGTGGTGCACGCCTGTAATCCCCACACTCGGGAGGCAGAGGCAGGTGGAGGAGAGAAGCACATGGCAGGTGTGGAGACTTTGCCCAAATGATGATAATTAGCAAGTACATGGGATTATGGATGGGAGGTAGCTTGATAGAAATTATTAGAAGCAGATGGCATGGGATACCTGCCCCACCATGGGAAGTAGTTTAGAGGATTGATATCTGCCCTGCCCCAGGTTAACTAAGGCTATTTTAAAATATAAAAGGTGTCAGTGTCTTGATTGATTACTAGCAGGTTACAAAATACTGCTGTAATAATTATAGGCCTAATAATAAACATCATTAGGCCACACTGGTAAAATAACTGCAACAGAGGGCAATAAAAAAAAAACAGCAACAGCACGAAGATAGAGTTACCTTGCGTACTTTTCCAGGCTTGTTAGGTGTAAGTCCTGGTCTCTTGCTCGGTGTCCGGGGAGCACTGCCATATAGCATCTCTGTCTCTGTCTGTCTCTTGTTCTTTAGTTGCTGTATGAAACAATGATAGGGCCAGAAGCCCAGGTAAGAATCCCTGAACCCTGAGAGCTATTGCAGTCTACCTGTTCTTCAATCAACCCTGCCGGTTATGCAGATGCAGGACCACTCTAATTGCTATCCTCTTTTCCTAATTTGTGTGCACAACTTACCCTTTCCTGTTTGGCTCGCTCTTTCTCCAAACGATGCAATTCCCACTGTTCTGTAACATAGTCCATGAATTTCTGCCCATTCACCACAAATGCTGTTGATTGTTCTTGTTCCCACTTTTCAATTCGTGCTTTCAACTCCTCTTCCAGCTGGCCGGAAAACAAGGATAAGTTATTTACTTCAAGTCTCTGGTGCTAATCTCAAAAGAAGTAATTATCCTAAAGAAGGACTCCTCCCAGGGTGTCATCAACCTTCTGATAGCAGGACCCACACAGATACAGGATGGAGCAAATGGAAATCAGACTAGAAGACTCATTTAGATACACATTAAGGAGGAAAAGAAGGTAAAAACCCAGTCTAAAGATGGAGGTTTTGATGACGAAAGTTGGAAACAGCACTGGGAAAATCAACATTATCTAGACAGGGTGATTTATAAACAGAAGTATGGAACCACACTACTATCAGAGTTTCAATTTGGAATCAACTTTTTTTTCTTCCCTCCAAGACAAGGTTTCTCTGTGTAGCCTTGGCTGTCTTGGACTTACGTTGTAGACCAAGTTGGCTTCAAACTCACAGTGATCCGCCTGTCTCTGCCTCCCAAGTGCTGCAACTAAAGACCTGTGCCACCACACCCAGCTTGGAATCACCTCTTAACTAGCCCTAAAGGTGGGTAAGGTGAACTTCTTAATACCTCAATCCACTCATCTTTACACATGGCAATATATTAACTATGGAAATACTGGACAAGGATATGAATTAACCTAATGAATTAATGGACTAGTATCTGGCAAAAGTCAATAAAAGCTATTTAATGCTATTACAAAATAAAAGACAAGCCAGACGTGGTGGCGCATGCCTTTAATCCCAGTACTCGGGAGGCAGAGGCAGGCAGATCACTGTTATTAGTTCAAGGAGAGCCTGGTTTACAAAGGGAGTCCAGGACAGCCAAGGCTACACAGGGAAACCCTGTCTCAAAAAACCAACAAAACAAAATAGAATAATAAAGTGCATAGCACTTCTGTAAAAGTTTGCCTTATGCCAAAGGCACAATTCTATCCTATAATTCACTTTGAAGTCTTAACAGCACAGACACCTCATTGTTATTACCTAGAGACAGCTTTAAGGTGGTTAAGTGGGTTCAAATAAGGTCATTAGGGCAGGCCCTAATCTGATAGGATGTGTAGCAATTAGGATGGAGACCCAGAGAATGACCACATGAAGACAAAGGAACAGAGGGTGGCCATCTCTAAGTCAAGCACAGACTCAGAAGAGACCCAAGCCTATCAAGGACACCTTGAGCTCATTAAACAGATACATTCTGTAGTTTTAATCTCTGGAACTTAGTTGAGCAGCTCTAGCAAACTCATAGACTGTGATGAAGAATTGCTACACTAAAGGCCCAATACATACTGTCCTTCCTATGTTTAGTGGGCAAAGAATATGGTGTCTTACAACCAAGTTACCTTAGGGAGTGTTTTCTGGAGCTTTGTTCGTTCCTTTTCTTCTTTTAGAAGATTTCCCCCTCTGTTTGTAAATCGACTTGGATCTGAAGCTTTTCTCTGTGAAAAATACACTTATTAGAGTAAATCCTTGAGGGATGGGGCAATGATTCAGTAAAGTACCTGCCGTGTAAGAACTGCATTTGGCAACGCATGTCTGGCATGCCTGTGATCCCGGGCTCAGAGGTTGGGGATGTTGGGACAAGATCCTGAGGCTTGATGGCCAACCAGTCTAATTTATGAGCTCCAAGTTCAGTGAAAGATGCCAAGAAATAAGATGGAAGCCAGCCTAGTCTACACAGTGAGTCCCAGGGCAGACAGAAACCTCGTTTCAAAAGAAAGAAGGTGGAAAGGGATTGAAGATACTTGATGTTAATTTCTGGCTTGCACATGTACACATGTGCACCCACACATACGAACACACACACCCCCCACACACATAAAACATCAAAATCAGAAACCTACTATGGTCAACAATTATTTCTGCTAAGATTCCTCACCAGATAACTTTAAGGTGCTTTTACAGGTTTTGTATTACTATCTAGTCCAACATGAGAAATGTTAATTTTCCGTGCCATGGGCCATATATAAGGTCATCCACTGGGGTTCAGGAAAACTAGCATTTCCTTTCAAACAAAACTTATTAGCATATATTAATTATTATGTAATAGTTTCATATTCCTATGCACAAGTGTGATATATTTTGTTTATATTCACCCTCCTATTACTCTATTACCGCCTTCCTGCTGATTTCCTTCCGACTGCCCACTATCCCCATTCTACTTAACTGTGTTTTGGAGTGGGGTGACCCAGTGAGCTTTTAACAAGGGTTGTTTACAGGATCATGAGTGAAGGGTTTTTGTTTGTTTTTAGAGACAGGGTTTCTCTGTGTGGCTCTGGCTGTCCTGGAACTCTCTCTGTAGAGCAGGCTGGCTTTGAACTCAGAGATCTCCACTAACCTCTACATCCTGGGAGTGCTGGGATTAAAGGTATATGCCGCTACCACCCAGCCAAGTTATTTACGTAGCATGGGTAACTTTCCAGTAGCTACACTACTTAAGAAGAGTAGGTCAACTGGGCAGTGATGGCTTACAGCCTTGATCCCAGCACTCCAGAGGTAGAGACAGACAGATCTCTGAGTTCCAGGATAGCCAGTGCTCCACACACAAAAAAACCCTTTCTAGAAAACAAAGCACACAATAAAAGTAATAAGTGCTCTCTTGGAATGTGAGAGGACAAAGTTAAAAGCTAGGTATGTTGTCACAAGCCTTTTACCCCAAGTACTCAGTGGGCAGAGGCAGGCAGATCTCAGAGTTCCAGGCCATCTGGACCTAGAACGAGACCTTGTTTGAGACAAGAGTTTCTCTGTGTAGCCCTGGCACTCAGAGATCTGCCTGCCTCTGCATCCTAAGTGTTGGGATTAAAGAAAGGCCTGTACCACCACTGCTGGGGGTGAGACCTTGTTTTGTTTTGTTTTGTTTTAAAAAAAAAAGGAATAGTATCTAGAGGGGAGAGAAGGAGGCCTGCCCTCTGCACTCAGGAACTAGTATAGTGCCTTTACCTGTCCATTACCTTCTGCCCACGTACACTTAGCACATGTGAAGGCCTGGGTTAAATCCCCAGCATTGCCAGAAAATGTTGGGCTGGATGTAGCTAAACGGTAGAACATGCAAAAGACCCTGAGTTTGAGCACGCACACACAAATCTGTCATTCTTTTTAACTTTTCATTTTTGTTACTTTCTATTGTGTAGAAGCAATAGTACATAACACTAAATGTGGGTGCGTCAACCAGAGGAATCTGCTGTACATCCATCTGTTCATGACTTCTCTCTGCTTTCAGCCTGGAGCCTTGTGGTAAGCCTGTCTCTCTCACTTCAGTCTGATTTCTCTATTTGTTTCTGTTTTGTCTTGTGTTTTCCTTTCACTGTAAGCCAAGGCTAGGCTAGAACTCATAACAATCCTTCAGCTTCCCCAAGTGCTGGGATTACAGGTACCGTTCACCCACCATACCTGGCATGCTTTCATGATGTTCATGTCACTCTAGAGAAAAACAGGTAACATTAGGCTATTACCTCAAACTCTAGGAAAAGTTTCCAGCTCTCTTCCCATTTCTGGACACCTTCAAACAACTCCTTGTGAACCTCATAGTAGTTTTTTAACCGTATAACCTCAGTGTCATGAAGATGGAGCAGGTTCTCTGTGTAGTCCTCTGTAATAGACAAGTTTAGTAGTTTTTTGATTTTTTTTTTTTTTTTAAAGACAGTTTCTCTGTATAACAGTTCTGGCTGTCCTAGGACTTGCTCTGAAGACCATGGTGGGCTCAAACTCACAAAGCTCTGCCTGGGATTAAAGGCATGCACCATTACAGCCTGGCCGTTGTTTTTTTTGTTTTGTTTTGTTTGTTTGTTTGTTTGTGTTTTTTGAGACAGGGTTTCTCTGTGTAGCCTTGGCTGTCCTGGACTCACTTTGTAGACCAGGCTGGCCTCAAACTCACAGAGATCCACCTGCCTCTGCCTCCCTGAATGCTAGGATTAAATAAAGGCATATACCACTGTGCCTAGCTAGTTTAGTAGTTAGAAACTTTTTTCCTCTATTGCAACAATTCTCAGTCATCGACTCTTTGGGGGTCAAACAACCCTTTTCACCAGGAGGGGTCACATACCAGACATCCTGCATATCAGATATTTACATTACGATTCAAAACAGTAGCAAAATTATAGTTATGAAGTAGCAAAAAAATAATTTAATGTTTGGGGTCACCGTAACATGAGGAAATGTATTAAAGGATCACAGTGTTAGAAAGTAAGACCTGGGCTGGGGAGAAGGCTCGGAGGTTAAGAGCACTGTCTGCTCTTCCAGAGGTCCTGAGTTCAATTCCCCGCAACCACATGGTGGCTCACAACCATCTATAATGTGATCTGGTGCCCTCTTCTGGCCTGCAGGTGTACATGCAGGCAGAGCACTGTGTACATAATAAATCTTAAAAAAAGAAAGTAAGAAACATTGCTCTAGTGTTTGGTATTCCGAGCACCTTACAGTATGGAAAGTTTTCTCCTTTATAATAAATAAAGTAAAAATAAATCTTAAAGGAAAAAAAGAGGAATACAAGCCAGGCTTGTCACAGTAGCTGGGATAGACTCAAACGTAGTCTAAAACAATGAACATTCTCAGAATGTGGTCTCTTCTTTCTGTTTTTCATACTCTTCCTTTATGCCTTGCATAGCCAGTAGAAGACTGGGCTACATAAAATATCTAAACAGTGTTGGATGTTAGGATACTTTCACCTCTCAGATCCATCAGTTTAAGACACTTTGGAACTCCCATTTCTTGAGTCCCTGAGCTCAGACAAAGACTTAAGCATTTAGCTGTTATACCTCAGCGGCTCAAAATTTGTGCTTTAGTGTCCTTTTCTTGGGACATGAAAACTAAGTCAGGGCTGTATCTGCTCAAAAGGGGAAATACAGAACCTCCTGGTGAGAGTCTGAGCTTGTGAAGACTCTAGGGTGGCCACATGAAGAGCATCACCTCTGTACTAACCAGAGTAGTAGGGGGCAAAAGCCTGCCTCTGCTCCTGGCTATAAAAGCACTGATCCCAGAACTGAGCCAGCTCTACTCGAATTGTCTCAATCACTTGCTTTATGTTTTGCATTTTCAGTCCTTCTAGCCGATCCACTTCTAACAGCAGCTGAAAGAAAAAGACAAGGTTTAAGTAAAAATATAATACAAAGCTATACATAAACATATAAACAAAGAAAAAGGTATAAAGGTATATCAACATGCTTTATAACAGCATTTTAAGAGCCAGAAATCCAAAAATGTGCACAAAACTGACCATGTTTTTGCTGATCCAAGTAAGGACAGTCACTAGACTCGACCCCGAAATGCTCAGAGAGCACTATTTACCCAGCGTCCTTGGCTTTTCTTACCGCATTCCTGATTTTGGCTTTTGACCCAGTCATGGCTGCCACAGGTTCTCTCTCTTCCTCAGGTACCTGTAGCCTATCCCAGAGCTCTCGGATTTGAGCCCGGAGTGCCTCACACTCTGCTTCGTTTTGTGATTTTCTCGTTTCCAGCTGTAAGAAGGAAAGGCAGTGGCTCCACCAGAACAGCAAAGGCTGTCTTCCTAGTCTCTCAGAGGAAGCTATCTGGACCCATGAGGAGAAAGCCCTTTTTGAGATTCGTATATATTCATGTTCATGTCTTCTCTATGCAGCAAAGCTTCCTGAAGGCTGGATCATAGCTTAGGTGTGTGCTATCGTACTTTTACATGAAGTGAGAAGAGACATGTTTTCATGCCATCTAAACATGCTGTAAGACTGTCATTGCCGTGTTGTTGTTTTAAGACAGGGTTTCATTATGTAGCCCTGGCTGGCTTGGAATTTGGAGATTTTATTTGCCACTGCCTCCTGAGTGCTAGGTTTAGAGGCATGTGCCACCATGCCCAACTTAGAATTGAAATTTGGAATCTTTTTATATTATTATTAAACATTAGGCTAATTAAAATAGCTAATACCATTTCAATTTAATATTCTAAGAATATTTATTACATTCTTATTCACATAAAAGGTAGCTTGGCGCCGGGCGTGGTGGCGCACGCCTTTAATCCCAGCACTCAGGAGGCAGAGGAAGGCGGATCGCTGTGAGTTCGAGCCCAGCCTGGACTACAAAGCGAGTCTAGGACAGCCAAGGCTACACAGAGAGACCCTGTCTCAAAAAAAAAAAAAAGGTAGCTTGGGTTCTTTTTCTAAATTAAAAAAAAAAGATCAGGGCTGTGGATAGGGCTCAGTGATACAACATTTGTCTAGGATGTATGAGACTTGAAGGTTTGAATTCAATCTCTACCACTAAAATAGTTCTGTCAGTAAGGGGCTTGCCATTCAAGCAGAAGGACTTGATTGTAGGTTCAATCCTCAGAATCTACATAAAAAGCTGAGCCTCATAGGGCACGCTTGTACGGCTCACTGGCTGGCAGGCCTAGAGGGTGAGAGAGCACTAGTCCCATTGAAAACTTCCCAACAAAGTGTACAGTTCCTAGTAATGACACATCCGTCCTGCCTGCCTCTCTCCCATTCGCCCGCACACACCAAACAAGCAGACAGACACATGGCATATTGTTCTTTGCCTTCAGTTATCTCTTCACTCACACTGGCCCCTCATTTAGGGCTAAAGAAAAAGCTGTCAGTTTTTTGTTTTTTCCTAATTGATGAGTGTTACTGAGATGTTACACCATAATTTGAGCAGATATTACCTGTTGTAGCAACTTCTGTAGCGTTGTAATATTCTCCAATGATAAACAAAAGGCACTTTCATCTTCACACACTACATCTTTTTCAAAGCTTGTATCTGGAGTGTGTTCTAATTCTTCCATACACAATATGATTTTTCTCTTAAGGTTGACAAATTGTTCGTGCCTAGATTCCTAAAAATAAAAAGACAAAACAGAAACAAAATTAGATATCTAGAGGCCAGGCCGGGCATAGTGCCACATGCCTTTAATCCCAGCACTCGGGAGGCAGAGGCAGGCAGAGCGTAGGACAGCCAAGGACACAGAGAAACCCTGTTTCGAGGAGAAAAAAAAAAAGAAAGATAGAGGCCAAATAAAGAATGAATGCAGGCAGCATACCTTTGTTTCCCTCAACGTGGCCACACGCTGTCGGAGCAGATTCAGCTCCTCTACGGTCGGGAGAGAGGTGCTGTCCACATCAGAGGGAGGCATACAGAGAATTTCACAAAGTTCTTGATCTTGTTCTTGAAGTAGCTGAAGTTCCTGCTTTCTCTCCTTTTTTTGTTTTCTCATCAATTCTACTTGAGTGCGCAAATCTTTTTCTAGTTGCAAGATAGTTGTTTCTTTTTCCTCCTGTATAAAATAACATGTGACTATTTAAGGTCCACGGATGGGAAAGAAGGACAGTGGGAGAAAACACGAACGATGAATGTTTAAGTTTACAAACAAGGGGGCTGGAGAGATGGTTCAGTGGCTAAGAGCACTGGCTGCTCTTCCAGAGGTCCTGAGTTCAATTCCCGGCAACCACACTGTGGCTCACAACCATCTGTAAGGAGATCTGGTGCCCTCTTATGGCAGGCAGGCACACACGAAAGCAGGATGTTGTATACATAATAATAAATAAATAAATCTTAAAAAAAAAAGTTTACAAACAAAGCAATTCAGGCCAGGCATCTATGCACACCTTAATTCTATTTTTATTTTTATTTTTTAATTTTTGGTTTTTCGAGACAGGGTTTCTCTGTGTAGCCTTGGTGTGGGATAGATTAAGCTTTGTCGCAGGTGGAAGCAGTCTTGGCGGGCTTTACCCTTGGGGCACACCATGAATACCTTGTGAGAGACTGTTTGGAGCCTTCCTGGGCTTGAAATTCAGGAAGCCTACCTAGGAACCCCACCGTGGCTATTGTTTTCCTAATTGACCCTCGAAGGGAGAAGGGACCGCCCTTTGCATATGACTGGGAAGGTGGGGGAGAGAAAAACAAGAGGTAGAAGGGGAGAAGGAGAAGGCACGGAGAGAGAGGAAAGGACCGGACCAGCTCGTGGGACTGAGACACCTAAGGACCCGTCCTGCCGAACGGATTCCAGGAGGTTTTAATCTTCTGTCCCTTTAACCTTTTTTTCCTTCTTGTATATGCTAGTTGGGTTGTATAATAAAGTTTAATTGTTAATAAACTGAGCCAACACCTTGGCTGACCTAGACTCGCTTTTGTAGTCTAGGCTGGCCTCGAACTCACAGCGAACTCACAGCCTCTGCTTCCCGAGTGCTGGGATTAAAGGCGTGCACCACCACGCCCAGCTGCACACCTTTAATTCTAGCACTTAGAAAGCAGACGAGTTCAAGGCCAGTCTGGTCTTGAACTTAAAGATCACCTAAGAGTTCCAGCAGGGAAAGACAATCAGACCATTTCTCTTGACTGTACAATGAGGCCAAGGAAGACCTTAGTCCTGATGTTCCTGCCTTTGTGTCTCAGGTACTGAGATTACAGACATGGGTCACCAAGTCCAATTTCCTTTTCCATTTTCGATTTTGTTTTTTTTACTAGTTTAAAGATACCCCTAAATTATCACCCTATATACCACCTTTGCCATTCTTTAAGTGTGTAGTGTAGTGTCTCCAACTTAGCAATAGATTTATTTCATGATTTTCCATCTTTAGAATGAGACAAAAGCAATATGCACTAGGCAGAATCTAATTCAAGAACACAACCAATTTTTTACTTTTAGCACAGTACTAAAAAGTTATACAAACTACATCTTTTTTGTTTTGGTTTGTTTTTTCGAGACAGGGTCACTCTGTGTAGCCTTGGCTGTCCTGGACTCACTTTGTAGACCAGGCTGGCCTCGAACTCACAGTGATCCACCTGCCTCTGCCTCCCAAGTGCTGGGACTAAAGGCATGCGCCACCACGCCAGGCCCTTTTTTTTTTTTTTTTAATATGGTCTCACTGGCCTTGAACTTGTCTTCCTGCCTTCCACATGCTGAGATGGCGGGCCTATACTATCACACCAAACAATTATGTGTGTACAACCTTCTATATTGTTTTGTTTTTTCAAGATAAGGTGTTCTCTTGTAGTCCTAGCTGTCCTGGACTCGCTTTGTAGGCCAGGCTGGCCTCAAACACGGAGATCTGCCTGCCTCTGCCTCCCAAGTGCTGGGATTGAAGGTGTGCACCACCACGCCCAGCAATGTGTTCAACCTTTTAACAGTGTCAGACAACCCTGACATCTACATAGTTCATAGCTGAGGACAAGGCTGTCAAGACAGCTTGGAGGGAAAGGCTTGCCCTCCACCCTGACAATCTGAGTTTGATCCCAAGAGCCCACAAAAGGTAAAAAGAACAACCAATTCCTGCAAGGTGTCCTCTGACCTCTACATACCAATGGCATTTGTATACCCACACATCCACAATAAACTCAAAAATCACCCTGGGGCGATGGTGCACACCTTTAATCCCAGCAGAAGCAGGTGGCTCTCTGAGTTCCAGGCCAGCCTGGTCTACAGAGTGAGTTCCAGGACAGGCAGGGATACAGAGAAACCCTATCTCAAAAAAAAAAAACAAACAAACAACAACAACAACAAAAAACCAAAAACAACAACAAAAAAACCAAGCCAGTACAGTGATTTGAGAGGCAGAAGCAGGCAGATCTTTAGTTTAAGGCCAGCTTAGTCTAAAAAGCAAGTCCAGGACAACAAACAAACAAAACCCACCACTAACAACAAAGCTTTCCTTTTAAGAACTTTACAGTTTCTTTAAACCTAAATAGGTTTTTTTGTTGTTTGGTTGGTTTTTTTCTTTTCTTTTTTTGGTTTTCGGTTTTCTGAGACATGGTTTCTCTGTGTAGCCTTGACTGTCCTGGATTCACTTTGTAGACCAGGCTGGCCTTGAACTCACAAGTGATCTGCCTGCCTCTGCCTTACAATTTTGTTTTAATTCATAGGTTGAACATCTGTGTATGAAAGTGCCAAACTCTAGGCTAATGTGTTTTGTGTATGTGTATAATAACCAAGTGTAAGCTACAATTTTCAGTAACTTAACAAATTTAAAATTAGCTTTGTTAGGATATACATCTAAGTTACAAAACAACTGCAAATGCTGCTGTGTAATCATCACGATCACCGACCTCCAGAACTCATTTTATCTCGCAAAACGGAAACTATTCATTTGGCAAAGGTCCTCATTTCATGCTCCCACTCACTCCAGTCTATTCTATTTCCTGGCTCCATGAATCTGACTCTCTTAACTACCGGGGCACGTTTGTAACAGGTGTACAAGGACCAGAAAGCTTATTTTGGTTAGCTAGATGATGGTATTATCTAATTCTTATTAACTGAAATACACTAATAATCCTATGAACATCACTTTACCAGTTCAGTAGATCCTGCTCTATAGCTAGTGGATAAACAAGGGACTAGAGTGAATAGTAATTATATGTTCTAAATATATAGTTTCATTTAGCATTGTTAAAAACTGCCATATTTCCAAGGAAGATAGATAGATATGCCAGTGTATACCCAACTTCTCATGGTCCTAACTTCACTTTGAACATTTAAAAACAAAAACAAAAGAAGACTGAAGCGAAACTTTGTATAGCAAATCAATGTCATTTACGTTAATCTCAAGAAACTGCTCTAGTGTCATGGTCTGCTTGAATGCCCTGGACTGCCCAGAATGAACTGTCCTTACCCTTTGAAGGCAGTCTGGCGGCTAGATTTACTCCATCTATAGACCAGGGGGCTAGCTGTGCTGTAACAGTAAAGGGCCAGGAGAACCAGTCATCATCACCTTTTAAAGATCCCTCCGTGTCCCAACTTTTTGGAGGTAACTATTCTGGCTGGTTCATGGTTTGCAGCTTTTGAGTAAGAAAAGAACAACAAAGTTTGAATTCTATTTGGTACCCTGTCTTTGTATTACTAGGTATCCGTGCCTCCCATGTACCCCACTTTATTCTGTGGGGGTGGATGGGAGCATGTACATACATGAACAAGTGGATGGAAGACAGAGATCAACTTTGGGTATCATCCTTCATCCACTTTGTGTTTTGTTCTAAAGCATGTTTGTAAGGGTATGAGCTTTTCTCTTGCATGCCTTTAAATGAACTACATGTGAGCCTGAGGCCCACTGAGGCCAGAGGAGAGTGCTGGGTCCCCTGGAACCGGAGGAGTTCAGGACAGTTCTAAAATATCACATGTGCTGGGACCTGAACCCACCCCCTATGCAAGAGCAGCAAGTGCTCTTAACTGCTGAACCATTTCTCCAGCCTCTACCTTGTTTCTTGGGGTTTTGCTTTGTTTTGTTTTTGGAGGAAAGGTCTCTTATTGGTTTGAAGCTTTCAGATTTGACTAGGCTGGCTAGCCAGTAAGCCTCAGAGGGCCACCTGTCTCTGACTCCCCAGTCCTGAGGTTACAAGCATATGCCACCATACCTGGCTCACCCCACCCCAGGGATATGAGAATTGAATTCAGGTTCTCACGCCTGTGAGCAAAGGCCTTAACCAATTAACTCATTTCTTCAACGGTCTCCCATTCTCCTCTTTCTAAAGATTTACTTATTATTATGTATACAGTGCCCTGCCTGCACATACACCTGCCAGAAGAGGGCATCAGATGACATTATAGGTGGTTGTGAGCCACCATGTGGTTGCTGGGAATTGGACTCAAGACCTTTGGAAAAGCAGATGGTGCTCTAAACCTCTGAACCATCTCTCCCAGCCTCTCTCCTCTTTCTAATAAAGACTGTCTATGGTCTACCTTTTCCTCAATGTTAACCTAAAAACATTGTTATGCTCTATAAAACAGAAATACAGCAAGAAGTTGTTGATAGCCTATTAGCTGTGTCACTTCAATAGGGTAACTCCACCTTTCACATTTCTCACGTCTAGCCCTTCTCCTATAAGAAAGCTTTCCGCCGGGCGTGGTGGCACACACCTTTAATCCCAGCACTCAGGAGACTGAGGCAGGTGGATCGCTGTGATTTGGAGGCTAGCCTGGTCTACAAAGCGAGTCTAGGATAGCTAAGGCTACACAGAGAGACCCTGTCTCAAAAAACAAACAAAATAAAATATTTCTGAATCTTAGACTTAAACAGTCTCCCAAGCGCTCTGTACCACTACATACGTGATATGGCTTCACTTGTAACTCACTGCACAGGGCGCTCAGCTCTTTCTGACAGACGGATATGCTTTTGAGAAGCCTTTCCCTCAGGCTCTCCTCTTCAGCAATCATCCTATCCAGAAGATCCTACAAGAGAGAAAACAGTTGGTAAAGGTTTGGAGCCATTAGGAATAAGACAAAACAAAAAAACCCACAAAATAAAACCAACTAGCATTAATATCAAAACCCTCATAATTTCAAATTTTGCAGAAAGGCCTTTAAATATATAAATCAAACCAGGAAGAGCCTATGATATCTTAGTATAAATGAATAGGTATTATTTCTTCTTAAAATTTATTTTTATGTGTGTTCAAGATGTGGGGTTAAGGAATGTAAAGGCCATGGAAAGAGTGTAGGGGAGAGAAAACAACTTTTTTTTCCCCCTCAAAACAGGGTCTCTCTGTGTTAGCCTTGGCTATCCTGGACTCACTTTGTAGACCAGGCTGGCCTCGAACTCACAGTGATCTACCTGCCTCTGCCTCCCAAGTGCTGGGATTAAAGGCGTGCGCCACCACGCCCAGTGAGAGAAGACAACTTTATACAGTCATTTCCCCCATTACCTTATACAGGTTCTGGTGACTGAGCTCAGGTCTCAGGCTTGCATCATGGAGCTGCAGGTGCCTTTTCTGACTAAGCCACTCCCTCCAAGACCCCAAATAGCCATCTGTCTGCTATCTCAAGTAAGGTAGCAACATCCCTATGTTCACTACAGAGACCAGTACCAATCAACTCACCTTGATATGCTTCTTCACAACCTCGGTTCTTTGTAATCGCTGTTCCTCTGGAATCCCAATTAATTCCCATATTTCCCGAAGGTGAGTCAGTGCTTTCTGGAGGCATACAATGGACTCCTCTGCTAGCACCTCACTGAAAATCAATATGAAGCCATTTTGCTTGTAAGATGCAACATTACTGCCTCAAGACTAAAAGCACTATTTTCAGGAATTAAATCGAATAGTTTCCCAGAGGCCTTGAGAGTAAATTAAACTCAGAGTAAGCACACAAGTTTAATAAATGCTTAGCCATTCTCTGTGTCTCCTAAATGCTACACTAGCAAAATTACATTCATCTGAATAAGACCCAATGACTTTGATCAATGATTTTATGTATGACAGTACAATGCTCAATTACAAATGCTTTTATAAAAGAAAAACCAGACAAAATACCTAACATAAGAGCTTGCTGGTAAGAAGCCCCTAAAAACAGCTGGCAAAAAGCTAAGCATGGTAGCTTATGCCTGTAAAGCCTGCCCTTGAGAGGATGGAACCTTTTTTAAGTATAATTAAATGTATTTACTACTTGTACAGTATTCTGGCTGCAGCCAGAAGAGGGCACCAGATCTCATTATAGATGGTTGTGAGTCACCATATGGTTGCTGGGAATTGAACTCAGGACCTTTATAAGAATAGCCAGTGTGGACTGGAGAGACGGCTCAGAGTTAAGAGCACGCTCTACTCTTCCAGAAGTCCTGAGTTCAATTCCCAGCAACCACATGGTGGCTCGCAACCACTTAAAATGAGATCTGGTGCCGTCTTCTGGCCTGCAGGTATACATGCAGGCAGAACACTGTATACATAATAAATAAGTAAATAAACAAGTCTTAAAAAAAAAAAAGAATAGCCAGTGCTTTTAACCTCTGAGCCTTATATCCAGCCCAATAGGCTGAACCTTAAATCTAAGATTCTTGTGCCTTGGCCTTCAAAGTGCTAGGATTACCAATGTGTACCACAAGCCAGGCCATGGTGGTACACACCTTTAATCTCAGCACTTAGAAGATATCTGTGAGTTCTAGGCCACCCAAACAAATGTGTGACCACAACACCGAGCTTGATTCTTAAATTACAGCCACTAACTCAAAGGCTAAACTTAAAAGACATCATTACGGGCTAGAGATGGCTCAGCAGTTAAGAGCACTGGCTGCCAGGTTCAATTCCCAGCACCCACATGGCAGCTCACAATTCCTCCTGTTCCAGGGGAGCTGGCACCCTCACACAGACATACATGCAGGCAAAATACCAATGCACATTAAAAAAAAAAAAAAAGAAATCATCACAAAATTTCACATTCCTGATATGCTTGCTGTATAAATTGGTACATTCATTTTTAAATGTTGGGTTGGACATGATGGTACATGTCTGCAACCCTAACACTTAGGAAGCTGATTCAGGATAGTGAGCTCAAGGCCAGCCTGGTCTACAAATTGAGTTCCAGGATAGCATACACAAAGACCCTATTTTGGTTTTGGTTTTTTGTAAGAGCTTGGAGGGGCTGCAGAGATGGCTCAATAGTTAATGAACACTGCTCTTCTTCCGGAGGACCCAAGTTCTGGTCCCACATCCACATGGTGTTCACCAACCATCTGTAACTCCAATGCCAGGGTATCTAATGCCCTACTTTCACCTATGAGGGTCCTGGGCACACAAGTGGTAAAGTCATATACCCATACAGTTTGAAATAAATAAACATTTAAAAAGTGGTTAGGAGATCTAGGAATCATGGCAAGAGCTACTTTGTCTAAAAAGAAAAAAAGGGGAGGGGGGGAGAGCATGGTGGCATACGCCTGCCTTTGATCCCAGCTTTCAGGAGCAGAGGCAGGAGGATTGCTATGAGTTCTACAAAGCTAGTCCAGGATAGCCAAGACTACATAGAGAAACTCTGTCTTGAAAAAAAATCAAAACCAAAAAACGAAAACAAACAAACAAAAAACAAAAAGAAAGAAGAAAACAAAGGAAGAAGGAAGGAAGAGCGAGCGAGCGAGCTGGGCATTGATGGCATTAAACCCAGCACTTGGGAGGCAGAAGCAGGCAGATCTCTGTGAGGTAGGCCAGCCTGGTCTACAAAAGGAGTCCAGAACAGCAAGGGTTCTGTTACACAGAGAAACCCTGTCTTGAAAAAAACAAAAAATGACATAGAAAGATTTAGTCATAGCATGGGAAGTGGAGACAGCTTGTGTATCTAAAAACTGGATCAGTACATTCCTACAAGATAGTACAACAA
Source organism: Acomys minous (assembly GCF_964271855.1). NCBI lineage: Eukaryota > Metazoa > Chordata > Mammalia > Rodentia > Muridae > Acomys > Acomys minous. The sequence continues at coordinate 115,769,476 of NC_140484.1, read as the reverse complement.
TGAAAAGGAACAAGTTACACACAGCATTGCTAAAGCTCAAAACATGCTGGGCTGGCAGAGTGGCTCAACACGCGAAGACTAACAGCCTGAGTTGCATCCTTGCAACCCACAGGATAGGGAAAAAAGACTCCTGTATGTAGGCCTCTGACCTTCACGCATGCACTGTAGCGTGGGCATGCCACCTTTACAAAATAACTGATAACACTGTGAGTTCGAGGCCAGCCTGGTCTACAAAGCGAGTCCAGGACAGCCAGGGATACACAGAGAAACCCTGTCTCAAAAAACAAAACCAACAACAACAACAACAAAACCAAAATAGCTGATAAATGTAAAAAACAAAACAAAACAAAACAAAACAAAAAACCATAATATGTTGAACTATGGCTAGGTAAAAGGATTCAAACACAGTGATCCCTTTCCATAAGATTTCCCCTGAGGCAGGGTTTTCCTGTAGCCAAGTATAACCTTGAATCTGGACTCTCTGACCTCTGCTTCCAGCTTCTGTGCCACCAACCTCAGCAGTATCTTTGAAAATCTTTTACTTTAGGATTAATCTCCTTAGCCAGTCAGTCCTATACACCTTTAGTCCTAGTATTTGGGAGGTCTGTAGAGCCAGCTCCAGCACAGGCAGGGCTGCCAGGGCTCCGTGTGTGCACATGCACATAAACCCTGTCTAGAAAAACCAAAACAAAACGTACATACTCCTTGTGCATCCCAGAGGACTGGAGTTCAGTTCCCAGCACCTATATCAAGTAGGTCACAATCTCCACTTCCAGAAAACCTGGCACATCTGGACCCTGTTAGTGACTGAACCACACATAAACATACATGTAATTAAAAGTGAAATCCTTAGGCTGGGCGTGATGGTGCATGTCTTTAATCCCAGCATTTGGAAGGCAGAGGCAGGAGGACCTCTGTGAGTTCAAGGCCACCCTGGTCTACAAAAAGCCAGGACTACAAAAGAAACCCTGTCTCAGACAAACCAAAACTAAAACAACAAAAAAAGTAAAGTCCTTTACTATTCAGTGAATTGGAGGCCAGCTTAGGCTACATGGAACCCTTACATTTCTCTCTCTCTCTTTTTTTTTTTTTTTTTTTTTTTTTTTTTTGGTTTTTTGAGACAGGGTGAATTTCTCTATCTGGCCTTGGCTGTCCTAGACTCACTTTGTAGACTAGGCTGGCCTTAAACTCACAGAGATCCACCTGCCTCAGCCTCCCAAGTGCTGGGATTAAAGGTGTACACCATCACGCCCGGCTCTCTTTTCTTTAATAATTTGCTTAATTTTATTTCATGTGGATTGGTGTGAGGGTGTCAGATCCCCTGGAACTGGAGTTACAGTTGTGAGCTGCTGTGTGAGTGCTGGGGATTGAACCCTGTTCCTGGACCTCAGGAAGAGTACCCAGTGCTCTTAACTGCTGAGCCATCTCTCCAGCCCAAGAACCCTTCCTTAATAAAACCTAAAATTCTTTGTTGTTTTGTTTTTCTTGAGACAGGATTTCTCTGTGTAGCCCTGGCTGTCCTCTGCCCTGGACTTGCTTGTAGACCAGGCTAGTCTCACCCTCAGAGATATGCCTGCCTCTGCCTCCCTGAGTGCTAGGGTCACAGGCATATGCCACCACGCCCAGCTTAACACAAAATTCTTGTATGAATTTGTGAACATCTTTTCACTTCTCTTGGATAAAGCCTAGTAGTGGAATTGTTGGGTTGTATGGGAACTGATGAGATTACACACCAATATGGTTTCACTTCACAAGCAGTATAGAAGGGTCTAGTTTCTTACCAATTTCTGTTCTCCTTCCTCCCCTCCAGTCAGGGTTTTTGTGTAGCCCTGGCTGCCCTGGAATTTGCTCTGTAGATCAGGTGGTCTTGAACTCAGACATCTGCCTGCCTGCCAGGTGATGGGATTAAAGGTGAATACCACAGAAACTTGGTTGTTACCATTATTTGACTGTAGCCATCTTGGTGGCTATGAAGTGGTATCTCAACAAGACTTATCTCAAACACAAGGAAAAAGCAAAAGGTGCTTTAACAACCCATACTTGGCTGAGTGTGGTGGCCCACGCCTTTAATCCCAGCACTCAGGAGGCAGAAGCAGGCGGATCGCTTTGAGTTCAAGACCAGCCTGGTCTACAAAGCAAGTTCAGAACAGCCAAGACTACACAGAGAAACCCTGTCTTGAAAAACAAACAAACAAACAAACAAAAACAAAACAAGACAAAACAAAACAAAAACCCATACTGGAAGACTTTATGTAGGCTTAATTTTCTTAACAATTATATTTTATTATGAACTTACTAACCAAGAGTACCTCAATTATAACCTGACTAACCTAAACAAAAGGAAAAGAAGATTAAAGAACCTGTCTCAACCAGAACCTGGAACCTCAGCCGGAACCGGGAGCCCTGGAACCCAGGAGCCCTGAAGCCTTCCTTCCAGGGGTTCTCTCTAGGAGCGTCTCGAAGTGGAGCAATGAACAGCCAGCTAAAACTATCACCAGTCTCCAGAACAACCGCTCCCTCTCCTCTCTTGGGCGCCTATATTCCCCCCCCAACCCCAGCCTGGTCACAGGATTTCTTCAGCTGGCAACAACCAAGCTCCTGCACAAAGTGGTTCATCTTCTAGATTAACATCACCTGTTCTCTCACAAGTCCGCTCCCCATCCCACTCTTGGGATCATATCAAAAAACATGTTAATCTCGCCTTCAACTTTATATTGCTTTTCCTTTTGTTTTTGTTGTTGTTGTTTGTTTGTTTGTTTGTTTTTTTAAAGAGAAACAGGGTATCTTAAGAGATAGTCTGGCCTAACACTCAGAACCTCCTGCCTCTATCTCTCAAGAAAGTAGTGAAGTATAGGTGTGTGCCACCACAGCCAGCTGTTTGGGTTTCCATCTCTTTATGTAGTGACGGATGCCTGGAACTCTCCTGTCCTGGGGCTTCTGAATTTCTAGACTACAGGTGAGAGTCACCACATTCAAATACACTTTGAATACAAATTTCCTTTCAATGTCAGTTAGGATTTTACTAGTCTTCATAATGCACCATTAATCCCAGAAGAGTTTAAGTATAATGGCACTCAGGTGAGATTATCTGGATCCTTAGCCCTGTACTCCACTTGTTTTCACAATACTATTTATTAATCATTCCATTCTATTCCCAATCTCTTGAGGACAAGTATCTGGAGGCAAAAAATATTATCAAAAGATTCTTAATCTCAAAGACTTGGGAGGTAGTCAGTTTGACCAGTCCTCGGTGCTTCAGCCACTGTGTCCAGAAGGCATTTATACAGTCCGAACACAGGGGCCCTATGCACTGATACTATTTTAGAGGTGCGAAAACTGGCATTCAGCCTGTTGCCCAAAAAAGTAAGTTCTGGTCGGATTTCAAACTAGACACTCCCAAGCTACGCCTGGGAATCTTAAAACGACCGGAAAAGAATTGTTTGTTAACTTGCAAGGAAATCAAGGTATCTTCCTATCTTTCCAATTCAAGTAACACATTAACACAGAAGAGCAGCCACGAATAAAAACAATACATTTACAACTTCATGGCTTTCTGAAACACTCTCAATACGAAGCCGAGGCCAGTCTTAAACTTGTTTCGTAGTGTAAGCTCGAGTCAATATATATATATATATATTTTTTTTTTTCCTCGAGTCAATCTTGTTCCAGCCTCCGGAACAACAGGATTACGGACTTGACTTAGAGAAATGAGAAGTCAACCCTATTACAGGCTCAGCATTTATTCGGAGCGTCTGGTGCCAGAAGGTGCACCTGCGAAGCGGCGGGGGAGCGGGGATCTGAGGCTGCTGCGGCCGCGGGTCTCACTGGGGCTCGGCCGCCAGCTGCGCCTGGACCTGAGACGAACCCACCCGGGCCTCGAGGAAGCCTGGCAACCCCGCGCTGTCCCGGCCGCTGCTCGCCCCGCCAGTCGCCTCGGGCCCAGCTGCCCTCCTGAGGAGCCCCGCTTACTGTGCCCCCAGCCGGGGCGTACCCAAGGCTCTCGAACCCTGCACCAGGTTCGCACCTCAAGAGTGGCTCCCTCCCCTAAGAGACTCGCACCTTCTCCTCATGGCGGACGTTTCAAGCTGTCAAGAATCGAGACTCTCCCCCTCCACCTCACGCGGGACGGAGGACGGTAAGCAGCCACGGCAGCCTTCACTCTCAAACACCGCTCTGCAGCCGTTGGACCCCGCGGAATTCAAACCTAGCAGGAGGCGGAGCCGCCCGACAATTGGTTCCTGTTCCCGTCCGTCATGGAGTCCCGCCCTCGCCCCGCCCTTTTTGCAAAGAGACTACAGTCCAAGGCTTAGGGTACAGATTACGCCCTGGGCGTGGGAAGCGCTTGCACATATACGCATGCGCACACAGAGCCCTGGCTTCAACAATTCCTCTATAGCCTCAAGTGGAAGAGTTCGATGATGTCACCCGATCCCCACCCGGTCGGCGCCGTTGGATTTCAAAATTTTCGGCTTCCTCAGAGGTAACTGGGGAGACTGCCAGAACAGCTCAACTGCTCGCTATGTCCCAAGAGGAGCAGGGCTTAGCAAGAAAGTTTAGAAGGCAAAGAACAAACCAGGTTCTTGGGCCTGGTACCTTTGTAGACAAGTTTATCACATTTAATCATTAGGGCACACCTGTTGATAATGAAGAAAAACTCGAAAAGATTTGAATTGTTTTTCTACAACTTAAGAGGTTGATGCAGGATGGTGAGCCAGTCTCGGCTACATGAAACAAACAAACAAAAACTGAATAATTTACTTGCCCAATTAAGCTGTGACCAAATAGGGGTAACCTAGGCTTTTTCTTACAAATTATAGGAATTTAGGTAAAATAGGGAAACCTTACAATTCGAACATGACATCTAAGAGCTTGTGTCCTTCCCACTGAGCATTAGCTGCTCCCTGCGGCACCTGTATCACATTTCTCAATGATTTACTGTTATCTAATAGCCCAGCGTGGCAGCATCTCTGAAACATTTTGCTACTTAGACTAAAATTTGTAAGTAAAGCTGAGATTTTATTTTATTTTTCTACCTTCTTTGAAATGGTTTGTATAAGTGTAATTAGTGAAAACTCCCTTTCCCAAGAGGCTGTATTTAAGCCAGGCATGTTGTGGCACCTGTAATTCCAGCACTCAGAAGGCAGAGGCAGGAGGATCTCTGAATTGGAGGCCAGCCTGGTCTACAGAGCAAGTCCAGGACAGCCAAGGCTACACAGAAGAAACCCTGTATCAGAGAAACCAGAGAGAGGAGGAGGAGGGAGGGAGGGAGGGAGGGAGGGAGACAGACAGACTGCTGTCTTTTCACCGAGCTTTGCTCGGAGTACCCTTGTTCAGCAGTGGTGGTTAGTAATGTGCTTTTAAACCACTTGGCTCCATCTGTAGGTCCAAAACAAACACTAAGTCTGACTTATATAGAATTATAACTGAAACTATCACGGTTTTCTATATTGGCCAACTGTACAATCTATAAGAATCTTATTATTTGCTTTTTTTTTAATAATAAAATTTAGGTTTATTACATTTATTTGTGTATAGATGGGGGTGGTAGTGTATGGAGACCAGAGGGCAGCTTACAGGATGCAGTTCTCACTACCTGAGTCTAGGCTCTGGTTTCTAGGGCAGCAGTCCTCAAAGTGTGGGTCGTGACTCCTTTGGGGGTAATGGCCCTTTCACAGGGATGGGATAGCAGGTATCCTGCATATCAGATATTTGATTCATAACAGTAGTAAAATTACAGTTATGAAGTAGCAATGAAAAAAATTTTATGGTTGGGGATCAGAACATGAGGAACCGAATTATAGGGTTGCAGCATTAGGAAGGTGGAGAAGCACTAAATTTAGGTTCTCAAGGCACCTGTAATTAGTGAAAGATCCATCTCCCTCGGCCATCATGCAGGACTGAACATGGTGGCCCACACCTTTGATCTCAGCACTCAAGGAAGCAGAGGCAGGTAGATCTCTGAGTTAAAGGCCAGCCTGGTAAAGAGAGATTCTAGGCCAGCCAGGGTTAGATAGGCCTTGTGTCCAACAAATAGGAAAAAGAAAAAGAAAAAAAAAACCCACCACCTTATTTTACCTCTCTAAAACCATATTGTTGAGGTCTTTTTGTTTTTTGTTTTTGAGACAGGGTTTCTCTGTGTAGCCCTGGCTATCCTCAAGCTCGCTCTGTAGACCAGGCTGGCCTTGAACTCACAGAGATTTACCTGCTGAGTGCTCAAAGATGTGTACCACCACTGCCTGGCTAGAACCTTTATTTTTTTTTAATTTTTGTTTTTGTTTTTTGAGACAGAGTTTCTCTCTGTGTGTCCCTGGATGTCCTGGACTCATTTTGTAGACCAGGCTGGCCTTAAACTCATAGAGATCCTCCTGCCTCTGCCTCCCGAGCGCTGGGATTAAAGGAGTGCGCCCCCACAGCAGCATTAGTCACCTAAAGATGAGGCGGCCCAACTGTCTACCAATGGATGAATGGATGACAAGGACGCTCACTATACATGGAATAGTCTTCAACATTAGGACGTCCTAGCACGTGTTACAGCATGGCTGAGCCTGAGAATACCAGTGGGCAAGCAGCATATAGGTCTGCTCACACACAGGAGTTAAACTCACAGAAGCAGGAAGCAGAATGTTAGTTGCCAGGGACTGTGGAGATGGGAAATGAGTTGTTATTTATGGGTCTAACATTGAATCCACCCTCCTTCTTTTACACTTGAGGGTGCATTAGTGCAAAGCAGGCTAGTGACTTTTACTAGGAAAAACTGGAGCAGGTCCAGAGCGATCAATCAGAGTCCAGGCTACAAAGCTTATGAGGCCCCACTGTGTAAAAAGGAGATTGTGTGCTGCATTTGAGAACAGAGGCTTTATTTACAATACTATTCAAATGGGATTTAGCAAGGGTTACCTCTCCCCTCATACCTTAGAGCATGAACAATAGATACTTCATAAACAAAAGAGGAGCATCCTAGTGGACAGGACATGAATGCTCTCCAAATGTTCTCCAAAGCCCCAAAGTCCCCAGCTCTGAATAGCATAGCTGGGGAGGTAGGGGGTTCTAGCAGGCGGATGTCAAACACCAGCATCCCACTGGGGGTCCACAATCAGGAATGACTTCAACACTGGCCAGGAAAACTTCAGGCTTTCACCTCACTCATGGCTTCCATGAGGCGAGCACTGTTTGTAACGGCTGTTGTCAGGAAAATGAATCTGTACCCTAAGAGTCAAGAGAAGCAGAAGTGACTAAACAGGCCTCACATCCCAGCAGACCAAGCCCACCAGTCAGTCCCACAGTGCCCCAGGATCAGAACGCAGGGTTACACATCTGGACAACAGAGTAAGACCCTGTCCCCAACAAGTGGGGAGAAAACTAGAAAAGTAGAAATATCACTAACAGTCTCTTGGGTACTGCGATGTATGGGACCTGGGAGGCCTGCGCTCCCCACCTCCTGCCGTGGCAGTCACAGCAAGGGTGCACCATGGTGCCTCAGCCAGAAGGAAAGTCTTCCTGCGCAGGGCCTGCTGTCTCCCAGAACCCATGAGGCTCAGCTCTCGCCTTTTTGTTCTCTTACCTTTCTCTCTGCCCAGGAAGCGCAGGGCTGATATCTCCGAGAATGTGCAGCCCCCCAAGAACACCACCAAGATGAGGCGCAGCGACTCACTGGAAGCCTTGTCTTCCTTGGCCATGTCTGTGAGGATCAGAGCAGACTCCCAGCATCACTCACACGCTGCCCCAGGGTCATGTGTCCAGCCCACTCCTCCCTGACACCCTACGGCACTAGCACCGCCACCATGCCACACACCTGTGAACGCAAACTCACTGCAGTTTAGCAGCCGCACCACTTCATCAAGGCCCTGCCAGCTGCGCCGCTCCAGCACCTAGGGAGGCATGAAGACTGGTGTCAAGTCTTCTGACACTAAGTTAGGAAAGGAAGGAAGAGCAGCGAGACACAGGCTCTTGCTAGTTACTTGGGAAGTGGAGACTGAGATGGGCCAAGGACCCAGAAGAAGCGTAAGGAGTGCAGGAGGAAGAGAAGCAGAAGGGAGTCTTCCGCACCTGCTCAATGACTCGGCAGCTCAGGGGCACATAGGCGCCACTGAAGACATAAGCCATGTCTCGGGGCACTTTCAGGTCATATTCCCCATCCACGCGTGGGATCTAGAGAGCAAAGATCCTACATTAGACAGGTGATAGCCCAGCACTTTAACCTTGTAAAAGTCTTACAAAAATAGCACACCCTGAGCAACAGTTCACACTTTAACTAGTGAGAGCCAGCAAAGGTCCTGACAAGAAGTCCATAACCAAGACGATCATTGGATTAAACACCTGCCTCTTCTCTGCAGGGTTCCTCTGCTCCCTGGGAAGGTGCTGGAGGGGCTCTTCTCTCTAGCCCCTTCCCAGGGAGCCTGGAACCCATATTTCTCAGTGTTCTTTGGCACTGACAAGTGCTGTTACATGTTAATCAAACAGTGGTTCTTTATGTTTTGTCTCATTATTAAGTTAAGCTCACGCTGCAAAGTTCCCTTCATAGAAATGCAATGACATGGGGCTCTTGCAGAGGACCTGAGTTCAACTCCCAGCACCTACAGAACAACCCACAACTGCAGTTCCAGAAAATCTAACTTTCTTCTGGCTGCCTCATGCACTGGGCTGACATTTAGCACACACATGAATGCAAGGAAACACTTATCACATAAGGTAATATTGTTAAATGGGAGGACAGAAAACAGGAAGATGGCTCAATGGGTAAAGTTACTTGCTACACAAGTCTGAGTTCAATTCGTCAGAACCCATGAGCACAAGTGATTTGACCCCAGTGCCCTATGGGAAATTAGGAGGCAGAGACAGGAGAACCCCTAGAAGCTAGTGTGCAAGCTAGACTGGCCTATACAGAGGAAAAACAACTAAGCCTTCATCTCCAACAAGGCGGAAGGTAAGGACTGACACCTGAAGTTTGCTCTGACTTCTATATGTGTGCTATAGCATTCACACACATGCATTCATGCATGTACACACACACTGTACATACACAAGAAAGAAATGCAATGGCATACAGGTTAACATGGATCAAAGTACACTATAAAGAAACAAACAGCTAGGGCAGTGGTGGTGCACACCTGTAATCCCAGCACTCAGGGAGGCAGAGGCAGGCAGATCTCTGTGAGTTCGAGGCCAGCCTGGTCTACAAAGTGAGTTCCAGGACAGCCAGGGCTACACAGGGAAACCCTGTCTCAAAAAAACCAAAGGGAGAAAAAAAGAAACAAACAAACAGTGTTTCCCATCCAACCTTGATCTACATACCAAGTTCAGCTTTTTGCTGATGGCACGAAAATTGCTCCTCTTGGCCAGAGAACTGAAGGCATCAGTGATTTTTCCTAGGGAAGAAATCTATGCTGGGTTCCATCTAAGACCCACAGATCCACAGCGCCATGTAGGGTGGGAAAGAACAATACACCTACAGCCAGTCCTGCCTTTCTCATCACTGAAATCAGTCCACTCAGGGCAGCTACAAGGTGACCTTAATTTCTACGGTAGGCATCAGCTTTAGAATAAAACCAGCCAGATATACTGAGGGACGAGCCACTTAATTGCTCTAAGCTCTACCCAGATCTAGCCAATGGACAGGACATTCTCCACAGTTGAGTGGAGAGTGGGGGACTGACTTTCACACAAACTCTGGTGCCCCATATTTGACCACGTCTGCTTGATGGGGAGGCCTGGCGGCACTCAGAGGAAGGATAGCAGGCTACCAAGAAGAGACTTGATACCCTATGAGCATATACAGGGGGAGGAGGTCCCCCTCAGTCACAGACATAGGGGAGAGGAGTAGGGGGAAAGTGGGAGGGAGGGAGGAAGGGGAGGATACAAGGGAGGGGATAACAATTGAGATGTAATATGAATAAATTAATAAAATATATTTAAAAAAATATTTCAAAATGAAAAAAAAAATCTGCCAGTAAATTTGATAATAATTAGAAAAATCATTTGAAGAGATTTTCTTTCTTTTTTTACTAACGCAAGTCAAGGAAATGTATCATCTCTGATACAAAATGACAATTTTGAAAGTTTGTAAGCTAAATTTTTATGCAGGGCAATAATTACTTAATAAATTAAAATTATGCTACCAAAAAAATTGCTCTAAGCTTCCGTTTCCTTAGAAGAAACACAAGGGGAAGAATCCCTTCCTCTTGGAGGATTAGGGGAGAACTCAGGTCCAAGGTCAGCTCGTGCTGAGTCTGCAGTCCGTGGAACCTGCTTCGACTAGCAGAAGAAGCCATCGCAGTGACACTAACCTCCCGATCCTCTCTGTCGCAGAGGGCTCTCCCTACTGTCATGAAAGGGACAGTTCCCAGGGGTGGGAGATGGAGACTCACCTGCAGCTTTGTCAGTCACCAGCTTGCTCACTTTATTCTCTACTGCTGTGAGGGTGTCCCCCGGAGCCTGCTCTGTTAGAAGCCCAGCTCGCCGCAGATTGGAGAAGGTTAGCAGGTGCTCAGACCCATAGCTCTAAAGGAATTTCCAAGTCAGTTATTTACTGAGTTTCTACCCAACAACCGCACTGTCAATGACACAGACGGGAGGGGAGGAATGCGTAGCTGTACTCTGCAGTGTTTATTCAAAGAGCTCACACGTGTGACAGTATCAAAGAGCCATAAAAAGTAGCAGAAACTACTTAGAATGGAAGAATGGGGTTGGTTAGATGACTCAGCAGCCAAAGGTGCCAAACCTGATGACCGGAGTTTGATCCCCAAGGACCCAAAAATGGTGGAAGAAGAAAACCATCTCCTGTTTTTCTCTAACCTCCACAGGCATGTACTCCAGAACATGCAGGGACACACACACACACACACACACACACACACACAGAATCAGTAAGCACAGTTTTGAAATTTTTCTTTAGATTTTATGTTAATGGGTATTTTGCCTGAATGTGTATGTATCAAGTGTATGCCTAGTGTGCTCTGAGAGGCAAAAAAAAGTTGTTGAATTTCCTGAAACTGGAGTTACGAATGGTTGTGAATCAATGTTTGAATGAGTAGATGAATATAGGAAGAAAATAAAAGGATTTTAAAAAACATTTTATTTATTTATTTTATGTATGAGTGCTCTATCTGCATGTACATCTGCAGGCCAGAAGAGGGCATCAGATCCTATTAAAGATGGTTGTGAGCCACCATGTGGTTGTAGGGACTTGAACTCAGAACCTCTGGAAGAGCAGATGGTGCTCTTAAACGCTGAGCCATCTCTCCAGACCAATAAGTGTAATTTTTAAATGGAAAAAAGGAATGTATCTTTCCTGCCTTACCTGCAGATACTGTGTTTTCAGGGATCGGTAATCCTTGGGGATCAAACCTAAGAGTAAGGGAAACAAGGAAGGGATGTGAGGGAAAAAGGCCAGCTGAGGACCCCAGAGGGGTACAGCCAACCAACCATAACCCGAGAGAAGAACGGTTACCCTTGCATAGGACACAGCTGACTCCGAACGCACTGCTTAATTTAATGTGCTGACTGAGAGATAAAGCCCAGGTGTCCTGCTCTAAGGACGGGCCGTGAGCCACTGGGACTAAGGAAGGCACACTCAACAATCATAATCTCAAACCCATCGAGAGAATCTCAAAGATGTGACAGGAGAAGACAGGTCTTCCTGTGCATTCCAGCTAAGTGATGGGAACTGATTTACAGGCCCTGGGAAGCAGAAGGAGTGAAGAACTCCAGAGGTCTCGAATGTGTAAGAAGCTGGGCTCCCGAATACAAGGAAGGGGATGCAGAAGCACAGAATGTGTCTCTAGGTAGAGAGCAGCACGGTTCATCATCTACTGAAAGCGTCAACAGTAAAAGCATGTTGCCATGAAAGTGAGGAATTGGGGCTTTATGCAGTGCTTATGAAACAAACAAACAAACCGCTTTGTCTCAGTCCTCCAGTCTGCTTTTTATCAGGAAGCCTTACTGAAGAGAGGTCAAACTGAATGAGAAGAGAAATGCCACTGCACACCTAGGGGATGACGGGCACCATGGAGTACACTGAAGGCGGTCCTGTTTCCAGTTACACAACAAGCTCCCTGAGACCTGCTGATGACCCACCTCACTCATTTTAAAGGAGAAAGAATCCAGTAAATGACAAAAAATAAAGTAATAAAAATAAAAATCCTAGCTGGTTGTGCTGGCACACGCCTGTAATCCCAGCACTCGGGAGGCAGAGACAGGCGGATCTCTGAGTTCGAAGCCAGCCTGGTCTACAAAGTGAGTCCAGGACAGTCAAGGCTACACAGAGAAATGCTGTCTCAAAAAATAAAAAAATTAAAAATAAATAAATAAATAAAAATCCTGTTTGTTGAGGTTTGCCTTTTAAATCCATTAATTCTTTTATCCCAGGGCATATGTATTTCTCAATCTGGCATTCTTGGCTTGGTCTTCAGGGCTCACCATTCTCAGTGATGGACAAAAGGCACATGAGGCGAAGGCTTTCTATAGGTGACACCTGCATAGGAAGGTAGGGTCAGGGAAGACTGACGCCTCAGGACTCTGCCTTGGCAGCCCCACCTCCAGCCCCACAGCCGCCCACACATGTGCTCACCTGCCGGTCTATGTGCTCTTCAATGTAGCTGGTGCTCTCCCGGATGTTGAAGCCCTCCAGCAGTGCTGTGAGAGACCAGAGAACAGCGTTACTGGAGATCAGCTTAGCTGGTATGTGTCTGTCTCCCTCTTTCTCCATCCTTGGGTGAAACTAAGGGACCCCCAGCATTCCACATGGGCAGCAACCTCAGTTGAGAGGGTAGAAAGCATCTTTTTCGGGGGCTGGGAGCCAGGGGGAACAAGAGGAAGAGTTGGTGAGGCTCCCGCAGTTACCATGCTCCGTCTTGATTAGCTCCTGGAAGTCCTGCTTCGTTTTCTTCTTCATGATTGATTCACAGGCCCCGATATCTGCAGAAGGGACAAACCCCTGACTTTCCTGGCTCTAGGATAATCCTTAATGGCCAGAACAAGAACCTCATAAAGGAAAATCCATCAGCACCTTTTCCTGCCTTAAATCAGATGAGACTGTCTGCCAAGAGAACAACGTCTCCTCTTGGAAGAAAGCCATGGCACAGCAGCACTCCCCCGGAGGGCACGCAGTCCCCTTCCCTCACGCCCAGCCAGCACCTACGGAGACTCAGAAGGCGGTGCTCCTGTTTCAGTCCCTTGAGCTCTTGGGACACGAAGTTCTTCATCTGCTTTATGTCCATGCCTCTCCTGCGCTGTGGAGATGTCCCCATAGGTCAGCACCCCATAGGAAGCTTCCACTCTCCCTCAGCTGCTCCCCATCCCCGAGCAGGCACAGGAGGCCTATCATAGCGTTGGAAAGGGAACACTGAGGAAACCAACAGAGGCACAGGCCTTGGAGCCTTACATCATACTGAGCCTGCAAATTCCGGGCCTTCTGGCTCAAGAAGCCAAAGACATTGGAGAAATGCTCGTTCCGGATCTCACTGAACACCTGCGGGCAGAGGTGAGGAAGCACTTACTATGTCAGGTCTGTGACAGCCCCTGCCTGCCTCATGAGCAGAGTGACAGTACAGCAAATGGTACGCTAGCCAGAGAATGAGCAGACAGAGCTGCTATCAGAAGGGGTGTCGGGCGCAGCCACTGCGCTCTGGACCCAGTCCTTTCCGCTATTTATTGATTTTTGGATTTTGAGACAGAGTCTTATATAGCTGAGGCTGGCCGTAAACTCTTGATCCATCTTCCAAAAGATAAAATTACAGGTGGGAGCCATCATCCTGGTTTGGGTCTGATCCTAATTGACGGGGGTAAACCTCCCAGGAACGTGGCCTCCCCCGAGCCTCTTGTAGCAGTGGTCCTGAGTAAACCCTCGGATACACCCACACCCTCACCTTGTCCTCAGCATTGAGTAGCACCTTCAGGCTCTTGTCAGAGGATGTGACTTCTGGGCCGAAGTCGACACTCCCTTTGAAGGCAGAGGAGGCAGCTGTCAGGATCCACAAAGGCCTTCTCCCTCTCATCCCTTAACTCTGCTAAAGGTCTCCCAGTGTCACCAGGCTTCCCCCAAGTACTGCCCTACAACAGGAGTCACCAGAGGATGGGTCATTTCCCCTTTGCCAAGATGCAGAGGATCATGGCACTTACCACACTTGATTCGGAAGGTGTCATCCACCAAGCCCTCGTAAACTACTTGGGAGCAAAGTGCTGTCACAAAGTCCATGTCTGAAACCAAGACCACAACCATGAAGGCTCCCAAGACCCCGCATTCTATATCAACTCAAGAACTTCCTACCTGTGCCACTGTTCACACCAACATACGAGTCACAGGCCTAACTGTAGGACCCCACCCCTGCCTGCACATTTGCCCTATTCCTTCCTTCTAGGACCCAAAGACAAGGGAGTGCCGGGCAATGTTTACCTCTGTCCAGGAGAAAGATGTGTCCAATCTCTGGCCTTCGACCTTTGGTTTCACTGTCTTCTTCCTCCTCCAGTTTCCTCCACAGATCGTATGACATCTACCGGAGCCCAAGGCCACCTCAGTTTTGTGTCCAGGTCCTCTTGAAGCCCTATTCTTAGAGGCCTACCCCTTCTGTGGCATAGCCTGCCTTATCCTCCAGAAAGGAGCTAACTGTGAGGAATACGGGCCTGTTCTATTCCCATTTGCTTCTATCCTCTCATACCAGAGAGGAAAATGTTCCCCTGCCCCAAAGAGAAAAACTTCAGAATGTGGTCTAGACGCTCTCACTTATCTGTTTGCCACACAGATCTTGCTCTCTAGGGAACCATCCTGGGACATAAAAGCACAGGAAAGAATATCCTTTTTGTCACAGATGCCCAGGGATAATCTTTTGGGTAAAGAGAGAGAAAAACACGCCTTAAGGACAGGATCTCTGCTCGCATTCTTACCTTGGCACACCTGCCAATGCCATAGCAGTTAGGAAAGGGTCCATAGAGAGTGCTGAGAAGGTGCAAGGCCTGAGCTACAGTGTTGATCCAGCGCTGATCACCTTCCTGCAGCGAGCACATGGGCCACAAAGAACTATGTCAACCCATCAGTGCAGAATGGCTAGCCCTAGACCCTGGGATGGGGTGGCAGTGTCTGCGGAATGCTGGAGAGGTTTATTTTACAGACTCTGTGATGGCTGACCCTGACGTCAGCCTGATGGAGCGGAAGCACTGAGGAGAGCAGCAGAGCTATGTTCTGGTACACCTGCGAGGGTGTTTCCAGAAAGGACTACAACTGATCTGCCCTGCAGCTGATCAGACCACCCATGACCAAGTCCCCAGGCAGAACAAGCCTGCCAGGCATTCTCTCTCTCTTTTCCTGGCCATCATGAGTTGTTTTGCTGTGCCCTCTCAGACATGCCTGATTGGAACCCCTGAAACCATGAGTTACAATAATAAATCTTTCTTCTCTTAGGAGGGCATGGTGGTGCACGCCTTTAATCCCAACACTTAGGAGATAGAGGCAATCCGATCTCTGTGAGTTTGAGGACAACCTGGTCTACAGAGTTCCAGGATAGCCAGGGTTAAACAGAGAAACCCTGTCTCAAAAAACCAAAACTCAAACAAAGAAAACCCAAAAAACAAAAACAAAAAGAGCTTTCTCAGGTGTTGGACCACAGCAATAGCTGCCTAAGAGCCCTAATCAAAGTTTTGTCCAAAACAACCTGTAGCCTTCAACTATAAAATCAATGTCACTTATGATAAATTATATGTTGGGAAAAAGTGTCAATATTTCTAGTCCACTGGACCCAATACATATCTCTTGATACCAAGACTCAAGGGGCCAGCATTACCAGGAAGTAATCCCTGAAGAATTCTGGCAGTTCCATGCTCAGCAGATCCACATCGAGAGGCAGCAGAGAAAAGGCCCATTCATCACAGCTCACATCTGTAAGGACAGAGAACATCAGCCTTCAGGCACAAGGTACTTGGCTCCATGCTAAATGAAGGTCTGCCACAGTCATGCAACAAATACTTGAGTGCCCGCTATATGCCAGTGATCACATTTAGCTCTGGAGACTCCGTAAGAAACAGCGTGTCTTCAAGGAGCATCTAATACCACCGTGGAAGGAGATGAGTACACAGTGGCCCACAGTGCAATGTGGAAAGTGGTGGTTTAGAACAAGTGCTGAGCCAACACTCATTCACGATTCAACAGGTCAAACTGAAATTCATCTCCACACAGGGCTGTGTTAAGCACTGTGGAGACAGAGGTGAAGGCCGTGGGCTCCCCTAGTCGTCTGGAACTTATCATCCTGTGGTGGGCAGATACAGCAGACAACTTATGACACAGGACTTATTGTAGCCCTGGGCCTGTGACGCAGAGTACGTGCTCTGTATGCACGAGCCCGTTTGTTTCCATCACAAAACAAATAAGGAAACTATGAGCACAAAGATGACAGGGATTAACCACAGCTATGAGGGAAAGAATGTCTTCCGGCCTGGCCTAGGCTGTGGAGTGAGTGCAAAGGCAGCCTAGGTAACTCAGTGAGACTCTGACTCAATATAAGAAAGTAAAAGCAACTGGGCATGGTGGTGCACACCCTGTATCGCAGCACTTGGAAGGCGGAGGTAGACAGATTTCTGTGAGTTCAGGCCAGCTAGTGAGACATAGATACCCTTGCTTCCAAAAAATAGTAAATAAACAGGAAGTTAAAAAAAATCCATATAATAGCTCAGTGGTAGCGCCCTTGTCTAGCATGTCCAAGGTGCTTTATATAATACCCAGGACTTCAAATAACTAAATAAAGCTATGCCTGATGCCATAGGCCTATTAGACCAGCTACCCAGGAAAATAGGGGTAATATTACCCCTGTAAAGCAGGCAAGCATAGGAGATAGTTTAGCCTCAGACTCTATTTGGTTTTGCTTATTACAGCCCCCCCCCTTGTAATAATGCACTTGGCAGCCTAGCTCCTTGGCTTGCATGTACTATGCATACACACTCCTCTCCTAACAATGTATGGAGCAACCTCAGGAGCCCCACACTTACACCTGCACTGGACTACACCTTCTCTCATCGCTGAACAATATTAGAGGTTTCTCCATCCCTAGTAACAATCAAATTTAGACAGTTTTTATTCAAGTGTATTCCCAATATATTAGGTACAAAGAACAGAAAGGTTGATGTGGCCTGAACTGTATCCTCAAGTGAGCTCTTAGGAAGCCTGCCCTCTTTACCATCTTATGCCTGTGAATGATTTGGCATGCATATGATTAAAATTAGACAAATTGTGGGAAGAGATATGGGCAGTAGAAAAAGTAAATACATGATCTACTATATCAATCAAAATGGAGAATAACCCCAACTGTGGCTCTCAATAACCAGCCCTTCCTTTCTTTCTTTTTTTTTTTTTAAAGTTTTTTCGAGACAGGGTTTCTCTGTGTAGCCCTGCCTGTCCTGGACTCACTTTGTAGACCAGGCTGGGTCTACAAGTCTTGAGTGCTGGGCTGAAAGGCATGGGCCACCACACCCGGCCATGCCCTTCCTTCCTTTAGACCCCATAAAAAGAGATCACAAGGCAGGCATGGTAGTGCACACCTTTAATCCCAGCATTCCAAAGCAGAGGCAGGAGGACCTCTGTGAATCTGAGGCCATGGTTATACACGGTGAGTTCTAGAACAGCCAGGACTATAGAGAGAGACCCTGTCTCAGAGAGAAAGCGATTGATCACTCGCCTGGGACCTTGAGTACTCTTATTCCTGTAGCTGGCTGACAATCTTGATGTGTATTAACACTAAACCTCAAATTAAGTTATCGTGCTTATTTTGCAGATATGTGTCAGCTCTTATTTTTAATCCTTTGGATAAGAGGCCAAGAAAGGCTGGGACTCCCCGCCCAGACCCAGGCCACCAGTAACACCTGAGCTACAAAAGGAGACAGCAGTGACAGGCAGGCAAGCTTAGAACCTGAGTAAGGCTTGAGTGGGGAAACTTCTCAGGGAAGAGGGCAAGCTAAGCAGGAGGAAAAGCAAGCACAAAGCCTGGTGATTAGACGGTAACAAGTTAAGGAAAGGAGAGGCATGCGATGAGGCTGGCGGGAGAGGAAGGAGTCACACTGTGGGAGACATGGCAGCCCATGCTGAGGAGTCTGGGGCCACCTGTCTGTGGGAAGCTGAGAGGCAGCAGCTGGGCAGCCTGTCCTCTAGCCCCAGCCCCCCTGCTGTCCTCATCTGGGTCCTCCTCCCAATCTCATCCCCAGGGACTGCTCAATAGAGCACCAGGGGTGAGCCCCAGAGGAGGAGCTGGGAAGTGGGAAACAGGAGATTGTTCTTTCTTCATATGTTCTCTGTCCCTTCACTCACATTCGGTTCCTCTCACCTCCATAGATTCCCTCTTCCTCAAGCACCATCTCACATGCATAAAACTGAAAGAGAAAAGCCAATTAGCTGATTGGAAAAAAATGATTAGTAACAACTTGATTCTGTCCGTTCCTTGTCTTTTCTGATGCAGATGTCACGGTAATCCTGACTGTCAACCTGACTGGATTGAAAGACTTCCAAAGATTGGTAAAGCACTGTGCCAGGTGAACCTGTGAGGGTATTTCCTGAGATGGCTAGGTCGTGACCTAAATACACCAACCATGTGGTGCAACTGCAGAGGCCATGGGTGGCTCGGGATACACTCTCTTGTTTTGGCTTGTTCTTTTGTTTTCTGAGACAGGGTTTCTCTGTGCAGCTGTTCTGGAACTCACTCTATAGGCTAGGCTGGCCTCAAACTCAGAGCTCTGCCTCTGCCTTACTACACCCAGCCAAGGGATATGTTCTTGAGGTGGACTGTGGGACCCTGGTCACTTCCTGTCTGTTTCTTGGCTGCTATGAGGTAAACAAACAGCTTTAAAGCAATGGGCATAGAGCTAGTGTGGTGGCGCACGCCTTTAATTCCAGCACCACAGAGGCAGAGGCAGACGGATCTCTGTGAGTTCCAGGTCAGCCAGCACTATATGTCAAAACCACAACCACAACCACAACAACCACCTACAGCCCTAGCCAGCTATGGACTAAAACCTCTAAAATTCCACAGCAAAGTAAATCTTTCTTCTTTTAAATTTTCTCATGAGTTTATCTGCCACAACGAGGAAAAGTTTGAACAGGTAGTAGAGATCAAATCCAGGCCCCAGTGCAAAGTGGCGGCGCCCATCTGTAACCCCAGCACTCAGGAGGCTGGGGTGGGAGGATTGGGTGCTCAGGGCGGATTGTGCTGAACAGTTCTAAGCCATCCTAGACTAGTTAGTGACATTCTGTCTCACAAACAAACGGGACCAGTGAGACGGCTCAGTGGGCAAATGTGCTTGCTGCCAAGACGGACAACCTAAGTTTGATCCCTCGGACCAATGTGGTAGAAGGAGAGAAATGACTCCCAAAAGTTGGGCTCTGAACTCCACTTGAGCACCATGGCATTTGCTACCGTCTTGTGCATGAGTGACATACGAACAATAAGTAGATTTTAAAAACACCTGTGGCCACCAGGCAGCGATGACACCCAGCACTCAGGAGGCAGAGGCAGGCTGGTCTTTGAGTTGAGGCCAGCCTGGTCTACAGATCGAGTTCCAGGACAGTCAAGGCTACACAGAGAAATCCTGTCTCAAAAATCCAGAAGGAAAAAAAAAAACCCCACAAAACAACCAAACAAACCACAAGCTAGGAAAGCACTCCACCACGAGGCTACGCCCTGGGCCCTATTCTTCCCGCCTCTTTGGAGTTCCTCTACAGTCTGAATAAGGTTCAGGACATCCTCCAAGAGCTCAGTGTTGAATTGAACTCCTCTGTGAGATATTAAAAGAGTGCCAAGTTAATCTAATTATGATGTCCGGAGGAAAGTCTTTAGAATTCACCACGTTTGAGTAGGTTATCAGCCAGCGTGGAGGCTCCATGATTGAATATTGGTGGCTTTACAAAAGAAGGCAGGGTTGAGGACACAGCCTTGTGCTCTCTGTCTTTCTCCACAGGACGGCTTGCATCAGCCCAGGGCTCTGCAGGCAAGACAGCCATCGCCATCCATGCGCCTTCAATCCTGAGCCTACAGAGCACAGACTTAAGTGGTACACTGCAGTCTCATGGACTTCATGCCAGTGCCAGAAATAACCTGAGGCAGTCAATGGGTGAGGATATTAGTCTCAGAATCCATGAAACAGGACACCCAAACTAATCAACCGACAGTGGGACACTACAACCACCTTGCCCCAAATTTCATCAGTTTTATTTATGTATTATGCTTTTTCATTTCCCTTAAAACTAGGAAAACTTTATAAAGGAGTAGGCATTTAGCAGTCTTTTGAGGGAAGAGCTGTGCAGGAATACCTAGGAAGAATGGCATGCAAGAAATCAGAGGAGCAGAGAGGAGGCAGAGCAGGAAGTTCTGTTTAAGACACACTGACATGTTGAGATCCAGCCCCTGATGTGTGTGTGTGTGTACACATATATATATACACACATATGCACATATGTATATGCACACATATCAGTGTGTGTGTGTGTGTGTGTGTGTGTGTGTGTGTGTGTGTGTAATTTAAATGGTTTGAGATGGGCATGATCAGAGAAGCCTGCAATCTCAGCATTCCAGAGTTGGGAACAGGAATCATAAATTGAAGGCAAGCCTGGGATACACAGTAAGATCCTATTTCAAATATGACAAGCAGCCAGGTGGCGGTGATACACGCCTTTAATCCCAGGACTCAGGAGGCAGGCAGATCTCAGAGTTCAAGGTGAGCCTGGTCTACAGAGTGAGTTCCAGAACAACCAGGGCTACACAGAGAAACCCTGTCTTGAAAAACCAAATACAACAAATACAACAAATACAACAAGCTATATTCAAGAAAAAAAAATACAAGAGAAGTCAGTGATGTAGTGCACACCTGAAATCTCAGCACTTGGAAGAGGTAGAAGGGTCAGGGGCCCAAGGCCATCAGCTACACAAAACAGTTCAAGGACAGCTTGAGTTACATAGACTCATGTCTCAAAGAAAATGGTGAGTGTGTGTGTGTGTGTGTGTGTGTGTGTGTGTGTGTGTGTGTGTGTGTGTGTATTTTTCATGAAGAGAGTGAAGGACAAGAGTCCAGGAGAAAGCAAAACAAATGTGGTACAGAAGACAGAAGAAGGGAGAAAATATTGAGAGGGAACACCTATGGGGACAGGAGCAGGAGAAAACAGTGCCATGCACCATTACTACTCAGGGATATGTGTTGACAGGGACTCGCAACTAGAGCCCTTTCCAAAATAGACAGCTATTCCAACTATTTTAGACTGTGGTGATTGCTTAGGATACCTAAGACCTTAATTAGACCCCTAGAGACCTTAATTAGACCCCTAAAACCCCACACCATAAAAACTCCAAGCCCCATAAAAAGAGAGAAATAACAAAGAAATCTATATGGAAGTCACTAGTCCACAATTCACAAATTCCACAACCTTTGATAAGAGACCCTTTATTTAGTAGCCACAGATATGTACTGAAAAGACAGCATGCCTCTGGCTGTTCATCCCAGGCCCGAGACATAGCAGTTTCCTCTGAGACAGAAACTCAGTCTCCTAGGGAAGCTCATTAATACAGCAAGTAAACAACTCACAACAGCTTTGAGAAGTCCCAGAAACTGGCCAGATTCACTAGGTCCCTCTCTGCCAAGAGTCTATCAGTAATAAAGACTACTCGGGGTCAATCTCAGTCAAGCCCAGCTCCACGGAAGAAACAAACCACCCAAGCCACCTGAAAAGGGCACTCGCCTTGAGCTGCCTGCAGATTGTGCAGTACACCCCAGGTTTTTAGCTTTTGTGACTGTCACCCATGCTAGGGGTAGGCTTTGGTGATGCAGCCGTTTTTTAGTCCTTTCTGCTTCTGTAAGTATGCCCTACCGTATGCCTGTAAATAACTCCAATAAAACTCATTGGTTTGCCAAGTTGGACTCTGATGCAGCCATACCTCGGTCTGTCATCAGCTCTCTGTCTGAGGTAAGTAGATGGTTGTCCACATAAGTGTATCCCAACAAGTCCTCCTCCCGGCTCATCCCATATCCCCCCTTTTAGAATCCAAACTCACCTTCTGAGGACTTAAGATGATTTTATATTTTCTAATTCGGCCAGCTAGTTTGTCAGCATTGACAAGATCTATAGAGAGAGGAGTGCAGCCCGGCAACCCGTGGGCCATTTGTTAGACAAGAGACAAAGAAGCAGAACTTTTCTCCCCTTCCTGATGCCATCCCATCCACCACCACCCCCAACCTCCACCAAGATGCTATGTAGCACAGGCTAGCCTCAAACCTGGATTCTTTCTGCCTTGGCCTCCCAAGGACAGGATTTACAAACAGAACCCTACTGTGCCCAGCAGGTCTTTTCTTATCACAGGGTCCTTATGGCCAAGGCCCTTCCACCTTGGCCACCCTTTCCCTGCTTAGCTCCACACAGTACCATGGCTCACTCACTGGCAATGTAGCGCATATTCTTGATGCGGGGTCTGACCAAGAAGCACAACCTATGGATGAGAAAGGGAAAGTTAGGAAAAATCATGAGGGTGGCAGGACCTAAGAAGAAATTAAAACAAGCAAGTCTTTAGTCATTTGCCCTTCTTGACCAGGCCTACAGATCTCTGAACTACCTGGGACACCACAGAAGACATTTCCAATACAACAGATACAATATGATGATGACTGCCTTTGTTGGCTCTAAGGTGGGTCCAGGAGTTACTGTTCTTAGATAATTGATGGGCCAATGGGACAAAATTATATATGTGCATATATGTGTATAATATTATATATTCAAATTAATAAATAAATTTACAAATTATATATTTTTTATTTTTTTACAAATTATATTTATACATATAATCAATCAAGTACTAAAAATAATAAGAGCTGGGATATGGTATGTATGCATCCACGTATCTAGAAGTTTTTCCCATAAGGAAAGGTATACACTACTCAAGTTTGGGAAACATTTAAAACAAATCAAAGGGCTGGGATATGGTGTAATGATAGAGCGTTTGCTCAATGTCCTGGTTTGATCTTCAGCACAACAGACTATGACTGCATGACACATGAACAGGAAAATACAAAATGCCCTGGAAATCTCGAGAAGAAAATCAACCCGGTCTGGAAGGGAGCTTCAAAGAAGAGTGGGGCTGAGCTCAAGACCTGGTGCTTTTTCTAGGAGTGAAGGGCAGGAGAGGATGTTAAGCCGACTGACTGGAGCGCTACAAAGGGCAAAGGCGCTCTCTGCAACGTGTGTGGAAGCACATGTCCCCAGAGGCCTGAAAGAACATATGAAGAACAAGGCTATAGCAGTAGCATCAAGGCCTAGATAATTTGAGGCTTTTCCTTTAAGGATTTACAGACTTATTTGTATGTCTGTACACACGCGCCACAGTGTGTGTGGAGGTCAGAGGACAACTTGTGGGAGTTGGTTCTCTTCTTCTACTATGTGGGTAACACTCAGGTTCTGTCAGCCTGACCCTAGAGGTTCGTTTTGGTTTTTTTGTTTTTCTTGTTATTTATTTATCTAGCCACTTATTTATCTGTTTACTATTATTGTGCACATGTGGGTGCAGATACACGTGTCCAAGGAAGAGGACAATTCTGGAAGTAGGTTCTCTCCTTGCACCTTTCCATGGCTTCCAAGACTGAACTCGGGTTGCTGGGCTTGCCCGGCACGAGCCATCTCCAGCTACCCCTGGGGTGGCTGATGGGAGCATAACAATGTTCAGACAAGGAATAACTGCAGTTGTGGATGACATGGAGTAGAGAGAAGAAAGGGCAGAGCGGGGGAAACTGCAGAGAAAAGCAGACCAGCAATCAAGAGCGGGATTCTGTGAACACTCGGGGATGTGGGCCACGTCACGGGCGCTGTGGTTGCAGGTCTCAGGCAAGGACAAAGTAAGGCAATTCTTCCCCCAGGGACCTCCTCCAGCTGGGAGGCCACAGACTCCCCCAAACACTCACTGTTCATTGGCGCTGAGAACCGGCTTGCTCTCCACCTTGTACAGCTTGTCCACTTCATGTTGCTACAGAGAGAATCCAACATGACAATGGGGAAGATTGGAGCAGCCCAATGCATGACGCAAAGGCAGCGAGCACTGAAGGGTGAATTCTGAAGTCAATCTGCTACTGATAACCACGTCACTAAAACTTCCTTACTTACTGTCAACGCAAAAACCAAAAGTAAAACATAACCCAAACACGTCATCATCCCCTGCGCGTCTGCCTTAGGTGAGCTGACTGTGTTTACCCTGTCAAGGGCACCACTCTGCAGGAATTGGCTATGCTTATCAAGAAGAAAAGACATAGGAGTTGCCCTGAGAAAAGATGAGAAAAAAGCTTGTACCTTCAGGATGGAGACATTAGCAATTCGATCCAGAGGACTCATGAGATCTGCCTCTATGAACAAATCTTTTTTTCCAGGAAGCTGAAGGAGAGAAAGCATGGTTGATCACTCATAGGCCACACAGGCTCCCCTCAGCTGGGAACTTGTCTAGGCACTCACTGAACAAGAACTTGGTCTTGAGGTGAAAGGACATTAGACACCTAGCTAAGACTGTCTGTACTCACCAGCAACACTGCTATGATTGTTGTTGTCTAAACCCATGTTGTTTATTATAGACACAAACATGGACGCTCAATGCGAGACGCCTGTCTACAGCCAGCACTTCCCGGGCCTGGGCAGCAGCACTTCTTCTCAGGCTCAGGCTTGGCCCAGAACTCTTGAGACATGAATAGCCCATACCAAGAGTCACGGCTCCCCCAACAAAGCCCTGGGCTGCCACACGCATGTGGATCAAGAGAATGGACATCTTCGTATTCCCTGCTCTTCAGTTTGTAACACCCACATGTGAGAATTACTGCAAACCCCGCCATTCCAATGGGGACACTGTGTCTCTTTAGCCTTCCGAGTAAACTTAGACCCCTGACCTTCATCATATGAAGAAAGAGAAAGGTCTGTGTTGGTTGACATTGTGATTTCTTAGAGAGTCTTTGGGGACCTGTCGCGCCTTCCAGTCCTGCTGGGTTCTCATATTTTGTATATAAAGAAATATTCCAAGCCAGGCGCGGTAGCACATGCCTTTAATCCTAGCACGCATGGAAAGCACAGGCAGGCTGAGCACTGTGGGTCTGAGGCCAGCCTGGTCTACAAAGTGAGTCCAGGACAGCCAAGGCAGAAAAATTCTGCCTCAAAAAACATAACTTTCCACGTTCTCAGCTTGACTCCCGGTCCCTCAGTTGTGTTTGGTCACTGGTCTCTTCTCCACTGCCTCTTCTACTCTGCCTCACAACAGTTTCTCATCCTAAGGAAGACAAACTCAACAAAAGCCCACCCTGCATCAACTAAGTGATAAATATCTTTTCCAGTGGTATTTTCCTTTTAGCTACAAAAATGACACACTTAGTGCACAACTTTGAAAATCAAGGCAGGGTTGGTTAGGTGTGTGACTCGGGGATACAGCATGTGTGCTGCAAGCATGGGGCCCCAATTTCAGTCACCATCCCTGCAAGAAGAAAGAGAAAGCCCCCGGCAGTATCCACCCATCCCCTTCCCCTACCCGTCCTCACGATACCCACCACGGCGTTCCAGCACCACATTCTGGAAGCTGCTCGCTTGTTTGTACAAGAGAAGGAGGGTGATAAAGGTAAGCCATCGGAAGGTCCCTTCCAACTAGGCTTTGACATGTGGTTGAGAGTTATGAGTGATGTTCGGGGGACAATTTAGCAAGGGGAGGGCTGAACACGCAAGTCAGCTGAAGTGACACATACAGTGCTAGACGGCAGCAGTCCTCAGCTGGAGACATCTGGCAGTGACGGGGCACATTTTGTGTTGTCCGGAACAGGGCGAAGGGCATTATTGGCATCTAACGCATAGATGTTTGGATGCTAAGGCACCCAGCCTGCATAGGACAGACGCTACGACATGGAATTACTACACCCAGCATGTCTGTAGTATCAAGAATTAATAATCCTGATGCAAAAGAAATGGTGGGAAATAGGTTTGAAACAGTTGTCTAGAACTGGGCATCAGGGCTCCAACGCCAATGGGTAGGGAGTTTGCACTCGATCCTTGAAGGAAGAAAAGACAGAAAGCTTTTGTATATTAAAGCACAGATCAGCCAGAAATTTTAGATGGTTTGGCAACTATGGATAATATAAATTGAAGAGATGAGAAACCGCAGGTGGAAAAGACCAAGCAGCAAAGCATGTAGCAGTAATAACGTGCTTCAGGCTGGGGGTAGTGGGAACAAAATAGGTTAAGACAAACATGAGATGTTGTTGTGCATGTGTGTGCCATAGAATGTGTAGTGTAGAGGTCAAGGGACAACACTGTGGAGTGGGATCTAGGAATCACACTCAGGGCAGGAGGCTTGCACACGCAAAAGTGCCTTTACCTACTGAGTGATTTCACTGCCCTACAGGCCATAGTTTTCATGCTTGAAGGGCATCAGCAGTGCTAACACTGCACATGCTGGCATGATCGGATTTAGTGTATTTTCTGGAGGTTTTCTGGGAGTGGGGGTTAGAACAGGGCTTCTCTACATAGCCTTGGCTGTCCTGGACTCACTTTGTAGACCAGGCTGGCCTCAAGCTCACAGAGATCCACCTGCCTCTGCCTCCCTGAGTGCTAGGATTACAGGTGTGTGTCACTGTGTCCAGCTGGCTAAGTGTTATTTATTAAAGTCATGTATGAGGAGGTATCCACAGGACTCATCAGCCCAGGCAAACACAAGGTCAAATAGTGTATCAATCCTGACTAGAATATTCACCAAAAAAACATAAATCAGGGCTAAGGAATACAGCTCAGTGATGAAGTGTCTGCAGTGTAAGTGTGAAGATTGGAGTTCGGTGCCCAGCAACCGTACACATGTCAGGTGGGAGTGTTGGGCCACTTGCAATCCCAGCACTCTGTAGGCAGAGGAAGGCTCCTCCCTAGAGCGAGCTGCCTAGCTGGACTAGGCTGCATCAGCACGTTCTAGGTTCAACTGAGAAAACCTGCCTCAATGAGTAAGGTGATTAGAAAGACTAGCAATGCTGCTGGGCAGTGGTGGCGCACACCTTTAATCCCAGCACTGGGGTGGCAGAGCAGGCTGTGAGTTCGAGGCCAGCCTGGTCTACAGAGTGGGCTTCAGGACAGCCAGGGCTAAAACAGAGAAACCCTGTCTCAAACAAACAAACAAAACAAAACAAAAACAAAAAAGGCTACCAATGTCAACATTGGGCCTCCCCATACACGGGTACATGTGTATGCACCTATACACGTGCAAACACGCATGCATATATGCCACATGCACATACAAAAAGAAAACAATAAAAAATTAGTATGGGGAGGGTATTATTGTCCAGAGATTCCCTCTGACCTTGAGTTGCCCTGTGGAGCCTCTTCTGCCACACCAGTCCACTAATGAAGTTCTATCCTCACTAATAAGGCTCTCCCCTACTCTTAGGCACGTAACTTTTCCACTCTTCACATACTTGCTGAAACCCTTTCATGTACAAATTTTTATGCTAACACTGTGGGACATACAAAGGAGAAATAACATATGGTCTTGCATCCCCTGAGGTTCTCCCACATTCCAAGTTTCATCCCTTCCCTCTTCTCTCTTTTTTCTTCTCTCTGTCTCCCTCTAACCCCTCTCCAGTGCTAGGACTGAACTCAGGGTTCCAAAGGAGAGGAACATCCACAGCTCCTCACTGCTAACACCTCAACTTTACTTAAGCTCCAAATCAATCAACTTCCTCCACTTAGCCTCTTCCTCTAGATGTGTGTGTGTGTGTGTGTGTGTGTGTGTGTGTGTGTGTGTGTGTGTAAGTGTACTCACATGCACTTTGTGTCTACACATGCTACACGTGTATGTAGCAGGATATTTGATCACATTGTGAACCCCAATATTGTGTACTGGAAAAACCTGTTTCTAGTTGTGGTGGGGCTCAGTCCTAACACACACCGTTTTGGTTGTAAGCCTAGCCTTTAATGGCTGAGCCATCTCTCCAGCCCTAGTACATACCTTTTATCTAAGAGCTTTCAGTAAACAGGATTAGGTGAAGTTAACCCTAGGTCAAGAAGCAGAGCAAGTAACCAGCTGACAGGAAATGAACATAGGCAAAAAAAAAAAAAAAAACAGAGAGTGAGAGGAAGTCCGGGGGAACAGATAGAGAGACTCATAGGAAGTAGAAAGGACACAGTGTTGAAGGATATTTTAGACAGCATGGAGAAGGGTTTTTTCCTTCTGGGATGTTGGCTGAGTAGAAAGGTCAGCTGAGTGCTTTCTCTGCCTCTGAGCTAACAAGCCTTCATCTCGAATCTGGCTCCTGAGTCTTTATCTGTAAAACGTTTGAGATTTCTGTATTTTTAAGCAACACTTATATGTGTGTTTTTAATTTTTGCTTAATGTTTGACTCAACAAATGCTCATTAACCACATGCCAGCCATGTGCCTGACTCCAAGCTAAGTACTCGATGTTGGGTATATAGTGCAGAGCAGATGCTATTCCTATACCTGGGAACCTTCCAAGCTAATGGGGAACACGAACAATAAGCAAATCACTACAATTATAGTAGCAACACTATTTTCCTAATAACACAGATTAAAAGGCCAAATAAACTTTGCTCTTTCCTCAACATTTACAACTGACCAATGTCTTTGAACGTCCTTTCACTGTAACTTATATCACAAGTCACGTGTGCTGGCAAATTCCTGTAATGCCAGCACTTGGTAGGCTGAGTCAGAGGTGCTGCCAGAGGACGACACGGAACACATAGTAAGAGGCAAAGAAACAAAACCAGCCATAAAGCTCCACCACTTTCTCTCATTTCTACTGCTACTAATTTTTTTGTGTGTGGGCTTTTATCAATTCCATTTAACCAGTAGTCTGCTAACTGGCCTTATGTCGTCCATTTGTTCCACTTAACAAATCACTATTGCAAATATCAAATATTGCTTCACACTACAAATGGGTGTGTAGGGTCTTCAAGCTGGTGTGTAAATTTCTCCCCCCCCCCCTCTCTGTCCTGTCTGTCCTAGGACTCACTCTGTAGACTAGGCTGGCCCCAAACTCAAAGATCTGTCTGCCTCTGCCTGTGAATGAATGAATGAATGAATGAATGAACGAACTGGGATTAACGGTGGGCACAACCACCTCTGACTGCATAGCTTTCTTTTACATGGGGTGCAGTGGGTGGAAACTAGGACCTTGCATAGGCAACTGTCTAACCACTGAACTATATCCCCAAGCCCCACAATGTACCTTCCCATAGCTCTTTGCTCTACTCATGCTTAGTCCTTCCCTGCTAACTTAGCATCTAGCAGCCCTAGCTTGAATGGAGCATGCTCTTCCTACTCCACGGAAAATATGTTTATGTTCTTTTTTCAAACCCCAGATCCCAGGTAACTCTTAGATCACCTCAGCTGCTGCTGTTGTTTATAGGAACTTCTCAGGAAGTCTAGAATACACTTACCACCCAACGCCCTAGGTGTCATTATTTTACGGGGCACCTACTGGAATGTAACTAGGGACCAAGATATTTCAACTATATTTCCATCTCCAGTGATGGCAGGCACAAGAGTGTCTTTGTCGTCTGCACAGAAGCCGACAATTTCGATTTATTCCCTGGCCAGGTCGCAAGCAGCTCTTACTACTCTTCGGTTTTTCCTGTCGAGTGCCCCATTTTGGACCTGCCACGGAAGCTCCAAGGAAAATACCAAGGGACTCGGCAAGGAAGAAGTCACATTGAGAGCCACGCTGTTGACGCAGGAAAGGCGCCAGGCGTGGCCGGCACTGACCTGCTCTAGTAGATAGATGAGCTGGTCTCGAGCCAGCCTCTTGAGCATAGAGAAGTCAGGAAGCTCAGGGGCGTCCAGCCGATGGGGGAAAGCCATGGGAGCGGTCACCTGGGCTACCGTGAGAGAGTAGCAGGATGGCCTCTGTTCTGAAAAGGCCTGCGACAGCCCAGGGTTAGGGCAGGCTGGTATCCCGCACCCCTGGGCTCTGGGTCCCAGGACCCCCGAGGGGCCCTCGCTCCTCTGCCGCGCTAGACGGATGAATGACCACCTCCGGGGCCAGGCGGCCGCAGCCTCGGGGGACTCTCCTTGTAGACCTGCAGCCGCTGGGCCCCGCCCGGGTCCACCCTGCCTGTCAGTAGGATTCCCAATAACATCCGCACACTCCGCAGCGTGCCGGAAGAACCCCGCCTCCAACTCCAACCCAGAGAAAAGCTACTTCCTAGATCTCCCGGACGTCCGGTTCACCGTGCCGGCACGTAGTGCACTGGAAGAGGACGGCGTCCGGAAAGGGACATTTAAGAACAGAAGGCACAGAGTTAAATTTTTTTACAACTTTCTTTTGTGTGAGTGTGAGGGAGAAAGTGTGTACGTGTGTGCGTGCGTGCCATGTGTGTACGGGTGGCTGCAGAAAGAGGGAACCTCACATCCTTGAAGCTGCGGTTCTGAGCCGCCAGGCATGAGTGCTTTGAGCCGAACTCCTGTCTTCCGGTGGAGCAACAAGTGCTCATAGCCGCTTAAGACCTCTCCGTCCCTATTAGTGACCAGAGGGTAGTTTTCCTTCGATAAAGGGATTATTTCTTGTTAACTTTTTATTCGTCAAACTCCAGATCCCAGAAAGAGATACATGTTAAGGGTACAACTGGGTTTCGACAAGTAGAAATTGGACCCTTCTTTTAAGTGTGCAAGCGCTGATTGCTGCAGTTTCGGGTGTTTATCTAGCCTCCAACTCTACAGTGCTTGGCTTCCTAGCAATGGAAGTTAGATGCGAGTTTGAGCCTTGTGAGAGGAATGTATGTGTTGGACTATGAAAGTTATGGTTTATCAGCTGTGACCCTTGGATATTGGAGTTTTGACTTGTTAATGGCCATTATGGGGAAAATGAATAAACTTGTAACACATTCATGCTTACAAAACAACTGAATAAATTAAAGAGGCAAAATACCGGGATGGAGAGATGGCTCAGCGGTTAAGAGCACTGACTGCTGCAGAGAAACCGGGTTCAAATCCCAGAACCCACATAGCAGCTCACAACAGTCTGTAACTCTGACACCCACAAGCATTCATGCAGGCAAAACACCAATGTGTATAAAGTAAGATGTGTGTGTGTGTGCGCGCGCTTTTTTAAAGAGGCAAAATATCTAAGTATCCTGACAGTGGTGGCTCATGCCTTTAATTCTAGCCTTTGGGAAGCAGAGACAGGTGAGTTTGAGATCTGGTCTATAGAGTGAGTTCCAGGACCACCTGGCTACAAGGAGAAACCCTGTCTAGGAAACACACACACACACACACACACACACACACACACACACACACCAAAAACAAAACAAAAAGACAAAAAAACCACAGAAGTACATCTGTATAGTGCTATTTACATCGACTTTTAAATTTTTATTTTTTATTATTTTTTATTTTTTGTTTTTTTCAAGACAGAGTTTCCCTGTGTTATCTTACCTGTCCTAGACTCACTTTGTAGACCAGGCTGGCCTGGAACTCACAGTGATCTGCCAGCCTCTGCCTCCCGAGTGCTGGGGTTAAAGGTGTGCGCCACCACGCCTGGCCTTACACAGACCTTTTGTTTTTGAGACAAGGTCTCATTATGTAGGCCATGCTGCTGCAGACAGAAATTGACTGAGCAAAGACATAAATGAAGAAAGAATGGTGGAAGGGTAAAAAGAATGTTTAAAGAAAACACCAGCAGTCTGGCGTCTTGACAGATGTCTGTAACCCCAGCCCTTGGATGTCAACAGGAGGATCAGAAGTTCAAGGCTACCATGGGCAACATGGCCTGCTGTGCACAGTTCCGGGACAGCTGGTGCTGCAGAGATCCTAGCTCAGAAAACAAAACAAAACCAAACCCCAGTCAACTACAAAAGGGGGAACAGTCTGACTCAAACTTATACTAAAAGGTCCTGCCTCCTAAACCAATAGGGCAGGTAACTTGAGAGGGATTATGCTAGATTGTGAATCCCAAACAGCCTATGGAGATTGCGGGAGGGATTTCTCATGTTCACCCTCTGGTACCAGATCAGCATCCTGGTCACCACTGCCTTCTCTCCTTGCTGGTGTCTTTTCTCCGCTTCCTTCTTTTTCCCTAGTCTCTCGGATTTGTTAACCTATTCCTCACAAAGGGTTAAAGGATTTAGGGAACATACAACAAAAAGTGGTATTACTAGATATGAATCCTTTTAGGAAACAAACCAATGGGGCAAGTTATAAGATACACTGGGGCCAGGCATGGTGTTGCATGCCTTTAGTCCCAGCACTCAAGAGACAGAGGCAGGAGGATCTCTGAGTTCAAGGCCAGCCTGGTCTACAAAGCAAGTCCAGGATAGCCAGGGCTACACAGAGAAAACCTTTCTTGAAAAACAAAAACAAAAAAAACCAAAAAACAAAAACCAGACTGGGAGGTTCAATCTCCAGCATCATTACAATAATAAAGTTAAAACAAAGAAGAACAAAAACAGGCCTGAGCTTCAGGAATTCAAGTTTGGGTGAGTTTCGGGTTGTTTTTAATTTTGGTTTTTGCAAGACAGGGTTTCTTTGTGTAATAGAGCCCTGCTTTGTAGACCAGGCTGGCCTCAAATTCACAACGATCTGCCTATAAACGCTGGGACAAAGGCAAGCACCACCACGCCTGGCAGTTCATGTTTTATGTTGGCCTCTGCCTGGTCTCACACCCTCTTAGCCAAGTTGATGTCTGACAGACACACTGAGGCAAAGAAGTGCCTTGAGATGCCTTCACCCACATGTTCCTTCCTTATAGTAGCAAAGTGTGCCTCTGTGGTGCAGCTATGTCCACTGTGTTGTGTCTGCCAACCAACTTGCTGAGTTATTCAGTCTTCTGTGGCATCGTTCCAGCTCAAGTGAGACTTCTTCCACCAGACATGGCAACTGTACTACCTCATTGTTGCTTGGTTAAACAGCACAGCCTCAAAACAGGGACTCATGAAATCCTATAACCACAGCTCAGTGAATACAGAACTGGAATTGTACAATCTCCGGTTCCAGTGTCCCAGCCTAGGCTCTTTCCAAACAGCAGTGAGTCAGGACCTGAGACACTAGGACCCAGCAGAAAAGGTCAGTTTGGAAGCTTAAGTGTCTTAGCTGAGGTCTGGGTGGGTAAGAAGGCGGGAGCCTAAAGGCAATGCTTGCTGCCACAGGAGACTCGCTTACTGTTAGAAGTCCTTCAGTCGTCCCTTGACAAACCAATACTGCGGTGTGGTGGTTGGGAACAGTGATAAATGCACAGCAGCCCTCTTCCTTTCATGGGGTCTTCATTCAAAATGAGGGGAGGTGAAGGATGATGGTATTGATGTCCCCAACCGCAGAGAATAAGGGTAAGGGCACCGAGGGGAAGAGAGCTGCTTTAGACCGGGTGGCTGGGGAAGCCTCTCTACGGAGATGGCATCACAAGCCAGCAGTCCCAGCCCTTCCACGGCTGGGAAAGAGGATGGCTGATTCAGGCCAGCCTGGGTTGACAAGACCTCCATCTCAAAAACAAGACAGCAATAAATACCGCCAGTTACCAACCATGTCTGATAGCTAGACTCTAATAAATGGTAATGTCAACGTTGGGATGTCCAGGCTTAAGTGCCAACCTAATTTAGGAGTACCAACTTTACCTAGAGAGGTGTTGAAGTAAGGCACGGGTGAGACTTACTGGAGTCTCCTTGCTGAACTGCTTCATCTCCTACTAGAACTTTCACAGTCTAACGCCTAAGACAATCAGCCATTCCGCCACATCACAGCACACTGCTAGAGTAGAGGCTTTGGTTCAAGCTCCAGAACTGTCATTTGCCAGGAGCCATCTTAGGTCTGAGTGCAGGGGCTGAGTTGCTGTGTGCTCCGGCATCTTTAGCATCTTTAGGAGAAGCCTGGCATGACTGGGCTATCAAAGTACAGCTTAACTTGAGCATGTAGTTTGGGACTCTATGTTAGGATCTCAGCCATCAAAGTTTAAAGGCTTTGTTTCAAAACTGCTTTGCTTGCTCCCAAATCGTTTTCAGAACATAAGCAATTCAGAGTCCAAGTTCTGGTTGCCATGGAAGCACAGCTCAGCAGGTGCAGGCATCTGCTGCCAACCTGAGTGCTATTTCCAGGACATACATGGTGGAAA
Organism: Acomys minous; assembly: GCF_964271855.1. Lineage (NCBI taxonomy): Eukaryota > Metazoa > Chordata > Mammalia > Rodentia > Muridae > Acomys > Acomys minous. The sequence continues at coordinate 115,735,418 of NC_140484.1, read as the reverse complement.
GAGAAAACCAATTGCTACAAGCTGTCTTATGACATCAGCATGTGCACTGTGGCAAAAGTAAAAAATAATTTATGACTGGGAGCAGTGGGGCACACATTTAATCCCAGCACTCAGAGAGGCAGAGGCAGGCGGATTGCTGTTGAATTCAAGGCCAGCCTGCTCTACAAAGCGAGTCCAGGACAGCCAAGACTACACAGAGAAATCCTGTCTTGAAAAAAAAATTTTTTTTCCTTTTGTTGGTTAGGCTTCTTCTGGTGCTATCTACCAAAATTTAATTTAATGACAAAGATTTTCAAGTAAATCCTATCCCAAAGAGCACCAAGCAACAAACTACATTTTACTTTATTTCTCACATAAGGAAACCCATTGATTAAATAGTTCAAGAAGAGTTAATATTCAGTTATCAAGAAGGAAGCCAAGAATGGTGGCACACGCCTTTAGTCCCTGCACCCAGGAGGCAGAGGCAGGCGGATCTCTAAGTTCGTGGCTGGCTTGGCCTACAAAATGAGTTCCAGGGTTACACAGAGAAGAAAAAAGAAGAAAAATAAATAAATAAATAAAAAGAAAGACAAGAGGCCAGGAGGCAAGCTTTCAATTTCCTCCCACCACAGTACCACAGAAACTCATGACACAACACATAACTGTTGTTCTCAACAGAGACCAAGCAACAGGGCTGAATGGGGAGACGCACAGGAGCCTGCTGGGATTTCTCAACCCACATCCTCGCCTCATCAGTTCTTATTCCAAAGCGGCCCATCGTGTGCAGAAATGCTGGCGGCTTCAAATCTACTTGCCAGCTGTGTCAAGGCATCTCTGAAAGCCATGCCCAGGCTCAAATTCTGTAGAGGAAGTTTCCATTGCTGTCAAAGAACTCCCGCCCCCTCTGGACTACTTTGCTGCTGAAGTTCTGGCCACCTGGCTCCCCAGCCTTCAACTCTTCTAGCGCCTCAACGCTTGGCGGTCTGTCACTGTCCGCTCTCCTGGCGGCCCCAGAATCACTGGTGGTGTCTTTCTGAAGCTCTCTCTGATGACCCAAGGCTGTAGCGGTGGACACCAAGCTTTCTTCCAAGCCTTGGATTCGTTTATTCCTTTCTTCCTGTCTCCTCTGTGCATCCGAACTGGGAGTGTTCGACCTCCCCACTTTCAAAGCCGTGCCGTGACCCTGGCTTTTAGAACAGACTGCATCTCCTGGCATGAGCAGAGGGCCGGATACAGAGCGGCCTTCTCTGAGTAGCTTCAAGCTGTCTTCAGAAACGGGCAGCTGCCCAACCACTCTGGTAAACCCAGCTTTTTTCAGCACCTTTTGATCTTGCTTTAGTTTCTGCTTTAATGTGGGAACAAACTTACTTTTTAAAACCCTTCTGATAACATCCGTGCTGACATTAAAGCCTTCTGCCAACCTAGGAACTGACCAGGACTCTGCAACTTCCCCATGTAAATACCTACAGGAGAAAAACAGCACTTTTTCAAATTGCCATTAAGTCTCCAACAACAAGAGATAAATTGATAATGCGAGTGACAAGTAAAAATAGCATAGAAAAACTCAAGCATAAGCCGGGCATGGCGGCGCATATCATTCATCCTAGCACTTGGAAGGCAGAGGCAGACGGATCTCTATGAGTTCGAGGCCAGCCTGGTCTACAAAGCAAGTTCCAGGATAACTCTGGCTGCCCTCAAATTCATTATGTAGGGCTGGAAAGATGGCTCAGAGGTTAAGAGCACTTCCTGCTCTTCCAAAGGTCCTGAGTTCAAACCACATGGTGGCTCACAACCATCTGTAACGAAATCTGTTGTCCTCTTCTGGCCTGCAGTTGTTACATGCAGGAGAAGAGTGTATACATAATAAATAAATACATCTAAAAAAAAAATCACTATGTAGACCACAAGGGCTTTCATAGAGATCCACCTACCTTTGTCCTACTCCTCAGTGGTGGGATTACAGTTGTATATAGGCCAAACTCAGATTAAATAGGAATTTAAAAAAAATATTGTGTGTGTGTATTCATGTGTAAAGGGTACATGTATGTGTGTCTTGGTGCACGGAGGTCAGAGGACAATCTCTAATGTTGGTCTTCTGACATTTTCTACCCTTTTGAGACTAGGTCTCTCACTGGCCTGCAACCTCACTGTGTAGGCCTTCAAGGTGCAGGGATATGCCTTGTCTCTGCTTCCCACCTTATCACTGCTGGAATTACACGAAAAATTTAAGAACCCTTTCAAGCAACAGTGGTGGCTGGCTCAATGTAATCCCAGCATGTGGGAGGCAAAGGCAGAAGGTCAGGCTAACTTGATCTACAGAGTGGCCTTGTCAAGAAAAATAAATAATAAAATCAAAATCCAGGCGAGTTGGCACATACCTTTAACCTCACATACTGCCCTCAGAGGGCAGAGGCAGGAGGCTCAGGAATTCAAGGCTGTCCTTGGCTACAAACCAACTGTCCATAACAGTAACATACTAAATCCGTGTGTAGTTAGGAGGTAATGACCTTGGCAGACCCTAAGCGAGGCCCTCAGCACCCACATGGCAGCTAAGAACTGTCTGTAATTCCAGTTCCAGGGAATCCGACACCATCACACCAACATGCATACATGAAAGCAGAACACCTATATAATAAAATAATGATAAAGAAAAAAAGAAAAAGAAAAAAAGAATCTATAAGGAGAAAATGGGAGGGAGGGAGGAATGGGAGGATACAAGGGATGGGATAACAACTGAGATGTAATATGAATAAATAAAATATATTTTTAAAAAAGAATCTATGGCATTTCTATTTAAAAGTTGATAGCATGTCGGGTGGTGGTGGCGTACACCTTTAATCCCACCACTTCGGAAGCAGAGGCAAGTGCATCTCTCTGAGTTTGAGCCAGCCTCGTCTACAAAGTGAGTCCAGGGCAGCCAAGGCGAAAAACCAAAAAGAAAGAAAAAGAAAAAGAAAAGGCGGGCGGGGGAGGGGGGGGAACCAAAACAAAAACAGGCGAAAATAGTAAAATCTTCAAAAGGTAAACTCCATTTTGTAAACAATTACCGGATCTGCTCTATGGCTTCCCATGTCAACGTCCTGGGTGGCGCACCTGGAGCCTCCATTTGCCTTCGAATTTTCTGGAATCGCATTGCTTTTTTCTGTCGTTTCAGAGTGCTGGGGGAAAGAACCAATAGCAGAAGAAGCCATGCGCGAAAGCAAGACGGGGGTTTAAAGTGTCTCGGACTAAATCAGAGAGCCCGGCCCTCTTGCCTGCCCGCAGAGACAGCCTGGCCACGTCTGCCAGGTTAAAGCCCTCTGTACACCGCCCCAGAAACCTAACATCTCTACCTGACTGTAAGCTTGCCTAACTCTCTAAGGGAAGTGAAACGTCACTAGCAAGGGGTCCTGAGGTCTCAAGGAAGCTGACCCTTTGCCCCAGCGCCTGCGCCCTGGACAACGGGTGAGGAGAAACTTGGAGCAGAATGCCCGGAGCTTGGGGACACGAAGCCTAGCTTCAGGCTGAGGGCCGCCCACGGAGCAGGTACCTCTCCACCTCCTGGAGCGCCCGCTCCTCCGGCTCCCAGTCGGAATCGGGGTCCGGCTCGCGGCTGACGGAGCCCGGGCCCGCCACGCCCTGGGTCGCGAACCCACAGCGAGCGGCTGCAGCGCGAACACGAGGCAACAAGAGACTCAGAGAAAGCGCCATTGGAACGCGACACACTGCTCTACCCGCGCGCGACAGGAAAACACCGGAAACGAGAAGGCGGGCCCGGAAGCAGAAAGACCCGGAAGTTAGGCGATGGGAGTCGGGGCGGAGAGGGTGCTGGGCTGAGGGTGCTGTCCCTGTACTGACCAGTTGCCCACCCTTTCTGCTTATTTTGTTTTTGCGGTGCTGGGGAGCCAAGCTAGGCCCTTGTATATGCTAGGCAGGCTTTTGCCTCTGAGTCATCTCCCCAGCCATTGAAAAGAAAATTTTTGAGACCGGGTGTGTTGTCCTAGCCTTGAATTCATCTTTCCTCAATTTCCCAAGTAACTGGGATTATAGGCCTGAGTCATGGGGCTGGACTTCTCTGCTGTGAAAAGAGCTTGCCTCAGACGCGAGAATCAAAAAGAGGTACAGGACGCGCCTAGAAAACGACATAAACTTTAATAAAAAGACGGTTCAGTTGCCTCTGGCACAGGCTGCCCGGCCTGCCTGATTTCTGCCCCTGTGGCAGGAAGGGCGAACCCTGAGCAATCTTCTGATGGCGACTACACCGTATCTTGGGCATTTGGCTCCTCTGGGAAAGGAACTCCTTGTTGCCCGGGACTCTAGCCCCAAGCCACACCCAGGGTTCAGACCCATCACTTAGTGACAAACCCAGCCTAAGGCTTGAGGAGCAGAGATGCACACAGGCTGGCATTAGCTCTTCATCTTTTAGTCTTTACCGATCCCCAAAGAATCTTAGAATGTTGCAGAATTCTCGGTGTCTTTGTGTTTTGTCTTTTGCAATCAAAGGTCCTGGCCAGAGCTTTTCAAACTGGAACTTGTTGGCAGTCTTTCAATTAGCAAAGATTGAAGGCCATTTACTCTTTTGGTTGAGTGCTGGGCTTCCTTCCTTTTACCTGTGTTGGATGATGTTGAGGAGCGGGCTAGAATGCTGCAGCACTGGTGCAGAGGCGGGGTACAGGGTGAGATCCCCAGCCTTGGCTCCTCTGTGTTCAGAGTTTACCATGGAGGGCAAGGTACAGCACTCAGTCCATGAGTCATTTTCCTGTCTTTCGGGATACAGAAGATAGCCCTGCTTTGGGGTTAGAGTGGGTGGCACTGATCCTGACAGGGCCCGGTTTATGGCTTCTAGCCTTCTGCTGGCTTGGCCTTCTGCAGTAGAAACATGGATCCTCACTAAGTTGTAGCATTCACAGAAGAGATGTTCTCACATCTTTCCCACCTGCGGTCCAGTTACAAAGAAGAATAGCATCCCGTGCTTCCCTCCAGCATCCTTACCACGCTGTATTCTAATGGTCTGTTTACATGGCCATTGCCCTGTTAACCTTTGCTGGGGGCTGGGACTGTTTCTGCCCTGTCTATCACCAGGACTAGCTAGAAGGAAGTAAACAAATAGGTCCGCTGCCTTCCCCCGGCCCTACACTACTAGGAGTGCCACTTTATATCTCGGGAGCATCCCAGCTCTAACATCTGCTACTGGGAATTTACGCAAGTCAAAAGTGACCAAAGCTAGTTTTGTATACTTACGGCTAGTGAGCCTGACTCTAGAGCTGGAAAAATAGTGCCTCCCAGATTTCTTCATTGACAATGAACAAGGGCCAATGGCTGCTGGATCTCCTATCCAGTTGAGGTTCCTGGGCTGCAGATGGTACCGAGAATGCTGTGCGATTGCTGCATTCCTGCTTGATAGTGGCCCTAAGATCCTGGGGATCAGGTCGTGGGGCCGGAGCGGTTGCAGGAAATGAGGAGGAACCTGCTCTAAGGCGGCCCCTCTCAGGAACACCAGTGGGACCAAATTCACAGGTTGCAGTTCCTGACTGCCCAGCCCGTCCTGGTGAAATCTAGGCTAGAGGAGAAGAGCAGCCCCTTGTCATATTTCCTGTGAGGCTGGAGGGAGCGTCTGAAGATACTTGTAACTATAAAATAAAACCATCTCTCCTAGGCCGTAGCCACTGTTTAACTAGTTATTCTTTTGGCATTCAATAAAAACGGAGGGCCCAACAGGTTTTGCTACTATAGCCCCGGGAATAGTGAAAACGGCAGTTGTTTTGTTGGCCCAAGACTGTTTACTTAGCTCCCATTAGACCCGGGGCATTGGCAATGCTAGGGGGAGTACACAGAAGCCACTGAGCATGGTGGTGGCCTTGTTGTTTGTCAGTCATGAGTTGTGGGTGACTGTGGAACAGGAATAGAGACGGCCAAGTCTCTTGCGATTGAGAAAGCTGGGAGGCTGCACCTTGCTGGATTGTAGTACCAAACCCAAGGGATCGTGGGAACCAACAGACCCTCTCCCGGGCTCCAGAGACAGGTGCCATCACAGGAACCTCCTCTGGTGTGACCACCACCATGTTTTGGCATCACAGCCCTTGTTCCCCGGCTTTGTGAGAGGCTTCGCAGGGACTCTCACCCGATACTCTTGCAGCTTTCTGTGGCCCCGGGGGCTGGGGTACAGCATGCGAGTGAGCTGCTCCACAATGCCCAGGCTTCGGATGAGGTTCTCTCTCTGCAACAGGAGCTTCATCCGCTCAAGCTCTTCCTCTTCTACAATGTTCTGAGGCTGCATCGTGTCCGTGTGTACTGGTAGTAGCTACAAGGTACGGAAGAGAGACAGCTGTCCAAGATGAGCCTCCTACCATCAGCAAGGATGGCCGCAGGACCCCTGCCTCACTCTACCGCCGCCTTCCCTCCCCAGGCCCCACTGTACCATCTTCTTAGCTGTCCGTTCTCTCACCTTCTGCTTCAAAAGGTCAGATCCAGTTTACTAGAGAGATGAGGCTCTACTCATCTCTCTCAAGCAAGGAGAGAGAGGACAGCGGGGGTTCCCTTCCCTAGTAGCCCCAGTTTAGTTTCATGTGAAAAGATAAGAGCCACAGCCCCTGACACCTCTTTCTCCCGATTCCGGTTCCTGTAAGCCAAGTTGGTGGCAAGGCCCCGTGTTCCTGCTTTGGGTCGGCTTTTCTCCCCAGCTGATTCACCCTGGTTCTGGTCCTTGTTTTCCTTTCGTTTCTTGGTGCCGGGGTTCTCCTGCTGTTCCTGCTTTAGGCGAATCTCTTCCAGCTGCTGCCTGGAGAAGACACAGCAGTTTCAGACACTAGGGAGACTGTGTGGGGAGGATGGGGGCTGAGAGAAAACAGGATGCTCTAAGAAAAGGAAATCACGACATGTTGCTGGAACTGATTAGAGAATATAGGAACCACGCTAAAGTAAAGAATCGTTAAGAACCTGTTTGTTAGTGAGCTGGGTGTGGGGGCACATGACTGTAACCTCAGCACTCTGGGAGGCAGAGGCAGGCGGATCTCTGTAAATCCAAGGCCAGCCTGGTCTACAAAGTGAGTCCAGGACAGCCAAGGCTACACAAAGAAACCCTGTCTTGAAAAACCAAAAGAAAAAAAAATCTGTGAGTGGAATGGGATGACAGCTCAGGTGGTAAAGCCCTTGCCTGAGTTCAAGCCCCAGGACCTGTGTAAAGTCACACCCCTTTAATCCCAGCACTCTGCAAACAAAAGCAGGCAGATCTCTGAGTTTTAGGCCAGACTGGTCTACAGAGTGAGTTCCAGGACAGCCAGGGCTACACAGAGAAGCCCTGTCTTGGGAGTAAGGGGTGGGGGAGAGGGGAGCCAGATGTGGTAGCACAGCCTTGCATCTCAGTACTGGGAAGGCAAAAATAGGCAGGCCCCTGGCTGCTCACCGGCCAGCTACCCTAGCCTTACTTCATGGGTTTCAGGCCAATGAAAGAATCAAAAGTAAAGTGGGCTAGACATGGTAACACACACTTTTAATCCCAGCGCTTGGAAACACAGGCAAGCAGATCTCTGTGTATTTGAGGCCAGTCTCATCTATACAGCAAGCTCCAGGCCAGCCAAAGCTATATATTGAGACCCAGTTTTTTTGGGCTTCTTTTGTTTGTTTGTTTGGTTTTGTTTTGGTTTGTTTTGGTTTGGTTTTGGTTTTTCAAAACAGGGTTTCTCTATGTAGCCTTGGCTGTCCTAGACTCACTTTGTAGACCAGGCTAGCCTCGATCTCACAGCGATCTGCCTGCCTCTGGCTCTCAAGTACTAGGATTAAAGGCATGCGCCACCATTTTTTTAAGGTTTATTTATTATTATGTACACAGTGCTCTGCCTGTATGTACACATGCAGGCCAGAAGAGGGCATCAGATCTCATTATAGATGGTTGTGAGCCACCATGTGGTTGCGGGGAATTGAACTCAGGACCTCTGGAAGAGCAGACAGAGCTCTTAACCTCTGAGCCATCCCTCCGGCCCGAGACTCAGTTTTGAAAACACAAAACTTTTTGTTTGTTTGTTTGTTTGTTTTGTTTTTTGAGACAGAGTTTCTCTGTGTAGCCTTGGCTGTTCTGGACCCACTTTGTAGACCAGGCTGGCCTCAAACTTACAGCGATCCACCTGCCTCTGCCTCCGAGTGCTGGGATTATAGGCATGTGCCACCACGCCCGGCTGAAAACACAAAACCTTAAAAAACAACAATGTGGGGTCTGGCCAGATGGCTTATCTGGTAAAGGTGCTTACCACCAAACCCGACCACCTGAGTTCATTCACTGGACCCCACATGGTGGACAGAGACAACTGACTCCTGAGAGATCTTTTGACTTCCACATGTGCACAAGGCATACATACACACACACAAATAATTAAACGTAGTCTTTACATATTTAAAATCACACAAACAGCTAAGGAACAACACACAAGGTTGTCCTCTGGCCTCCACATGCATATATGTGCATACATGTACTACATAAATATACATCATACATACACGTGAAGGCATGCATGTATGTGCCTGCATACAGAGAGAACTTAAGATTTTTGCTCTTTTATCCAGTGTGTGGCTTCCTCTTGCCCTTCTAGGGAGCAGCTGGATGTCTGGACCTTCCCCTAACCCACCTGTACCAAGGAAAATGCAGTCAAGGTACCTGGCACACTCCTCTCTGGCCTTGGAGGCAGCAGTCTCCTGGAAGAGGGAGCCGTTGTGCTTGAAGAAGGGTGCATACTTCTCTGAATCAGGCCCAGGGTAGATGCGCCGGTAGCCCCCTAGATGGGAATCTTCATAGCGTTCCTGGTCCTGCATGGCAGCCTGGGATGATTCAATCTGTTCTCGCCTAAGGAAACCAAGCTCAGGGAAGTCAGGAGAAGGCCGTGACGATGTTCAGGAGGGAAAAGAACACCAGCGAGGGCTTTCAGAACCTACAGCTGGCTACCTGATCTACCTGACCCCTGCCCGGCTGGGTAAGGAAGCACCCAAGCTCATGGCCAGCCCCGCCATGCATGTAATGATGTAATTAAGTGTGGTCTCCAGAATTCTGAGTCTCTTCCTAAGTACAAAATGATCTATTCATAAGCAAACACTCTAGTTACCACAGTCTCTTGTGTTCCTAATTGTAATGCCCATACACTACAGAAAATGTAAAAGAAAAAGATTAAACCAGATTTGCTACAGGCTTATATGCTGTATATAAACCTTTATTATCTAGCCTTTGCTGCACAGTGAGACCAAAGCCAGCTAGCCAGCCTCAAAAAAGGTGCTACAAAGCCAGGGTGTAACGCAATGTAGAACATGTGCTTATCATGTGTAAGGCACACAGTTCATTCCTACACTATAAAAAAGAAAAAAAAATTTTTTTTCAAGACAGGGTTTCTCTGTGTAGCCTTGGCTGTCCTGGATTCCCTTTGTAGACCAGGCTGGCCTTGAACTCACAGAGATTGGCCTGCCTCTGCCACCTGAGTGCTGGGATTACAGGTCTGCACCACCATGTTTTTAATGCTTTTTTTGTCCATTTGCTTGAGACAAGACCTGCTAAGTGGCTCAAGATGGCCTTGAGCTGTCGATCCTCCTGGTTCCACTCCTAAGTGCTAGGATTGCCATCCTGTACCAGCATGCCAGGGTTCCTTTATGTCTTTAGTCCAGTATTTTCTGTACATTTTCCCTACTGGAAGACGTGATTCATTCAGGCATGCCAGCCAGTCTTTTTAGGATAGGATGCCTACAATTACCCTTCACCACACATGTATTTGAGTGCTTGCTATGTGCCAGTCCCTAACGCTATTTTAAGGAATCAAATACACTTTGCCTCTATATATCAAGATGCAAATGGAGAAAAGTGATTTTATAATCCAGCCATTCAACTCAATTTGATGTCTCATTAGCAAATTATCATTTCAGCATCAGCATTAGCTGTCATGTTTGTAACCTATTTTATAGTGAAAACAATGAGTGGCAGAGAATAATTCAAACTATTTCCTAATAAATAACTGAACTGCGTCCTGTGTGTTATTACTACAAGGATTCTCAAGAATTGGTTGTAGATGAGTTTTGTTAGAAAACAAACTAGTTCCCTCCCAAGGCTCTGGCACTTTCATGGAAGAGGGATAGAAAGATCAGAAGAGCCCGAGGTCAGGGAGAACAGAAGCAAAGGAAGAGTCTTTTAGACATGGACCGATGTGCCAATGAACTCACAGTAGCCGGGCATGGTGGCGCACACCTGTAATCCCAGCACTTGGGAGGCAGAGGCAGGTGGATCGCTTTGAGTTCGAGGCTAGCCTGGTCTACAAAGTGAATCCAGGACAGCCAAGGCTACAGAGAAACCCTGTTCTGAAAAAAATAAAACCAAACCAAACATAAATAAATAATAACATAACAAAACAATCCTAAAATAGCCAATCACACTACATAAAGTTCTTTATGAGCCTTGTAAAGAAAGGTACAGAGGGGGACTGGAGAGATGGCTCAGAGGTTAAGAGCACTGGCTGCTCTTCCAAAGGTCCTGAGTTCAATTCCCAGCAACCACATGATGGCTCACAGCCATCTATAATGAGATCTGATGTCCCCTTCTGGCAGGCAGGCACACTGTATATATAATAAACAAATAAATCTTTAAAAGTTCACCTGAAAAAGTTCATCTAAGCCAGGCATGGTGGCGCAGGCCTTTAATCCCAGCACTTGGGAGGCCAGCTTGGTCTATACAAAGTGAGTCCAGGACAGCCAAGGCCACACAGTGAAACCCTGTCTTGAAAAACAAAAAACAAAAAATCTGGAAAAAAAAAAAAGAAAGAAAGAAAGGTACAGAGTGTGGCTTATTTAACAGTCTGGGTAGACAAGGAGAAAATATTTTTGTATAAACACATTTAGCCTTTTTTTTTTTTTTTTTTTTTTTTAAGATTTATTTATTACGTATACAGTGTTCTGCTGCATGCCAGAAGAGGGCACCAGATCTCATTATAGATGGTTGTGAGCCACCATGTGGTTGCTGGGAATTGAACTCAGGACCTTTGGAAGAGCAGACAGTGCTCTTAAACTCTGAGCCATCTCTCCAGCCCCCACATTTAGACTTTTAAATGCCTGTGCAAGTATGAACATAATGTGGATGAGCTGAAGACTGATTCACTGCAGGAGAGGGGCATAAGAAGACAGTTTTTTTTAATGTCTCTAAAATATGTAGTGTATTATATATGCCCTCCCCCTAAAAAAGTATTTAAAGGCTAATCAGCTCCTTGTGCCCGTCTCCTTCTAGCTGGAAAGTAATAACAAAGAAGTTAAGTTGCACAACTAAAGACCTAGCAGGACCCACACAGCGGTTCGATGGGTAATGGCACCTGCTGCCAAATCTCAGTTCCCAGGAGTCAACTTGGTGAAAGGACAGAACCATCTCCCACATGTTATCCTTTGATCACAGGTCTGGCATGGCACATGTGCAAACACACAGACACACTAAACATGTTACCATATTAGCTTAAAAATAAATAAACTGGGCACAGTGATGCACACCTTTAATCCCAGCACCCATGAGGCAGAGGCAGGTGGATCTCCGTGAGTTTGACACCAACCTGGTCTACATATCTAGTTCCAGGCCAGCCAGAGACCTGTCTCAAGTACGCAAACATCTATCAGATACCAGGCGCACCTGGCTTCTCGTGGCTGCTGGTGGCACGGGAAAAGCCGCTCCTTGACTCGGCGTTTGTCTTCTTCAATCACCTTCTTTTTGTCACAGCCCCGGAGGTTGACAAGGTTCATAGCATCACAGAGAAGTGCATCTTTCACCTCTCGATCCAGGCGGGAGTCTGTGGTGAAGCTCGGGGAGTGGTTTACCTGCCAAGAGGAGGCCTTATTGTCCCTTTCCTAGGCCACCTGAGTGGGCAGTGGTCGCTTGAAGGTCTAACTGAGGGCCTGTGGCCCAAACCAGCCGCTGAGAGGAGATCTGACCGGTCTACAGGCGAGTGAGAGAAAACCAGGCAAGTTGACTGGAGGGGTCCTCAAGGGCAAGGCTTACTCAAGGAGCACTGGAGACTCCCAAACACGGACTGCTATGTTTGCTTGCTTGTTTGCTTCTCTTGGGTTTTTGAGACAGGATTTCATGGAACCCAGGAGAGCCTCAAACTCACCACGCAGCTGAGGCTCACTCTGAATCACGATTATCCTTGCTCCGTCTCTCAACTACTGACATGACAGGCATGTGCCGCCATGCCCAGTCTGAATTGCTACTGTAGAGGCCAGAGACTCCAGCGTTTGCCTTAGAAATTGACATTAGTCTGGGCTTACGCTTTCACCTGGCCCTGAGACCTCCCCACCCCCTCCCCCCTATTCTCCCATGTAAGTGTACTCCTTCCAAGGCGAGGCCTCTGGCTTTGGCCCTGTCAGGTCCAGGAGAGAAATCTTACCTCTAGAAGCCAGGGCTTGAGCTTGTGGTCCAGTAAGATGTCAAAACCCAGGATCTCAAAGCAGGCACATGTGCCTCCACACAGATATTGGGGGAAACAGGTTCGGTAGTTGTGGCGAAGGACAGAGTGGGCTGAGATGATGGTTTTGATGATGATGTCCTCGATGTCGCCCCACAGCTCTCGGGGGTCATAGCTGTGCTCTCGCAGCCAGGCATTGAGTGTCGACAGCTTCCTATGAGGCCCAGTGCTCAGAGAAAGACCAATCTCCATGCCAGCAGGGCCTGGCCGTAGGCAGGAGGCTCCCTGGCTTAACCCCAATTCCGTGTCTGGGACCCCGGGCTTCAAAGTGCTGCTAACAGCTGGGAGCTGGGATTAGTTATCAGAGCTATAGGGTATGGAGTCTGCACTAAGAGCTCAGACACAGGATTAGGGTCTTCCAAAGCAGAGGTTGCTGGGAAATCAGCCTCCCAAGAGCCAGTTGGGTTTCACGGGCTTCTAAGACTGTGGGACTAAGGGCAGAGGAAGCAAGGGAAGACAGAATAGGGAATACCTCTTACTGCCCACAGCATCATCTCGGACAAAGTTCTCATTGTGTTTGTTGATTGCATAGTTGGTCAGGTGCATGCAGACTTCCTCCTGTGACGTGAACAGCCCTGTGTTGGTTCACACTGCCTCTGTGCAGCCTCTCCGGCCCTTAGTCGCTTATTAACCCACCGCTCTGCCCTATGATGTCTCGTCTCCTGGCCCTCTTCACCAGGGACTGTCCTGTATGATCCCGGCAAAGAGGCTGTGCTGGAAAACTCCATTAGGAACCTTGCCTCAGTCACCACCAAGTGAGCCCCCACCCGCCACCCCCGCACCCCCAGGTGCTATGGCTCTCACTGGCTTCCTTCCTTGGTCTTGGCTGACAATGACAAACTTTTCTGCCATGCTTGTGCCTAGAACCAAGGCAATGGAAGAGAAGAGGGCGCGCCACCCTGCCTCCTCACCAGGTTGTTATGGCTAGGTTCCACATACGGCATGGTGGCAAAACGCGCCAGGCCTTCCTCGTACATGAAGATCCGGAGAGGGTCACAGGAAGTGATCAGAACATAGATTCGCATGTCAAACTTGAAGCCATCAATGAGGAAGGGCTAAGAGCATGCAAACCCAGAGGGAACACTAATGAACTTCTGAAGTGCTTGTCACGTGCAATATATGGTTATTAAAGGTGTTTCCAATACGTAACACGCTGAATCCTCACAATAATCATATAAGGTAGTTAGTTACTAATGCTTTTCTCATTTAACAGTGAGGAAACAGAGCCAAGGTCAGATAACTGCCCAAGAGCATATGTCCAGGAAATGGGAAAGCTGCCAGCCAAACCCAGGCTGGCTAGCTCTGAACAATGGCTATGGTCTGTCTGTAAGAGTGAGGACAGCAGAGAGGGCAGGAGCCTATGACTGACTTCTAGCTCTGGGGTATGAGGGACAGAGCATCCCAGTGTGGGGAAAGGCCTGGGGGGGGGAGGGGCGGTCCGAGGTGGCCTTCACCTTGGTGATGTACTGCTGGCAGATCATATGCTCTCCTGGCTTGATTTCCTTGGGGGTTCTGGTGATAAAGATGCCACGCCCCTGACAGCCGCTATCTGGCTTGCAGATATAAGTGCGGGTTTTCCGCTGACGACCGTAGGCCTGGAAGTCCCCATAGCTACATGCAGAGAGAGGCTGGTCAAAGGGTTTCTGTGCATCCTGACTGTCCTGGGAGCCCCACGGTCATTTCCTTGTTACCTATTTCCAGGCTATTCCTGGAGGACTTAGCCTTGGACCCACTTTGCTTTGGCCAGCTGAGCTGAAACTTTCTTTTTTGAGACAGTCTCTCTTTGTAGCCATGGTTATCCTCTACTTGCTTTGTAGTTCAGGCTGGCATCAAACTTAGAGAAATCCACCTGCCACTGCCTCCCCAGTGCTGGGATTAAAGGCCTGAGCCACCACTCCCAGCCAGCTGAATCTTTCTTGGTCCAGAGTTCCAACCCTCTGAAACACGCCTGGGTCATAAGATGTGACCCCCTCATCCTTCCCCCAGGATCGAGGCTCACTCACTCCGCAGGGAGGCACCAGGTTCGTGGGAAGATGTTGTACTCAGTAGGGTAGAGCTTCTGCATGCGGTTGAGGTTCCGAGCCAGCAGATCTTTACGGCAGATTTCTGTCATGCCAGGGAAGTGGTTGATTTTCTGAAACAGAGTCAGTTGGTTATACTGCCCTCCCCTGTAGCAAGTGGCAGCCCCTAGGACTTGGGCATCCCAAGAAGCCATAAAAAGGGTCTGGGAAGGAAAGGATGATGTCAGAGTGGAGGGTAGCACTGTGTCTAGTCAGTAAGGGCGAAGCAGGAAACTTCCAAAAGGCAGGTGAGAAAGCATTCCGCAGCCTTTCCACACACAGCTGGAAAGATGTAGACCAGCCAGGACCTTGTGCCCTGGAGACACCTTCTCACACCTCTCAGTCCACCAGAGTAATGACACTGTCTGGGGAAAGGCTCAGGGAGTGGGGTGCGTGACTATCGGGCACTAGGTTCTAGATCTAGTTCCCAGCAACACACACACACACACACACACACACACACACACACACACACACACACCTTTTAAAAGAGGAATAACAGCTGGGTGTGGTGGTGCACACCTGTTATCCCAGCACTCTGGTAAGTAGAGGCAGGCAGACTGCTGTGAGTTCGAGGCCAGCCTGGTCTACAGAGCGAGTCCAGGATAGCCAGGGGCCAGCCAAGGCTACACAGAAAAACCCTGTCTTGAAAAACCAATAAATAATAAAATAAAAGAGGAATAATGATACATGATAGCCCAAAGAAATAATAAGAAGAAACATATTTCCTTGAAGACACAAAGGAGCAGAGAAAAAAAGACTGTAGGGACTGCACGACACAGCACCCAGACACCACAGAGGGATGCTGTCTGCTGCAGGCCCTTAGCTGTTCTACCCTGCAGGGATGGAGGGCAGAGGCGGGAGACAGCTGAGTGTGGTCAGCTGGCTTCCTCAGTCACTAACTGTGTGAACTTTATGTTCTGGGTCTTCCTGTCCTCTTTTTAACAAGCAGCATCTGCTATTCAGGGACGTTAAGGATTTAATGAAGAAGCAACATAGAAACACCTAGCGATGTATTTAACCAATGCATAGTAATAGCTGTTAATTAGTGTTAATTAGTAATCCTCGCCTGACAGCTGCCCCCCACATACCAGCTTCTCTGAAGCTTTCCCAGCATTTAAAGCAGCTGCTATCTCCTAGCTTCCTCCCTTGAGACTAGGGTAGCACACGTTACAGTGTCCTGGACTCCTTCTTAGATTGCCCTAAAGAAGCCTACAGACCCTTTTTAATTAGTCACGTGCTGCATGTCGGCATCTTATGTAAGCACAGACTACATACCTGATGGTGGTTCTAGAACACTCTATCAGCTAGTGACATGGCAGCCACTTGTTTGGTACCCTTTTGGCGTTCCCATGATGGAATTGCCTACCAACCCATTCCTTACAGTGCGTCCTCCTCGGGAAGCCACGCCTGACTTCACGACGGCACACTCTCCTGTCTTTGCTCTTGTTGAGCCAAGTTATATGGCCTCAAAATACCTCATCCTCTCAACCCAGCCTGCTGCTTGGTGAGATTTCTGTCCTGTGTCACCACACCATGCCCCAGGCATGTGATTGCTGCCTGGCTCTCTCTCCTGCCCTCTTCTCTGTCAGAGGGTTGAGTTTTCTTTTTCTTTCTTTCTGTTGACACTGGAGCTTATGTAGGATGGCCTTGAGCCCCTCCTGATCCACGCTTCCCCCTTCCAAATGCTGGGATCCCTGGTGCACATTACCACACGACGTCTCACCAACCTGGCTCTTTCCGACTGTGTTGGTAGACGTGTGATGCTAAGCTCTTAGGTACTAAACCACTCAGCTGGCCTGATCACTAGCGCCCCTCCCACTTTTTAGATATGGAAAAGTGAACTCAATGCCTCGTGCATACTAGGTAAGCACTGTACCACTGAGCACTGAGCTACATCCCTAGCCTTCTGCGATTAGCTCTAAAGCAGCTTTCTAAGTCCTCGCCCCAGGTGGGCACACCTGCTCTCAATGAGGCAGGCAGATGCCACCAGTGAGAATAAATAATGTGACAGGGATGTGCCCAGCAAACACTTACTTTGGATAACAGAAGCTCCAGAGAGCCAAGAGGAGAATATCTTTATTGGAGCAGCAGACCTGGGGGCGGCCTCCCTGTCTGTATAAGGCGCAGCAATGGAAAGAGGCCGTCTCCAGTACCAGGGGCAGGCAGGGTGGGAGTGCTCATTTTGGATGTTGGGCCAGGACATTGGTACCTGAAACCTCTTCATTTCCATGACTCGTTCCAGTGAGACAGAACAGTCTGTCCAGTACACAGTCCACTCTTCATCCTCCCCTACTTCCTTCAGGCCACACATCTGGGCTGCCCGGCGCACTGTAGAGACAGGGAGATCAGCACTGCCAGCCTATGTAACCAGCCATGAGCCCTGGAACTCTAGCTGGGTGGATTCCTTAATAGACGTGACCAGAGGGCAGACTGTAAAGAGGCATGTGGTTCCTTTTTTTTTTTTTTTTTTTTTTGGTTTTTCGAGACAGAGTTTTTCTGAGTAGCCTTGGCTGTCCTGGACTCCCTTTGTAGACCAGGCTGGCCTAAAACTCACAGCGATCCACCTGCCTCTGCCTCCCGAGTGCTGGGATTAAAAAGGCATGTGCCACCATGCCTAGTGGCATGTGGTTCTTACCTCGGCATCTTAGGTACCAGGTTGCAATTCCAAGTTCATGAGGTTAGGAGAGAAAACAAGAGGCACCCCTGCTGCTCTGAATCAGGCCTGCGTGGGTATACAGCTCACCCTAGGTCTCAGTGCACTGGCACCTAAGACTCTGGGTGGCTCTTTACACAGATGTCAGTGGGGAGAAGAGGTGAAAGATGAAAACCCTGACTTATCTGGGATATTACTTATAACTGTGAAAGCCCCTGAGAGTCTCTCAAAGGAAAACCATGGGTTTTGTTTTTGAGATGTCACAGAGTAAATCTAGGGTGTTTGGTTTTTTTGCTTTGTTTGTTTGTTTGATTTGTTTTTTGTCTTTTGGCATAGTAGGCAAGACCTTTACCATTAAGTTATATTCTCCACCCTTCAAAATCAGCTAGGGTTTTTGTGTGTGTGTGTTTTTGTTTTTTTCATTCTGTTTTGTTTTTTAAGATTTTCATTATTTTTAATCATGTGTATGTGGGTGGGCATGTTTGCCAGATTGTGAATGTGGACATCGGAGGACACTTTACAGAAGTCTCTCTCTACCAAGTGGGACCCCAGGACTGAACTTGGGTTGTCAGCCTTGTTGACAAGTGCATTTATACAATGAGCTAACTCCCCAACTCCTCAATCCCAAAAGGGGTTCTAACTGTTCTTAGTGTCCCTTACTTGAAGGGTAGGGGGGGGTGGTGACATCCCGTCATTTGTTTTCTCACGGACTCATGCAATCCACGCTGTCTGTGTAACGAAGTATTACCTCGAACTGCTCACCCTTTTCACTCCATTTCCCAAGTGCTGGGCTTACAGGCGTAAGTCACCAGGACCAGTTCAATGGGGTGCTGAGAGTTCAACTTGGCTTCAAGCATGCTAGACAAGAATTCTACCAATGGGCTATATCCTCAACCACCCCTTTATTTTATTATTATTGTTACTATTTGGGTTTTTAAAAAAGATTTATTTATTTATTATTATGTATACAATGTTCTGTCTGCATGTACACCTGCAGGCCACAAGAGGGCATCAGATTACATTATAGATGGTTGTGAGCCACTATGTAGTTGCTGGAAATTGAACTCAGGACCTTTGGAAGAACAGCCAGTACTCTTAACCACTGAGCCATCTCTCCAGCCCCCTCCCCCCACCCTTTTTTTTTTTTTTAAAGACAGGGTTTCTCTGTGTGGCCCTGGCTGTCCTGGGACTCACTCTGTAGATCGGCCTCAAACTCAGAGATCTTGCCTCTGCTTCCTGAGTGCTAGGACTAAAGGAGTGTGCCACCACTGCCTGGCAGCCACCTTTTTTATTATTAGTATTATCATTATATACCTATACCTTTGGCCATGGTCTCACTTTGTAGCCTTGGCTGTCACTCACTATGTAGGCCAGGCTGACATGGAACTCATAGAAACCTGCCTGCCTCTACCTCCCAAGTGCCTGGCTTCTGGTTTTTGGCTATGATTAGTTTTTTTTTTGGGGGGGGTTGTTTTGTTGTTCAGCTGACTGTGAAGATACCTCCTTGCCACTAATACTAACTGCAACCGCAACATCTTAGCTGTCAAGAGCTAAGCCTGGGGACACCCAGGGACCTCAGTGTAGGCACTCAGTAACCTAGACAGGAGCCAGGGACTGGGAAAATGGCTGTGACTCTGTCCCAGGAATAAGAACAATAGTCCCTCTTACACACACAGCTGTGAGTGATGGGTCCACTGCTTACCACTCTCATACTTGCAGTTGGTCAGGTTGATGGCCAGAGGTCTGAAATGGAGGAAGAGCAGAAATCAGGCCGAGTAGGAGGAAAGGAATGGCTGCAGGCTGCCAAGAACCCTGGTGAAGTCACATCTAACAAACTTGTAACACAAACTCAGTTTCTATAGAAGCATCTTAAATACCAAACTAACAAGCTAAATTTCCAAGCTGGCCAGACTCAAATGCTCTGATTTTCATTTGTTTTGTTTTTCGAGACAGGGTTTCTCTGTGTTAGCCTTGGCTGTCCTGGACTCACTTTGTAGACCAGGCTGTGCTTGAACTCAGAGTGATCCTCCTGCCTCTGCCTCCCTGAGTGCTTGGATTACAGGTGTGTGCCAATGTGACTGGCTTCAAATGCTCTGATATTTTTCTGTTGCAGCAAAGGTTCATATTGCTCCAGCCTTTCTTTTTGGATTTCCTAGAGAAGATCCCTCTGTGTAGTAGCCTTGGCTGTCCTAGAACTTGCTCTGCAGACCAGGTTGTCCTTGAACTCAGAGAACCACCTGCCTCTGCCTCCCACGGGCTGAGATCAGAGGCATTCACCACTACAACCTTTTCTTTTTAATGTGAGCACTGGGGATTCAAACTCAAGGCCTTCACTCTTGTGTACCAAGCTCTCTTCTCCAAACTGGGCCATCTTATCAACTCATTGTTATTTGGGTTTTGTTTTTTGGGGTGTTTTGTTTTGCGAGACAGGGCTTCTCTGTGTAGCCTTGGCTGTCCTAGAACTTACTCTGTAGACCAGGCCTGCCTCAAACTCACAGCAATCCACCTGCCTCTGCCTCCCAAGTGCTGGGATAACAGGTGTGCGTCACCATGCCTGGCTGTTATTTGGTTTTTGAATCAGGATCTGACACTGTAGTCCAAGCTGGTCTAGAACACATAGTAATTCTTTTACCTCAGCCTTCCTACTGCTGGGATTACAGGCCTGCACCTCCATCTGCCGCACCCTTGGCTAACATTCCAAGCCAAGTAGTAACCCAAGTCAGTCGCCAAGGAGAGTCAGACCTGTGAGGGATCTAGGGGAAAGTTACCTTCGTTTCCGCTTCCTCTTTCTCCTCCCAACTTCTAAATCATCTGTGTCTGTTGCACTTAGGGTTTTCTTTGGAATTTTCTTGGCTACAACTGATAAGGGTACCCCATTCTGTAATTCTTTATAGTCAGTCTTCGTAAGTGCCTGCTGGGACAAGTTAGGGGTGGCAGCTTCCTCTCTCACACACTCTTCCTCAGACTCTTCTTCCTCAACATAGTCTTCCTCAGATTCACTGGTCTTACAGGTACTGGGCTCCATCCTCTTATATTCTAAGGGGAAAGAGATGGGAATGAAATATTTATGAGACCTCTTTCCAGGCCCAGGGAGACCTGCAGGAATTCACCCAGAGTCCCCTCATGGTGCTAGAAGGAAATGTTGCCCTTTCAACAACACTATTATAAAACTGGTTGTTTCCGAGTAGAGGGCTGTGAGAAGCATGGGATGTTTGTAAGACGTAAAGTTCTCAACGAAAAGACCCCATCACTCAGGATCACCCTGGATAATACAACACACTGCAGTGCATGCAGAACAGAGCTGGTAGGACGCACGGCTGCAGCTGTTTTGTTTCCTGGTTGGGAAAAGAGGTGTCTGACAGAACTGAGGACTCTTTGCTTTAAAATACAGCTGAATATCAAAGGATCTCGGGCCGGCGATTTCCCTGAGCCAGGATTCAGTTTCCCTATTTGTACACGTTGGGGTCGGACATCTGTTGGCTGAGACCCTTTGGGTTGTGGTAGAGGAAAGGAAACCCACGGCCGACACTGCCCACCCGAGGTTTCGAGGAGAGCTCAGGGGCTGCTGGAGCTGCCCCTAGCGGCTCGGGGCTGGACTCAGCTGGTCGCTCATGGCCGCCCCTCGCTCGCTGCTGCTCTTCCTGGGCGTTGCTGGACGTCGGGGACCGTCTCTTCGTTCCACAGGACTGTCTGTCCCCGCTGTCGCGAGGGGGAGCCCGCTCCCCCTCGGGGTTAACTCTGAGCTCCGAGATCCTGGCGGCGGCGGCGCCTTCTTAAGCAAGCCGACGGCCGCCGCCGCCGCCGTCGCTATGGACACGAAGGCGGCCCCTATTGGAGTAGCGTTCTGGGGCGTGGCCTTCCCGGGAACCACACCCACTTTGGCGCCAGTCGAAGCCATCTTGGCCTGGTGCTGTTTGCCTGGCGCGACTGGAGATCCGAGTGTAGAGGAGCCAGTGAACGACCAAGGCGTATTCTTCCAATGCATTATGGGACATGTAGTCGTCCCGCTTTTGCGTGGGTTTGCGCCTTTTCCACTCCACTTTTCCTGTAATCCTGTGACTAAATCAAACAAATCTGTATTTGAAACAAATAGCTGTTTGTTTCTTCTGCATTTGAGAAATGATGCTATTAAAAAAAATTGCCGCCCTTCACAGAGACAGCGTTGATTAGAACACATGCCTTCCAACGTTTTCACCCTGCTAAGCTGCAACAGTTGCGTTAATGAATTACAGAATGAGGCCAGCAAGGTGGCTCAGCGGCTAAGGGTGCTTGTTTACAAGCCAAAGGACTTAAGTTCGACCTCCGGAACGCATAGTGGAAGAAGAAAAACCACCACCACAAATAAATACTTTTTGTCTTTTGTTGTTGTTGTTGTTGTTGTTATTGTTGTTGTTGTTGTTGTTGTTATTATTATTATTATTATTATTATTATTATTATTATTATTATTATTATTTCACTTTACATCCCGGTCATAGACCCCTCCTACCTTTCCTCCCCGTCCCCCGCCCCCGTTACTCTTATCCCAATAAATTCTTTTTTGTTGTTGTTGTTTTTGTTTTTCAAGACAGTTTCTCTGTGTAGCCTTGACTGTCCTGGACTCGCTTTGTAGACCAGGCTGGCCTCACATTCACAGCGATCCGCCTGCCTCTGCCTCTCAAGTGCTGGGATTAAAGGCGTGCGCCACCACCACAGCCAATTAAATATTTTTTATTTATTTAACTTATGTATGACAAACACTTTGAGTTTCACTAGTTTTAGCCACTAAATCCAACCAAACTTATAATTCTGATTATTTTGTGTGGCAAAATCCAGAGAAGAATAGAACTTTTTTTTTTCCATAAAAAGACAAACTGCAGAAAATACATGGATGTTAATATCTTCTGCTTACTCTGCAGTACTGAAAATTTGCCAAAGTAACTGGTTGTGCAGTAATGGAAGCTTTTTCATTCTTTCAATTTTTAAGAATATCTATATTTTATGAGTATGAGTTTTTGCCTGCGGGTATGTATGTGGCCCACATTCTTGCTTGGTGCCTATGTAAGTCAGAAGAAGGTGTCAGATCCCTCGGGACTGCAGTTACACCTGGGTGTAAGCCACCATGTGGGTCGTGGGAACCGAACCTAGGTCCGCTGGAAGTGCATCTCTCCAGCCCTTTTCATTTTTAAAAAATGTGTTATCTGTGTGTGCCTGAGTGCATATCTGTGCACGCTGTGTGCACTGTGGCAGAGGAGGCCAGAAAGGAGCGTTGGAGTCCCTCAGACTGGAGTTAGAGATGGTTGTGAGTTACTATGCGGGTGCTGGGAACTGAACCCAGTCCTCTTGAAGAGCAGCCATTGCTCTTAACCACCAAGGCATTTCTCTAGCTCCCTTTTTATTTTTTTTTTAAAGATTTATTTATTATTTTATGTGCGTGGGTGTTTTGTATATGTATGTATGTATGTATGTATGTATGTATGTATGTATGTATGTATGTATGTATTATGTGTGCAATGCCTTCAGAGGCCAGAAGAGGTTGACAATTCTTTGGAACCTGTGCCACATGTGGTTGCGAACTGCCATGTAGGTGCTCAGATCCAAATCCTGGTTCTCCACAAGACCAGTCAGGGCTCTTAACTGCTGAGCTGTCTCTCCAGATCTCATTCTTCTATTCTTAAACTCAGTAGAGTGAGCTGGGCAGTGGTGGCGCACACCTTTAATCCCAGCACTTGGGCGGCAGAGGCAGGCGGATCTGTGTGAGTTTGAAGCCAGCCTGGTCTACAGAGTGAGTTGTAGGACAGCCAGTACTACCTAGAGAAATCCTATTTCGAAAAACCCTTTAAAAAAATCAGTATAGTGATTTAAAGAAGGATTTTTTCTTTGACAAGTTTATATAATGTATCATGCTTGTATATTATACATAGTATATTATATTTTTAATCATATTTATCTTATGATGCTCTCTTATCCGCTCCCACTGCCTCTGGAACCCATCCTCCCAACACATACATCCCCCTCCTAATTCTATGGGTTTTTTTTTAATCTTCGTTTAATTAGAGTTTCTTGCATGCACATGGTTATGAATTTATTTACTATGTTGTGGACAACTTCCCACTGCCTACACTTAAGAAAATTGAGCTATCAACAGCCAATAAGCCACTCAGCTAGAGGCTGGTCCGCCTGTGCCCCTCCCCCATACACACTGGAATGTTGACAGGTCTTTTAACCACAGATTCTGTGAATTCATGACTGCCACTGCAATATTATGTCCGCATGACTACATTTTACAGAACTCTTCATCTTCTAGTCCCTTCTCCTTCTCCTCCTCCTTCTTCTTCTTCAAAAGATGTGTTTATTATGTATACAGTATGCCTATACACCAGAAGAGGGCATCAGATCACATTATAGATGGTTATGAGCCACCATGTGGTTGCTGGGAATTGAACTCAGGACCTCTGGAAGAGCAATCAGTGCTCTTAACCTCTGGGCCAGTCCCCTTCTTAGAGTTTTTCAAGACAGGGTTTTTCTATGTAGCCTTGGATGTCCTGGATTCACTTTGTAGACCAGGCTGGCCTCGAACTCATAGAGATCTACCTGCCTTTGCCTCCCAGAGTGCTGGGATTAAAGGCATGTGCCACCACGCCCGCACTAGTCCTATCTTCTTTATGTCCCTACAGTCTCTGCAATTTGGGATATGGGTGGGGGAAGGAGTTTATGTGATTTTTTCTTCTTTTTTTTACATTTAAAAGTAATTTTTAAAAAGATTTATTTATTTATTATGTATACAGTGTTCTGCCTGCATATACACTTGCATGACAGAAGAGGGCATCAGATCTCATTATACATAACCATGTATATGGTTTTGTTTTGTTTTTCGAGACAGAATTTCTCTGTGTAGCTTTGGCTGTCCTAGACTTGCTGGCCTCAAATTCACAGGGATCTGCCTGCCTCTGCCACCCGAGTGCTGGGATTAAAGGCATGCGCCACCATGCCCCACTAACAACAAGACATTTAAATACTTCCCAGATTGACTCAACTACAGGTGGAGGGACTTAGTTGTAGAAAGATCCCTGGAGGACCACTGTTGTAGAAAATATAAGAATATCTAATAATGATTATTATAAAATTAGCCTATAATTATGACAGCAGTATTATCTAACCCGCTATCATAATAAGTAAAGGCACAGACACTTTTTGTATTTTAGAATAGCCTGTGTTACCTGAGACTGGGCAGATATTAACCCTTTAAACTAAACTATCCTGATCACATCCCATCCCCCATCCCAGGCCTTCTGTTTTAATCATTCCTGTCTGGCTACTTCCCTTCATCCGCGCCCATCTGACCATGTGCTTCTTTTCATGATAATCCATCATGACCTCTTCTTCCTCCTGTACCTGTCATCTCCCCCTCCCCCACCTCTCCGCCCCCCAACTCCCCAAACCCAGGCCTGCAAACCTCAAACTCTGCCTCTCTCTCTTTTGGCAAATTCTAGGCCTCTGGAATTTTTTTTTTATTAACCAATCAACTTTAAATAGGTAGAGCAAGGTTTATACAACAAGGACAGGTGTATGGTTTGTGAGAATGTGCTTGTCTGGGCAGCAAGTAGATCTTGGGGGGACAGTAATTAGAATCAGAATACATAGCACCAGACCAACCCCCAACAGGCCAGCAATGTTAAAAGACAGCACTACCACCACGGGAACTGCTGCCCAAAGAGATAGTCTCTAACTATATATTACAGCAGTTCTGACATCTCACTACCCGTACTGTGGCCCTGACTCTGTTATTAGCTGCCTGACCTAGGAAGTGACTGTGCCAACAACCATTTCCTCATCTGTTAAGTGGAAGCAATAAGAAGACCAGCAGTTCTTTTTTAAAAAGGTTAAGGCAGGCCTTATAACCCCACGCCTTTAATCCTAGCATGCCGGAGCCAGAGACAGTTGGATCTCTGTGGATCGGAGGCAAGTCAAAGCTACATAGTGAGGCCCTATCTCAAAATAGAAATTGTATTACACTTATTTGGTACATGTACGGGAAGTCAAAGAACAATTTGCAGGAGTTGGGTCCCCTTGAAATAAGAGGATCCTAGGGATTAAATTCCCAGCATTGTGTCGGTGGCAAGTACCTTTACCCCTTCAACTATATGTGACCTATGAGTAGCAGTAAAAAAAAAAAAAAATTGAAGTAGTCTTGGTATATAAAGCCAGGTTGCTTGGACTCAACAGTCAACTCTGTTATTGGGGGGCTAGATGAAAAATCAGGGTGGATTTTCCATGAAACAATAAGTTGAGCACCTGGAGGAGGCAGTGCCAAATACAAGGGGGTCAGCCTATTGACCAGTCATAGGCGAAGCTGGAGACCCAGCCATTCAGGAAACTAATGCAGAGTTCTTTGTTCTGAGGAATTTTGAGGCTAGCTTGGGCAACAAGCAGGTTCCATCTGTTAAAGAACAAAAACAAAAAAACAACAACAACAAAAAAAACAGGTTTGGTGGGTCACACTTGGGAGGCAGAGGCAAACAGATCTCCGAGTTCAACGTCAGCCTGGTGTATAGAATTCTAGGACAGCCACAGCTACACAGTGACTCCCTATCTCAGAAAATGAAAGACAAAAGAGTCAGTGGCAGGCAAAAGGACAAGATCAAAGGTAAGACAAGGAAATGGTAGCTGTGAGCATCCATTGTAGCTCTGCATCTCTCAGGAAGGCCACCAGGCAGAAATGGAAGTAGGATGGTTCCATCACTGTTGGGGGGTGGGGAGGAAGCACGAAAAAAGATGAAGCAAGGTGTCCCGAGGGGAAGGGTGGGGCCCAGAACGAGGTTCGTGCCACAACATTTTCAGTCCAGCCAGGGGTGCAAGAGAAAAAGATTTCTCTGCAGCAAAGTTAAACAGCTCAGTTAAACAGCCAGTCTGGTCAGGTTATAGCTGGACCGCTGAGCGGAGCCACGAGGCAGTGGAAGGTAAGGGCTCCAAGGCTGGCAGTCAAGTACAGGGATGCAGTGATGAATTTTTCCGGAACCTTCCACTCCTCTGTGCTACAGCTCAGAATAAGCAGCCAGTCGGGGAAGCGGATGGTGCACCTGCCTGTTTTATTTCATGTGAAACAGGGACTTATAAACCTTGGGCAGTGGGAGGGGTTTTGAGGATAAATGCGTGTCATCGGCTGGGACTAGGATGGTGACAATGCTCTATTTACATAGGGAAAGATAACAGGCGACAAGCTCACGTGATAGACCACCTGGAGCCACCTGCTCCTTGGGCAGGAACGGAAACAGGGAAGAGAGTTTTGTCCCACACGTCCTGGTTCTCGGGATGAGATTTTTGAATCTCAAATTTGAGATTTCTGGGGTTTGAACATGCCCTATCTCGCCAGTGCCATGCCAGTTTGAGCCCCATAATCCATAACCTACCAAAGCAGAGGCTGATGGGTCACACAAAGGTGTCCAGATAGCAACCAGTAGAGCAGGAAATCTAGTAGACTCATTATATCTAGGGTTGATATCAGAATGAATAGTTGTTTTCTAGAAGTACTTTGTTCTTGAATAAGGCATTGTGGAAAACAGTGACTTTTTTACCCCTTTGGTTTTTTGAGACAGGGTTACTCTGTGTAGCCTTACCTGTTCTGGAACTCACTCTGTAGACCAGGCTGGCCTCTGCCTCCCAAGTGCTGTAATTGAAGCCATGCTCTACCACCACCTGGAAAAGAGTTTCGTCTGCATGCACATCTGCACACCAAGAGGTGGGATCAGATTCCATTATAGACAGTTGTGAGCCATCTGGGAGTCTTGGGAATTAAACTCAGGGCCTCTGGAAGAGGCAAAGCCTGAGCCACAGGAGCAGAGCAGCCGGGCCTCATGGAGCTGAGAACGGGATGCACCCGGGATACACCGTGGGACCTGGGCGCAGGGTTGGCAGAGACGGGTTGGGGGAAAGCTTGCCATCAGACCCGTGATTCCCACAAGGAAAGTACAAAGACAATCTGAAAACAGAGCACAGACATACAGAGACAAAACCAGAGTTCCTGGGGTCTGAAACAAAACAAATCAAAACAAAAAACCTAAGCCAGAAGCGGCTTATCCCATAATCAAGCTCCACCTAATGGGAGCAACTGGTTTGTAGTCACCAAAACCAGAGACAGATAGGAACCTTCCAGTTCCACCTGATAGGGGTCCGGAGGGTCCTAGGAATCCCCAGACCAGGAGGAGGAAGTTGGCTCGTCCGCCCATCCCCCAGTGGCTTCCAGATTGTGTCCCAACACCAGAGTCCCCGGAGAAATAAAACAAAACAGAGGCATGTCCAAACTCACCCATCAGTGGAGAACAGAATATGCTCTCCTGAAAACACTCTACTGCGGGGTCAGAGGTCCCCAGTGATGCAGGACAAACCCCCAAATGTAAGGGTCTGAAAATCGCTGAAGGAGGACCTCCGACTCAAAACAGTAGAAACAAAGAGCGTTTATTCTGCAGAAACAGCCTGCATGCTGGGGTCACCATCCATACAAAATGGCGGCGACCACCAGGGGGAGCTCGCAGGCTCTTTTTTTAAAAGTTTCCAGGGGCATCCTAGCTGTGGCTATGTGACACTAACTGGGATTGGCTGGTGCTGGTGGAGGTAGACCTGTGCTCCTGGAGGACTTGTCACAGGGCTTTTGGTAATGTCCGGTCCTCACATTCCATCTCAGATCCTTGAGTGAGGTTTAAGGGCTGATATTGGGATTTTAATACCACAAGTTGAGCAGTGGAGGTCCTCGGGCTCACCTTAGCCCTTCAGTGCTTTATTTACGTTTCTTAGGCTAACAAACCAAGTGTGCTTCTGGATCTCCTTGCTGCCTGCAAAGCCGTATTTTATTCTGGAGTGACTCTCCAGGTAGGAAGGGCAACCATGAAAAGAAACGCCCAGATGCCAGTGATGAGCAACAGCCTTTGGGAAAGGGCTTCGGATCAGTTAGCAAAGAAAAAACAAAACAAAACAAAACTCCTCAAGAATCATAGCTCTTCCTGGGCCATCATGGCCACCAGCGCTGCCTGTACCTCATCGGCCTGAGTTTGGGGCAGCAGGCAGTCCTGAATGAGGGCCACTGCAGCTGCCTCTGTCAAGCAGCTGAAGTCGTGGGATGTTTTGACGGGCAGGTGGCCAGCCAGCTCACAGAGCGCAACATTGAAGGCCCCACTTTCTTTTACCCCAAAGCTGGACTTCCGGGCCCACAGAATGACTCGGATCCCAGTGAGGTCTGAGGAAGATGATGACTGGCCCGGTGGAGCTCCCCGGGTCACAAATAAGTTGTGTGCAAGCTCATGGTCACTCAGGTAGTCAGTAGCCCGGCATACCCTGCTGATCAAGACTTCCAAATCAGGCCCTGGCCCACTAGTGTAAAAGAGGAAGCCAGGAGCTGGGAGGCCCTGCAGCAGGTGTATAAAGCCCTTTGGGTCTAGAGGCGTGCTTGGAGCGCCCTCCACAGGCAGTGGGTGGGCCAGGTAGTAGCCATGCAGGTGGAGATGGTTCACAGAGGCCAAACCTCCCAGGCTGTTGAAGCCAACCCGGAAGCCTGGGTGCAAACTCAGCAGCACAGCTTCAAGCCCCGCCCGCAGCACTCCCGGCAGCAGGCGCTGGGGGAGCCCGTGAGCAGGCTCAGGCACCAGCAGCACGTGACCCCACTCCAGGGGGCTGACATTGATCAGCACAAGGATGTCCCCTTGCTGTGGAGCAGCTGGGCCGTTAGGCTCCCTTTGCAGCCGGAAAAGGACTTCTCCAGGTCGGATTTTATTGAAGTTAAACTGTTCGGGGTCAAACTCCTGCCTTACACTTTTGATATTCTGGGGGCGCCTCCTCTGTACCCCTCGCTCTATATTCAGCTGAGCTACAAACCCCACAGAACCAGGGAGGATTTGGGTCTGCAGATCTTCTAGGCGGTATCGAAACAGGCCCAGTTCCATCCGCTGCCTCCATGCCGCGCAGAGGGCAGAGTCGAAGCGGGACACCGGCACTGTGTCCAGGGCGCTGGGTGAATTCCTTGGCCACCGAACTCCCTTCCCTGTGAGGTCTTTCTGTCCATAGATAAAGTCCGGGATGCCTTGCTCTTCCCAGTCCTCGCGGTTTGGAGGCAGCAGATAGGGAGCGTCCTGTGAGTCACATGCAGCAGCCATGAAGGCTACCTACCTGAAAAAATCAGAGGTGAAAAGTGCATAAATTAACTACACCAGAGCAGCCCATTTCCAAAGATGGTTTTTTGAATAATCCTTTTTAGTCTGATTGTAAAAGTGATAGGAATCTGTTCCCATGTCTCAGAAAACTAAGGAAGTCGAAACCAAGCCAAATCCGGCAGATCAAGAACAGGCAACGTGTCGTTCAAGGTTCAATGCAGCAGGTACCTTTAATTTACAGCCTGGTCTATGGAAGGTTGGTCTGATGTATTTTGATGCTAATTACTGCTTGCTGTCTCCGTGGCCCCAAACTGCTCCGTAACCTTGCCCCAAAAGTTATTCTTATTTGACCAATAAAAAGTCCACACACCCGGGCAAGCAAATGGGACGGGCGTGGCTAAGGTTCCCCGGCTCTAGGAGACAGAGAGATTCTTGGGAAAGAGGAGGAAACAGGAGGGAGGAAGAGGGAGGAGAAATCTCTATGGGGTGAACTAGAGAAGGGACTCTGAAGTCCCGCAGGGAAGGAGACAAAGTAAAGAACAATAGCAAGTATCTGGGGATTATGGATGGGAGGTAGTCCAGATAGAAATTATTAGAGGGCTGGAGATGGCTCAGAGGTTAAGAGCACTGACTGCTCTACCAAAGGTCCTGAGTTCAAGTCCCACAACCACATGGTGGCTCACAACCATCTATAATGAGATCCAGTGCCCTCTTCTGGCCTGCAGACACACATGAGCCAGAATACTGTATATATAACAAATAATTATATCTTTAAAAAAAAATTCAATGCTAAATGTTGAAGGATGCTTTTGTGCACTGTGTATTCAAATGCCGATTTACGTGCCGGCCAATAGCTGGTCTGGAGAGTTAAGGCAAGGACCAGAGAGAAGAGAGAGGGCCTCAGGAGGGGACCAGAGAGGAGAGTCGGCATTGGGACATGGATGAAGGACAAGCCTAGGAAGGACAGGTGTTGGGCTATGTGGCTGGGAAGCAGGCCAAGCCAGTATTACCGGGTTAGAATAGCTCAGAATGGGCCCAGGTATAGGGCGAAAGCTCTTAATAAATATAATAGGTCTTGGGGCTGGAGAGATGGCTCAGTGGTTTAGAGCACCGCCTGCTCTTCCAGAGGTCCTGAGTTCAATTCCCAGCAACCACATGGTGGCTCACAACCATCTATAGTGTGCTCTGATGCCCTCTTCTGCAGATAAAAATGCTCATATACAATATATATATATATATAAAATAGGTCTCCATGTCATTATTCTGGGCAAGGGTAGCATAGGAAGTCCACACTTTTACAGCTAAAGTCTGGAGAGAGAGCTCGCCAATTAAGACTGTTTGCTGCTCAATCATGAGGATTAGGTCCCAATCACAGATCAGGTGGCTCACAATTGCCTGTAACTCAGGCTCCAAGGGATCCAACATCCTCTGGCCTCCATGGCACCTGCAGACACAAGTGTGCATACACTCACACAGCCACACATAAAATTAAACTATTAAAAAAAAAAAAAAAGATAGCTACAGCTACACAGCCAGTTTCAGGCCAATGTGAATTACACAAGCCTATTTTAACAACAAAAAAAGGCCTGTCGCCAGGTGTGGTGGCGCACGCCTTTAATCCCAGGACTCGGGAGGCAGAAGCAGGTGGATCGCTGTGAGTTCGAGGCCAGCTTGGTCTACAAAGCGAGTCCAGGACAGCCAAGGCTACACAGAGAGACCCTTGTATCGAAAAACCAAAAGAAAAAACAAAACAAAACAAATAAAGGCCTGTCGTCATAGAAAAGAAACTGCTTTGGGCATGACCATGACCACGACCATGTCCTGCCTGTCATGAAGTGTTTGTACACATGTGGAATCACATGTGGAAGTAGCGGTGACAGTCATACACAAAGGATGACCTTACTATGCAGTGCTGGGAAAACTGGTCATTCAGTCAACATGGCTGAGCAAGTGCTGGTGCTCAGGCCTGGGAGCTCATGGGTCTCAGAGCTCCTTATGAGGTTTGCAGAATGGAGGAGAAAGACTTTACGCCAGCCCTAAGCAGCGTCAACTGGAGCTGTAAACACGGGGCGCAGTGTGTGGAAGCGTGCTGGATAGATACTCTGTGTGTAGACCCCAGGAGGCCTGCCATAGGAGATAGCCGGAGCTGGGAGCGCACCATGGCTGAGGCATGGAGAACCCAGGGCAGAGAGGAGGAAGTCTGCTTACCGAGGGCCAGGCTTGGGGCTTCAAACTGTTAGCCATGCGCACGCCATTTTGTTAAGCCACCTTCATTTTGGCTCTGCAGCGACAAATTACGGAACTAAAGTAATTTGAGTTCTAGAACTAAAGTAACTTGTTTTTCTAGATTCTTGCCTTCTCGGCCCTCTGCCCCGCCCCCCAGTAATGGTTGGCTATGAGGGGTACTTATTGGTCACCTGACACACTCTTGACTCATTTTGTTACTCCCGGCAATGGCCAACAACTTCCAACCATTCCCCATGCCAACCCTTTCTGCCTCATAGGTACCCCAGTCAGTGGCTTCGATTCTTAGACCAGAGACTCCCTCTTGCAGGTTTGTCATTAAAAAAAATATAAGACTGTTGTCACTGTTTATTCTCTTGTCTGTTTTCCTTCTCCCCATCTTACTGAAATGTAATGCTTTTTATCCTTCCTTCATTTCTTACTTATTTGCTTATCTACTTACTCACTTACTTATTTTTGAGGTACTGGGGGATTGAAGCTGGGGCTTTAAACATGTTAGTTGGCTCTGTTTTGTTTTGTTTTGTTTTGTCAACTTAACACAGACCTATCTGGGAAGATAGGGAAGAAGGGAATCTCAATTGAGGACCGGCTTCCATCAGATTAGCCTGTAGGCACGCACCTCTGTGGGGCATTCTCTTGCCCCATGATTGATGTGGGAGGGTCCAGCACATTGTGGGTGACACTAGGTCCTGGGCAAGTGGTCCTGGGTTGACTAAGAAAGCAGTTGGAGCAGGCCATGAGAAGCAAGCCGGGAATCAGTGTTTCTTCATGGCTACCGCTTAAGTTCCAGGAAGATGTCTGTACTTTACTTAGTGATGGAGTCCGGAGGGTTGTAAGATGAAATAAGGCCTTCCCTTTCCAAGTTGCTTTTGTCATGGTGTTTTATCACAGCAATAGAAACCCTAAGACACATTATTATCCTCTTTTTCATATTTAAAATTTAATTTTATTTTATGTGCATTGTTGTAAGAGTGTCAGATCCCTTGGAACTGGAGTTACAGACAGTTGTGAGCTGCCATGTGGGTGCTGGGAATTGAACCCGGGTCCTCTGGAAGAACAGCCAGTGCTCTTAACCACCGAGCCATCTATCCAGCCTCTCTTTTTTATTAAAGAAAAAAATTCTTTTTTTTTTTTTTTTTTGGTTTTTCAAGACAGAGTTTCTCTGTGCAGCCCTGGCTGTCCTGGAACTCACTATGAAGACCAGGCTGGCCTTGAACTCAGAGATAACCAAAGCTAAGATTTCACCAGGTAACCCAGGCTAGCCCTGAACTTGTGATGCTTTGGCCTCAAGCTTCCTAAATAGCTGGGCTTACAGATCGGTGCCACCAGGTCCAACTTATTTAACAACTTTAAACTAAGATATATATGCTCAGGCTTAATAAAGCTCAGAAATTAAAATGAGTTACAAACCACATTCAAGGATAGGCCCTATGCCCAGCAATAGATGGCCAACTGAAAATGAACTCAATGGTATTTTAGGAGACTTTTTTTTTCTTTTTGGTTTCAAAATGGTTTGTTTGGGTTTTTATTTATTTATTTATTTGTTTTAATCTTACTGGTCTTTTGCTTATATATTATGGTTTCCAGGGGGGAAATCAAATCTGTATTAGGTTACTTAAGAGCAGCGTTTCTATGCAGTAGCATAACTACAGTTATGAAGTAGCAATGAAAATAATTTTATGGTTGGGGGTGTGTCACTACAACATGAAGAACTGTATTAAAGGGTGGCAGCATTAGGAAGGCTTAGAACCACTGCTCTAAAGGAACAGAATTGATGGGTACACACACATACACCATGATATAATTTTATTTTATTTTTTTTTTTAAATTTTTTTGAGACAGGGCTTCTCTGGCTGTCTTGGAACTTGCTCTGTAGACCATGCTGGCCTCGAACTCACATAGATCTGCCAGCCTCTGTCTCCCAAATGGTGGCATTAAAGTTGCGCCACCACCACCCCATATAGATGAACAGATATTAAGAGGGATTTATTAGATCGGTTTACTAGACATGGTCTGTGAAGCCCAACAGTAGGTGCTCAATCCACAAGGATGGATGTCTCAGCAGTCCCAATCTGGTGCTGAAGGCCTGGAGGGCTGTTCAGTCTGAGATGGAAGATGGAAGGAAGAAGCTGATTCTAATGTCAGCAAAGGAACAGTGGAGGAACAGGATAGACACGTATCAGGAAACCAAGGCAAACAGGCCAAAAGCAGTTTCCTTCTTCTATTTCCCTTTTGTATGGGTTGCCACTTGAAGGCACTGCGCAGTGGGTCCTCCCACTTGAAAGAATCTCATCAAGAAAGTCCCTCACAGGAGTGCCCAGCAGTTTTTCCTTCTACTTGACTACAGATCCGATCGGCTCCCAGACTCCACCTTTCCTTCCTCCTCCCTGCAGTTTGGAATCCTCACTTTTTTCACGCAGTGTAAATTTATTCATTTGTTCATGCATCTGATAATTACTTGAATATCCTGGAGGTTGAGAGGAGAAAAGAACAAACAGATAGACAACCTTGGTCCCTCTAAACGCCCGAGTCCCGACACATCATTGAAACTGGACTTATATTTGGAAAATGGAAGCCTACCTTGTCAACTATTCCACGAACGGGCGATAACTGCACAATCCAGTCAACAGTTCCAAGAGCCAGCAAGCTAAGCTACTTCAGAAAGAGTCAGCACAGTGGCGGGGCTGCAGCCCCGGTGCGAGTCTGAGTCTGGAGGTCACCCGACCGCACCCAGGACAGAGGTGTCCAGCACCTGCTCGAGGTGAGGCAGATGCATCTCCAGGCTCTGCGCGCAGACGCAACCCGGAACACAGCGGAGGGCAGAGTGTCCGCGACGCAGGCTCAGTCTGCACCACGCGCACGCGACCCGACTCGACCCGCCCACCAGGAGGCGGGGCCATGAGGTCTGGGCCCCGCCCCCGCGCGTCCGGCTCCTCCCCGGGCCCTGCCTCCAGCTCTTCAGGGCGGGTGAGGAGCCGGGAGCTGGCAGGCTGAGCGGTGCCGAGGGAGCTGGGGCATCGTAGGCAGGGGCGGGCCCGGGGGCGGAGGCAGGGCAGCGGTTGCTCCGGGGACGGGGCGGGGACGCGGCCCCGAGGACGGAAGTGAGAAAGTTGCCGGCGTCCGGGAGAGAGTTGATCCGGCTGTGCGCGCACCGCGGCGATGGGAGGCTCGGGCAGTCGCCTGTCCAAGGAGCTGCTGGCCGAGTACCAGGTGCGCGGGGCGCCAGTTCGCGCGGAGCTCGCGCGCGGGCCCGCGCCGGGAGTGGGGGTTCGGGAGCAGGCAGCGGGGCGGCCGTAGCTTTCGTGCGACTTGCCGACCCTTGTCTGGATTTGCCTTTCAGGACCTGACGTTCCTGACCAAGCAGGAGATTCTCCTGTAAGTGCTGCCCTGATCCCCGCCCTCCGCCTCGGGATTGCCTCGGGGGTGGGCTTTGGGGTGTTGTTTTAGTGTGGGGACGGACCCTCTCTTCCGAGGGTGGCCCCCGTGCTTCACGGGCTTAAAGATCAGTGCATCTGGAACGGGAGGCTCACGCAAACCCCTCTGTGTATCCAGGAAAAGTTGGGCTGTTTTGAGCCGGGTTAACCTCCTCACTGCCGAACTTCCTGCTCTCTTAGAAGGAACTTCTGTGCTCTGTGTGGACTTTGCCCTCTGGCAAAAACTAGAAGCCTTGAGCCTGGCGCGCTCTTCTCCCAACTTTACCTGTTTAATACAGTAACCGTTAACGTTTATTGGGCCCTGACTCTGCCCAGGAGCTGCCGAGTGATTCCCACTTTACTTACATCTTAAGGAGGAGGTTACAGAACAGGGAAACCGGTTCAGAGAGTTCTGGTAGCTTTGTTTATAAAGCACACTGTAAGTGATTTGATGGCCAGGGCGCTTGAGTTAGGAGATTCCTGGTCTCCCCCATGGTGATGAAATTCCAGGAGGGAGGAGGTGGTGGTTGAGAAACAGGGCTTTTGTGATTTTCTGTTGTTTAGGGTCATTTATAGCTCCTTCCCCCCCCCCACTTTTGTTTGTTTTTGTTTTGTTTTGTTTTGGATTTTTGTTGTTGTTGTTTTCTTTTGTTTTTTCCAGACAGGACTTCTCTGCTGTCCTGGACTTACTATTGTAGACTAGGTTAGCCTCGAACTCCGAGATCCACTTGCCTCTGTCTACTGAGCACTGGGATTAAAGGCATGTGTCATCATGCCTGGCCCTATAGCTTCTTTCTTAATCTCTCCATTTTTTTAAGGGGTCTTTGAAATTATTACTGTAATGTTAGGGTCCAGGAACTTGGCCCATAGGCAGTCCTAACCTGCTAGGCTGGGCTGCCTGCTGTCAGTAGGCCAATTAAAGGGACAATATTCAAAAGCAGAGAACCGAAATGTGGCCACACAGGGAAAAGGAACAGAGGTCCAGTGACCACCCTCCCCCCTTAATCAATCTTCATGGCCCGCTAACGTGAGGTTTATATTTACATATATGGCAAGATGTCCCTACAGCTCTCTTATGAAAGGTGATCTGACAGGTTACTACACCTGTGAGAAATCTCTTCCTGGTAGACGGTTCTTCCATTGCTGACACCAGGGTTCGTCCTTCTCACAAGAGATCACTGGGGAATTCCAGTTTCTTGGGGACCACTTTTTTCCCCTTAGTCTGATAGCCAAAGGGAATATCTCTAGATATCAGAAATATCTCTAGAGTCTCTTCATCTTGCCAGAACCGGTCAAGAATGCTTGATACTGAAAGGGAAAGTGTCTGCCCAGGACCCCCAAGACCAAGTTCTTAGCACAAAGGAGATTTATTTGCCTTAGAGGGACAGAGGGCAGGAAATCAGAGGCAAAGACGGGGGATAGGGAACCAGGAAGAAGGGGAAGGGAACAGGAAGATGGGGAAGGAGTATTTGTCCAGGAGGACAAAGGGCTGCCTCTGCATAGCGAGGAGACAGATGGAACATGTAGGAAAATGGCAGTTAATAAAGGTAAAAAGGAAAAACCCCATGTTAGGATGAGGTGTTTAATTTTTATTGGGCATGTTAATTAGGTGAGCCATAGGGGGCTTCAATACTTTGATAGCTGGGCCTTGGTCGTCGGCCTCAGGAAGATGAAGTGGCCAGATAAGAGAATAGCCGTTGGGGGCTTGCCTTGGGGATGTAGGCTTTTCCCAAGGCAGAGGGGATGGGGGAGAGGGGCAAGGCCTGCCAGAGCTGTGCTCGCCATGCTCACGCTGGCCAGAGTCCCCTCAGGTACGGTGTCTGCAGACTTACATGAGTTCCTCTCCTCCATAAATACCCACCCTAAGAGGCTCCAAGCCTCTGCTGTCTTCTGACTTTCCTCTTTGGCTAAAGATTGCCCAGTGGCTGGGCATCCTGGGTCTGCGACTTAGATACAGAGCTGGCAGAATGGGAGTGCAGTAAACACTGGGGGGACGGGGGGGGGGGCTGACTGCTGCAGGGCACCAATAAGCTCCCCTCTCTCTGCCAGAGCCCACAGGCGGTTTTGTGAGTTGCTCCCCCCGGAACATCGGACTGTGGAGGAGTCACTGCACACCCGAGTGTCATTTGAGCAGATCCTCAGCCTTCCAGAGCTCAAGGTTCGGTCTTCAACCCACGTCACCCACCCTGTCTCTGCTGCATTCCCTCTTCCTGCTGTTCCAAGTGATGGGAAACACGTGCCACCACACCCTGGTTTTTTTTTTTTTTAATTTTCATGATGATGATATATAATTGCTTTGTGTGGGTATGCACACATGTAAGTGCCGGTGCCTGTGGTGTAGAGAAGGCATTGGATCCCCTGGTGCTGGAGCTGTGAGCTGCCCATCATGGGTGCTAAAAACTGAACTAGGGTCCTCTGTAAGAACCGTTCCGGCTCCTACGCCCTGGGTCATCCATCTCTCCAGCCCACTCCCTTTCTAAACAGTCATTCTGGGGATTGACTACTTGTTATGTTTACATGCCAAGCACTATACTGACTGAGCTAACCCAGTTCTTTTTTTTTTCTGACACGGGCTTTTACTATGCAGCCTTGATTGGCCTTGAATTTGCGTCAATCCCTTCCCAGCCTCCCGAGCACTGGGATTATAGGTATGCATCACCATGCCCAGCTTGCTGGGAATAATTCTTTGTTTTCCAAGGCAGGGTTTCTCTATGTAGCCGTGGCTGTCCTGGAACTGGCTCTGTAGACCAGGCTGGCTTTGAACACAGAGATCTGCCTGCCTCAGCCTCCCCAGTGCTGGGATTAAAGGTATGTGCCACCACTGCCTGGCTTTTAATTATTATTTTGACACAGGGTCTCACTGTGGAACCCTGGCTGGCCCGGCTGGAATTTGCTGTGTAAAACAAGCTACCCTTTGACTCTTTTTTTTTTTTTTTTAAAGATTTATTTATTATGTATAGTGTTCTGTCTGCACTTACACATATTCACCAGAAGAGGGCACCAGATCTCATTATAGATGGTTGTGATTCACCATGTGGTTGCTGGGAATTGAACTAACGACCTCAGAAGAGGAGTCAGTTCTCTTAACCTCTGAGCCATCTATCCAGTCCTACCCTTTGACTCTTAAGAGAAATATCTGCACTGGGCGTGGTGGTGCACGCCTTTAGTCCCAGCACTGGAGAGGCAGTTCAAGGCCAGCCTGGTGTACAAAGTGAGTCCAGGACAGGCAAGGGTACACAGAGAAACCCTGTCTCCAAAACACAACAAAAAGAGATACACCAGCCTTTGTCTCCTCAGTGCTGGACTTAAAAGCATGCACCATAACACCTGTGTGCTGTGCAGTTTTTTGCAAAGAGCCTGGCTCTGTAACAAAATAATTGTTCAATTAAGAATATTTTAAAATGACCAGTTTTGATCCAGCCAAGGAGCTTAGCAGGCAAAAGCACTTACCTTGTGCCAGGCGGTGGTGCCAGGCAGACATATTTATTTCCAGCACTTGGGAGGCCGAAGCAGGTGTAGCTCTGAGTTCAAGGCCACACTGGTCTATAGAGTAAGTTCCAGGACAGCCAGTGCTATACAGAGAAACCTTGTCTTGAAAATTTAAAAAAAAAAAAAAAAAAAAAAAAAAAAGAAAATTCAAGACAAAAGCACTTGCCTTGTAAGCCTGAGGACCTAAGTTTGATCCCTGGAACCCGTGGCAGGAGAAGAGAATTGACTATGGAACGTTACCCTGTGTGGTGGCTTAAGTGTGCACATGGACAATTACAGTAATAATCTGCTCATCTTGTTGCTTTGCTTAGCGTGCCTTCCTTTCCTGCTGTGACTCCACTTGTGATGTATCTGAGTTAGACTCCCAGAAAGCCTCCCTGGCTGGCTTAGTGGTCCCTCCTGTGCCCTCCATGTAATGGCCTCTAAGGTCTCCTCTTCAAGCCTGACTCCGTGGTGCCGCGACTGTCATCAGCTTCCTCAAGTTTCCAGAAGGGACTCAATCGTGGTGGTACACGCCTGTAATCCGGCACTTGGGAGGTGGAGGCAGAAGTACCAGGAATTTGAAGCCAGCCTGGGTTTATGAGTCACTGCCTCAAAAGAAGTTTCTAGTCGAACCAGCTGAGTATGTAACCCAGGTTGCCCTGTGACATTCACATAAGGCTTTCTTACTTAGGCCAACCCCTTCAAGGAGAGAATCTGCATGGTCTTCTCCACGTCCCCTACCAGAGACAGCCTGAGCTTCGAGGACTTCCTGGACCTTCTCAGTGTCTTCAGTGACACAGCAACCCCAGACATCAAGTCACACTACGCCTTCCGCATCTTTGGTAAGCACCGTAAGAACTGCTGGATCCCCGCTCCTCACACACGGGAGGGGGCAGGTGTGTGCCTGCACGACTCCTCTGAGCGTGTTGTTGTTGCTGCTCCCTGGGTCTGTCGCCTAGACTTTGACGATGACGGGACCCTGGACAGAGAAGACCTGAGTCGGCTTGTGAACTGCCTCACAGGAGAGGGCGAGGACACGCGGCTCAGTGCTTCTGAGATGAAACAGCTCATCGACAATGTGAGCCACCTCTCCCAGCTGGGACTGGGGATGTTGGGGGGAAGAGTTGGGGCCCGAAGCCTAAAGTCCTCTCTTCCCCAGATCCTGGAAGAGTCGGACATTGACAGGGATGGGACCATCAATCTCTCTGAGTTCCAGCACGTCATCTCTCGCTCGCCAGACTTTGCCAGGTGTGACAGGAGCCCCCTGCATTTGAGTACCCACCTACTCTAAGACACAGTTACAGCGATGCTTCAGGATGTTCTTTTTCCAGAGGGGACACGGGACCTAGCCCACTCCGTTTTTGTTTTTTTGAGACAGAGTCTCATGTAGCTGAGACTGACCTGAAAACCCCACCTGCCTCTGCCTCCCCATTTACTGGTATTAAAGGCACACACCGCCCACACCTAGCCTAGACTTTCCGCCTCCTGAATGCTGGAATGCCTAGTTTATGTGGTGCCAAGGATTGAACACAAAAGTTTCAAACCTGTTGGTAAGCACTCTCCTGGGCTACAGGTTCAGCCCTCAAACAGGAATCTTAACACTGTGGTGGTGCAGGTCTGTGATCCCAGCACACAGACGGCAAAGGCAGAACTGCTGCGTATTACAAGGCCAGCTTGGTATACATAGTAAATTCCAAGCCAGCCAGAATTTGTCTCAGGGGGATTTTAAAAAAAAAATTCCAGGAAAGAAGTGGGTACGATGGGAAAGGTCTGTACTGTCCTCTTCTATTGGCTGTAGTGTAGCTCAGGGGCAGTTTTAACATGTGCCAGGCCCTGGGTTTGATCCCCAGCACCAAAAAAGCGAACCCCAACTCACTCTTCCCTTGTGCAGCTCCTTCAAGATTGTCCTGTGATGGCTTCTGAGGACCAACATCCTGTCCAAGACCTTTGCACTGCTGAGATGTGGCCAAGGTTATGCCTGCGCTGTCAGGGCCAGTGCCGGCCCAGCCTGGAGAGAGCACTCAGAGTCGGCCCCAGGGCTCCCCTGCCCACTGCTGTTGTCATCACTGTTTTTACTATTCGGTAATAAAGGTTTAGAGTTTGACTTCCTTGAATGGCACCAGCCATACGACTGGACTTGTAAGAACCTCTGAACGCCCCCACTTTGGAGACTCAAGTACATTTCCACATGAATGAGAACTTACAGAACGGTAAGCCAAAAACCAGTCCTGCCTGTCCCCTCAACTGGGTGCAGAGGAAAGGGATTCACCCTGCTTAGAACCGTACTACCAGGCAACATCAGTCAGCCTTGAGAAAAAGGCTTGGAACCCCCCAGAAAGCAGAGCCTGGCCAAGTGTCTGCCTCACAAGTATGAAGACCTCAATTCTTAAGTCCCAGGCTGAGGAGGCAGGCAGGAGGGTCCCTGGGCCTTACTGAGTAGCTGGTCCATCCTACTAGTGAATTCCAAGCTCATGAGGCCCTGTCTAAAGAGATGAATGCAGTTGCTAAGAATGGCCTCCGGTCTCCACACGTGTATTCACACCACAGGAAGGAAGGACAGCCTCTGGTCTCCACACATATGTATTCACACCACACAAAACAAGGATAGCCTCTGGCCTCCACATGTACACACATGCACACAAAGGAAAGTCTTTCAACAGTCAGGGCCTCAACTATTAATTTGTCAGATTTTATTTAAAAAGAAAGTAAAGTGCATCTTATTAAAAAAAATATAAAACCCATGTAAATTAAGGGTCCTTGTGATGGGCAGTGTCAGCATCCCTTAGAGTGACGGGAAAGGCAGGGTGAGCTGGGAGGAGGGAGGGCTATGAAGCCCTAGTGTTGGAATTGGAAGATAGGGCTGATGAGGTGGGTGAGGACAGAGTCTTCTGACTACCTGTCACAAATTCCCCTGGGGTCACTCCCTGGCTTGAGGCCACCTGAGGCCACAGCCTGATACAGGCCGAAAGAGTCCAGGGAACTGGGGACAGCCCAGCGTCTGGTGAGGAGGGCTGCAGAGCCAGCCTAGCCCTCTGGTCCCTGAGGTCGTGGGGTGTCAGTGGCCACAGATATGTCCTCGGTCGGCTGGAGCTGGAGCAGGGCCCAGGTTCTAGCCCTCGGCAGCAGAGTAAGGTGGTAAAATAGGCCAGTGGGGGAGGGACTCCCAACTCTGTCTCACAAAGCCACTCTGGATAAGTCTCCAAAAGCTGAATTGGAGTGGCTGTGTCGTATTCTTCCTTGTCTCTCTCTCTCTCTTCCCTCTCGCTCTGGCTTCACATTCGCAGTTTTAAACAAAGGGCTCAGTTTAAGTAGCAGAGTCCTACCACCCAGACACGGGCCCTGGCCCCCTGGGCCCCTGGGCCCCTGGAGGCAGCCCCATCTTGAGCCAGGCACTGGAACCAGCTGGCTGCACCGGCAGGGTTGTGATACCAGCTGCCTCCCAAGCAGGGTACCACAGTTGTGTTCGGTGAGCACCAGAGGTGCAGCTGACCTCCACTGAACATTCACAGCCCACGAGGCCAAGGTGGCCGCATCCAAAGTCAGCTCTCATACTACAGAGTCTCGGATCTCAGAGCCCAGCCGAACCCGGGGCCGGGGACACACAGGGGACACCTCCACGAAGCTGTCCTGGATATTCAGTGGCCTCTTCTCTGACTCAGTGACGACTCGGGGCCCTGGGGAGCTATCCGACAGGGCCTGGTAGCCTCGGTGGTCCAATGGGGTGCTAGGAGGGCCGACGCCATTGAGTGGCCGGGTCTCGGGTGGAAGTACGATAGGGCGAGTCTTGGGGTGCACACTGGCACATTCACCCTGCTTCAGGAAGAGTTTCATGCCATCCCGATGTCGGTAGAGAAAGAACAAAACCAGAAGCACCACAGCAACCCCAAACAGGGCACACATCACCAGGAATTCATTCCAGTATGATTTGTCTTCACCCCAGCTGGCCCTGCCACCAGCTGGCGCACTCACTCGAGATGTGTTGATAATGACAGGGACACCATCACGCTCGTCCTTGTGGTTCATCACCCCATCCTCTGTCACCTCCGGGCAGTAGCTGGCCACAAGCTGCCGGAATCCTTCTTCTATCGACCAACACTGGAACACCCCCAAGCCCTGCTGGCTGCCCACCAGCAGCAGGTCCCCAGTAGGCAACACACGGCAGGAGGCAGAGGCATTGACAGGGGCTCCGTTATGCAGCCAGAGCCGAGTGGCCAGGTTCGAGAGGAGTGGGCAGGCCAGAGTGTTCACTGTGTTTGGTTGGATCTGGACTTGTTTACATGGCTTGCCTGTGGGCAGAATAGGCATGGGGTAGAAGGGGCCAGTGCCCAGAGCAGCCCCAAGCTTAGCCCCACCCTCCTGTACTCTGGGAGGCGGGTTGAATGGACAGGGCCCCATAGGCTCACAGGCAATGACACTATTAGGAGGTGTGGCCTTGTTGGAGGAAGTGCGTCATTGCGGGTGGGCTTTGAGGTCTCAGATGCCCAAGTCAGGCCCAGAGACAATCTTCCTGCTGCCATACTTCTGCCATG
The DNA here is from genome assembly GCF_964271855.1 of Acomys minous. Taxonomy (NCBI): domain Eukaryota; kingdom Metazoa; phylum Chordata; class Mammalia; order Rodentia; family Muridae; genus Acomys; species Acomys minous. Next base: position 115,692,506 of record NC_140484.1, on the reverse strand, counting down.
ACAGTAACGGACTAAACCTCTGAACTGTGAGCCAGCCCCAACTGAATGTTTTCCTTTATGAAAGTTGCTGTGGCCACACTGTCTCTTCCCAGGAATAGAGCATTAACTAAGACAGGTGATACCATGGGATGGCTGATACCAGGCAATTCTTGGGACTGAGTGAGACTCACTATCTGGATCATTTTTGTAAGACTAGAGGAAATATCTATCCGTAAAAATATCTGGAGTTGTCTTCTAAGCAAACATAGCCCACCCTTCCCAGGGTGTCTTACCTTTGGGCACAGAAGACCGGGGCCGGGCGGAGGAAATATTGCAGAGTTCCCTGGCATTGGCACCCTCAATGTCCTGGATCCATGGCCTGGATACAAGAATCTTAGGTAGAATCCCATAGGCCCACGTTCCCTTCCCCCTCTAGCCTTGGACCTGGGCAGGGAACCCGGTGTGGTGTGGAGCAGCAAGTCTGTGGCCGCCGGGAAGGGACCATCTCCAGTTATGACTGTGTGTGCGCGTGCTCATGCGCAGACTGGAGGACAGCCTTGGTGTCCTCCTCGGGAGCACCATCTACTCCATTGAGACACAGCATCTTACTGGCCTGGAATTTACTGCCTAGGAGAGATTAGGTGGCCAGTGACCTGCAGGGACCCACCTGTCTCACTTGTCACAACATGCCTGGAATTGCTTTATGTATGTTCTGGGAATCCAACTCAGATCCTCACACTTTGGCGGCAAGTACGTCACTGACTGAGCTATCTCTGCAGCTCCCATCTACAGATTATTATAAATAAAAGCCACACACAACCTCATTTCACTATAAAACCTAGCACTTGGGAGGCAGACACAGGTGGTACAGAAACCCAAGGTCATTTCACTACATAGTGATTTGGAGGCTAGTCTAGGCTACATGAGACGCTTTCTTAAATAACACCCATCCCCCTGGCCCGCTACCAAAAAAAAAAAAAAAAGAATTAAAAATCCAAGAGGCTGAAGCAGGAGAACTGGCATGAATTCTAGCCCCAGCTATAGAGCAAGACCTTGTCTAGAACAAAAAGCTTTCCTTTTCTTCTCTCTCTCTCCTTCTTTCTTTCTTTGTGCTATCTATTTATTTTGGTTTTTCGAGACAAAGTTTCTCTGTGTAACAGCCCTGGCTATCCTGGAACTCTCCTTGTAGACCAGGCTGGCCTCAAACTCACAGAAATCTGCCTGCCTCTACCCTCCCCAGTACTGGGATTAAAGGAGTTTACCATATCGCCTGGCTGAAACAGGGTCTTATGTCGCTAACCTCAAACTTGTTCTGTAGTCAAGGGCGACTTTGAACTAGAGATCTTCCTGCCTCTACCTCTCTTGTAAGGGACTGTAGGCCATGCACCACCGTCCCCAAACACAGAGCTCCTGCAATAGTTTAGACACCGCAGCTATACCACCCTACGTGAGACAAGAATACACGGGACATGGGATGTCTGACGTCCGTGCAGTAGCTACACAATGAGTTGTGTCCTTTTTTTTTTTTTAATGTGTGTCCTTTTTGCTGTAAACAAAAGAACACTACAATTGAGCCTGCCCATGTTTACTAAAACAATTAGATTAGAAAAATGAGGACAGGGGGCTGGAGAGATGGCTCAGTGGATAAGAGCATTGTCTGTTCTTCCAGAGGTCCTGAGTTCAATCCCCAGCAACCACATGGTGGCTCACAACCATCTATTCTGGAATCTGATGCTCCCTTCTGGCATGCAAGTGCACATGCAGATAGAGCGCTCTTAAATAAAATAAAACTTAAAAAAAAAAAAAAAGAAAGAAAAATGAGGACAATGTTCAAATCCAATCCATTGTGCACATTCCTTCTCTCTCTCTCTCTCTGTCTCTCTCTCTCTCTTCCTCTCTCCCTCCTTTCAAGACCTTGTTTCTCTGTGTAGCCTTGGCTGTCCTAGACTCACTTTGTAGTCCAGGCTGGCCTCAAACTCACAGCCTCCCGGGTGCTGGAGTGTTGGATTAAAGGCGTGTGCCACCACACCCAGCTCCTATTCTCTTTTTTTAAAAAAAGATGTAATTATTACTTTTCTGTATGTGTGTCTGTCTGTGCCTGGGTGAGTTTATGTGTAGCAGGAGAACGGGGGTTGGAGCCCCTGGAGCTGCCGTTACAGAGAACTGCCTGATGGGCGCTAGGTCTGGAACCTGGGTTTCCTACAAGAGCAGAAGTGCTCTAACCCCTGCTTAGCCATCGCTCCAACAGCGTCCTTTATGTGAGGGCAGGTCTCATGTGACCCAGGCTGGTCCTGCAAACTCACTGTGCTGCAGATAATGCCCTTTAACTTCCGGACCTCCCCCCTCTACCTCTGAGGGCTATGACTGTAGTCATGCACCACCATGTTCTCACCACCTGATTTTTTCTTGATCCTCCACAACTATATACTGAGATCCAGGCCAGCCTAAGCTACATGAGGCCCTGTCTCAATAAAAATGAAAACAAACAAGAACAACAATAAAACTAGGTATTGGGACTATAGACATGCCCCACCACTGACTCACCCCAATTTGTTTTTAAAATTGAGATAGGGTCTCAGTATGTAGCCGGGCTGGCCTATAACTCTGTAGACCAGGCTGCCCTTGAATTCAGAGATCCTCCTGCTTCTGCCTCCTGAATGCTGGGATTAAAGGTTTGTGCCACTATGCCAAACAGCAAATCCCTATTTTCTGAATAAACATCTCTAATGCAAATGTTACTCTAACTACTTTTTTTGTTTTGTTTTGTTCTGGAAACAGGGTTTCTCTGTGTAATAGCCCTGGCTGTCCTGGAACCCTCTTTGTAGACCAGGCTGGCCTCCAACTCACAGTGATCCACCTGCCTCTGCCTCCCGAGGGCTGGGATTAAAGGTGTGCACCACCACGCCCGGCACTCTAACGACTATTTAATGGTTCAGTAGGCTGCTTTGTAGCCCTTGTTCACTAAGCTCTGTTCACAGGGCAATCCACTCTCTCCTGTAAGGCTGTTTCTCATCTAACAAACCCTCTTCCCCTTCCAGGCAGGGAAGGCAAACACTGACTATCCCGCCTGTGCCAGCGCTGATGGAAGCAGAGAACCAAGAACCAACGCTGTGGCGATGTGGGTAGGAAGGAGACCGTGCAGGGGGCTTAGAGGAGGCATGGGTGCTCTCACCTGGAGGCCAGATCAGGCTGGTAGAGGCTGAGGAGCTGGCAGCTAGAGCCGCTCCAGGCGCAGTAGGGGTCTCGAGCCAGGAGGCAGTCTCCACAGCTTGGGTATAGGCTGCAGTTGGCTACTGGCACTTGCACTACACCGGAATGGGAGGAGGCATACAGCAGTCCCTACACAGCCAAACACAGAGAGGGAGAGGGAGGCTAGGCAACCCATCCGTCAGCCACACTAGCCTTACATGCTCACCAGAGGCCTGCATCCTTCTGATGGTCATGAAACAGGGCTCTATAACGGTCCATCTTGGGCAAGGGAGGAAAAGCTGGCTCTGTGACAATGGAAGTGGCCCAGTTCATTCCGTGGCCCACTTACCCCATGGCTGTCCAGGAGCAGGTTCTGCACAGGCTGTCCTTGAGGGAAGACCTGCAGCTCCTCAATGATGTGCACTCTGGAGCCGAGGGTCACTGCCTTGTGCAGGCGGCCATCACCTGGGGGCGTGGACACGACTCAGGCCCTGGTGGAGCCCACTGCCCAGGATCCACCCGCCCGCCATGCATGCACTCCCCTCCTTAACTCAATCCTGCTGGGCTGCACGCACTCACCAGTGCCCAGAAATAGGACGTCATAGGTGCTGTGCAGGCCAGGCACTCGGTGCACAGCCACACGCTGGTAGCGGGCTTGTGGCTGCAGCAGCAGCAGGCGGCTGCGGACCTGGCCATCCATCAGGAAGTGGTCCTTGAGGAAGTTCAGCACTCGGTCTGGGAGCTGCAGGGAAGAGTTGATCTTCCTTTCCCGGGCACTGTTGGTGATGCACTAAAGGAGGCAGAAGCAGGAGGAACAGGAGTGAGCGTGGAGAAATGCCTCCGCAGGGGACAGTGGCGTCCCCAGCCCCAAACCCTCTGCTCCAGAAACCATGGCACATCTGCCTTTCCGCACAGTGCTGGCCCAAAGGCAAACCTGACATGTGAGCTTTGATTTCCTGCTGGCCCCTGGCCTACTGCTCCTTACCAAATTTGCCCACAGACTGCTCATCTTCCTGGGGTCTTACCCAGGTTCTCAGGAAGCTGGAGCTCGTCAGATCTCAGTACAGTGAGCCGTAGCCAATCTCCATACCTTCCCCAGGCCCTGCTTCTCCCCGCCCAAGGGTTTCTCTGGGCATGAGGCAACAGGGGCAGTGGCCCTCAACTAATGGAGCAGGTAGGAACAGCTTCCGCCCAGTCAGTCTGAAAGCCTGAGCCGGGCTCTACAACGCTGTGTGTGATCCTGGAAAACCTAGGCTCCCGCGACCACAGGGTCAAGGCCTCCCGCCTGCCCCTGTCCAGTCTCTCACACTGCTTCTCACCACCACCTTCCAATCAAACTGCTCCACTCACATTCTGGTGTCAGGGTCTCCTTGCGCGGAGCCCACTAGGTCTCAAGCAAATAAGGCAGACTTATTGCCCGGTGTGTGGTCATCCAGTCATTTGATAATTAAATAAGAAGGTCACAGTGGAGTTGGGTGAACAGAGTAAAGACACAATAATAGCACTGTACAGTGCTGTGCAAAGCTGGGTATGGTGGCATCCCCCTGTAACCCTGGTAGTTGGGAGGCGGGGGCCCAGATTACACAGACTGCTGTCTTTGAGACAGACAGACATCTAAAACCAATCTTCACCACTAGACAGTATAGTGGGACTTTCTTGGACTTGCCAGTAGTTAAATAAAGACATGGAGAATTATTCATATTATTAAAAGCTTAGGCACTACAGCTGGGCAGGCTCTAGCCCATACAAATTAACCTGTTCTTCACCTCTTTCTCACAGCCCTGGTACATCTGTCCCTGTCCCTTCCCATGTCATGCTGGCAAATCTTGCCATGGCTGCTGCTTCTCAGAGACCTTCTCTCAGCCCAAAAGTCCCACCTTCCTTTTCCTACTTAGTTATTGGCTGTCAGATCTTTATTAGACCAATCAGCAAGTGAGGAAGGTGTGTATTTACAAAATATGATGCTAAAGATGATCCATAAGGACAATACCAAAACCTGGCCAGTACGCGGCTCTCTGCTAGTGCAGCGATCAGCAACTGACTATGCAGATAACCTTCAAAGAGGTTACACAACAGTATAGAAGTCAGGCTGAAGCTGGGTGTGATGGCGCAGGCCTTTAATCCCAGCACTCGGGAGGCAGAGGCAGGCGGATCACTGTGAGTTCAAGGCCAGCCTGGTCTACAAAGCGAGTCCAGGACCCTGTCTTGAAAAGCCAAAAAAAAAAAAAAATAAATAAATAAATAAATAAATAAATTAAATTAAATAAAAAAGTCAGGCCGACAGGACAGAACTGAGGCGTTCAATCATGGTGACATCGAATTGGGTAAGACAGGAGGCCTGGGCTTATTATGCCCTATTTCAAAGATGAGAAAAACAGGCTCAGAGAAGCATGGTGATTTGTCTGAGGCCACACAGCCTTGCTCTCAGCACACCTGCTCAGAACCCACTCTGAGTGCAACACTACTGATACATACCGCTCCAGGCCGGGGTGTGGGCACAGAGTGGGTCTCAGTGTACCACTGCTGCGTCTCTCTGTTCACTTTCTTGTACAGGCCGTCAAAGGCCTTCTGCACATCATTCATGGTGAAGACACAGATGGCGGAACCCTCTGTGGTCCCTCTGTGCCTGCAAAAGCAACAGCCAGATTAATTCCTAGTTAAGAGTCAGGGTTCAAGGTACCACCAGTGGGGTCTCCCGCTCCCAGCTAACCCCTAGCATCTCACCACTGGGAGGTGAAGACACCATAGAAAAGGGTCTTGCGCCAATCCTGAGGGTTGGGACTCAGGGTGAAGACATCTTGCAGCACGTTGAAGGGAAAGCCATCATCAGGCCGGGAGCACAGAAGCTGAGCCTTGAGGAAGGAGGTCCAGCGCTGCTGCAGCACCCGCTCTCCACCCTCATCGCCCTGGAAAAGAGGAGGCAGCACTGGCTCAGCCACAAGCTCAGGGCCACAGGTGGAGGCACCGTGTTGTCTTGCCAGCTCCCCTCAACCATAGCTGAGAGAGACAGAGGAATGAATGAGAGACAGGACAGATAAGCACTTAAAATGGAGAAAACTTAGAAATATGTGTCTCTGGTCATGAAGATGCACTCCCTACTGTGGATAACAGGAAATAGCTCAGTAGCAGTGTCACCACCATGTCAGCATCATTGGTCATTCAGGTTACTCAGGAGGATGAGGCAGGAGGATTGCAGCCAGCCAGGGAGTACAGTAAGAACTCAACTCAATGAGTATCTAAATGAATACATGAATACTAGGCAGAGGTGTCCATGATTGACTGCTGAGCAAGCAGGACGCCTAAAGCACCTTGAGTAGCACAACTCAGGTTTGTAACCAACTCAATACAAATATATTAGTTTGAATAGATCAGCAAAGAACACTTTCATGGTATGGGTGGCTCCTTCTTATGGGGACAGTAGGCACCCTAAGAGCTTTACATGGCAGAATTGAATCCATGTGACAGCTCTGACACTTGTTGTGGCATCGCTGCCATTTAACAGATGAGGAGCAGAGCAGGAACCAGGAAGCTGGAACTAAAAAACCTGGGCTCTTACTTACAATGTGATACAGTCTTGTAGGTCACTTTTATGTGCACTTTCTGGGGTTTTCAGTTTAAGAGAAAGCCAAGGCCAGTTTCCCAAGGGGCTGCTAGAGTGCCTGCCTTATATTTATAACCCTGGGCTCGCTCTCCAGCACAGTGTAAGCCAGGTATGATAACACATGCATTAAGATAAAAAATTCGCCCGGTGTAGTGGCGCATGCCTTTAATCCCAGCACTGGGGAGGCAGAGGCAGGCGGATCACTGTGAGTTCGAGGCCAGCCTGGTCTACAAACCAAGTCCAGGACAGCCAAGGCTACACAGAGAAACCCTGTCTCAAGAGAAAAAAAAAAGGAGGAGAAAAGGGGGAGGACAAGGAGGAAGAAGAGAGGCAGTTGCTGGTGGAGCTGTTGCTCCCTGGAAGCTGGTTCTGGAAGGTCACAGATGTCAGTTGCCCTTCGGGTGGATGATCCTGATCCCCACACCTCTCACCTTGCAGACTCGGGCAACTCGGGACACAATGGTGTTCTCAAAGAACTCAAACTCCTGGCCCGTCTCACTGAAGAAGAAGTAGATCTTATCGTCGTCACCTATCGGGCTGCCCAGACTCTCAGGAACATAGGCTGAGGCCACAAAGGCGGGGTCTGCAGAGGCCAGTGGAGGGTACACAGTCAGTCTAGGAACCTCTGGGACCGTGTCCCCTCCCAAGAGTTAGGAGATTGCCCAGTGAGCCGAGGCAGAACTCCACCTTGTAGCCAGTTGAGGGAGCTCTCAGTCTTGGTGGGCCGGGAGCTCTGGCTCCGGGAAATGGCTGGGTCGTTTCCCTGGAAGCTGCTGACTGTTCCAGTGTACAGCTCGCCGTCTGCCAAGAGAACGTTCCCATGGGAATGGCTCCCTTGGCCCAGGCCCTGCGCCCTACTCAGGGACCACAGTGACCACAGCCCCATCCATCCTGCCTAGAGGGAAGCAGGAACTTGGGAGGGGGCAGCCCAGAGTCACTTGATGCCCCCTGGGAACCAGCACAGCATGGGGAGACACCCGCTCAACCCTGGGGCTCACACTGCCCAGAGTCCAAACAAACCCCAATCCAGTCCTCCTGCCATGTGCACCTCCCGATTCCAAGGAGCCCCAAAGCACCCAGCCTGTGCCACCACTTACCAACCACCAGGGCCGTGGACTTGAAGTTGGGGTCAAAGGGACAACGGCCCTTGCCATCCTCCAGGAGGACATTGCCAGCCTCGTCTTGGGCTAAAGTGAAGCTCGCAATGTTCTGTGGGGGAGTAGATATGTGGCTCAGGGCCAAGGCGTGTAGCAAAGAGGTGCCCAGCAGGGAGATGTACAGGGGCCACACTGTGTGCCCTCCTTACGCCATGGTCTACGTGACCGCATGTGTACAGTGGGCACTTATCTCCAATGGGCAGGGGAGAGGTGTGTGGCTTGGAAAGTTTCAAGGGAGAGCAACACAACGTGAAGCCAGGAGTTTCTGACTCCAAGGCCTGTGTTCCAAAACACAGTCTTAAGGTCACCTTCTGCTGGAGCATGTCAGGGTGTGGGGAAACCAGGACGATGGGCTCTGGGGTCTCAAGAGCCTGCTGCCTCCTAGAAGCCTACCCTGAGGGCCCTCTTTCACCAGGAGTCAGAGCTAGAGGAGAGCTCCCCTGGCAGGTGGGCTGTGCCCCCGCAGCTGCAGCCAAGCCCCAGGGTATAAGAGGGAACTCACAATGTAGGCACACAGGGGGCTGAAGGCTGCGGTGCCACAGGTCAGCAGGTGGCTGCTGTTGAGTGGCAGGAGGATCTTGATGTAGTTTTGACAGTCTCGCTGTGGAGAAGGAGAGAGTGTCAGGTCCACATATGCCACCAGAGGGCACTGCAGAGGCCTTCTGCCCAGACCGGAGGCCAGGCCTGGGGGGTTGGGGCCTTTGCTGGGGGTCTGGGGATAACAGAACAATAGGGAAAACAGGAGCGGCTGGCAGAGGCTCCTGGTGCTCAGCTAGTTTCCAGACTGGCAAAGCTCCTTCCCTGTGGTGAAGGGCACCCCAGAGCGGGGAATTCCGCCTCTTGGCTTGCCTTGGCTCTCTGGAGTCTTCTGCAACCCAGTGAGGCAAACAGGAAGCAAAGCAGGCGAACTGCTCAGCCCTGACCAGCACAAGTGGCACCCCACAAGGTGTCTAATAGGAATTTCCAGATCCGTGCCACCGCCTCCCCAAGACCCACTGAATTCTTTCTGTGCCATCTTTCCAGTGGGAGGAAAGCCAGCCTTGCCGTCTCTCAAATCTCACACCTTCCTGGATGCAAAACCTTCAATATACAGAAACCCAGAATCTGACCACTTCCCGCTTCCTCTGTAGATAGTACCCTGCATGAGGCGCTATCATCGCTGACCCTCAGTGGCTGACGTTCTGTCCAGTCCCAGAGAGCCCACACTAGCATGTACACAAGGGGACCTATTTGTTCTTTGTTATTTATGAGAGTCCAGTAGCCCAGGCTGGCCAGAATTAGTACTGAATTCTCTGCTTTACAAGGACTAGAATTACAAGTAGGCTCAGAGTGCTCATTTTAAAAGACAGGCAAGACAGGCCTGCTGTCTATAATTCCAATTACTCTGGAAGCTGAGACAGGAGAATCCCAAGTTCAAGACCAGCCTGAGCAGGGTGGTGGCACACGCCTTTAATCCCAGCACTCGGGAGGCAGAGGCAGGTGAGTTCGAGACCAGCCTGGACTACAAAGTGAGTCCTAGACAGCCAAGACTACATAGAGAAACCCTGTGGTGTGTGTGTGGGGGGGGGCAGCCTAAATTACAAGGCCAGTCTAGGCTACAGAGTAAGAGCCTGCCTCAAGAACAGAGGCACCACGGAGTAGCTCAGAGGTGGAGCACTTGGCTGACCTGTATAAGACCCTGGGCTTGACCCCCAGAGTTCTGTAAAACAAAGCAAAATACACAGGCACGGCCATGTCACTCCTCTGCTCACTCAGAGCGAAACCAAAGTCCTGCTCACACTCTGGATATTTCCAGGTCAAGTTCCTTTCCTGCCTCGAAATCATGGCTCACACATGTACATGTTATGTAAGCTTCTTTCTTTCTTTTTTGGTTTTTTGAGACAGGGCTTTCTCTGGGTAGCCTTGACTGTCCTGGAACCCTTTGTAGACCAGGCTGGCCTTGAACTCACAAAGACTCTGCCTGCCTCTGCCGTCCAAGTGCTAGAATTACAGGCGTGTGCCGCCATGCCCAGCTGACCTTGAATGTCTAATCCTCCCGCCCAAGTTCTGGGATTACTGGCCTGGTTTTACTTTTTCATGGTGTCTCTGGTAGCTAACAGTACAGAACAAGTACTGAAGAGGAGCTGAGGCTGAGGCGCGGCGCACGGCCAGGGCACAGTCTACTGTGCAGAAGGCACTGTGCTCTGTCCCCACGCTGCCAACAAGTACTTGCTGACAGTTTGCAGCATGAAGCGTGATTGGCTGGGGGAGCCAGGACTGGACCTGGAGGCCTCTGGGAATGGCAGCAAGTCCTGCAGGAGAACCCTGGGTTGGGCTGGACCCCATCTAATGTCTTGGCCAGACCCAAACTAGAATCTTCCAGACTTGTCTCTCCACTAGAGACCCTTTACAGACACAATCAGCCGTTCACCCGGGTCATACTGGTGCTAAGACTAATGTTTTATGTGTCAGGGGCCCTGGACCCACTGATTTATCCAGGGATACAGGCATACTATCCCAGTCCTACAGGTGGGGACAGTAAGGCTCGGCTGGATGAATCTACTTGTCCCAGATCACACGGAGGATGGGGCTGGGGCTGGGATCCAGGCCCAGCGCTGGCTACCTCCAGGCTATTCCCTTTCCATAACTCTTGGCTGTGTCTGCTCAGTGTTCTGCCCAGGTCCCTCCGCCTCCTCCAGTCTCACCTTGGGGTCCTTGCCCTTGAAGCTGCACTGCTGCTTCCTGTCGGCATCTGCACTCCATAGCAGCTGGGGAGGAAGATGGGAAAGGGGCGTCCCAGGGCTTAGAGGGTGCGCTGGGCAAAGCTCCTCTCCTGCCCCGAGCATCCTGCCCAGCAGGCCAAGCTTTCTCACCACCCCTCTCTGGCCACCCAGCCACCCTGCTACCGGCTCTCACCTCTTGGTACTCCCCGCCTGGCAAGAAGCTGAGATTACTGTTAAGTGCAAAGAGAGCTTCTCGGGCCCCCACGTAAAGCGTCCGACCGTCCTGGCTCAGCAGAAGGGCTGTGTAGTTAGAGATGTTTTCAGCTTCAAACTTTTGGATCGGCCTTTCTTCAGAGCCTAGGGAGAGGAAACCGGACATTGCCTGAGAATCACCTTTTCCATCCAGTTCAAGAATGGTCAAATTTAGCCAAAGACAGATCTGCAGGGCAGTCAGTGGCAAGAAATTGGGGCAATAGGTTGGCTATAAAAAGTAGCTTTTCTGACACTCAAGCATAAGAAAGAAATGCACCAAGATACACGGAAAAGAACGTTAATTACAGCTCCGTTCGTAGGACTGAGAAAGTGGAAACCTCAGAGTCCAAGGATATGGTGAAAATAAGTTATGACACTTCAGTCAATGAAATATTACACGGCAGGTAAAAACAAAATATGTTAGAAACTCCAGAAAATAAGCAAAGCAAGCCGTGTAAGAAAGACATAGTCAGAGGCTGGAGAGATGGCTCAGAGGTTAAGAGCACTGACTGTTCTTCCAAAGGTCCTGAGTTCAATTCCCAGCAACCACATAGTGGCTCACAACCACCTATAATGTGATCTGATGCCCTCTTCTGGCCTATACATGCAGGCAGAGCACTGTATATATAATAATAAATAAATCTTAAAAAAAAAAAAAAAAGAAAGACAGACAGACAGACAGACATAGTCTAGCTAGGCGCTGTGGTACATGCCTGTAATCCCAGCACAGGGGAGGATGAGGCAGGAGGATTAGAAGTTTGAAGGCAATCTGGGTTTATTTAAGTGAGACCCCGTTTTAAGAAAGAGAGAGAAAGGTTCAAAATACCAAGTAAATTAAAATATAAAGTCACGGGCTGCAAGTGCATAATAGAAGATAAGAAAGGACAGGCTGGCTCAGTGGGTAAAGGTGCTTGCCACCAAGCCTGACCACTCGAGGTCAGTACCCAGGACCCGTATGACAGGAGGGTGAACTCCCCTAACTGTCCTCTGACCTCCTCCTGAGTGCTATGGTAGTGTGCATGTACACATTAAATAACTGTAATAGAGACAAGGGAGACTGGAACATGTAACATCCTCCTGTGAACAGTGTCTGACCCAAAGAAAAGGAAAGGCAAGGGCAGCCCTCTCCCTCCCCTGACCTGCAGGGATACAGTTTAACCCTTCTGCCTCAAGCCAGAGCCACCAGCACTCGGGAAGACTTAGTTACTAAACAGAACATAAATGTCATTAGCTCTGTCCTCAGAAACATGAATGTGCCACTGACAGCATGACTGGGGGACACGGTAGTATGTGGGAGGAGTTGGGGGATGACAGGGTGGGAATAAGACTCTGCTGTCCTTCCTAGGAGCAAAGAGGGTCACCATATGGGCTACAGGGCTACGGTGTGCATGGAAACATGCTTGTCTAACACATAAGGGCCTGCGCTGCATCCCTAACAGCACACATCCCTGTATGTGCAGATACATACAACAAGAGCGAAGGCTGTATCAGACATTTAAGCAAGATGCTCAAGTGCACTGCTGTTTTGATTGTGGATGACACTTAGCCTAGACCACTGAGAAGTATACAACCTAGGACCAAATGGAGTTTGCTTGTTTTTGTGTTTGGTTGGTTGGTTTTTGAGACAAGGTTTCTCTGTGTAGCCTTGGCTGTCCTGGACTCACTTTGTAGACCAGGCTGGCCTTGAGCTCACAGCGATCCGCCTGCCTCTGACTCTCAAATGCTGGGATTAAAGGCGTGTGTCATCACTGCCCAGCCATGCTTAAAAAAAACAACAACAACAACACAGCTTTGTTACATAGTGCATATATATATATATATATATATATATATATATATATATATATATATATATATATATATTTACTTTTGGTCTTTTTTTCAGACAGGGTTTCTCTGTGTAGCCTTGGCTGTTTTATACTCACTTTGTAGACGAGGCTGGCCTCGAACTCATAGCAATCACCTGCCTCTGCCTTCCATGTGCTCGGATTAAAGGCGTGCGCCAATATGCCTGGTAACAGTGTTGGTTCTTACAGCAAACCCTTTCCTGATTAACATTTTAAAAAGTGTCTGTGGCCAGGCATGGTGGCACACTCCTTTAATCCCAGCACTCGGGAGGTAGAGGCAGGTGGATCTCTGCAAGTTCAAGGCCAGCCTGGTCTACAAAGTGAGTTCAGGACAGCCAAGGCTACACAGAGAGACCCTATCTTGAAACACAAAAAAACAAAAAAAAATGTGTGTGTGTGTGTGTGTGTGTGTGTGTGTGTGTGTGTGTGTGTATGTCAGAGGGCAAATTCTGGGAACTGGTTCTCTTTTATGTGAGTCCTAGGGACTGACTTCAGATTATCAGGCTTGGCAACAACAGTGCCTTTACCCACTGAGCCATCTGGCCAGCCCGCATGCATTTACGTAACACACACATACATGCATACTTGTGCATTTACATAACACACACACACACACACACAGTACCACTGAGAAAAATTTAATATCTATTCATTGTTGCAGAAGATGTAATTATTAGAAGATACTTTTTATTTATCACTAGGTAAACATGAAGATTATAGAATGTCTGGGCAGATTATTTCCCTGTGTGGCAAAGAATAAAAATGAGAAAAAAATCCAGACAGAAGACTGAAGCACAAAATACTGAAGCGATCCCTAGAAGGATCACAGGCATGTTCCCCTTAAACTTGTTATTTTGGGGTTTTACAGTAAGCAATTTATACTTGCATAATGTAAAAGATAAATTTAAGAGGAGAAAAACAAGTCAACCCCCACTGACCCATCAGTGTACTGTTTACACTTTGAATAACCAATGGGCTCAGAGGGAAACTGTTTTAAAAATTCTAAGCGGCCATGACAGAACAAAAAAAAAAAAAAAAAAAAAAAAAAGCAGCAAGCAGCCCCAGGGCAGCCTCAGGCACGTCCCAGCTGACCAGTGGCTCGAGACCATGCAAACAAACAGACAGAGACTCTCAGAGCTGGGAAGCCATGAGGCAGCATGCCAGCCGAGCACTGTGAGGATGACTTGATGTGTGTTTACATGTGCAGTGTGTTTACATACCCTCAGCCTGGTTCCAGGAAGAGGTAAGGAAATGAAGAAAAGAAAGTGTCGAAATAGAAGCATTAAAATCAGAAGAAGAAAAAACCAACCTGAAGAAGCCATCTAAAGTAGGGAGAGAGAGGCCACACAAGCAGGTCATAAGATCGTCACACAACTACCAGGCGTGTGCTGCACACTGAGCTCCAAGACTCCGGTGGCCACGGAGAAAGGGGAAATGAAGTACCTTGGTTCTTCTCACTGTTCCAGAACAGGAAACTATCCCACTCCCTTGATGGAAACTCAGCCTTTCATCCCATGACACGAGATGCTGAGGAGCCTCTCAAATGGGGCTTTCCCAGTCAGCTTGCTGAGACACATGGGATGAGTAACATCTCCAGTCAACAGGGCCACTGGGGCCCATAGCTGCACCCCAGAAGGTCTGGGGAGGGAGTGGAGGGAGGGGACTGTGCAGGAGTTCAGGGTGAAATTTGTGTGGCCCTGTAGCTGAAGTTTTGTGACACTCCTAAAACTCAGAGTTAGACACAGGGTTGCACAAGCCTGATGCCCAAACCTGAATTCTGCCACTGACACCAGAGACACTTGAAACCCAAAGATGTCCTCTCTTTAAACTGCCAAGAGCCTCTTCTCCAACTTTTAACTTCTGCAGCACCCAAGACTTCAAACCTTTACTACTTCTACACACTGGGGGGCCAGGGAAAGTTTCAGTACAATTCTAATCTCCCTAAACATCTCATGCCACTCCAGATGCGCCCGTAGAGATTCTGAAACTGCTGGTCTGAGAGACGGCCACTGGACCAGCTCCCATGACTTGGGAGGAGGTGGCCCAAGGACTGCACTCTGAGAAGCTCTGGGTAAGCCCTTCCCTGTGGGACACTCACTCACTTCACTTGGTTCCTCACATGTGTACAAAAAGTGCAGCTCACGGGAGCCTCACGCAGACTCAGCAAGATTAAGGCACACGGCTCTTGTACCCCTTTATCTCTGGTACCCCTCAAGGTTTCTGGAAGCACAGGCTGCCTCTGGTTTGCCAAAGTTTATCTGCCTATACCAGAGGGCATTTCCACCTGGGTGGGACCTACAGCCCTGGGTGGAAGCCACCCTTGGATGCTGTCCAGAAAAAGAAATGCAGAGTCCGAGATAAACACAAGTTCCAGGTGGCAGCTCAACACCCCCTTCCACTTTAGCCTGGGTGGATGGCAAGCTGCCCAGGGTCCCTCAGACAAAGTCACGCCCGGCTGCAGGGAGAAGCCTGGGTGCCAGCGGTCCAAGACTCACCGTATCTGCTGGAAACACATGGAACAAAATGGCCAAGGGATGGAAAGTGAAACAGTCTCTGAATGAGCACAGTGCCTTCACCACATGCTCTCTCATGCTGGGACCACCCTCCATGCTTCCCCTTGTCCCTTCGACCCTGTGCCTCAAACATAAGAGCCATGTGTACTGATGGACCCGGCTGTAGTATCTCACAGGACAGCCTGAGAGCGTATACCAAAGTCAAAGACTAGGTTCCAGTGCAGCCGTTGCCACTCATAAGGACAAGCCACTTAACCTCTCAGAGCCCCACTTTCCTTATCTGTAAAATGGGGACAATAATAGCCCTCTGCCTCATAGAGTTGTTATGAGAAGAAACGAGATTACGTATGTAAATAATAATGTACATAATAACCCACACTTACTGAGCGCTTTACTCAAAACAACTTTGCACACGTTTCCCCTGTGCTGGCATGGTGCCTGGCACACGATCAACACTCGAGTGGCTCAAAAACAAAATCCAAAAGCCCTGCAGGAAAATCCAGCCAGGCAAGCCACAGAGGGCAGGGCAGGGCAGGGGGTGCGGCCTCCCTCCTGAGAGCTTACAGCATCAGCCCGTCCCACCTGAGTCTGAGCGTGGTCCACAAGGGTCTCATGATCAGACCAGGTCGGAAACAGAATTACGTGTTATCAAAGCACGCATTGAGTGCTGTGACTACCCAAGCTCCCACGTGGCTGGGGCCACCTCGACGGAGTGGCTGTGTGGACGTCTGTGCTGAGCGCCCTGCCTGAGCCTGCCCATGTCTGTGTGTCTGTGTGCATATGTGCACGGAACCCTGGGGCCTGTCCAGGCTTGTGCATGAGTTCTTGGTGCTCTTTGTGCAAAGGTGACTGGAGGAGGTAGGGTGTGTGTGTGTGTGTGTGTGTGTGTGTGTGTGTGTGTGTGTGTGTGTGTGTGTGTGTTTTGTTTTCTGTGGTGCCTCTTGTGCCAAAGAGCATGTTTCCACCTGGTCTCTTGGCTGTGAGTGTGGCTCAGGTACCCTCCCTGTCCCCCATCCCCTAACTAGCTCTGGCTGCTGTCCCAGTCAGGATGGAGCCTCTCTGTGGACCCTGGGCAACTTGCGCAGGTGGCTGCCTGTGCCCCCCAGGGGTACTCCATCCTTCAGGAAGGTAGGATTGAGCTATTCCAGGTCAGCTACTTGCAGGGCCCCACACCCCCAATCCTAGCAGGAAGTGATGGGGGAACTCCTCAGCCCCCAGCCTCATGGAGACTCTCCCTCTCCCTGTGACTCAGCCGGAAGCTTGGCGCTTTCTGGGTTAAGGCAGGAATAAGGCTCAGCCTCACCGTGGCACTGCTGACTCAGAGACCCACCCCACTTTTCTCTGCTCTACAACTCATAAGCCATCAGAGTGAGATGCTGACCTGGCCCTAACTTCTTGCCCTCCACAAGTCCCAGCAGGATGAGGCCAGAACACACCAGCCTCCCTGCCGACTCAGAGCAAGGAAGGGGCCTTTTGCTGGGGGGGTGGGGGGGGCAAGGGGGGCAGGAAGGGGGCTTGACAGACCTCCTGGGTGGCTGTATCTCAGGGACTCAATGCCAAGTCACCAAAACCTTGAACCTACTTGCTACAGTCAGCAAGCTGACGTGTATGCACTTCCTCCCTCCACACCACCCAGTGCTGGGCAGGAAGCAGCCACCTTGTCTCCAGGCTACAGAAGTGGGAAGCCAAGGTCGGCATCACTTGGCTAAGGCCAGGGCAGAGTCGATGAGAGAGGATCAGTCCTACTGTAGTGGTGTCTGTGCCATAGTCTCCCCTGGGCTGAAGTGCTCACGAATCATTTCTCAGCTCGGTATGGTGGGCGGGAATCCTAGCACTTGGGAGGTCAAAGTATGAAGTGTCAGAAGTTCAAGGTCATCATCCATGGCTCCAATGCCAGTGCGCATCCAGTATGGACCTCACAAATCTTTGTCTCAACCCACTACATCACCCCACAAAAAGAAAATATTTATAGCACTTGGGAGACTGAGGAAGAACCTACTAGAAGCCTAAGGAAAGTCTGAGTTATATACAGCAAGACTCTGACTCAAAACCAACAACAACAATAATAATAAACCAACCACAGAAAGAAAGCCATGTGTAGCATTTGTTCTCATAGGGAGGGTTTACTTTGGAGAGGGTTTCTCCCAACTGTTCCTATGTGACCTGGCCAACCCATCAGAACCCCAAAGCCATGGGACCTATGCCTCAGCTACATAGACTGTTCCAACACCTTCAGAGCCTGACCACTGACCCCCCCCCCCCCCCGCCGCCGCCACCCCACTTGGGCCCACCCAGGACCATGGGCAGCTTCTATTTCCTCTGCTCAGTTCTGGCCACTCTAACCCCCCCTCTCCCACGGGCTCGGCACTCCCACCCACCCTCTTCCTCACAGCTGTCTCCAGCATTTTTCTGAAGAAACAGGGGCCGCTGAGTACGAGTGACCTCAACTTCTAGCTTCATCACGCACAGAGCTCCCTTTCAGGAGGCTCCGTTTTCCTTCTGGAAAGCCAGGCAAACTCCTTAAAAAGAACTCTGGCCCACACCTTCACCTGCCTTCGCCTCCCTCTCAGATCCAGGCACTGGCCTCACTCAGCCCTATCCTTGGTGGCTGAGGCCTCCAAGGCCCAGAAAGTGTCTCGTGTCATAATCTTTCACCTGCTTGTCCTCCAGTTGTTGGGCCCAAAGGCCCTCAAGGGTCATCTCATGCTCCCCCGGCTACACACACACACACACACACACACACACATACACACCCCATGGCCTCTGTGTATTCAGTCCCACAGTCCCCTCCAGGTGGCTGGCATGGTTGATCTTCTCCATTTAGGGCATGTGATGGAGGTGGGATGTGAACCTGTGCAGCCGCCCAACCACTCTTTGGCCTCTCTAGGCTTTTCTCTCATATGTTGCTCTTGTTCTTCTCACTGAGAAGGGCCACATGTCCATGCCTACCACATAATTCTGGCCATCCACTCAAGCACAATGCCTTACTCCAAGGACACCCTCATAGGCCTCTCACGTGCCTCTTGTACCACGTGTCACTCCTCCCTCCCTCGGCCACACACATGTAATCTATCATCAAATTTTGCCAACTCTCCCTCCTCTGCATTTTCCAAATCTGCCCCACCTCACTGCTCCATGACCACAAGCCTGAACCAGGCCCCTACCTCTCCTACCCGGGCTACCGTGGCCTCCCAGGGATCCCGTGCTACTGCTGGGAAAGCTCTCCAAGAACTGTCGCCACCACCTCACAAAGCCTACAGTGGTGAACCTACCTGTTTCAAGTGATCGCCAAAGAGCTGCAGCTCAACGGCGCTTTGGTCACAGCCAGCCAGCTCTGTGCTGCTGTTCGCCCTGACTAAGCTATCACCTTTTCTATAGACCTTCCTAAATCTCCAGCCAGACAAAGGCCTGTCAGACTCCGCACACCCGCCACTGGCTAGGGCGGCATTGTTTTATGTCTTTTCCACCAAACAGAAGAACACTTTCAATATCAAGACCAAATCTTACTCACACTGCTACCCCAGGCACACACCACCTGGTCAGGTGACTTCCAAGGGAGCCTGTGATGAATGTTTGTTGGTTGAACCAAGGACGGAGTCCCTCATTTTGTGGTGCTTTCACCCAGAGAGAAGGTCTACACTGAAAGGAGACAGCGTGGAGGTCCTGGGGGTTCCTGCTCTACCCTGGGTCTGACCCCTCCAGCACACTGGCAGCTCACTCAAGTCACAGCATCCTAAAGGCCACAAAAAGACATGTGGCAGCTAAAAGTGCTGCAGGAAATAGGAAATGAGTCACAGGGCAATGGTTACAAAGTCCTAAAAGCTACAGCCCACCCTGATGTCATCACTGATCACCTGTCCCCTTAGTGGAAGGCCTGCTTTCTGAGTAACAGAAAGCGTGGCGCTCCTCTTCCTGCCCTCTGCCTTCCCCTCCCTTCCTCTGTACCTTTTCGTACACGTGTGATAACCTTCCTCCGAGTACCAGGGCAAGGCAGACAGAATGAGTTTAACCTCCTGGAGGCATGAGGCCTTAGAAAGAGGTAGCTGCTGAGCCCCTACTGCTTACTGCTAGGGAAAGGGGCCCTGCCTTGCCAGAGTCCCCTAGTGCCGGAAATCTGCATTTTTATATAAAATTTCCTGTTTTAAATATCAGCCACTAATTACAATTTTCTAAGTCACTTGGAAGCCAAAAAATAAAAAATAAAAATAAAAATAAAAGTATCCGCAGGCTGGCTTTGGCCACTACCCCTAGTGTGCGAACGTCTGATATCTGTGCCCCTCACCCCCTGGCCAAGCCCGCTGATATCCAATTGGACAGTGCCCTCGGAGGCCTCAGCTGGCTCCCTTGCTCAGTCACTCTGTGGAGGAGTTGACCTCAGCAGAGGTCTTTACCAGATGGAATTGCATAGCTGATCCATCACTAAAGGGCTGAGCTGGGCCGCTATGCTGCTTGTGTGTAACTGGCAGGTGAAGCCAGAGGCAGCTGCACAGAATGAGGCTCCTGAGTCCATGAAGAAACTGGCCCAGGCACAGTCTCTTATCATTATGACCCGTGACCCTGACAGGATGAGGTGGCTTCTCTGGGGCTCAGCATGCTTTTCTCCATTGGGTAAAACAATGCAACTCCACAGGCCAGAGGGAGCATGGCCCAGTGGGCCCTGCAGTGGACGGTGTCCTTGTCTTCTGAAGCAGGCAGCATCTCACACAGGATGAGTGAGGAGAGGCCAGGGCTGGGATGGAACTCAACAGCAGACGGATTCCTCAGCAGATGTTATGCTCTGTGCTCCTGGGGCCCACTCTAGCATTGGGGGCGAAAAAGAGTCCCCCAAAGTCGTAAGTTGGCTACCCTGACCACTCTTTGGGAAGGAGGAGGAACGAGGCCTCTGTCTTTGACCTACCACAAGCCTCTCACTGAAGCGCCTCTGCCAGGCTAGAGGAAGGGCTTCCCGACAGGCCCAAGAAGGGTTAGGATCACAGGCCTGGAACGGAGCACCTGGACGCGGATAAACCACGCCCCTCTGTGACCCTCAGCTACACCTGTCACCTCACCAGCTACCTAGGTTCCCAAGGCTAGAACACCACTGTGACCCTGAAGCACAGACGATCCCACAGGAACAGGGCTGACCAGCGAGACCCCAGAGGGCAAGTGAGCGGCAGAGGGAAGGCCCGTGGTCTGGCAAGAAGGGAGCTCTCTGGGCCTCCATGCTGTCCCCTATGGGAGCCGGCTTCTTTCCTGGTGTAACAAACCCTCCCAAGACAGGGAGGCCAGAAGTAAAGAAGGGCAGGGAGTGCCACTTGGGGGAAAGTGGCTGTACAATGTAGTCTTAAGATAGTGCTCACTTGGGGAGGCAGAAGCAGGCGGATCTCTGTGAGTTCGAGGCCAGCCTGGTCTACAAAGGGAATCCAGGACAGCCAGGACTACACAGACAAACCCTGTCTTAGAAAACAAAAGAGGAAGAGGAGGAGGAGATAGTGGCTGTAGGGAGAGGTATAAATGGCCTTGCAGAACCTTTTTTTGTTGTTTCTTTTTTTTTTTTTTAAGATTTTTATTTTCAGTTATTATGTGTACAGTGCTCTGCCTGCACACATATCTGCAGGCCAGAAGCAGGCATCAGATTACATTATAGATGGTTGTGAGTCACCGTGTGTTTGCTGGGAATTGAACTCAGGACCTCTGGAGGAACAATCAGTGTCTTTAATCTCTGAGCCATCTCTCCAGCCCTGCTTTTGTTTTTCAAGACAGGGTTTCTCTGTGTAGCCTGGCTGTCCTGGACTCACTCTGTAGACCAGGCTGGCCTCGAACTTGCAAAGCCTTTTAACTAGGGCCCATCACCTTGATGATGACTATGCTATGCAGTGTATCAAGAGGCTCCTCTTACACTCAGCAAGTACTCTCCTGGGCAGGCATACCACAGTGGAACGGGTCTTCCACAGACCACAGAGCAGAGGAGAAGCAGCAAAGGGTGGGCAGGGAGGAACCCAGCCCCAAGCAGCAAGAAGAATTTTCAAAGGACAGAACCAGGAGCTCTTGAAAAGTGGACAAACCTAAGAGGGTCCCTGGGACTGACCTCCCGTCAGCCCTGGGGGCCTGGCTTTGACTGCTCCCCGGGTCAGGGCAGGAGCAATCCCACTCAGCTCTGGTGGCAGATGCAGGACTTAACTGTGCTGGCACCTCCCAGAGTCCTGCACCATGCAGCCAGTGCTCGGCATGCACCTCCTGGAGGGAGGCGTGTAGGATCGAGCAGGGCAGCATGTAGCAAAAGCTGCTACTTTCCGCTGGTCAGGCTGCCAAGCATTTTACGTACATTATCTCAGTGGTCCCTCTCAGGAGCCCGAGAGGTGATGGGCCCTGCTATTCTTCCTGTCTTGTGGACATGGATACAAGGCTTTAAAGGGCCATAGCTTGGCGTGCCATGTGTCCTTTGATAAGGGTGGTAAACCCGTTTTCCCATCCCGGCTCTCAGTAGCCATCTGTAGGGCTCTCCACCATCAGCTCGCCTCTGAAGGATCATGAACAGACCAGCCTATGGGACAGAACTACAAAGTCTCATGTTGAGCAGAGGTCAGATCGAGGCGGGAGGTCAATAACCAGACAAGAGGGAACCAAGGCAGCGATCAGCACAGGGCCCACTCGGGCGGCCCTGACTGTGAATGCCTGCTCCAGGTCGGAGGACGGGCAGCTGATTTGTGCCAAGTGCCTTGTTCTCTGCATTCAATGGGGTTTTGTTGACTGCATTTCGCAGGCCTACAGATTTAATTCCAATCTGGTTCATACACTGTTTCCAGAGCTTTTTAGCAGGATGCTTCTGGGGCTGAGGACATTAATAACTCTTAATTGCCCAAATAAGGGGGCTCCAGCAGACTTCAGCAGGCGGTGGGAGGGAGCAGTTTTGTTTTTGTTTCTTCAAACAGGCCAGATGCCTGCTCTTGCCCCACATTACAGCCCTGGAGTTTTTATGGCAAAAGAAGCCAAATTTCATGTTCTTCTCTGAAGCGTGGCTTCCACAGACTTCCAGCTGCCTCAGGAACCCCCATCACTGCTCCCCTACTGTTACGCAAACTGTCCAAGGTATCCTTTCCTCTACTGACCACTAGGTGAAATCACAAGTACCACTCCAAGCTGAGGCTCCCAAGAACCATCCACAGGAGTAAGAGTTCTCTATGAGACCCCAGATGCAGAATAAACGGTTTCAGGGGACTTTGTTTTCAGTCACAGACAGAGCCCACCGTATGTGAGCATCAGGTGCTTGAGGGTACTTGGGGGTATAAATTCAGTTTGGGTAGTGGGAAAAGGAGTGTGGTCTCAGTTCTGTGCAACCCTTGAGATGCCTGTGTCAGAAGGCTGAAGGGCCCTGGGCCAGGCACCCCATGGTCACCAAGGGCCTGCCAAAGATGGGCACACTGCCAGGAACATATAACGAGCCCCCGGGGATGGGACAGGAAACTGTCTCAGGCCAGACTCAAAGAGTGAGCCTGCTCAGTCACCAGGGCATTCCCCATTTGGGAGTCCAGCCACAGGACCTGCCTGTACACGGGAGGAAAGGGAGTGGAAGCAGGTGCCGAGGGCACTACGGAAGCCCAGGACGGTAGAGCACTGTGGTAGCATGGTAGCTCAGGCAAGTGTGGATGCACACCCAGTGTGTTCAGGTGGCTGGGCATTGCTGAAACACTGCAGAGCTTGGTAAGGACTGACAAAGTATCCCCATACCCATGGCAGAATCAGCCCCAAAACACAGATGAAGCGTATGTTCTTGGCCTACAGGCCCTTTCAGCTCCTCAGCTGGATACTTCTGTACAGTGCAAAAAGACACATCTCACCCACCGGTGGAAGATCCTGGTTGATCACAAAACCGTGGGAGCTGGCCAGGTCCTGGAGCTGTGCAGCTACCCAAGGACTGATGTTGTCCCAGGAAGCAGAACATCACTATTTCCCTTAAGTCTCCTCACCACTTCTAGAGACAGAGACCTGCTGTGTTTGGTGTGACCCCAAGAGCTAGTCCTGCCTTCCCAGGGCATGAGTGGAGTCCACAGGTGCATCTGTCCCCACCTCGTAGGCCTTTTTTTCTAAAGCTGAGAGGGAACAAGGGTCTAGCGCAGCAGTTCTCAACCTGTGGCTTTCACTCATTTAGGGGATCAAGTGACCCTTTCACATGGATCACCTAAGACTGTCAGAAAACGCAGATATGTACCTTACAATTCCAGAAGCAAATTTACAGTCACAAAGTAGCAACAAAAATAATTTATGGTTTGGGGGGGGTCACCCACATGAGGAAATGTTTTAAAACGTCGCAGCATTAGGAAGGCTAGGGACCACTGGTCTAGGGAGACACTGCATGATGGCTGTGTGAGCAAGGGGTATGGCTAACCCAAGATGGGTCCCATGCCTAGCTCAGAAGGGAGACCAGGGTGAGGGGGTTACCATGAGATGGTTCGTCAGGGAGAGGCATTCCACACCAAGCCTGATGACCTGAGTTTAATGTCAGGCATCCACATGGCTGAAGAACTTTGCCAGTTGCCCTCTGACCTCACTGACCTCCACACGTGTTTCATGTGCTCATACACCCACACACTTCACGAACAGAACTCCCAAAGAGCCGCAGTCAAACTAACACTCTGGAACCATCTCCACCCCATGGAGAACCACCCAGATCCTCCTAGCAGGAGTGGTCCAAGTTCAACATAACAAGAATGACAGCCAACACCTGCTGAGAGGTTTCTGTACCAAGCCCTATCCCTAAGGACTTTGCAACGGGTAATGGGTTGAGCCTTAAGCAAGGTCTAATATCCCTACTTTACAGATGAGGAAATCAAGGCACAGAGAAGTTAAGTTGTTTACTTAAGGTCACATGGATACTAAGTGGCTGAGGCAGGATTTGAACTTTGGCAGTCAGTAATGTTGCCGGTAAGAGATTCAGATCCTGTTAGGGGTCTTAATTGAGGAGCTGGTTCTACCCTTTAGCAAAATGGGAGGATGCTTTTAGGGGTGGGGATGTTATAAGGATAAGGAAGTCTGGTACAGTTTTAGTCTGTAACCTCTAATTTATGCACTAACTCACACGTGACAGCTTGCAAGTTAAGAGGGGTTTGGCCAAACAGTGTCTGTTGGCACCTTGGGCCTGAGGCCCACCTAATGCACCAAGTTTCATTAATTTCCCAAGATGGCTTTGCAAGGTATCTATGCTTGAGCCGCCTTTGCAGGAGAAGAAACAGGAGTGCAGGGAGTAGGAGATTTTCGCTGGACTTAAGGCCCAGTCCCTAGAATTCTAAAACTTGAGGTTTCCAGGAGAAGATTCAGGGGCGATCAGACAAAGGGGAGTAACGAGAGGAAGAGTGGAAGGTTGGAAACACAGAGGCTAAAGTAAACCGCCAGGAAAGGAATCTGGCCCACTAGGGTGGTATTCTCAGGTCCCTCTAGGCAGGGTCCTGCCGAGTCTTCGGAATGTCAGTTTCGAAGTCGGTTGGAGATGGGGGCTAAACCCTCCAGGTCCATTAGAGATGGAGGAAAGACCTGGTGCTCCCCCGCCGCGCTCCAGACTCTGCTGTGGCTGCCTGAGAATACCAGCAATCCAGAATGTACAGCAGGGCCAGCAGCCGCCCCCTCAGCCCTGTGCAGAGGGTGGCTCCGCGGTTGGCCCCGGTCAGCATCAAAGACAAGTAGATGAGTAGACAGGATGGCCAGCACCTGAGGCCCCTAGCCAGTGCCGGGTGTGCCCCATCCTGGAAGAGGAGCAACTGCAACAGAGCGGGAGAGCGGCCCTCTTCAGGTCCAGATAGAAAAAAGAAGAAAGCGGCTCTCAGAGCTTCCCTCCTCTCTCGCTTTGACCACAGCACTTTGTAAAGGGAAGAGGTCCTACGACTGCACCTCAACCCCTCCTTTGTCGCGACCACCCAACCAAGCACCTCTATTGGCAATCTCCTTCCTCTGCCGCGCCCCGCAGCACTCACCCAGCGGCACACTGATCCGGGGACCGAGGGCCCGCGTCGTCGTCGTCCCCAGCAGCAGCAGCAGTGGCAGCAGGCGCAGCAGCCCGCGCAGCAGGGCGGAGGAGCGGCTCGCCCGGCCCATCGCGGCGCGTGGAGCTCAGACCGCGGCAGCCAGCAGCGTCCTCCCGCTCCAGCTCAGGTTGCTCCACTGGAGTCTCAGGCTGCAGCCCCGCCCCGCGGTTCGGCCCGGGAGTCCTTCCCTCAGCCTCCGCCTCCGGTGCTGCGGGCAGAGGGCGGGAGAGGGAAAGGGAGAGGAGGGGGAGAAAACAAGGAAGATGGTCACGTGGGCGGCCACACTGAAAGCTCCCGTGCCCAGTGCTGCGGGGTGGGCTCCCGCGGCAGGGAGGAGGGCACGGAGCAGGAAGTCGGCGGGTAAGCCGGCCCCCTAGCTGGTCTTTACCCTGCTC
Organism: Acomys minous; assembly: GCF_964271855.1. NCBI lineage: Eukaryota > Metazoa > Chordata > Mammalia > Rodentia > Muridae > Acomys > Acomys minous. The sequence goes on along the minus strand of NC_140484.1, from coordinate 115,666,876 downwards.
TTCCCCCTTCCTCCTTCCTGGGCGCTGGAGTGCGAGGGGCACTGGATCGGGTCACCTGACTTGGGACACCGGGAGGGACGCAGAGCCTGGGGACCTGAGACAGAGGGGCACCCAAGGCCACTCGGACCCGCCCTCCTTCCGGCTCCTGAGGACCCTGCCCCGCTCGCCCCTACCCCCACCCCCATCCCCGTTCTGGGAGCTGTGCAAACACAGGCACTGGTGGCTTTCCAGCCTTATTTCCGCAAGAGGTCTACGCATGGTCTAGAATCTAGATACTCTGCTGGGCTGTCTATGCTTAGAATTCTGTCCACGGGAAGCCCGGGGGCGGCGCAGAATTAACTCAAGTGGGATAATAGGATTTCATGGACTGCACTGCCAAGGAGGCTAGACCTTCTCCACCACCAGCACGTGGCTGGACATAGGAAAGAATTCCCTAAGGCAGGAGTGAGACCTCAGAGGCATCCAGCACAGGTACCCCCACCCCCACCCCGCGCGCGCCCCATCTGTAGTCAACTTAGCAGAGCCTCAGCAGAGGAATAAAGGAAACTAAGGAAGGAGCTCAACAAAAGAAAAGGTTTGGGGCACCCGGTTCAGCTTTTCTTAGGTGCATAGTTAAATTAAAAACTTGATCATCTGTGTTCATTTTTGCCCAGAATTTTCTGCAAATGTCGAAGCTATTGTGCACCCCCTGCCAATATCGGCAGCCACAGAGCCACACCTTTCTGCTTTCATCCCCACCCGCCAGGGTTCACATCTCCCACAGGTAGGTAGGTAGGTAGGTAGGTAGCAGTCAAGGTGCTTGACGGTCCCAGGTCTTCTTTCTTTTCTTTTCTTTTTTAATTTTTCGAGACAGGGTTTCTCTGTGTAGCCTTGGCTGTCCTGGACTCTGTAGACCAGGCTGGCCTCAAACTCACAGCGATCTGCCTGCCTCTGCCTCCCAAGGGCTGGGATTAAAGGCATGTGCCCCCACCGCCCTGCTTCCCAGGTTTTCTTTCTTACAGCCAGACTTCTTCATGTCCCACAATTTCTGTACCATCACCATCCTGACATCCTTCTACAGTCTCGTGTTCTTTTTTTTATTCCTCATGTCCAAACCACTAGTAAATCTATAATCTGAAATTTACCGCTCCCCAAATCCGACCCATGCTCTCCTGGCTACACTAAGGGTCCTCTTAACTGCATCTTCCCTTAATGCTACAAGATTCCTTACAAATGACAGGGGCTAGGGACATGGTTCAGTGTGTGTGTGTGTGTGTGGAGAGAGAGAGAGAGAGAGAGAGAGAGAGAGAGAGAGAGAGAGAGAGAGAGAGAGAGAGAGATTGGGGGTGGGAGAAGGGGAGAAAGAGGAGAGAGAAAGAGGGAGAGAAAAGGAGAGAGAGAGAAAATACGTGAATAAATAGATACATGTAAAACCTTTTTCTCACTCTGTAGACCAGGCTGGCCTTGAATGCACAAAGATCCACCTGCCTCTACCTCCCCAGTGCTGGCATTAAAGATATGCACCACCACTGCCCAGCTAAGAATAATTGTTTAAAGTCAGCTGGAAATGGTGGCACATGCCTTTAACTCTAGCACTTGGCAGGTGGAGAAGGGAAGCCCAGGAATTCAAGGACAACCTCAGAATCAAAACAAGTTAGAGGTCAAGCACAGCAACATGAGACTGTCTCAAAAACAAACAAACAAATAAATAAATAAATACATAAAATGAAAGCCAAGACACAGCTTTCTTCTGCTCAAAACCTCCCAAGCACCTGGAGTGGTGCCTATGTACATGGTAGGCAGGCCTTCAATAAATATTGTCTGAAGGAATGACCAAGTGAACGAACGTGGCAAGAGTCACAGACTACTACTACTAGCTCATGTTAACTAATAGCCTAGAACAATCTTTTGATGCCAATTTCTACCCAGTGAAGAGTTCCCTGAACCTGAAATTATGCAATAAACTTTTTCAACTGAACCCAAGACTTCAAATTATCTCTCTTCAATCTATTGGTTCTGGCCCAACTTTCATCCCACAGAGGTCACTTTGAATATCAATTCTGTTATCATAGGTTTGGTACCTCCCCTCCTAGTTTTGAGTCATCTTAAAATTTGTTTAAGTATTCCTTTAGTCAAGTCACTGATAAAAATGATGGGTGTGCAGACTTAGCCTCCAGATGCTGGTTTCTGCACACCACTCCCCTGTAAAAGGAAAGAGCTCTCTCACAGGATGGAAGGGAAAACACAAACTGAAAGCACAGAAGCCAAAGACGGGTGAGGCCATGTCTGAAGGACAGGGACACAGTCCGATGACCACTTTGATAGGAGGTGGCTGGATGACCTCTTTGGTTACCAAATGGCATAATAAGCAAATGTATCCAATTAAAATGCAACCCATTAGTCCCTAGTGTGACTCAGAGAGAAAGAGAAAGGAGAAAGAAAGGGACGGAACTTTCCTTTATGTAAAAATGCTGGCTGGTGAGTGTAGAAATGGAAAAATTAGAAAACTGAGCAAAGATCATGGCTGGATGTAAAGACTTCAAGGAAATAAAGCCCGAAAGCCTGTCCCACAGACCACTTACTAGCCCAAAGGAAAATGTATATCTGCCAAAGAGATTCAGTAGTCACCATCTTAACCAAGTGGTCAGAAGAAACATCATCTGCATATAGGAGTATGACAAAATTGCCCCCTCCCATACAACGCCATGAAACAGTCACATCATTAGTCCCTGCAGTGTTCCTACCTAAGGGGTTGAACTGTGTCTAGTAATGAGGATGAAAGCAGATACACCCAATATGAAAAGCTGACTAGCCTGGGCTCGTCAAAAAGGTCAACCTGGTGAAAGTAAAATAAATAAATAACAAATGTGGGGATGTTTATAGTTAAAAGACAAAAGATAAAGAAATATGAATCCAGGCTGAGTTTTAGAGGGGGGAAAAGGGCTGGAGCAACCGGGACATTTTTTGCTTGCTTGTTTGGTTGGTTGGTTGGGTTTTTTGGTTGGTTAGTTTTTTTCAAGATAGGGTTTCTCAGTGCAGCCTTGGCTATCCTGGAACTCACTTTGGAGATCAGGCTGGCCTTGAACTTGCAGATTTGCCTCCTGAGTGCGAGTGCTGGGATTAAAGGTGTTTGCTACCACCACCCCGCTAACCAGGACATTTTTTTAAAAATGCATTGTATATTAGCAATAGATTTGAAGGCCTGTGCTAGGTTGAAAACATGCTACTTAGCAGTTATTTTAATGTTCATTTCCTTACTTATGAGCATAGTATTTCTCTGGGATAATAAAGTCCCCTGGCTATGATGTTGGAAACTGACGTTCAACCATTCAGCAAAAATATGTGTGTGTGTTTTGTGTGTGTGGTGTAAACATGAACATAGCTGGCAAGATCTAGTCAAACTATGTAAAGATTTTTGGATATTTTTTTTTCTTTTTTTGATTTTTCAAGACAGGGTTTCTCTGTGTAGCCTTGGCTGTCCTAGAGTCACTTTGTAGATCAGGCTATCCTTGAACTCACAGCAATCCACCTGCCTCTGCCTCCCAAGTGCTAGGATCAAAGGCGTGCGCCACCGAGCCCGGCGATTTTTGGATGTCTTGTACCAATATTTTAGTTCTTCATTTAGAGGGGGGAAAAAATAAGATTTATCAAAACAGAATGTCCAGTGGCGTTCCAGAGAGACATCCACCTGGGTTCTATGGTGAGCAGTTGTCTATGGGGTCTCCTCAATGCCCAGTGCTACCCACACTTTTCACCACACTGTCCACAATGATATTACAGAGGTTTTTTTTTTTTCTTCAAAAAACCTTGTCAAGGGCCGAGGAGATAGTTCAGTAGATAAAATACTTGTCATACAAGCGGGAATACCTGAGTTTGATCTCAGAACTATTAGAGAGAGAGGTGGGGGGTGGGGTGGGGGGAAAGCCAAGCATTGTAAAACACATTTGTAATCCCAATCCAGAGGAGGTAGAACAGGCCGAGTCCTAAAGCTCCCTGCTGGCCTAATTTACTTGGCAGCTTCCAGACCAGTGAGAGACCCTGTCTCCAAAGAAAGGTAGATGGTACCCGAGGAGTCACATACAAATGTCTGCTGGCCTCAGTACACATATATACATACATGTGTATACGTATGTGCATGTGAAAACACACAAGGCAATCTCATACGTGCACACACATATCCATGTATATACAAACACATGCAGATATAAGCCTTGTCAAAAATCAGTTTTTGCTAGCGACAGCACTTCCTTCGTCTGTCCGCACCCGAGTCTAGAGCAGTGCTTGATCTATGGCTATCTGCTCAATTAGCATTTATTGACAGCCTGAATCTGGGCATTAGCAGCTCCTAAAGTGGCGGGAGATTGGCCTGCTTTTGTGTCTTGGCAACAAAGGGCTTGTCTGATGGCTGTGCTCATCCCTGAGGAGAGGAGGCAGGGGCTGATGCAGCCTCTCATGATTGTTAATTATATCCTGCTCATGTGCTTTGAAAGTATGTCTTATGCCAACTGGGCAGCAAACCCAGTGACAGGCCAGCTGTCTTCTGACCCCTCCCCCCATGCCTAGCAAGGCCCTCCTGTAGGTACCACGGGGAGGTGTATCTACGAGAGGGTCGGGACTCTTGGCCTGGGGAAGCACCCTCCCATGCCCGGACACGGCAGCCTTGCCCCTGGTGGGCTCCACTGTCTTCTGTTAGTGCGCTGACGTGGTTCCTAATGTGCTCTCCCAGACAGGAAGGAGCAGCCGGGTGACTGGCTAAGAACAACTGCCTTTGAATTGACTTCCTGTAGGCTAAAGAGTGGTTCCCAAGCCAAAGATGTGTCTCCTGTTCCCCTCTGCCACGCTTGGAGCTTGGATGTAGGCAAGTGTTTTTCAGCCAGATGTCAGTGTTTACAAAGAACTCGGGTGGGGGGCAGGGGGTGCGGCTTGGAAAGAGAGCCCCAAAAACTATAACAAGAAAAAAGCAACACTTCCTCCATGCCCCAGCCTGCAAGATGAAGTCATCTACAAGTTGCTGTCCACCTGCACTCACAGGCCTTCATTCTTCTTTCCATCCTGTCTGTCTGTCTGTCTACTCACCCCCACCTCCATAGACACACACACATTCACTAGTGCAAGGATGAGAAGTAAAATGTGGACCGCTGTGAGTTCGAGGCCAGCCTGGTCCACAAAGACAGCCAGGGCTACACAGAGAAACCCTGTCTTGAAAAACAAAAAACAAAATAAATAAACAAAAACAAACAATATATATATATATATATATATATATATATATATATATATATGCCCAGACAAGCCTGGCAGTGGTGCAGCCTATAATCCCAGCACTTGGGAGGCAGAGGCAGGTGGATCTCTGTGAATTTGAGGCCAGCCTGGTCTATAGAATAAGTTCCAGAACAGCTAGGGCTACACAGAGAAACCCTGTCTAGAAAAACCAGAAGGAGGAGGAAGAGGAGGAAAAAGAGGAGTAGAAGCAGCAGTCACCCAGACAAACCTGCTGTGTGGTGAGCGATGCGAGAGACCAGTAGGCACATGCTTCCTGGGCAGATGAAGAAACTTAAGAGATGACAGATTCTATATCTTGATCTGGTGTTGGATTTTCAAGTGTGTACAAATGTTAGAATGTGTTGAGCTTTATGATTCTAAGATCTATTCATTTTGCTATATTAAATTTTTTTTTAAAGATAGCCTCACTTGTGTAGCCTACCTTGGCCTTGTAGTCTAGATTTCCTATCTCTTTGCTGCATATGTAGGAGCACCCTAGGGTGCCCTGCTGTAAGTTGATACTTTATACCTGTTATGGGAGAAAAAGAAATGAGAGGAAAAGGGGAACAGGGGCCCTGACTGGAGAATCAAATGGAGGGTCAAACTGATGGAACAGCAGGAGAGACTAAAGAGAAGAAAGAGGAAGAGAAGGAGGAATGAAAAACAGAAGATGCACCGCACGCCTTTAACCCCAGCACTCGGGAGGCAGAGGCTGGTGGATCGCTGTGAGTTCGAGGCCAGTCTGGTCTACAAAGTGAGTCCAGGACAGCCAAGGCTACACAGAGAAACCCTGTCTCAAAAAAACTAAAAAAGGCCAGGCGTGGTGGCGCATGCCTTTAATCCCAGCACTCGGGAGGTAGAGACAGGCAGATCGCTGGGAGTTCGAGGCCAGCCTGGTCTACAAAGTGAGTCCAGGACAGTCAAGGCTACACAGAGAAACCCTGTCTCGAAAAACCAAAAAAAAAAAAAAAAAAAAAAAACTAAAAAAGAAAAAGAACAGAAAATGAGCGCGCACACCTGCCTGCGGCCTTGCTTCTTTAGCTCCTCACAACCAGCCTGTCACAGTCAACACTCACATCTCAAGCCTCTGCCCAGGTGCAGGCAGGAAGAGGTCCTCGGGCATGCAAGAAACCGGCCAAAGGGCTCTTGCCGGGCCTGCCCCCTCTGACTCCCACCCAGGAGAGCCAGACTCTGCTCTGGATTTGTTTTGCTGCCATGCGGGGGAGGAGCCTCCTGCCAAGCCAGTGAAGCTTGAACCCAAAGGTCCCACCCACCCCACCTTGGGCAGCATTCAGGCTCCTCCCATCTCTATCCCGACACCCACCCACCACCCACCCCCGGGTGTTTGACTGGCAAGCAGCCTAGCAAGGTCTCTCAGCCATGATCTCTGGCTGTGGCCCAGCTCCCTGGGCCCTGGCCCCCTGCCACCATCCCCTCGTAGCCCCAAGCCCTCCTCTTATGCCAATCTGCAGCTGCGGTTCCCCACCCTGCCCTGGTTAGGCACGAGGCCGTGTCTTCCCCCTGGGGGCCGGGCAGCAACTCCAGCTGCAGCAGCAATACATTTGGATGAGGAAGTCGCAGCAGCAGACACAGTCCCTGTGTGCTTTTAAATCGTCCAATGACTGCCAGGTCCTGGGAGCTGGGCACTTCCTTGGAAAAGGCAGCACCCTCCGCCCCAGATGGCATCCACCCACAGTCCACACTAACACTGCCTTCAGCTTTCTCTGCCTCATCTGTTCCCCAAAAAAGCTTCCCCCATATAAGCCCTTTGCTGTGCCCCATCCCCCACCCCCCAAGTGCCCCCCAGTTAAGTGGTAGAATTCAGTGGCTGAGCAAACAGTAGAGAAGAATCCATCAGTACCCATTATGGATGGGCCCTAAGAGGACCAATCCCTCTAGCTGTTAGCTGCTTCTCCTAGGATGGTAGGTAATACTACGGTGCTTTATGGCATGATTAGGGGATGTGATGAGATAGCACAGACAAAGCCCTCAGCAGCACTAAGCAGAGTGAACGCCCCATGTCCCAGACTGTTATTGCCTCCCCATCTGAAAGCCATCCCACGGCCTCAACAAAGCAAGCATCTTAGAAGCCCCTTCCTAGTCCTCCCTCAGGTTCAGCCAGCCTCCTGCAGACGTGGTGCTGAAGCTGCAACTCTCCTGGGGAGAAGGAACCAGCCTGCCCAGCCCAAGCCCTGGGTGTGCCTACTGTGGCAAGCAGCCCACCTCACACAGCACCACCCCCACTGGGCCTGTTCGGACCTGAGCTGGCCACTCCCTGGGAGGGGATCCCCCCACCCTACAGGGCTGTGGTGCAACGAGCAGGGCTCAGCCTGTCCCTGCCCAGGCAGGGTGGAACACGAAGTTGCCACTGCGGGTCCTGTGCTCCTTTACAGGAAGGAGTTCAGGAGGTGACTGCTGTCTGTGCCCATAGCCCCACCACCACACCACCCCCAACCCCGTCAGGGGGCTAGTCACTGACCCCAGAGACAGTGACTCCTCAATGACTTTGCTGCTCTCAGTCCCCCAGTCCCCAGTAGAAGGCAGGGATCCTGGACCAGTGAGGACAGAGTCAGAAGGCTGAGGATGTAGCAGAGTCTCAGCTTCCAGTCCAGCTTATGACTGACACCTTGTTCCCTCCTCAAGATCTCAAGTCAAAACAAAACAAAACAAAAACAAACAAACAAAAAAAGCCAGGTACAGGCTCATGTTTGTAATCCTTGAGATGCTGAGGCAGGAAGATCAATGTCAATTCCATGGCCACAGATTGAGTTCCAGGCAAGCCAGGGCTGCTTAGCAAGACCCTGTCTCAAAAGAGTCAAGATTTAAAATAAATAAATAAATAAATAAAAGCTGGGCAGTGGTGGCGCAGGCCTTTAATCCCAGCACTCAGAGGCAGGTGGATCGCTGTGAGTTTAAGGCCAGCCTGGTCTACAGAGTGAGTCCAGGACAGTCATGGCTACACAGAGAAACCCTGTCTTGAAAAACAACAAAAACAAAGAAAGAAATGGTACCAGGTGACACACACTCACAGAGAGATGGAATAAGGTAGCACCTAAGACTCCTGCCTGGTGGGTCCTCGGCAATACTAGAAAACCCCAGCGATTCCTAGTGCCACATGTGCACCATGAATGAGGCACCTCAGGGTCGCTGGGGTGTGAACCTAGCAGGAGGAGCTTGGAGTAGGCTTATGTGCCACTCTCCACGGCTCTCATAACTCTTTGAAAGAGCTGACAGACAGACGCAGAGGTCCATCATGATGCTGTGGTCTTCTGGTACCTCACCCAGGAATGCCGCCTTACGCCTCTCACCGCAGCCTGCGGCCAGGGCAGCAGAGCAGAGGCCCTTACTCCAGAGTGGGATTCAGGGCACTGGGAACCCTAAGGATGAAGTGCCACTTCTGGAGAACAGGTGTCAGAGCTTTTGTCTAATTTCAGAAAGATCCTTGTCTGAGATGGAGAGATGGCTCAGTGGTTAGGAGCATTTGTTGCTCTATCAGAGGATCTGGGTTCGGTTCCCAGCACTGGCATAGAGGCTCACATCCACCCTTAACTCCACTTCCAGGGGATCCAACACCTTCTTTTGATCCCACTCCATGGGCACTCATGGCAAAACGTTCATACACATGAAATACAATTTAAAAATCTTAAAAAAAAAAAAAAAAAAAACTAAACAAAAGAACAAAATTCACCCCGGGTGTAGAAAGAGAGTTTCAGGACAGCCTGGGCTACACAGAGAAACCCTGTCTCGAAAAAACAAAAACAAAAAAATATCCCTTTTCAAGGGCTGAGGATGTAGCTTAGTTCTTACAGCATTTGCCGTGCATGCTCCAGAAAAGGGCTTTTGCGCCTTTGTCACGCAGCCTACAGGGTGAAGAACTTTGTCTGACCAGGCACTTGGGAGGCAGAAGCAAGGGGATCTCTGTGAGTTCGAGGCCAGCCTGGTCCACTGTACAAGTTCCAGGAGGACCATCAGGTATACATGGAAAAATCTGTCTTGGGAAGGAAAAAAAAAAAGAACCTTCTATTCTCATTCTCTCTCTCTCTCTCTCTCTCTCTCTCTCTCTCTCTCTCTCTCTCTCCTATTTGTTGTTGCTGGTTTTGAGTTTCTTGTTTTTTCAAGGCAAGGTTTCTCTGTGTAGCCTTTTCCGTCCTTTTCTAGACCAGGCTGGCCTCAAATTCACAGAGATCCATGTGCCTCTGTCTCTCTGAATGCTGGGATTACAGGCATGAGCCACCAAGCAGACTCATTAGTTTTGGTTTTAAGTCTCTATATCCCAGACTGACCTTGAACTTGACCCAGGAAGATCACAAACCCTTTGCCTCAGCCTCCCAAGTTGCTGGAATTACAGGTGTGCATCACCACACCCAGCTATAACCATGTATCAGGACTAGCTATGTAACCGCCACAGGAAGTATTTGGCAACCCCTGCCCCCACCTAAATCACACTTGACAGTTATTCAGGTAATATTTTCCTTAGTGCTGACTGTAAGTGAAGCATTATGCCGGCTCTCTTTCACATTTAATAATTTTCGATCCTCGCAGCAGAAGGAAGTCAAGAGTTACTGTTTTATACTCCTACTACACAGATGACAGGCTGCACAGAGAGGTTCAGGGGCTTCCTAAGGCCACGCGTGTTCCAGGTAAAGACGACTTGGGGCCAAGGGATCTGCTGGCTCCAGAATGCACGTGGACACTAAACCTAGAAGCAGAATTTCAACCAGGTTTTGTCCCAACTTGCAAACCCCACTCTCTGATGATACAAGCAGCTGCCTTTCTCTCCTCCCTTGCTTTCCGATCCCTCCTTCCAGGCATGCAGTGCTGCTTCTCGCTCACTTGCTGTCCTCTAGGCATGGCTCAAACTGCTGCTGCAGGCCAGCACCTCATAACTCCCCCGGAGTCATCAAATGCTCCTTTGCAGAGACTACCAATCCGGGACTAAATATCTTTAGACACTCTCGCTCACTCCTTCCTTTGTCTCAGACAAAGGTAGTAGCCAGGGCAAGCCTGGCGGAACTCCAGAAGGGCTCCCAGGCTGCAGACTACTAGATCCTTCTGTTTTCAACTGATTTCCGGAGCTGCTCCACTGGGCTCCTTGGGCCCTTGGCTCAGATTTCCATTAAGGCACTCATTACGCCTGCATCCCACCCCTCTCTCCCCATCCCTTCCACTGAGCTCAGTGACTGCAGAGAGCAGACCTCGCGTTTTTAAATGTCCAGCCCCAGGGCAGAGCTTGGAACCAGCAAGGGCCTAGTAAATGTTGACTAAATGAACAAATGAGTTCTTTGCTCTCGCTGATGGTTCCCAAATCATTTCCAAGTGATTCATTCCAGTGTTCCGTCCCGGATTCTAACCCTCCCCCCCTCCCCCCCCCAACCTTTCTCTTACTCTTTTCAAAGATTGTGAATAAGAAAAGACACCACGGGGAAGAGGAGAGGGAGGGGGCTGCGGTCAGGCTGTAAAGTGACTAAATAAATAAATTCATGGTGGGGGGGGGGAGAAAAAAGAAAAAGAGAGCCAGGCTGTGGTGGCGCACGCCTTTAATCCCAGCACTTGGGAGGCAGAGGCAGGCGGATCACTGTGAGTTCGAGGCCAGCCTGGACTACAAGGTGGGTCCAGGACAGCCAAGGCTACAGAGAGAAACCCTGTCTTGAAAAACCAAAAAGAAAAAAGAAAAAGAGAAGGCAACACAGGCTGGATGGTAGTGAAGGCCTTTAATCCCAGGCAGAGGCTGGTGGCTCTCTAGAGTTCTAGGCCAGCCTGGTCTACAAGGGGAGTACAGGACAGCCAGGACGAACCAGAAGAACCCTGTCTTGAAAAAAACCAGAAGAGGAAGGAAAGGAGGAGGAGGAAAATGAAAGGCACCACACCAAAGGGAGGGCTAGGGCTACGGCTCCATCTCCCCAGTTTAGGGTAACCCAGCGGTCTCTTGCTCAGACTCTTCTTAGCAGCTCTGTTGGCTTTATAAGAGATGCTATGCTGGAGGGCGTCTGAACGCTCGGCTCCTGTCAGACACTACTTTAAACTGAGGGTCCCAGGGCCTGGGTATGTAGTGCAGTTGGTAAAACACTTGCTTAACATGCGTAAAGCCCCGGGTTGGATTCCCAGCACTGCGTGGGACAGGTCACACTAGTACATGCCTGTAATCCCAGCACTCAGGAAGTGGAGGCAGAAGGGGCAGAAGTTTAAGGTCATCCTTGGTGACATAGGGAGGTCAAGGCGAGCCTGAATTACACAATACCAAAAAGGCATACAATGACTTATGATGCATATAATAAGACATGTTCAATACAATTATTAGGGTGACATTGCAGATGTGCTGAAGATAGTAGGAAGTGGAGGGTTTTGACCCAGGCAAAGCTGAAAAGTCTTCCTGGTACACAGTGCACAGGCCTTGAGCTCTGGGGCTATCGGGTGTTTTCATTTGTTTATTTGGTATCCCGTGTATCCCATGCTGGCCTCCAACTTCTGGTGTCTAAGGATAACCTTGAACTCTTAACCTTCCTGCCTCCACCTCTCAAAAGCTAGTACAGATGTGCACCACGATAGCCAGCCCTCTGGGCCTCACACATGCTATTAAACATTGTGCTCTACCACTTAGCTACACTGGCCCCATCTCTACCGTTTTTAAATTACACTTATTTATTTATATGCGAGGAGCGAGCATGTCTATCATGTACGAAGAGGTCAGAATTCAACGTTCAGGACTCCGTTCTCTCCTTCCACTATGTGGGACCTGCGGTCAGCACAGGTCATCTATCAGGCTTGTACTTTTATCCAAGAAGCCTTCTGCCACACACACCCAACTCCATCTTCAGATCACCTGTTACCAAGAGCTCAAGACTCCTATTTCTCTGACCTTCAAAGAAAAAATAAAATCACTCAGGCAGTCTTGGAGTCAAGAGCCTGAGTTCAAATCCTGACCTTTCCACCAACTCACCTGGTGGAATCCCCTGGTGGTGGTGGTGGGGGGGGCGGGAATTGAACGTGTCTAGGTCCAGTTTCCTCTGGGAAGATGAAAAGGTGGTTTCTAAATCTCCTCCAGGTCCAAAGCATCCAGTTCTGACTGTGGTTGACCCTTATGAGAGTCCTGATTTTTTTTTTTATGTTTTTCCTTTCAATTTTGTACTTTTTTGGTGTGTGTGTGTGTGTGTGTGTCTGTGTATGATGGCCGTTAGCATGTGCTATGTTGCACATGTGGAAGTCAGAGGCTAATGCTCTCTTTCTACCATGTGTGTCCTGGAAACTCAGATCCTTGGGCTTGGTGGCCAGCGCCTATCCACTGAGCCATCTCACCAGCCCTTCTTGATTCTTAAATAAACACATTCGTAAGGCAGGTGAGGGACCGCGAACATAGGTTCGATGACCTTCCGGAAGTGACCCAGGCCTCTCCTGAGCCTCTTGCGCTTGACTAGAACAGCTAAGGAGAGGCATAGGCCTCATTCTCAGGACCCCAACTTCCTCCCTCTCCTGGCCCTTAATCCACCTTGTTCAGAAAAAAAGAAAGAAACCACGACAAAAGTCCAAACTCGGAGGTCACAACCCGTAAACGTTTAGAGGAGGGGCTCGAGGCCTTTTTCCTAGTGATTTTCCTCTGGGCTCCGGGAGTAGGGGGCGGTGTTGAAAGACACAGTTAAAGGATTCGCGCAGAGGCCCCCGGTGGCCATGGGAACATGGGCCCAACCTCCTGCGCTGCCATGGCAACAGGCTCCCCCACTGGCCCCGGCTGGTGCCCATCAGAGCATGCAGGTGGCGCCCTCTTGGGAGAGAGGGGCGGGAGGGAGGTGGGGGGCGACGGCGACGGCGACAGCGAAGGCCTGGGCCTGCCCTACTATCGCCCCGAGATAGAACTGAGGTTCCCGTGTCATCCGGTCCCCTACCTGGAAGGAGTTACCTCCAACTACAGGGCTACCTCCGCGCGGCCCTGAAAGTTTCACAGACTCTCGCCCGCTGCCAGACCCGTCGTCGTCCCTGGGGACCTGGAGTGTACCGTGAACACCCTGCGTCTTCGTGGCCCCGGAAATGCTGGGCTGTTCCCAAGTCCCGCCCCGCCCGCTCGCGTTCTCCGGAATTGTCCAGAGGCGCCTTTCTTGGCTCCGCTGCCACGGCTCGGAGGTCCCGCAGCCTAATCCAGCAGCTCTGGACATGATGCTACCCACGTTGGACCAGGGTCCTCCACCCCCACCCCCACCCCCACCCCCACCCTTGGCTGTGCAGCCCACGTAGGCCGAAGTCCACTGGGCTGCACCCTCTCTCACCTTGGCATGATTGGCTCCGCTGGTGATTTCCCCAGCTCGAATGTACTCCTGTTAAGAGTTGGAATCCGGATCCAACTGGCACTTAACTGGCTGTGTTCGCTAGGGCATGTGTCTTAACCTCTCTGAGCCTTAGTTCACCTGCAGAGTGGGCATGAAACCAACAGGGACCTTACAGTGTCGTGATGAAAAGAAGCACACACCTGGCACTTGGTCAACCCTCAATAATGGTAGTATTGTTTACAGTAAAGGCTGAGAGAGAGAGAAGGGCAGAGCTGCCTCTGAAACACTCACTGCTCCGCCCACAAACCTATGACCCACAATGAGTTGGGAGAGTTTAAAGAGAAGAGATAGGAGTACAAATATAAACAGCGTCTATCAAGTGACCTTGCCCCAAGTGACAGCCCTTGCGTCCTGGCTCTCCTATCTACCAGAAAAGCACAGCAGTTTTCTGGACGGTTCCTGAAACAACCAGTTCTAGTCATGTAAGTGGCTGAGCTGGCTTGAGCTGGCTGCTTAAGAGAGCCAGGAGAAGCTATGGGCCAACGGCTAATGCTTCCGGAGGCCAGAGAAGTCCTAAAGAGCATGGTGCCTCAGCCTTCTCAGGAAGAGGGCAAGCAGAAAAAGAACACAGTGGTTATTTTGACTCATCTACAAAACCTGTTAACTTACAGGTGTTTACTGCAAGAAGGTTGAAAACAGTGAAAAGTAATATCACAAAGGTGAGGTGGGGTGGCGTGGTGTCGGGTAGGGGAGCTATGGATTGGGGGGGGGGCGGGAATGGAAAACATCCTTGAGTTTCTGATCCCCTGGGATCAACCAGTCCCTGGGATGAGGAAATGGCGGAAGATCACCACCACCACCACTGAATTGAAGGGTACTGCAGATGGAGAACGAGGCTTCTTGCATGCTAGGCCAGCACTCTACCAACTGAGCTACACCCCCAGCTGCACACACACACACAGAGTTTTTATTTGTTTGTTTCTGAGTCCAAGTCTTGCTATGTAGGTCCTGCTGGCCTGGAGCTTCTAGGGACCGTCCTGCCTCTGCCTCCAGAGGTTAAAGGTGTATGTGTGACCCACACAGCTGCAACATAATTTTTTAGCCAAGTCTCTACTATAGAGCATTAAGGTTTTTAAGTAATGCTGAGGTGGTCATCCTTATCAATAAGGATACTTGTAGATACTTCCTGTGTATTTCCGTTTGCCTTCTCCCTCATGAGCAGGCACTTTAACAGTAAAATAAAATACACTCCGTTTATAGCTAAGGTGGTGAGTGCACTTAGGCAAACAGCTTTGGGCGTCTTCCCACCCTCTCTGTTATTGCTGACTTCCCAGCAACGCAGCCAGGAAGTCTAAAGGACCCTGCAAGCACAGCTAAATCAGAGGTCAAAGGTCATCCTGGCCCTGGAGGCTATGCAAAAAAAAAAATTAGTACTTTCAATTTTCCCAAGCACCCTGTGAGCACCAGCTGCTCGGAAAAACACCAGGAATCCTGGCCGCACTCAGGCCTATGGGCCTGTGTGGTCCCCTTGGTTCCTTCATTAAGCCAGGGCTCTGGAGAGAATGTACCCCACTCCCCAACTCCTTTGTCCCTCGTCATTATTTCTCCAGCTTCTCTTCCAGAAACCTTCCTTTTATTCGGTAAAAGGGGAAAATGTCTCACATCATTGGAGGGAAAAAAAGGCCCCATTAAAAAGGGCGGGGTCTCTACCAATATTGGTCCACCCTGCCAAAGTCCTGTCAGTACCCATTTGACCTCAGGTGTGGGGAGGTTGGAGTTAATATCTGTTCAGTTCTCCACACATGATCAGCATTGGCTGGACTGCAAAAACTCCTTGATTAATGTAGCTGTGTTCATCCTTCATTGTCTTTTCTCTGCCCTTCCCCTACAGGCAACATTCCAAGGGTTTTGGTTTGGTTTGGTTTGGTTTGGTTTGGTTTGGTTTGGTTTGGTTTTTCGAGACAGTGTTTCTCTGTGTAGCATTGGGCTGTCCTAGACTCACTTTGTAGACCAGGCTGGCCTCGAACTCACAGAGATCCCCTTGCCTCTGCCTCCAGAGCGCTGGGGTTAAAGGCGTGCGCCACCATGCCCAGCTCCAAGGGGTTTAATATGCTGTCTTACTTTGCATTACTATTGCTATGATGAAACAACAGGACCAAAAGCAAGTTGGGGAGGAAAAGGTTTATTTAGCTTATAATTCCAAATCTTAGTCCATCACTGAAGAAAGTCAGGACAGGGGCTGAAACAGGGCAAAAACTGGGAGGCAGGAGCTGATGCAGAGGCTGTGGAGAGATGCTGCTTACTGGCTTGCTCCCCATGCCTTGCCCAGTTGGCTTTCTTACAGAGCTAAGGACCACCAGCTGGGGATGGCACCCCCATAATGGACTGGGCCATCTCCTATCAATCACTAATTAAGAAAATGCCCAGCCAGGGGTAGAGTGGGGCATACACCTTTAAATCCCAAAATTTGAGAAGCAGAGACAGATGAGTCTCTCTCAGTTCGAGGCCAGCCTGGTCTACAGAACCAGTTTCAGGATGGCCAAGGCTACCCAGAGAAACCCTGTCTTGGGACGGGGAGCCCTACAGGCTTGCCTAACAGCCTGTCTGTGGAGGCATCTTCTCAATTGAGACCCCCTCTTCTTTGATGACTCTAGCTTGTCAAATTGCCATAAAAGTAGTCAGAATGCATCCATACAAGCTTTTCTTATTCTGTCTCCTGCTCCCCCCCCCCCCATTTCTTTTTTGAGACAGGATTTAATTGTTTAGCTCTGGCTGGCCTCAAACTCTCTAGGTAGATCAAATGTACACCACCGCACTAGGCCATGCTTTTATTCTGGTGTGTGTGTGTGTGTGTGTGTGTGTGTGTGTGTGTGTGTGTGTGTGTGTGTGCGCGCACGCGCGCGCACATGTGCATGTGTGTGTGTATGTATGTATATATATATACATATATATACTAGAATTATACATATCATTGTTCTTTTGCCATATGTATGTGTACTAAAGACCATGGGCACATTGGGCAATCCTCTACCACTGAGCTATAACCACAATCCTCCTGTTAATTCTTATTTTGGTAATTAGATGTTGCAAAAACAGAACATATTTATTCTAAAAAAAAAATCACAATTTTTTCCAATGATGACATTATATAAAATATAGAAGAATCAAGAAAATGACATTGGTTCAGTTCTGTTAGACTGTAGATCTTACCATCAGGTTGTCGCCTGTTTTAATGCACTCATTTGTGCGGCCCACTCCTTAATCCCAGAATTTAGGAGGCAGGTAGATTTCTTTGAGTTCAAGGCCAACTGGTCTACCTGTTGAGTTCCAAGGCAGCTAGAGGTACACATCTTGCTGGCCCTAGAAGGGTTGAGTTTTGCTAGAAGACAGGAACAGAACAGGACAGGACAGAAAGGGTACCATGAAATACTTCTCTTGTGGCTTGTTCTGTATCTTGATTGTAGGGTGGCAGGACAGATTTATTCCTGGGATTAACTGCATAAAACCATACACATATACAGTGTTTACTGTATACATCATATGCAAATTATTTATTTGTATGTGTATGTATATACATATATATACTCATATACACACAAAACACTCATACATATAAAATAAATTGAACTCTGTAAGGCAATGTCTTTTTATTTTTTTGATTTTTCAAGACAAGGTTTCTCTGTATCAGCCTTGGCTGTCCTGGACTCGCTTTGTAGACCAGGCTGGCCTCAAACTCACAGTGATCCACCTGCCTCTGCCTCCTGAGTGCTGGGATTAAAGGCGTGCGCCACCACACCCGGCTCTGTAAGGCAATTTCATTTTGCAAGAAAGGTGAGCCATGACCCAAACTGGCCTCAGTCTTTTGTCCCTAACCCAGAAGGTAACTGTGTCTCATCCCACTGATGGGAACAGGACCTCACAGTCTGACATGATTAGCCAGTCAGCTCAAAGGAGAAGGGTGTGGCAGCTCAGGAATTGTCTAGAAGTTGGGCAAACACACACACAGATGGGAACAGAGGGTTAGGAATATTGGCCTTTGGCAAATTGCCTACCTTTGGTAGAAAAATCTCCATTCCTCACACTTTGAATAATAATCTGAGTGATGTGATTCTTTCTCTCTGTCTCTGTCTGTCTCTGTCTCTGTCTCTCTCTCTCTCTCTCTCTCTCTCTCTCTCTCTCTCTCTGTCTCTCTCTCTCTCTGTCTCTCTCTCTTCCTCCCTCCTTTCCGCTCTTCTCCTCTCTGCACTTTCTGTATATGAACATGGCCTTGAATTCCTGATCTTTGGATTCTTGGTGAATCCATCCCCACCACACCGAGCCACAAGTCATGACCTTTCCTTTGGTGGCACTGGGGATGTGTACCCAGGACATGAAACACGTTAGGCACATGCCCTGCCACTGGGCTACCACTGCAACCCTGCTGATTTCTTTTCACAGTTATTTATTTACTTCTTTTGTGGGGGGGATGGGGGGGATGCAGGCAGAGGATGACTTTGGAGCTTCCATATCTCTTTCACCACTTGGATTTGGGATGTGCCACTGAAAGAAACAGGCCTCACCTCAAAACAGTCAAAGACATGGTTCATCCTAGAGCACAGAGGAGCATCATGGCCCGGGGAGTATACGATGTTCCCACATGGAAGCAGTTTTATGAAATTTTATAGTTTGACAGAACCAAGTCATGAGTCAAGACAAGTTTAAAATACATTGGAGGACACATCAAAGAGACAATTACGGCAAGATGCGGGGAGCTTTTCTCTACCATCTGACCACAATCTTAGCTTCTGAGTTGGAAGAAGCTAGCAGCCTGTTCATAGATTTCAAGAGGTATTTGTCTGTTACAGGCTGTTAGTCCTGGTAAAGAGATGGGTGCTGAAAAAAATAGGTGGATGCTGACTGGCCATTTAGCCTCTGGACCGCACCATTCCCACATCTGTGCACTTCTGCACTTCTAGTCCGTCAGTCTCTGCAGGCACAGCTTCTTTCTAGGAGCCTTGTTCTCCCATGCAATGCAGCAGCAAGCACTTTTACCCATCTTGTCAGCCCGCTCTCTTTTCTTAAGTCAAGGTCTTTTTGTTTGTTTTGTTTTTCAAGACAGGGTTTCTTTTATAGCCCTGGCTGTCCTGGAACTTACTCGGTATATCAGGCTGACCTTGAATTAACAGATCCACCTGCCTCTGCCTCCCAAGTGCTGGCATTAAAAGCCTGCACCACCACCACCTGGCTCAAGATAGCGTCTTATTGTGAAGCTCAGAATGGCCCAGCACTCAGTATAGCTCAGGCTGGTCTCAGGTTCAGAGCGATCCTCCTATCTAGGCTTCGTGAATGCTGGAATCACCCCCGCCCAGCCCTATGTACAGGCTTATGAATAAATGAGACTTCTCCTTTCTCTAGATTGTGCCTGTTTTGTTTTGTAAGTTGTCACACACTTTCCCAAGATGGCTGTTCTGACCCATGTCCCCGCTAGGGAAGTGTCAGAGATCCGGTCTCTCCACAGCCTCACATTCCCTGGTGTCATTGTTAGTTTAATTCTACCTGCTTAGTGACATCTCATTATGGCTTTCAGTTGCATTTTCCTGATAGCTGCTGTTTCACATCTGCAATCTGGTTTTTTGTTGTTGGTGGTGGTGGGTTTTTTTTTTTTTTTTTTTTTTTGGTTTTTCGAGACAGGGTTTCTCTGTGTAGCCTTGACTGTCCTGGACTCATTTTGTAGACCAGGCTGGCCTCGAACTCACAGCAATCCGCCTGCCTCTGCCTCCCGAGTGCTAGGATTAAAGGCGTGTGCCACCACACCGGGCCTTTTTTTTTGTTTTTTAAATGATGTCAGTTCATGACTTTGGCTCATTTCCTAATTGGATTATTTGTTTAGCCTTTAATTTACATAATTGGTCTTTGGTTATATGACTCATTTTGTTTTTTAGTTTGTTGGGGTGGGGGTGGGGCAGCTGTTTGTTGTTGTTGAGACAGAGTCTTTTTGTATAGCTCAGCCTGGCACTAAATTTGCAGTATCTTCCTGCCTCGGTCTTTCCAGGGCCGGGATTATAGGCATGTATCACCCCACTAAGCTGGTCTCTTAGTTTTGTGTTTGCAGCACAAACACAGTGTTCTTTGTTCAGCGGCTTGTAGCTTGCTCTGTTGTCCACATAGTTTATGTGTCTTTACCTGCAGGGAGGAGGCCAATACATCGAACCTGAAAATAACTGCAGACAAGGTCATCTTGCCCCTCTGCCTTCTGGTTCTACGTGCAGTCGGTGTCTTTGAGAATATTTGCAGGAGTCAGGTTGATTGGCCACATCTCTCCATGCTGGGGGCCTCCATGCTGGGCCAGTCCCCAGCGCTCTGTCCAACTAATTCTGCCAAAACTAAACACTATCATTTATCTTTTCTTATTTTTGCCTTTAATGGTATTTTATCAAGATACAATTTACATATAATTCACGACTTTTGTGTGTGTGCTTTTTGATGAGTAACAACAAAGTAAGTGCGACCTCACTGAACACAGGAAACAATTCCATCACCGCCAAAACTCCTCCCTGTAATTCTGCAGTCGTTTGCCCTTCCCAAGCCCACAAGCCTTGATCTAAAAGCTGCCCCTAATTTTGCCTGTTTTAGGATCTCCTCTGAATAGAATCTTGACAGTATGGATGTACTCCTTTGTGTGTGGGTCCTTGCTAATGGATGTGGGTTCTTGTTTTGTTGGTTTTTTGAGACAGGGTTTCTCTGTGTAGCTCTGGTTATCCCAGGGCTTGCTCTGTAGACCAGGCTGGCCTTGAACCCTCAGAGATCCACCTGCCTCTAGATCTCTGAGTTCGAGGCCAGCCTGATCTTCAGAGTGAGTTTCAGGTCGGCTAAGACTATAGAGAGAAACCCTGTCCTGAAAAAAACAACACCGCCCGCCCCCCCAACAAAAAAAAAAGTCTGTTCCTTTTTCCTTTGCTTGCTGAAAGCATCTGCTATTCCATACTAAGCTGCCCTGTGGCCACACCTTCCCTGTCTTGACAAGCTCATATCCTTGGAGAATGTGAGCCAAAACAAGACCTTCCTTTTCCTGGCTGTTTCTGCCACAGCAATGAGAAAGGTAATGAACACAGTTTACGTCCTTGTTTCAAGGGGTCTTGGAGGGTCTAAGAGAAGGTGTGATGGAGAATAAGGCTACACAGGCAGACTAGCTGTGCACCCCAAGAAACCCAGTGGCCATCAGTGCCAACTCTGCGAGTGCCTTCTTGCAGAGTTTGCATATGGTTAGACCTGCCCTGGCTCTAGGAGGCCTGGTCGAGGCTGGCCTAGAGCAGCTCTTAACTCGGAGGGATCCTCCTGACAGCTATGTGGGTGTTGCCACATCCCCTCTGCCATTCCCACAATGCACCCCAGCTGCCTGTGACACCCCAGATAGTAAACTTATGAGACAGGGTCCTTGCTTCTGCAAGGTAACATCACTATTAGGGGTGACAGTTTGTCTCAGGGCCTATAGCTAACTGCTAGACCTGCCTGCCTTCCTGCAGCAGCCTGTGGGCTAAGCCCCAGCCCTTTCTTTAGGGAATACACACAAATATTCAGTCCTAACAGGGAGTGGTCATGGAGGTTGATGCCAGGTGAGCAAAGCTGGCTCGTCTTGCCCAGAGGAACTGGGAAATTCTGTCTGCATGGGGACTAACAATGACCCTGATACCAGTGCCAACCTTAGGTCTTCCCAGGGCCAGGCTCACTTCTTTTTAGCATCTGCTATTGAGTAGGATACCATCCAATAGTAAATAAACTTTACATGTGGAAAAAATAAAACTAATCCAACAAAAGCTGGGGCAGTCATTCATGAGGCCCTGGTAGGACTCTAGCATTTCACACTTAGTAGATGGATGGATGGATGGATGGATGGATAGATAGATAGATAGATAGATAGATAGATCCACCAACTAGGATGACTCATGCCTATAATCCCAGCATTTAAGAGGCAGAGGCAGTGGGATTGCCATGAGTTTGAGGCCAGTCTGAATGACAGAGCTTCTGGGCCACAGAATGAGATCATGTCTCAAAAAATCATAACCCCAAATCAAGCCAGGTGTGGTAGCCTGTAATCCCGGCGGTGGGACCGCCCCGGGGGAGGAATTGGTGGCTGTTTGTCTTCGGTTACATTGCTAGTCTATCTTCAGTGGAGGGCACATATACCTGTAAGCCCTCCAAACTGTCTTCATTACTCTTCCCATCGCTGTGGCAGCATACCTGACAGAAACGGACGAGGGGAGCAAGGCTTTACTTTGGTTCACATGCTCAGGGGATGCAGAGCCTTCGTGTCAGGGGGGGGGCATAGTGTCTGGGGCAGCTTGCAGTATGCCTGACAAGGTAATAACAGCAGTGTGTGACCGTCCAGGTCACAGGCTCTTGGCCAGGTCTACAATACCAGTCATAGGTCCCACTCCTATAAAATGGGTCTTCAGTTCAGTAAGAAAGCAGTTTTCGGTACCCCAAAACATTTCATGCCCCTATTGCACAAATGGGCATATCTTTTTGTTTTGTTTTTCCGAGACAGGGTTTCTCTGTGTAGCCTTGGCTGTCCTGGACTCACATTGTAGACCAGGCTGACCTCGAACTCACAGCGATCACCTGTCTCTGCCTCCCAAGTGCTGGGATTAAAGGTGTGCGCCATCAAGCCCGGCTCAAATGGACACGTCTTGTCAGGCTGATGGTCATTATCGTAGTTTGCATGGTTTACAGCTGGGTAAGACAGTCGGTGACTTTCCTCCCCCCTCCCCAGAAACCTTCATATCACCTGCCCGAACTATGAAAACTGGCTTCCGGGTCAGTGCCAGTTTGATTTTTTTTTCTATGTCATATGGCCAAAGTGTGTGGTATTTACACAATAGGCTATTACCATCAAATTTTGGTGGTGTGAGTCACCATGCCCGGCTTCAGAAAGGCAGTTTAAACAACAGATTTCCTGACCTCATTAGTCATTTTCTTTCCTCACTCCACTCACTCGAGATTCACTCTCCCTGCAGCCCCTGCCTGTCTTAGTTTCCACACTCCTGGGCCGCTGTCATCACTGCTTGGGAAATGCTGAGTGGATTCCGTGATGCCCCTGCAAACACAGGTCCCCAGGCTCTGCCAGCCTTCCTGAGCACCAGCTAGTATCTTAACGTCTCTAGCCACTTTTCTCACCTGTTTTCATGCTTGCTTGCTTGATTGCTTTTCTTTGTTTTTTGTTTTTCTTTTTTCTTTTTTTTTGGGGGGGGGGCGGTTTTTGAGACAGGATTTCTTTGTGTCACCTTGGCTGTCCTAGACTCACTTTGTAGACCAGGCTGGCCTCGAACTCACAGCAATCTGCTTGCTTCTGCCTCCCAAGTGCTGGGATTAAAGGCGTATGCCACCACCATGCCCGGCTCTTTGTTTTTCAATACAGGGTTTCTCTGTGTAGCCTTGGCTGTCCTGGACTCACTTGGTAGACCAGGCTGGCTTCGAACTCACAGTTCTGGGATTACAGGTGTGCGCCACCACCGCCTGGTTCCTGTGCTTGGTTTTTTAGGTATTAATTTGCTGTCGTTATGTCTGCTGATGCGTGGATAAAGCACAACTCAAGCTCTGGCTCCTGTCTCTGCTCACTGATGTTTGTGGAGGCAGGCTATATGGGCTTGGCACTCTGTTCTTATGTTTGTGTTGAGACAGGCCTCACTATGAAGGCCAGGCTAGGCTGGAACTCAGTTATGTAGCCAAGGCTGGCTTCAAACTCACAGAGATCTGCTTGCCTCTGCCTCCTGGATTAAAGGCGTACTGCCATTACCACTGGCTATTTGCTTTTTTTTTTTTCTTTTTTTGTTTTTGTTTTGTTTTTTGAGACAGGGTCTTTCTGTGTTAGCCTTGGCTGCCTGTAATCACTTTGTAGACCAGGCTGGCCTCGAACTCACAGCAATCCGCCTGCCTCTGCCTCCTGGGTGCTGGGATTAAAGGCGTGTGCTACTACCGCCCGGCGTCTGGGGCGCATGCCCTTAATCCTAGCACTTGGGAGGCAGAGGCAGGCGGATCGCTGTGAGTTCAAGGCCAGCCTGGTCTACAAAGTGAGTACAGGACAGCCAAGGCCACACAGAGAAACCCTGTCTCAAAAAACCAAAAAATTAAAAATAAAATAAAATTAAGACAAGGTCTCAGGTAGGTAGTCCTGGCTGGGTCGGAACTCACTATGTAGACCAGGTTGGCCTTAAATTGAGATCTGCCTGCCTCTGCTTCTGTCTCTGGAGTGCTGGAATTAAAGGCCAGCAAACAAACAAACAAACCCAAGCAAACAACAACATAATTCCTCCGTCCTTCCTTCCCTGCTTTCTTTCTCAGCTCCAGCCAGCAAGCTTTAAGTGGCTGGGGAGGAAACAAAGAAAGCCAGTCGCTGCGCACTTGACTCTTGGCTCTGTTCAGCAGTGCCTCCCTGTCAGCACCTCCTGTGCTCGCCCTTCATTCTTGGGGTGTCTAGACTCAGATTCATCCTCATCCTCTTCTTTCTGACATGCCAAACTGTTGTAGTTTTACTTCAGACAGGTACATGTTTAACTGGGCAGTGGTTTGAAAGGAAGCCATGATCGTCCCAGGACTTCTGAGTCTAGTTACTGTCTGGCGGTAACGACTCCCAGGAACACCTGGGCTGGGTGCAGGCTGACTCAGAATAAACAAGCCATTGACCGCGTGTAACCAGTAAGCTATTAATAATCCGTACATACCATACTGATTCCTCTCCGTAACATGGAGTACACGTGTGCGCCTGTAAACATAGCAGATAGAGTACCTCCATCTGTTTCCACTGTACCCCAGCAGAGCCGAGAGAACAGCTGGGCAGAGTGGCACAGCCCTTTAAATCCCAGCACTTGGGAGGCAGAGGCAGGCAGATCTCTATGAGTTTTGAGGACAACCTGGTCTGTTTAATGAGTTCCAGGACAGCCTCTCTTCCTTGTTTATCTTTTTTTTTTTTTAAAAAAAGAACTATTTATTCTTTGTGAGTTTCACAACATGCACCCCAGTCCCCACTCATGTCGCCATCCGCTATCCAACCTCTCTCTGCCCTTGCAACCTTCCTCCCAAAATAAAACAACGCACACTCATAAACAAGCATGAAAATAAACAAAACAAAACATAGAAAAGATCTCGTCGTGGAAGCTATAGTGTGTCACGGTGTGTCCCACAGTATACCCCTCTGCCTACACATCCTCACTAGCAGTGTCCATTGCAATGAGTCACTGGTCTGGTAATTGAGTCAAGGTCGGTGGCTTCTGTGACACCATCATACTGGCTCCTCACTGGGACTCTTGGTTCTCCTGTTGTTGCCCTGTGTCGGTCGTGGAGACCCTGCAGTTGGCTTTAGATTAGCAGGACCTCCTCTTTCACTCACACCAACAGTTCACCCATAGTGTGGATTTGGGATCTGGGCCCGGGTGGCAGCTGAGCTGGTCAGCGACTACCCCCCCCCAGTCCCTTATCCACCCCACCAGGGCAAGCTCTCCAGCACTGTTTTTTTGGTTTTGGTTTTGGTTTTTTGGTTTTTCGAGACAGGGTTTGTCAGTGTAGCCTTGTCTGTCTTAGACTCACTTTGTAGACCAGGCTGGCCTCGAACTCACAGAGATCCACCTGCCTCTGCCTCCTGAGTGCTGGGAGGAAAGGCGTGCACCACCACCACCACCACGCCACCCTCCCCCCACTTCCGCCAGGGCTTCTCTCATGTCCTCATTCTTGCTGCACTCTCTCCTTTGCTCTCTCTAACCAACGCTCCAAGCCCTTTTCCTTCCGGTGTGTAACTCAGTATGCTGTAAAAGCTTAAGTCACCTGTCATCCTGGAACTGGGGTGACTGGGGCAGAATTGCTTTGATTGGGCTACGTAATGAATTCTAGGCCAGCCAAGGCTACATAGGATGACCATGTGTCAAAAAGGGAAGGACCCCCCCCCCTCAAATCCCCCGTACCTCTGTGCTGGGGATACAATCCAGGGCTGTGCTTCAGAGGGATGTGCAGAATTACACCCCACCTCTCATCCATCTTCCTGCAATAGTAGGGGGCTGAACCCAGAACCCTTCAGTGTAACAAGCACACTCCCCCTGAGCTACGCCCTGCACTTCTTTGAATTTGGGGGTCATGTGACTTAACTTAAAGCTCAGTCAAGGAACTTACAAGGGTAAAGGGGGGCAGCTTTTGCTCCCCTTGCATGCTGTCCTTTGCTGTTGTGCACTCCCCCATACAACGGACACTGGGGGAAGGCACCAGCCTTATCTATCTGGGTTTGCACAACACTGCACAGTACCTGGAATATGGGAGGTGCCCGGGAAGTATTTGTAAAATGCAACTTAGGACAGTGCTGGCCAAAGGTTTCCAGGTCAGCCCGGGCAACACAAAAAGATGAGTGCCTGTCTCAAGTGGAAACAACAACAAAACAGCCGGAACATTATAGGGTAAAGGAGTAACTCACTCTAAGTCAGAGGAGCAGCCCCTGTTTTAATGTGTAGCAGGCTCTCTTGTCTTCTGCCTGCTTTCCACTTCCAGATCTCAGTGAAGTCTCTGGCTGGTAAGTTGGCCAGAATCCCCTCAGTCGGCTCCATTCGAATCCCCTATCTGCCCTTCTAGAGCCTCCTGCCCTAGGAATGGGATCTAAGAAAAATACAGTCCCTGGGGTTGAGTGCTGCTGCTCTTGCAGCCAGCTAACCAAAAAGGCCAAAGGAATCTGAGTAGCTTCAGGCAACAGATTCCTCCCCACCCGCCTCCCCCCTCTCTCTACCCCTGCCTTGCCCAGGCTTTCACTGGAAAGGGTTAACTCATTTACAGAAAGCTGGAGGCTCCTTCCACACTTGAGGGCTCTAGAGATGCTCGGGAAAAGGTCAGATGTTTCCAGCATCTCAACAGACAGGCCGTGTCTGTTTAAATAGAAAAGACGAAGAGTTCCTGGCACCCAGCCAGCCCTTGTGGGCCGCTCTTGCCTGGTTCTACAGGCACCAGGCCAGATGCCAGGACAAGAACAACCCACCACCCTCACCCTCCTGACAGCCAGGGGCAGGCTGCAGTTTTCTGAGTCCTGCAGCCGAGGCAAGGCTGGCAGGCACACACACACACCCCTCCCCAACACACACACACACACACACACACACACACACACATACACACACATACACACACACACACATACACACACACACACACACACACACACACACACACACACACACACACACACAGCTCTCTGAGCCTGAGAATCCTGGGGGTGGTAATGTCTTGTAGACCCTGAACACTTTCAGCTGGGAGGGACTGTACTCTGATGGTGTCGTTTTAAAGATGAGGCTCACAATGGGGTAACTTTGCAGGCTGTAGAAAAATCCAGACCCAGAGTCTGAAAGCCCTGCTCCAACTCAGCCCCAGAGCAAGGGACTGTGGGATTCTGGGTGTCATGGGCTGTTTCTACTGGATGTGTGAGGGTGGTCAAAGGATAACTCCCAGGCATCAGTTCTCTCCTTCCACTAGGTTTGTTTTGGAACAAAACTCAGGTCTCGTGGCAAGCAACGTTACCTGCTGAGCCATCTTGTCTACCTCAACGTAAACGTGCAGCTTTAGAGGATTAAACAAACTTAATTATCTAACTGCTTGTAAACATGAAGGCTTGCAAATCTGCTGAAAACATTAAGTAGAAATGAAAAAAAAAGCAGTATGGAAAAGCATTTGTATTTTCTGATTCATTGTGTTGGTTTGGTGGGTTTTTTTTTTTAACATTTATTTATTTATTATGTATACAAATCTCGTTATAGATGGTTGTGAGCCAACATGTGGTTGCTGGGAATTGAACTCATGACCTTTGGAAGAACAGTCAGTGCTCTTAACCTTGGAGCCATCTCTCCAGCCCTGGTTTGGTTTTCTTGAGACAGGGTTTCTCTTGTAATCCTGGCTGTCCTGGACTCTCTTTGTAGACCAGGCTGGCCTCGAACTCACAGAGATCCGCCTGCCTCTGCCTCCCAAGTGCTCGGATTAAAGGTGTGTGCCACCACGCCCGACAGATTCATTGTTTTTAAAAGTGTATAAATATGAGCTTTGAGAAGGTGAAAAGGTGGGCTCTAGGGGTGTAGCTCAGAAATAAAATACATGTGTCCTGGGTTTAATTTCACATCTCTGTTATCACCATACACACAAAACAAGAAAAATAAAACAAAAAACCAAAACACCAAAGCCAGATGTGTTACTCTCACCTGTGGTCTTAGTATCTCAGCGATAAAGGCAGGAGGATCAGGAGGAGTTCAAAGCCATTTTCAGTTAGGGAGACCCTGTTATACAGAGAGCAAACAAACAAAAGCTTTGTTTTTGTTTTTTGTTTTTGTTTTTCAAGAAAGGGTTTCTTGCTGGGCATGGTGGCGCATGCCTTTAATCCCAGCACTCCAGAGGCAGAGGCAGGCAGATCGCTGTGAGTTCAAGGCCAGCCTGGTCTACAATGTGTGTCTAGGATAGCCAAGCTACACTGAGAAACCTTGTCTTGAAAAACAAATAAGAAAAAGAAAAATAACAAAGAAAAGAAAGAAAGAAAGAGTTTCTCTGTCCTGGACTCGATTTGTAGATTAGGCTGGCCTTGAACTCACAGAGATCAGCCTGCTTCTGCCTCCAGAGTGCTGGGATTACAACTGTGTGCCACCACCACCTGGCTTAAGTTACTGTTCTTAAGAGATTTACAAAACCCAGAGCCGGGTGGTGGTGGTGCATGCCTTTAATCCCAGCACTCAGGAGGCAGAGGTAGGCAGATTTCTTGTCTACATACTGAGTTCCAAGACAGCAACAACAAAAACGGGAATGGGCTGGAGAGATGGCTCAGAGGTTAAGAGCACTGACTACTCTTCTAAAAGTCCTGAGTTCAATTCCCAGCAACCACATGGTGGCTCACAACCACCTATAATGTGATAGGATGCCCTCATCTGGCCTGCAGGTGTACATGCAGGCAGAATATTGTATAAACAATAAATAAGATAAAATAAAATAAACACATTTTTTAAAAAGGGGAGGGGGTGGCTGGAGAGATGGCACAGTGGTTAAGAGCACTGCCTGCTCTTCCAAAGGAACTGGGTTCAATTCCCAGCACCCACATGGCAGCTCACAACTGTCTATAACTCCAAGATCTGACACCCTCACACCAATGCACGTAAATTAATATTAAATAAATTTTTTAAAAAAGAACAAAAATCCCTCTAACCTGTAGGTCCCATTTGCCCACAGACAGATAATTCCTGGAATGCTGGGGGCTGTTGTTCATGTAGAATAACAAGCCATTTTCCCTTCTGTAAACAAGCTTTATTGCCTGAACTGCACAGGATATGTTTGATCATCCATAGGCCGAAGTTCATAGGCAGAAAGTATGTCAGGACATGTGGCTGCCCTAGACTGGACAAAGATGTGACGTACATAGCACGGGTGTCACCTTTATAAGCCCCTGACTAATGTGACTCGCCAACACACTCTGAGAACCCCACGTGTGGACCTGAACAGTGTCCATTGTCCTGGACAGCAGTTAATAAAGCTTGCGTCAAATTTGGCTCAGAAATCGTGGTAGCGGTTTTATTCTTACCCGGTGGGATTAACAGCAGTTTGGGTAAACAGAAATTGTTCTTACCAACTTTTTTTTTTTTTTTTAATTTTTAAAAATAATTTATTCAGATTACATCCCGATTGTTATACCCTCACTTGTATCTTCCCGTTCCCCCCATCTTACCTTTTTTTTTTTTTTTTTTTTTTTTTTTAGTTTTTTGAGACAGGGTTTCTCTGTGTAGCCTTGGCTGTCCTGGACTCGCTCTGTAGACCAGGCTGGCCTCGAACTCACAGCGATCCGCCTGCCTCTGCCTCCCGAGTGCTGGGATTAAAGGTGTGCGCCACCACGCCCGGCTCCCCCCCATCTTACCAACTTCTTTAAGAAGTGGCGGGCCGTGGTGGTACAGGCCTTTAATCCCAGAATTTGGGAGACAGATGCAGGCATATGTCTGTGAGTTGGAGGCCTACCTGGTCTGTGAGTTCCAGAACAGCTACAGTTAACCAGTGAAACCCTGGGGTTTTTTTGTTTTGTTTTGTTTGTTTTAAATTTTTTTTATTTAAAAAAAAAAGAAGAAGAAGAGAAGGAGGGGGAGGTGTACATGGTGGCCCTCAGCATTCAAGAGGCAGAGGCAGGGGAATCTCTGAGTTAGAGGCTGGCAGCTAGCCTGGTCTACAGCGTGAGCTCCCAGGCAACCAGCCCTATTTGATAGAGGGATCCTGTCTCAAACGACAAAATTAACTCAAAGTCTAGGATACCATGAATCTGAGCTGTTCCTGGCAGTGCTCTTGTTACGTCACGTGACGTCACTAGCTCCTTGGTTCTGCACACAGGAACCCTTTGCACTGTGCAAACCATTTTACAGACAAACTCTTGGCTTTTGTTTGTTTGTTTGTTTTTGGTTTTTTTTTTTTTTTTGAAACAGGGTTTCTCTGTGTCGCCTTGGCTGTCCCGGACTCGCTTTGTAGACCAGGCTGGCCTCGAACTCACAGCGATCCGCCTGCCTCTGCCTCCCAAGTGCTGGGATTAAAGGCACGCGCCACCACACCCGGCTCAGATGTAAGATTATTGTCTGCTGTGACTTGTGGTACATTTTTACTGTACATGCAGCATTTTCTGCTCTCACAGAAAAATAATGGCCAGTTGGTGGTGGCGCAGCCTCTAATCCCAGCACTCGGGGAGCTGAGGCAGGTGGGTCTCTGTGCATTTGAGGCCAGCCTGGTCTACAAAGCAAGTTCCAGGACAGCCAAGGGCTACACACAGAGAAACCCTGCTACCCTATCTTAAAAAAACAAACAAACAAACAACCCCCCCAAAAAAGCAAAAAACTCAAACAAACAAACAAAAAACCTAATACATGTGTGTGTGTGTGTCTCATGCATGTGCCTGTGGAGGTAGGAGAGGGCACGGGTCCTCTGGCACTGCAATTTCAGATGGCTGTGAGCTACCAGATGGGTTCTGGAAATCCAACCTACAGCCTCTTCAGTGATCCTAACCACTGAGCCATCTCTTGTCCAGACACCACTGCCCTTCCCAGCTCCTCTTAGACCCCTTCCACTTTGTCCCTCTCCCAAGTTAATGTACTTTGAATTTTTTTTTCTTTTATAACTCACTGAGTTCACTTAGTGCTTCTGTATGCACATGGATGTGGGGACCAGTCTCTGGAACCAGCATGTTGTGTGTGTTATATAATGTTATATAACATGTGATAGACCTAGATCACTGGGAGATATTAACTAAAATTTCTCAGGTGGAAGGAGCCATGAGTCGGAAAAATGCACAAAACACCTCCCTAAACGAAAGCCACTCTCCAGCACAGCTGATTTCCTGGTTAGATATTACTGTTAGGACTTCAGTAGCTGCCTTTGGTAAAGGCCTAAGCTCTACTATCACATTGTTTTTGTTTTTTAGTTTCTTCAAGACAGGGTGTCTCTGTGTAGCCCTGGCTGTCCTGGACTCAATTTGTAGACCAGGCTGGCCTTGAACTCACATCGATCCACCTGCCTCTGCCTCCCAAGTGCTGGAATTAAAGGTGTGTGCCACCACGCCTGGCACCTACCGTCACATTGAACCACCACCTGCACATAGGAAGCAGGAACAGGGAGCCCCTCACCCAAGGGCTCTCATTCCCAAACTCCTACAGAATCCTATATATATATACTAGGATTTGTCCTATGTGTACATGTCTATAATAAAGTTTAATTTATTAATTAGTCAGTATAAAAAAACAAAGAATGGCTGGGTGTGGTGGCGCACGCCTTTAATCCCAGCACTCGGGAGGCAGAGGCAGGTGGATCGCTGTGAGTTCGAGGCCAGCCTGGTCTACAAAGTGAGTTCCAGGACAACCAGGGTTACACAAAGAAACCCTGTCTAGAGAAGAGAAACCAAATCATCATCATCATCATCATCACAACAATAATAACAATAACAACAACAACAACAACAATAATAAATCTTTGAAATAAAAGGAAAAATGTTTAAATAATAAAAAGAAATTTTGGCTATAGATGGGACTGCTCTATAGCTAGAAAAATGAATCTTGGAAAGATAAGGGGACTTGTTTACGGGGGGCAGGGACACAGTAGGTAAACATGATATTGGGAGCTCGAACCTACAAAACCTGTACTGTCTATGTCAGTCATGATAAATCTTCAAGGACATGAATGTGAACAAAACATCTTGGACGGATGTGGAAGTCGCCTAACTCCCTCAGGGAAGTGTGTGCATGTGCATGTGTCAGAGCAAGAACTCTCAGGAGCTGGTTCTTTCCTTCCATTGTGTGGGTCCTGGGGATTGAACTCAAGACGTTAGGCTCAGCAGCAGTCACCATTATCCGATGAGCCATCATGCCAGCCCCGACTGAGATATTTAAAAATGTTTTTTGTTTGTTTGGTTGGTTGGTTTGGGTGTTTTTGTTTTTGTTTTTCGAGACAGGGTTTCTATGTGTAATCTTGACTGTCCTGGACTCACTTTGCAGACCAGGCTGGCCTCGAACTCACAGCGATCCACCTGCCTCTGCCTCCCGAGTGCTGGGATCAAAAGCATGCCCTACTACCGCCTGGCTATTTAGAAATGTTAGTACAGCATAAGCTAGCCTCTCTTGGCGGATGCAATTGGTGCTGGGAAGTTTTGTATTTGGTGCTAAATTATTATGTATTTATCATTAAAATGTTTTATGCATCTGCGTATGTGCTACAGGTGTCTTATCTGAATGTATGTCTGTGTTCCACATGTGTGCAGTGACAATGGAGGCCAGAAGACAGCACTGGGTCACCTGGAGGTAGAGCTGTAGACAGTTGGGAGCTGCCTTGTAGGTGGTGGTTCAGGCCATGTCTTTTTTTTTTTTTTTAGACAGGGTCTCTCTGTGTAGCCTTGGCTGTCCTGGACTCGCTTTGTAGACCAGGCTGGCCTCGAACTCAGTGATCCTCCTGCCTCTGC
This sequence comes from Acomys minous, assembly GCF_964271855.1. Lineage (NCBI taxonomy): Eukaryota > Metazoa > Chordata > Mammalia > Rodentia > Muridae > Acomys > Acomys minous. The sequence continues at coordinate 115,634,434 of NC_140484.1, read as the reverse complement.
CTCCTGAGTGCTGGGATTAAAGGCGTGCGCCACCATGCCTGGCTCAGGCCATGTCTTCTAGAAAAGCAGCCAGTGCTCTTAACTGCGGAGCCATCTCTCCAGGCCCCTATCTTCTGACAATAGAAAAATGTCTGGTTATAATTTTTCAGACTAAAAGTAATAACATCAAGCATGGTGAGCCAGGCTGTGGTGGTGCACGCCTTTAATCCCAACACTGGGAGGCAGAGGCAGGCGGATCGATGTGAGATCAAGGCCAGCCTGGTCTACAAAGTGAGCCTAGGATAGCCAAGGCTACACAGAGAAACCTTGTCTTGAAAAACAAAAAACAAACACAAAAAAAAAACAAAAAAGAAAAAAAACAAAGAGTAATAAGAGACATCCATATATTATTTTCTTCCACACCCTCATCAAGATTTCTTGTATCCCATACTGGCCTTGAACTCCCTATACAGCCAAGGATGACCCTCCAGCCTTTTATGTGCTAGAATTGCAGGTATGCATGTCTGGTTTTTTTGTTTTTGTGTGTGGTTTTTTTGTTTTGTTTTGTTTTTTTGGTGCTGGGGCTTGCCAGACAAACAATCTACCAACTGACTACACTCCTACTCCCCTTTTACTCTCCCCTGCTTTCTTACTTTCCCCGCACCCCCAGGGTTTCTCTGTGTAGCCTTGGCTGTCCTGGACTGGCTTTATAGACCAGGCTGGCCTCAAACTCATAACAGTTCACCTGCCCCTACCCCTGCCCCTGCCCCTGCCCCTGCCCCTGCCCCTGCCCCTGCCACTGTCTCTGCCTCCGAGTGCTGAGACTAAAGGTGTGCTCCACCACCGCCTGGCACCCCTTCTTACTTTTAAAAGTGATACTTTTCAGCCAGGTATGGTGGCACACGCCTTTAATCCCAGCACTCAGGAGACAGAGACAGGTGGATCACTGTGAGTTTGAGGCCAGCCTGGTCTACAAAGTGAGTCCAGGACAGTCAAGGCTACACAGAGAAACCCTGTCTTGAAAAACCAAAAAAATTAAAAATAAAAAAAAAAACAAAACTAAAACTAAAATAGAGTGATACTTTTCTGTGTTCCTTCACATAAACTCTTTTCCTTTTCCCCCAGTGCTGAGGAACAAGGCCATAGCCTTTCTAGGCCAATGTTTATCATGGAGCTAAGCCCCGTTCTTGTAACAGCTGCACAATAGTCTTTTCTTTAGCTGCACTACAATGGTTTTTCTTTGTTGTTCGTCTGAGATGGAGTCTAATGATGTAGCCTTATCTAGCATGCAATTTGCTGTGTAGAACAGGCTGGGCTCAGACTCACAGCCATTGACCAGCCTCTGCCTGTCTTTTTAGGCATGTAATTAAAGGCATGTGTGTCCCCATAGTTGAGAGACATATAAGTGGTTGAAGAAGTTTTTCAGAAAATGCATGCTCTAAGCGACAGGTGTACAGTTAGTTGCAGCACTCACAGGAAAAGAAGTTCAGATATGTCTTTTCCCTTTTTTTGGTCCATAGCTGGCATTTCCGGTACAACGTCAGCACTTAAGAGGTCAGTCAAATCTCCTGCAGATAGATGAATAAGCCAAGCATGCCTGCCGTCACGGGTGAGGTGCCCTGTGGGTGAGTCTGATATGTTTTTATGCAAGCTGTTAGTGCACGATAGGAAGTGTGGACACACTCCCTGGCTGACTGGCCCTGACTCACAAGCCCAAGAGATAAGTTAACGGCGTGGAAACTCCAAAGCTCAGAATGACATCTGACTCATCACAATTATCCATAACAAGTCATTTCACTTCCTGGTGTGTTTTCTTCCACAGCCAGCTCACACTTCTTGGGAAGGGCTAGAGCATTACTCATTCTTTTTTTTTTTTTTTAAATATTTTTAATTAATTTAGTGCATGCGTGCGAGCGTGCGTGCGTGTGTGTGTGTGTGTGTGTGTGTGTGTGTGTGTGTGTAGGTCAGAGGACAACCTTTGTCAGCTCTCTCCTTCCATCTCGAAGGTCCTGAGGGTCAGACTCAACTGACCTATTCACCAGCCAACCATTCAGATAGTAAGAAAACCGGAAGCTGTTCAAAGAGACCTGATCCTCGGAAGATGCCTTGTTCTTCGTTACCTAACATCTTGACGTTCCCACATAGGCGGTTGGTTCATCAGTGGCCACACTTCCTATCTGCATCCAGCCTACAGCAATTTGACTGACATCAGGCACTCCTGTCTGAAGCTCTCCCTCCAGCTCCTTTTCTAAAGTCTCCAGTGGCTCTTTTCCTTTTTACTTTTTGTTTTGTTTTGTTTTGTTTTTGAAGACAAGGTTTCTCTGTGTAACCTTGACTGTCCTAGACTCACTTTGTAGACCAGGCTGGCCTCGAACTCACAGTGACCTGCCTCCATCTGCCTCCTGAGTGCTGGGATTATCGATTCCCTTTCAAAGTGAGATGCCTTTATTAGTTTCTTCTGATTATAAAGGAAGAGTTTTCCCACTCTGAAATCAGAGCTAGGGACTGGGGTTGTGGCTCAGCGGAAGAACACTTGCCTAGCACACGCACAAGGCTGGATTCAAAGCCAGCATTACAATAAATAAATAAATAAATAAGTAAAACAAAACAAACTTCAGAAATTATCAGGAAGAATAAAGAAGAGGATTGGGCCGGGCGTGGTGGCGCACACCTTTAATCCCAGCACTCAGGAGGCAGAGGCAGGTGGATCACTGTGAGTTTGAGGCCAGCCTGGTCTACAAAGTGAGTCTAGGACAGCCAAGATGATGCAGAGAAACCTTGTCTCTCAAAAAACCTAAAAAAAAAAAAAAACAAAACAAAAAAAAACCAAGAGGGTTGGGGAGGTGGCTCAGCAGTTCACAGCACTTGCTGTTCTTTCTAATGACCTGGGCTCAGTTCCTCGGACCCACATGGTAACTCACAAACCTCTGTGATTCTACTTCCGGGGCATCTGGAGCCCTTTGCTGGACTCCTGGGGCACCTACAGCCATGACATAAAGTCACACCGACACAGACACATATGTAAAAATAAAAAGCAGTCTAAAGAAGAAGGATGGAGGGGCGTGACAGAGTTCACGGCACATGTCTACAACCCCAGCGCCCGGCAGGTAGAGGCAGAGGATTTAAAGGCCACGGCAAGCCTGTGCTATAAAGGGAGATGCTGTCTCAAAATAAATAAAAAATAGAGTCAGGAATGGTGACTCACGCCTATAATCTCAGCACCCAGACCCTGGCAGGAGGCTTGCCAAGGGTTCCAGCGCAGCCTAAGAGCTACAGAGTGAAACTCTGCCTCCAAAGGCAAACAGTAGAGTGAAAAGTCATCCACAAGAGCATTCCCAAAGATGCTAGCATTGCTTCTGGGGAGCACACCCCTACAGACTCTTGACACACACCCTCACACCGTGCACACAGATTTACAAAGTCACTGCTATCGGCGGTTTCTGCTTTCCCTGGCGGGAACTGCCCTGCGGTCCAGTATGTGGGCTCATTAGGAGCCTCTGGTCTCCTCCCCGTGTGCCGAAAGCTGTAGCAGAAGTCAATGGCAAGGAATGACTTAGCCTTTAACGAGCCTAATAAAGGTATTTAAAGATGGCGTTCCGCTCTTAACGATTTAGCCGTGAAGAGTTCCACCTTCCGTGCTGCTAGATGAATGCATGCACACGCAGCTAAGCATGATGGGAGCAAAAAAACCCATCCTGCTTGGAGTCAGACTGGCTGAGTTTCCAGAGCTGCTTCTTTCATTCTCCTTGTGTGGGCAGGTCCCTGCCCCTCTCTGAACGTCGTGCACAGCTAAGTAGAAGTCAAAGCTGGGTGTGAAAAGAAAATTGAAATTCCCAGTAGATGGTGATTAATATAGAGACCCACACTAGGCGGTGGGGAGAGAAGAAGAGACCGGGCTGCGGTGTGCTCAATGCTCAGTGGGACATCTGCGTTACACCCCTGCCTCAAGGCTTAAGGCTCAGTGCAGAAGAGAGGGCAGAAAGACTGTAAGAGCCAGGCATGGTGGACATCTGTGGGGAAACAATATTTGCTAAGTATAACAGGGCTGTTGCACTCATAAACTCACACTGATCGTGACTACATGTTTAGGCCTGTGAAAGATCAAATCAGCCAAAATCCAGCATGAAAAAGTTGGGGGAGGGGGGGCTTCATGAAACCCCAACCTAGTTGAGGAGCTGTAGGCTGTGAAGACTGCTACGGAGGAGAATTGGTTTTCCTCAGGGATGTGATCCTAAAGAGGCTGTTCAAGCTGAGTAGTGGTGGCATAGGCTTTTTTTTGAAACCAGGTTTCTCTGTGTAGCCTTGGCTGTCCTGGACTCACTTTGTAGACCAGGCTGGCCTCGAGCTCAGAGAGTGCTGGGATTACAGGTGAGCAACCACTGTGGAAGGCAGCACTCAGAAAGCAGAGGCACACAGATCTGTGGTCTACAAAGTGAATTCAAGGTAGCTAGGGCTACACAGAGAAAGCCTGTCTTGAAAAAACAAAACAAACAGACACAAGAATAACATAGGCCAGCCCTTGGGAGGCAGAGGCAGGGGATCTCTGTGAGTTCAGGGCCAGCCTGGTCTACAAAGCGAGTCCAGGACAGTCAAAATAACACAGAGAAACCCTGTCTTAAAAAAAAAAAATTTCAAAACCTGCTGTGAAGCACCAAGAGAGCACCAAGTACTATGAACTAAGTAGTACATCGCATGTGCTGGGCGGCACTCAACCACACAGTACTGTGAACTAAGTAGTACATCGCATGTGCTGGGCGGCACTCAACCACACAGTACTGTGAACTAAGTAGTACATCGCATGTGCTGGGCGCTCAACCACACAGAGGCCGCACTGTGATTCAGTGGTAGAAGGTAAAGAAGAAGCTGCGATGGTCCAGCCCAGGAAGAAGGCAAGAATTTTAGGGTTTCCCTGGACGTTACTTACAGGTGATGTCCACACAGTCAAAGTTCTGTATCTACTACTTACACATCCTTACATTTAATCTAATGCAGATTTTAAAAGTGGCTAGAGGGGCTGGAGGGATGACTCAGAGGTCAAGAGCACTGACTGCCCTTCCAGAGGATCCAGGTTCAATTCCCAGCACCCATGTGGCAGCTCATAACTGTCTGTGTTCAAGATCTGACATCCTCACACAGACATACATGCAGGCTAAACACCAATGCCCATAAAAAAAAAAAAAGATTAGATCTGGGGGGTGGTGGCACACGTTTTTAATTCCAGCAATAAGGAGGAAGAGGCAGGTGGATCTCTGAGTTTGAGGCCAGGGTGGAAAGCAGAGGGAGTTGCAGGACGGCTAGGGCTACACAGAGAAACTATCATTTTTGTTTTGTTTTGTTTTGCTTTGTTTTTTGAGACAGGGTTTCTCTGTATAGCCCTGGCTATCTTGGATTTGCTTTGTAGACCAGGCTGGACTCGAACTCAGAGATCCACCTGCCCCTGCCTCCCGAGTGCTGGGATTACAGGTGTGCGCCACTATGCCTGGCTTGAAAAACTATCTTTTTTTTTTTTTAAGGCCAGCAAAAGGAATTTTGTTCTTCAATGCCTGGTGGTAATAGCATTTCTAACGGTTTTCCTTTTGCTTTGGTTTTGAGACAGGGGCTCTTTTGTGTGGTCTATGCTGGCCTTGAACTCATGATTTTTCTGCTTTGGCCTTCTGAGTTCTGAGATTACAAGTATGTACCACCCCAGCAGGATTTACACTGAATCAGGTGTTACAAGTTATCTGAGACAAGTTCAGGTATATGAGAGGATGCGCCCAGATGTTATGCAAATACTCTACATTCTATGTAAGGGAATCGAGTGTCTGTGGATTTTGGTGTCCACGGGAGTCTTGGAAGCAGTCTCTCCTCACTGCCTTATGGCTGCCTTTTTTCCTTGATCTATTAAAAAAAGAATGTTTTACCAAAAAAAAAAAAATCTTCTTTTGTTTATGCAGGGTGGTGGTGGCGCATGCCTTTAATCCCAGCATTTGGGAGGCAGAAGCAGCCAAATCGCTGTGAGTTTGAGGCCAGTCAGGTGTCCAGAGAGAGTCCAGGACAGCCAAGACTACACAGAGAAACCCTGACTCAAAAAACAAAAACAAACAAACAAAAAAGAGAATGTTTTACCTCAGAAAAGTCCAAGCCAGATTACTTACCACTTTTTTGTTTGTTTGCTTGTTTGGTTGGTTGGTTGGTTTTTTGGTTTGTTTGGTTTGGACCCGCTTTGTAGACCAGGCTGGCCTCAAACTCACAACAATCCACCTGCCTCTGCCTCCTGAGTGCTGGTTGGTTGGTTTTTTGAGACAGGGTTTCTCTATGTTATCTTGGCTGTCCTGGACTCACTTTGTAGGCCAGGCTAGCCTCAAACTCACAGCAATTCACCTGCCTCTGCCTCCCGAGTGCTGGGATTAAAGGCGTGCACCACCACGCCCAGCTTACTTACCACTCTTAAAGTAATTCTAAATACATCAGTTCTTTACAGTGGCCCGATGGAAACTGGCTTTAATGTGTGGGCTGTTCCTCTTCAGTTATTGGTATGTCTGGCTTGGTGTCCTGGGAATGGTTTCCTTACTCTTGACCCTTGGTTACCTGAGCCCAGTGGTCTTGGGCAAGTCCTATAATCCTTTGGGTGCCTCCACTTTGTCGTGTATGAAATGGGGTTTATGATCCTGCTCTACCTGTCTAACAGAGCCACAGAGAGGCACTGAAGAGGCACCTCGGTGTGAAAGTGATTTGGAAATCTACCCAGGTTCACACCCGCAAAGCTTTTATAGCACAGCTCCGGGCCTCTGTCCAGAGCCGAAGAGATGAGGGGGTCAACAGGGAAACCGGCTTCCAGGTGGAGACTACAGAGACCTGCAAGTACCCCAGGAACCTATACTGCTGGGGCATCAGAGAAAATAAAGAGACGTAGCCACCATCCTTGAGGAGCTGACTTTCCCAGGTGAGGGCAGGCAGAGCAGCCAGAAGGCTTTGGATGCGGCTCTGAAGAACAATTACTGAACAAAGCCCTGGATACCTGCTCCAAGCGAGAGATAGGGAAAGTCAAAAGGAACTTCAGCCAGGTGGCTTTACGGCTGCACACCTTTAATCCCAGGACTCAGGAGGCAAAGGCAGGCAGATCTTTGAGTTCGAGGCCAGCCTGGTCTACAGAGTGAGTTCCCAGACAGCCAGGGCTAAAACAGAGAAACCCTGTCTCAAAACAACCATAAATAAATAAATAGAGGTAACAGAGGAGAGCATGCCCGAGCACCTGAGCCAGAAGGACAGCCACAGGAAGACCTGGGGCATCAAACGTTCCCAGAGAAGGGGACAGTGAGTAAAAAAGTCCCAGGGCAACAACTCTGACCACATGAGCGCGGTGCAGGCTGGTGGCTGCGAGCCCATGGGGCGGGGTGGGGCGGGGCTAGGGGTGGGGGCAGGGAGCAGGCTGGGGCTTGCAGCAGGCTTGAAGGACCTTTCAGACTTGATCTAGTTTGTGCTCCACAAAGATCACTCTCTTCTGCGGCTGAAGTTTCCTTTCCTGGAGGCTTTGTTCAGGACATAAGAGAACTGGCAAGCCTGGCACAGGCGTTAAGCATGAACACCCCTGACCTGCCCCCCTTCAAAAACACAAAAAACCCAACTAAACAGTAGGAAAACCAAGCCACAGAGAGCCTGGCTCGCTTGCCCTAGGGCACCCCGTTGCTCCATTCTCCAGCTGGCATTCAAGCGTCTTCTCTGATCCCAGCCTCAAAGCCCTAGTCTCTGCCTCCAAGGCCAATCCCCCAGAGGGTTTACAAGGCCACCGAGCAGGAAGGAGAAGCTGCAAGGGTCCCTCCTGGTGCCCCAGGACTTCCTGCCTCAGCCTGTGAGACTGATTCCATCCAGAAAGGAAGAGCATATAGCCCACGCTGGGTCCTGTCCTGTGTTACCAAACCCAGCTCTCAGTCCTGGGTTGGCAGAGGCAAGGACACGGAAGAAGGATAAATTCCCTGACCCTGGGCGGCCATGAGCAACGTGATGGAGGAGGAAGCTGGCCTCCAGCCAGCTGGGCACTGCCTGTCTGAGCACCTGGAGTCTTTGTTCCCTTGATTCCACGGTAAACTTTCCCAGGCACCTGCACTGAGTCTTAGGAGCAGCTGGGCTGGCAAAGGGGCTCCCACGGGATCTGGTTCTCTTGTAACAAGGAGTGGCCAACTCATGACCCTGTGGGAGGTCTCCTGATATAACTTCAACAATACCAACCATAGCCGTCCACTGATGGGATCAAGCTGGTCATTTTCTGAAGCCTTCACAACAAACCCGAGTCAGGTGTCACAATCACCTCCATTTTATAGATTAGGAAATGGAGCTACATACAAACAGGTTAGATGCCCAATCCAAGGTCATGCAGTGCAAGGAAATAAAAATAGAATACATCCTGGAACCAGTAAATCTTAGTCCTGTGACCTTGGGTAACTTCATCTGATTCTTCAGGCTAGAGACATAGCTCCCGTTGGTCAAGTACTCACCCAGCACGTCAGGAGGCCCTGGCTTCCATCTCTGGCACCCTAGAAACCAAATGTGAACCGGGCGTGGTGGCACACACCTTTCATCCAGCACTCGGGAGGCGGAGGTAGGTGGATCTCTGTGAGTTCGAGGCCAGCCTGGTCTACAAAGTGAGTCCAGGACAGCCAAGGCTACACAGAGAAACCCTGTCTCGAAAAACTAAAAAATAAAAATAAATCAGATCAGAAGTTCAAGGTCATTCTTGGCTATATAAGGAATGTAGAGCCAGCCTGGGACCCTTGACACCTTGTCTCGACCCCAAAAGAATAAAACAAGAACACAGACACCAGAGCGTGGCCCCAGCTCTTCTCTGAACGCTCACCCATGCCCCTCAACGGGGTCTGGAGATCTAGTTTTCTCTCTGGTTGTCCAACTGGGGGTTGCCAATTACCTGGCGTCACTCACTACCTTTGGGTACAGTGACTAGTCGACAAAAAAAAAAAAGTGAGTGACCTATTGAGGCCTGGATTTTAAATTCGGGACTGGAGGGGGAAATTCTTACTGTGTTGCTGAGCTGGAAGGATTCAAACGCAGAGCAGTAGAGAGCCATTCTCTGGGGGGCTAGAAAGGCTGTTTGCAGAAGTAGGTGATGCTGGAGCATCAGAGAGAGAAGCCCATCTTCCAAGCAGAGCATCCACTCATCCTTTGAAGTCCCTGTTTTCCCTCCCTCCTGCTAGCAACGCAAGAGCCCTGCTTGGCCACAGCGACTCAGGAGGCAATAAACACACCGTTTAGTAGGAGAGATGTCTTGGGCTGGGCTGGACTGGACAGCTTGCGGAGTGAAAGTTTTGGGCAGTCTAGGCTGTGGAGTCAGAGGCAGACACGATGACCTTGTTCATCCAGTCGGGGATCTCCTGAGCTTCCAGTTCAGGGCAGGCGTTAGTCACTAGGAAAGGACCATAGTGGATGAGAAACACAAAGTCCCTTTTTCACTTCCTGGGACTGTTGGGGTTTGAGGATGGCACTGACCGTTGTCAAATCTGACTAGGCAGAGAGAGGAATAGGAAGAACTTTCCAGCAAGGGAAAAGCCTAAAAGAAAGATAGTAAGGCATCACCATAGTCCTGCACTTGAGAGGCTGAGGCAGGCAGTCTAGACAACATAGGGAGGTGTTCTCTCTCTCTCTCTCTCTCACACACACACACACACACACACACACACACACAAAGGGAAAGCACTCGGGTCAGTGCTTCTTGTGTGTAGGAATATAGAGGGAGGAAGGAAGGAAGGGAAGGAGGGAGGGAGGAAGGAAAAAAGGAAGAAAGAAAAGAAGGAAAGGAGGGAGGGAGGAAGGAAGGAAAGTGTGTTATTTGGTTAGAGGCCAGTCACTGAAGTGGGTGGAAGAGGCACATTTATTTATTTATTTATTTATTTATTTATTTATTTATTGTTTTTTGAGACAGGGTTTCTCTGTGTAGCCTTGGCTGCGCTGTACTCACTTTGTAGACCGGACTAACTCACAGCGATCCACCTGCCTCTGCCTCCCAAGTGCTGGGATTAAAGGCATGCAACACCACACCCGGCAAGAAGAGGTACTTTTAAAGAGGGTAAAGGCCAAGGAGTGAGACTGATGCCAGACCACAGACATTCTTCTTTGTTTGTTTGTTTGTTTGTTTGTTTTTTAAAAGGAGACTTTGCCTAAATCTCACTACTCAATCCCAACTCTGGCAGGCCTGAGAGCTGCAGCTGGCCCCGCCCTGTGTCGTCCCATCTCTGTTGTGGTTGTCACACCCACACTCTCCTGGCCCTCACCAGCTGGGCTCCACCCAGCACTTTAACCCAAATGGCAATCTTCGCCAGGTCATGCCCCAGACACTGCCCGCCCTGCTGGCTTCTGGGTAGAGTTGCCAGCACAGCACTCTGGCCTACTCTGTAAACTAAACATGACCTCCACCCCGTGGCCTCTGCACCCCAGACACACTTTCAGCCACTGGAGTTTCTGGAATAGAGGAAGTGACTTGGGGTTCATGGAACCCCTAGCTCTTGGTTTTCAGGGTATCTCTTTCTGATGTTGTTGTTGTTTGGTTTTCTTGTTTTGTTTTTGTTTTTGTTTTGTTTTGTTTTGTTTTGCGACAGGGTTTCTCTGCATAGCCTTGGCTGTCCTGGACTCCTTTTGTAGTCCAGGCTGGCCTCGAACTCACAGAGATCCGCCTGCCTATGACTCCTGAGTGCTGGGATTAAAGGCGTGCGCCACCAGCTCATGGTATCTCTTATTCTCTGCAAGTCAGAGGCTGGACATAGCCACAGACCTCAGAGTTGGTTCTTAACCCAGGACTAGGGAGAACTCAGGTACCTGTGGCCAAGAGCTGCCCAGCACCTTTGCCTTCATGAAGACTTTGTACCTTCATTCTTCTCTGTTTTAAAAATAAAATAAAGGGGCAGCAAGCCGGCTGAGTCACAGAGCCTGATGGCCTGACTTTGATCCCAAGGACCCACACAGTGGAAGGAGAAAACCAACTTCTGGAAGTTATCCTCTGACTTCCATCATGCTCTCAACAAATAAATATGAAAAAATAATAACAAGGGGCTGGAGAGGTGGCTCAGAGGTTAGGAGCACCGGCTACTGTTTCAAAGATCCTAAGTTCAATTCCAAGCAACCACATGGTGGCTCACAACCAACTATGAGATCTGGTGCCCTCTTCTGGTGTGCAGGCGTACATATAGGTAGAATATTATATACATAATAAATAAATAAATTTTAAAACAGCAACCACAAAGCTGGGTGGGGGTGGGGGTGGCAGCTGCGTGAGCAAAGCACATCTTTAATCCCAGCATCCTGAAGGCAGAGGCTGTAAATTCAAGGTTAGCTTGGTCTATAAAACAAGTCCGGGACAGCCAAGGCTACACAGAGAAACCCTGTCATGAAAAAAACAAAAACCAGAAACTAAAACAAACAACACTCCCCGCAACAAAACCATAAACAAGGCCTGGAGAGATGGCTCAGGGGTTAAGAGAACTGGCTGCTCTTCCAGAGGTCCTGAGTTCAATTCCCAGCAACCACCTCTATAATGTGGTTACCACCATCTATAATGTGATCTGACGCCCTCTTCTGGCGTGCAGGCACACATGCAGACAGACCTCTCTCTATATAATAAATAAATTCATCTTAAAACAACAACAGGCCAGGCGGTGGTGGTGCACCCCTTTAATCCCAGCACTTGGGAGGCAGAGGCAGGCAGATCTCTGAATTCGAGGCTAGCCTGATCTACAAAGCAAGTCCAAGACAGTCATGGCTACACAGAGAAACCCTGTCTCAAAAAAACAAAAACAAAAATAAAAACAACAAAACAAAACCAACAACAATAAAAACAGGAAAAGAAAAGCCTTGGCCTCTTGGAGGCATCTCATAGTAAATTAGACTTGGAAAGTCTACACACCCAGTTTTTAGAGCAGAAAAACAAGCAAAACAGTAAAAACAGCAATCGAACCATAAAGTGCACCCTAATTTTCCCCACACTTTGAGGGGGGAGTGGGTCTTATGGTCCAAAAATTATGGTACACATACACACACACACACACACACAGAGAGAGAGAGAGAGAGAGAGAGAGAGAGAGAGAGAGAGAGGGAGAGAGAGAGAGAGATGTAATAAAAAGGGCAAATAGATTCCTCTGCTGTCAAATGAAAGGCAGAGTTTCTTGCCATGCATTCCTCTGCTTTGAAACCCCAGCTTTCCACCTATGTAATGTTTGCTTGCAGTGAGGCAAACCTATGTCTGTGATGTTAATTTATTTACAAGCATTTTGTCTGTGTTAGGTAATGCCTGCTTTTGTGCTGGGGGGTGGGGGTGGGGGGAGAGAATTCCCAAACCCAGAAGACAGACCGTGATCCCTTAGACGCAACAGGAACGACACACCTGTAAGCCATTCCAACGCTACATCAGTGTCACCAAACGTGTGTGTTCACAGCAGTCATCAGGCTGAGGGCAGGAAACACGGTTGGAGAGGAGTCTGGAAGAACGTCAGGCCCAGACTGAGGTCTTGTGAGAGCTCAGTCTATGTCAAGCTGGACGGCGGCACATCTCCGGAGATACCACCACCATGCCCTCAAAGCACCGCGGCTCACTTGTCACCTCCTCTCACCGCTCTGCTCCTGCAATCTCCCCAGCCCGGCAGGAGAGGTGGCACATGCCATATCCTCAGCACTTGGGAAACAGACGCAAGAGGACCGCAAGAGTAAACTACATAGCAAGAGCTTCAAAACAACAACAAAAAAAAGCAAACACCCCAACATCCTTCCTGCCTTCTTGGTGGTGGTATTTTAGTAATCGTTTGTTTGTTTGTTTGTTTGTTTGCCTCCTCTTCTCCTTGCTCCTGACATACGGTTGCCACTCAGGAGGACGTGAGAACCATACCAGATCTGCCAGGCTCACATGTTCACCTGTTCCTGCCCTCGGGGACATCAGTGCAGAGCCTGGTTGCTTGTTCTCTCATTTTCCTTGTCTCCTTGTGTGGAGTGAGCAGATCCAGTGTCCCAGATCCCCAAACTCCTGAGGGCTCCAGACCACTAAAGCAGTGTTGTGTGCGTGTGCTGTCTTTGACTTGAACTTGTTTGTTTTTGGCTAGGCACTGGATGACCCATTTGGACTCCATCTTCTGGCTTCTGGACAGAACAACTTTGCTCCTGAGCACCGAGTGGAAGGCAGGAGCATCCTTTGGCTATTTTTGGTAGAAGGTAACGAAAACTCAAATTGACTTAACTGGTCTATTATTTATTTTCCTCATTACTGAGACAAAATATCTAATGAAAGAAGCTTAACAAAGGGTTTGAGCTGGGCAGAATGGGGCACGCCTTTAATCCCAGCACTCAGAGGCAGAGGCAGGAGGACCTCTGTAAGTTCGAGGCCAGCCTGGTCTACAGAGTGAGTCCAGGACAGCCAAAGCTACACAGAGAAACCCTGTCTGGAAAAACAAAACCAAAACAAAACAAAGACTGAAAGGTCTCCATACATGAGTTCCTCCCCTCTCCATAGGGTCTGTGGCACTGCACCATTAGCGCCGGGCACCCTGCTGCTCCACAGAATATCAGTTGGCTTTTGCCAGTCTGATGGGTACAACCGGTACATGTGACAGAATTATTTCTTTTCTTTTTTCTTTTGGTGTTTTTGAGACAGGGTTTCTCTGTGTAACAGCTCTGGCTGTCCTGGACTCACTCTGTAGACCAGGCTGGCCTGGAACTCACAGAGATCTGCTTACCTCCACTCCCCAAGTGCTGGGATTAAAGATGTGCACCACCACCACCACTCAGCTACAGAGTTACTTCTTTAAAAAAAAAGATTTATTTATTTATTTATTTATTTATTCTGTATATAGTACTCTGCCTGCATGTACACCCACAGGCCAGAAGAGGGTGACAGATCACATTTTAGATGGTTGTAAGCCACCATGTGGTTGCTGGGAATTGAACTCAAGACCTCTGGAAGAGCAGTCAGTGCCCTTAACCGCTGAGCCATCTCTCCAGCCCCCTAGAGTTACTTCTTTTTTTTTTTTTTTTTTTTTTTTTTGGTTTTTCGAGACAGGGTTTCTCTGTGTAGTCTTGGCTGTCCTAGACTCGCTTTGTAGTCCAGGCTGGCCTCGAACTCACAGCGATCCACCTGCCTCTGCCTCCCGAGTGCTGGGATTAAAGCTGTGTGCCACCACGCCTGGCTCTTTTGTTTTGTTTTGTTTTTTTTTTTGTTTGTTTGTTTTTGAGACAGGGTCTCTCTGTGTTAGCCTTGGCTGTCCTGGACTCAGGCTGGCCTCAAACTCACAGCGATCTGCCTGCCTCGGGGTTAAAGCGATGTCTCAGAAGGTAAAAGCACTTACTGCTCTTGCAGAGGACCCAGGCTACATAGAGAAACCCTGTTTCCAAAAGACATGAAATAATTTATGTGTGGGCTGAAGGGATGACTCAGAGGTTAAGAGCACTGGCTGCTTTTTCCAAAAGTCCTGAGTTCAATTCCTAGAGACCATATGGTGTTCATTGTGGGCCCTGTTTGCAGGTGGAGGAGACGCTCCCTCCTGGTAAGCTTCGTGCTGGGACATAGGTAAGCGGACCCCCCTGCTGATAACAATTTACCAGATCCAAATATGTTAAAAAGATAGTTCCTTGAAGACCCTAACCCACACAAAAGGTGTCAAAAGCTGGCTCGTTGAAGAAAAACATATCAAAGGTGCCCTGGAGACAAGCCCCCCCCCCTCCCCCAGAGGCTGGAAGGTTTGGGAGCACACTCCCCACTTCTCCCCCATCGCTCTCTGTCCTTGTCTTTCTTTTATCATTAAGCTTAGTGAATTAAAATCTAGTTCCTTGACTCCGGACTGTTTTCATTTTAATCAAGTGTGGTCTAGCCCTTCACAAGCCAGAGGCTTCCTTCCACCTCTGGAAGGGACGCAGATTTCTATTGTCTCAACCCTGGCTGAGCATGGCTGCCCTGTGCTGCCACCCTGCCCAGAAGGCCGCCTTCTTTTTCTTCTTCTTCTTCTTCTTCTTCTTCTTCTTCTTCTTCTTCTTCTTCTTCTTCTTCTTCTTCTTCTTCTTCTCCTCCTCCTCCTCCTCCTCCTCCTCCTCCTCCTCCTCCTCCTTCTTCTTCTCCTTCTTCTTCTTCTTCTTCTCCTTCTCCTCCTCCTCCTCCTCCTCCTCTTCCTCCTTCTTCTTCTTTGTGACCAGTCTCAGGACGGAGCCGCCTCCGGAAGCCTGAAGAAAACTCTGTGACTCGTGACTAATTCTCAGCACAGCCTCTCAGAGAAAGGAACCCACAGTTCATAACCATCTATAATGAGATCTGGTGCCCTCTTCTGGCAGACAGGCAGACATGCAGACAGAACATTGTATACATAATAAATAAATACATCTTTTACAAAAATGTATGTGTATTTTTTTGGCTTTTTTTTTTTTCTGTTTTTTTTGAGACAGGGTTTCTCTGTGTAGCTTTGGCTGTCCTGGACTCACTTTGTAGACCAGGCTGGCCTCGAACTCACAGCGATCTGCCTGCCTCTGCCTCCCAAGTGCTGGGATTAAAGGTGTGCACCATCACGCCCAACCCTTTATTTTTCTTAAGGCTTACTTATTTTTGTTTTATGTGTATGTTGTCTGTGTGCGTGAGCACCACGTGCTTGAAGTAACTGCAGAGGTCAGAAAAGGGCACTAGATCCTTCCTCTGGAGCTGCAGTTACGGACGGCTGTAAGCTGCTGCAACCCAGGTCCTCTACAAAAGTAGCAAGAAAGCCCAGCACGGTGGTGGACGCCTTTGAGAGGCAGAGGCAGGTGGATCACTGTGAGTTGGAGGCTAGCCTGGTCTACAAAGCAAGTCCAGAACAGCCAAGGCTACACAGAGAAACCCTGACTCCAAAATAATAATAATAATAATAATAATAATAATAATAATAATAATAATAATAATAATAATAATAATAATAAATTAAATTAAAAAATATATATATATCCATGCCCAGCAACCTTGAATTTTTGATCCTCCTGCCTCAGCATCTCAAGTGCGGAGATTACAGATATATACCATCATATACCCAGATCTTACAGTCATTTGTTCAAAGACCATTGTCAGGAGCTGAGCATCCCATTTGTCGGTAGCCAGTGTTATAATCGCCTCAGGCCACCGGACCGGTGTTGATTTCCAGCAGCCAGGCATTTGTTTATGAGCCTTCCGCTGTGTTGGAAGAGCCAGGTGCTCATTCCTCCTGGTGAAGCTCAGACGTAGACTTCATCAGGCCTGCCGCCAAGATCCCACTGCCTGATGGGTCCCCTTCCGTTTGGCTTCCACACACACCGCCCTCCCCCCACCCAGCTCCTGGCAGGCTTGCTCTCTCTTTCATCTCCTCTCTCTGCAGAGAATCCAAAGTTCCTTTCAATTGGCCTCCACAGCAGTATTCTATGACAGCCATTTATTCCCTCCATTATGAACAGTAACATAAGCTCTGGCAAGAAGACGTGGAAAAAGCAGCCGAGTGGGATGATGAATGAGTAAAACAGCGCTGAGCCCCGTTACCTCAACTTCAGTACAGCTAACATTGCAGTGCCCGCGGAGGCCACTCTAACTAGTCTTCAGTACCGGTCTGCGCTCCTTTTTCCTTTTTCAGAAACTCCCATTAAACCTGAGCTCCAGTCGCCAGCATCTTGTGTGCTTTTCCACAAAGCGAGTCTACTGTAGGACCGCTGTGAGCATGCGCACACGTTAAATCCATCTACGGTTTCAGAACCAGCGTGAACAGGTGCGGGGTAGGGGCGCGGAGGTTTCTAGCGGGAAGGGCTCTTTTACAATGGTGAGCTTTGGAGAAGCTGAGGTAGCGGTAAGGACTGGGTCTCGCTAAGTAGTCCTTGCTAGCCTGAAACCCCTACGGAAACCAGGCTGTCCTCCAACTCAGAGTACTTGTCCATCCTGGGCCTGAGTGCGCGGACTGGGCCTTGCTCCACCACACTGACTTTTTATACACTTTATGTTTGATTGGTTTTTCTTTCTTTGTTTTTTGAGACAGGGATTCTCTGTGTAGCCTTGGATGTCCTGGACTCACTTTGCAGCCCAGGCTGGCCTCGACTTTATAGCATTCCGGCTGCCTCTGCCTCCCCAAGTGCTGGGATTACAGGTGTGTGCCACAGCTCCACTCGGCTTGTTTGTTTGTTTGTTGTGTTTTGGTTTTTCTTTTTTTTGTTGTTATGTTTTGTTTTTGAGAGAGGGTGCCTTGGCTGTCCTAAACTCGCTTTGTAGACCAGGCTGGCCTCGAACTCACAGCGATCTGTCTGCCTCTGCCTCCCGAGCGCTGTGATTAAAGGCGTGCATCACCACACCTGGCTCCTGTCTTTGTTTTGACATAGGCGCTCACTGCGTAGGCAGGGATGGCCTACTATGTATCCTATTACCTCACATGCTGGCATGGCTGCCCTGTGTCACCCCATGCTGCCCTTTCTCTCTTTTAAATGTTCTAGTCGACAGTTTAAAGTCACAGTGAGCCTGGCATGCTGTGTTTCGTAGACAGCAGCTCTGGGACAACGTCTGGCATGTCTCAAGGAGGTATACCTGTCACCTCCTGTCGGTTCTTATCAGCGTTCCTGCCTGGCCTGGCGACTGCTTATCAAGTGGTAGTTTTCACCAGAAAAGCTTCTCACCTCCCCTCTCTGGCCCCTGCTTTGGAGATGGGTCCCCTCGAGGCATCTGTTTCCCTCCAGGCTTGGCTTGTGGTCTAGGATAGCCTTTGGTCCTTTCTACTTACTTCCTGCCTTCTGCCTAAATGACTCCAGAGGCAATCTGCCTCAAGCTCAGGATTTCTACAAAGGTGGGACTTTCCTGCTGTCTAATCTCCCATCACCCCCACCCCCCCAATTCCCTGCTCCCACCCCACCCCACCTGGCTCTGTCTAGTCCAAGGGTCTCTGAGCCTCAAGCTACTTAAGTCAAGCATCTTTCTGGTCTGAGTCCCTCCTCACCTGAACTTAATGATCACACCTGATGTCTCTCCTTTTCCTCCTTCAGCCCTGCCTGGGACTGTGTTGCGGGGGCTGCTGGCACGCGGCCAAGAGGCTGCCCCAAGCGCCTTTCCCCTGACCTGGCCGCCCACCCCTGAGCCTGGCAGCTGGCAGAGAGGCAATCTGAATCTCAGCTGTGGCTGCCCACTTCTCAGGAGACCTCTATAGGCACCAGATGGCAAGTTTGCGATGCACTTAGCAGGGTGAGAACAGGTTTTGTTTGGGAAAATATCTCCATCAGCCAGTTGGGCTGAGAAGGGGACGTGCCAAGGACGTCGTCGTCGGTGAAGAGCACGGGGGTCCACACATGAGCGTGAAAAACAGACTGAAAGTCAGTTGTGAGAGACCCCACAACAGGATGGGGGAATCTGAGAAACAGAGAACGGAGCCCAGAGGGCGCAAGGATTGGATGGCTGGTTTATACATTTATTTATCTGCTTTGCATGTATGTAGGTGTGTGTACACAGAGTGCTTGTGGCATGTGGAGGCAGAGGACAGCTTTAGGGAAGTCAGTTCCCGAGTACTCTATGGTTCTGTGGATAGAACCAAGGTTGTTGGCTTTGGCAGGAAGTACCCTTATCACTGACCCAGCTCACTGGCGTGTCCTTCCTCCCCTCTCTCTTCCTCCTGTTGTTAGGAGGGTTGGGTAGGGTCTTGTTATGTAGCCAAGGTTGGTCTCAAGGTGTTTTTGTTTTTTCTTCACTTTTCTTTTTCTTTTTTTTTTTCTTTTGGTTTTTCACGACAAGGTTTCTCTGTGTAGCCTTGGCTGTAGACTTGCTTTGTAGACCAGGCTGGCCTCTGCCTCCTGAGTGCTAGAGTTGTTGTTGTTGTTATTGTTTTTTAAAGGCAGGGTTCCTCTTACAGTCCTGGCTGTCCTGGACTCACTCAAGGTTTTGTGTTGTTTGTTTTTTGAGACAGGGTTTCTCTGTGTAGCCTTGGCTGTCCTGGACTCCCTCCGTAAACCAGGCTGGCCTTGAACTCACAGCAATCTGCCTGCCTCTGCCTCCCCGAGTGCTGGGATTAAAGGCTACCACGCCCAGCTTCTTTCTTTAAAGCTGGATGAAGAGTGTAAAGACAGCATATTCCAAGCTGTGTCTCACCTAAAGAGAGGAAGTGGCTGAGTTTGGGATGAGGTAAGCAGGGGTGGGGGTGGGGGGTAGGGGAACAGATGCTGGGGGGGTCAGCCAGCATCCAGGCCAGGAGAAAGGGAAGCAAACCTCTCCGCCGCCTGGAGACAGAGACAGGACTCTGGGGCCCCCACTACTCATGGGAGAAGATTGTTGTTGTTACATTTTAAAACCCGACCTGCAGCCACACCATGTGGGGCTTTGTCCTGCTTCATAGTTTGTTCTCTCAGGCCGACTTACTTGAGGCCCAGGCCTAGAAGTAGGAATTGGTAGGCTGGGACTTTTGCAAGGAAGGACATGGGGCAGCTCAGGCCTGGGAAGAGTGAAGGAGCCTGACCCTCCCCGGGCAGACACTGCCACCTTCTGGCTCTTTGTCAACTCACAACCCTCAATGATGGTTTTTCTTTACTTTTCTTCCAAACAGGGTTTTTCTGTGTAACAGCCCCAGCTGTCTGTCCTGGACTCCCGTTATAGACCAGGCTGGCCTCGAACTCAGAGAGATCTGCCTGCCTCTGCCTCCTGAGTGCTGGAATTAAAGGTGTGAGCTGCTTGGCGTCTTGTCTACAAAGAGCAAGCCCCAGCCAGGCACTGTGGGGAACGTAAGTAAATGAAATGTATTGTCATTCCTATCAAAGGGTTAAACCGGAGAAAGAAAAGTCTGTGTTTAAAGGGTTAAATAGAAGTGTTGGCATCTGCAGCCATCAATGCAAGACGGAGCTGGTTGGCTGGAACATCAGTGAGACCGGACTCAAGCGGGGGAAAAAGAGATCTTGTACTAGACTGTGCACTTCTGTTGGGGATCACACACTCCTGCTGCGCAGCCAGGGAAGGTCGAACTTGATAACGTTTTCCCGACAGGTGAGTGCTGCTATAACATATAGTCAAGCTCATAGAAGATTAACATCAAAGTGCCCTTGACAGCCCCAGGGCCTCCGGGACCGAGCACCCTTGTTTCCAGAACATCTGGCAGCCATATTGGGTATAGTGGTTTGAGTAAGAGTGGTCCCCATAGACTAATATCCCGGGAGTGGAACTGTTTGAGAAGGATTAGGAGGTTTGGCCTTTGTGCAGTGGGTGTGGCCTTGTTGGAGGAGGCCTGTCACTGGAATTGGGCTTTGAGGTTTCAGACAGATATCCACCCAGACCTAGTCTCTTTCTCTGCCTCCTGCCTACAAAATAGCATGTAGAGCTCTTGGCTACAGCTGCAGCATCGTGCCTGGCTGCTTCACACCAGACCCACCCTCTGAAACTGTAAGCTGGCCCCAAGTTAAATGCTTTGTAAGAGTTGATCCAAAGGGTGGTATTTTGTTTTGCTTTTAGGTTTACTGAGGCCAGCAAATAGTGAGTTCAAGGCCAGCCTAGGACAGAGTGAGACTCTACCTCGAGAAAACAACAAGCCTGGTGGTGGTGGTGCACGCCTTTAATCCCAGCACTTGGGAGGCAGAGGCAGGTGGATGGATGTGAGTTCGAGGCCAGCCTGGTCTACAAAGTGAGTCCAGGACAGCCAAGGCTACACAGAGAGACCCTGTCTCAAAAAACCAAAACAACAACAACAGGGTTGGAAAGGTGGCTCAGTGGTTTGCAATACTTGTTACTTTTGAGGAATCTACTGCCAGCACTCACATGACGACTCACACATTCATAACTTTGCTTGTCTCAGCCTCCTAAGTGCTGGGATTGTTAGAAGCATGCCCTTCTGACCTTGAACTTCAAAGCTCCATAGACCCAAGTCCAGCAGATGAGAATGGTTTCCTTGTCTTCTTCTTCCCCTTCTTCTTCATTTATTTATTTATTTAAAATCTATCTGGGCTGGAAAGATGGCTCAGAGGTTAAGAGCACTGTCTGCTTTTCTAGAGGCCCTGAGTTCAATTTCCAGCAACCAAGTGGTGGCTCACAACCATCTGTAATGTGATCTGACGCCCTCTTCTGGCCTGCAGGTGTACATGCAGGCAGAGCGCTGTTTACATAATAATAAAATATTTTTTTAAATCTATCTATTTATTTATTTAATGTATGAGTGCTCCATCTGCATAAATAGTCTGGTCTACACCTACAGGCCACAATAGGGCATTAGATGCCAGTATAGCTGGTTGTGAGCCACTATGTGGTTGCTGGGAATTGAACTCAGGACCTCTGGAGAAACAGACAGTGCTCTTATCCACTGAGCCATCTCTCCAGCCCCCAGAAGCTGTATTCTTCCCAGGGACTCTGTCATGCCTAGCAAACCTGGAAGGACCCATTTGGCTCACACACAGCCTTCTCCTTGTGTGAATTATACAGGGAATTCTTTCAGAGCCAAACACCACCCAATGCTCAAATTAACACTGAAGCAATCCCAGCACTAGGGAGGCAGAGGCAGGTAGATCTCTGAGTTCAAGGCCAGCCTGGTCTACACAGGGAGTTCCAGGACAGCCAGAGCTGTTACACAGACAAACCCTGTCTCAAAAAACCAAACAAAACACTGAAGCAAAAAGAAACTTTTGAGCCAGGTGATGGCAGTGCACGCCTTTAATCCCAGTACTCAGGAGGCAGAGGCAGGTGGCTCTCTGAGTTCTAGGCCAGTCTGATCTACAGAGAGACTTCTACGACTGTTAGGGCCACACAAAGAAAATATCTTGAAAACCAAGAAAAAAAAGAAAGAAAGAAAGAGGGGAGGAGGGAGGGAAAGGAAAGAAAGAACTAGCCAAACAAACAAACAAACAAACAAAATCCAAACCTTTTATCTTTTGTCTTTTTTTTTGTTTTGTTTTGGTTTTTTTTTTGTTTTTTTGAGACAAGGTCTCTCTGTGTTAACCTTGGCTATCCTGGAGTCACTTTGTAGACCAGGCTGGCCTCGAACTCACAGTGATCCGCCTGCCTCTGCCTCCCGAGTGCTGGAATTGCAGGCATGCACCACCATGCCCGGCTTCTTGCCTCTTTTTTATAAGATTAAAAAACATTTTTTTTAAATGTGGGGTGAGGTGGCACACACCTGTAATCTCAGCACTTGGGGAAGCAGAGACAGGTGGATTTTGGAGAGTTCAAGGACAGCCTGGTCTACAAAGGGAGTCCAGGACAGCCAAGGCTATGCAGAAACTCTGCCTTGAAAAACCAAAAAGCCTGGGCATGGTGGCGCATGGGAGGCAGAGGCAGAGGCAGAGGCAGGTGGGTCTCTGTGACTTCAAGGCCAGCCTGATCTACAAAACTAGTCCAGGACATGAAGGAGAGATAAACCTGTTTTTTTGTTTTGTTTTGTTTTTGTTTTTGTTTTTTCGAGACAGGGTTTCTCTCTGTGTAGCCTTGGCTGTCCTGGACTCACTTTGTAGACCAGGCTGGCCTCGAACTCACAGCGATCCGCCTGCCTCTGCCTCCCGAGTGCTGGGATTAAAGGCGTGCGTTTTTAGGATCCCAAGTGCGTGATTGGAACGGTCTTGTTAGAGAACAGGTGAAGTTAATCCACTACAAGACTGACCACCTCGTGCAGGAGCTTAATTGTTGCCAGCTGAAAAGATCCCATGACCAGACTCTGGGAGGAGATAGATAAATGAGCCCAGGACTGGAGGCGAGGCGTTTTGGAGACTTAGGATAGATTTGGCTGTTCATCGCTGCACTTCAAGACGCTTCTAGAGAGAACCGCTAGAGGGAAGGCTTCGGGGCTCCGGCTCCTGCTGAGGTTCTGGGTTCTGGTTACCTCAGGTTCCAGCAGAAGAAATCCTGCGGCTCAGGCCCGGAGAATCGTTCCTCAGAACTGATATCCTTAAGGTTTTGTTATTGTGTCCATTAATCCTCATTTCCTATTGTTTTGGTTAGTCGAGTTATAAGTGACGTATGCTTGGTCATTAATTTGTTAATAAAATATATTGGTTAAGAAAATTGAGCCTACAAGGACATCTAAGACAACACAGAGAAACCCTGCCTCAAAAAACCAAAACAACAACAAACTCCCACATATTTATTATTTATTTATTTTTGTTTGTTTTTTAAGACAGGGTTTCTCTGTATAGCCTTGGCTATCCCAGACATGCTTTGTAAACCAGGTTGGCCTTGAACTCATAGCGATCCACCTGCCTCTGCCTCCTGAGCGCTGGGAATAAAAGTGTGCACCACCACACTCGGCAAAAAAAGCCACATTTTTTATTCATGGGAGTATATGTGTGTTTGCCACATGAGGACCTAATGAGGGAGTTATAGGCAGTTGTGGAAACCATGTAGATGCTGAGCCATCTCTCCAGCTTCATGATCTTGAATCTCCTGCCCCGTTTTTCCTAATGCTGAGACTATAGGGATATGTCACTATACCCAATTCTAGGGCCTGAACCCAGGGCCTCTTGCATCCTAGGCACATCCTAGCAAGGCACGTCTCCAGCCCACGTGTTCACAGCCCATTTGCTCTGGACATCCTCCTCCTTCTGCTACGTCCCCACTTGGGGCATCTGTGCCTGAGTCAAGACCCCCAGGTCCTCCAGAGGCTCAGACAGAAGAACCTATAGCTCAAGGCCTGTCTGAGCAATTAAGAACCTTAAAGCACTTCTTATTTCTGAGGGGAGGATGACACAGCAGGTGTGTGGAGGTGAGGACAACAGGAGTGCAGGAGTGGCTCTCTCCTTCAGCCTCGTGCGTCCTCAGGGTTGGACTCAGATGACCACGCTGATACAGGTGCGTTTACCTGATGAGGCATCATGCCAGCCTGTCTGAGGGTTAGCTGAAGTTCCTTCCACACGTATAGCCCATCCTTCAGGCTCTCTCCCTGCTTCCGCCCTCTCAGACACACCTCCCTGCCTTGCCAATCGGCCATGGACGTCTCAGGCTCCACAGAATCTGTCCATTTGCACTCAAGTGGGGAGCTTGGTAAGTTGGGTACATCCTGTGCCTGCCTCTGGCGAGAAAACAAACTCAGCATTCCTCCTGCCAGGCCATTTCCAAGCTCTGCCCTTCCCCCCACCGTCGTGGGTCTGCATGCCAAGAGGCCTTGTCTGAGAATCTTGGCACCTGTCCCGTCAGCTGGGCCTGGATTTTGGAGAGAGATGTCTAAACGCTAGCAGCTGCTGTTTGCAGTTTCTCCAACTCTGCCTGACTAATATAGACATGATCCCTTCCCTCCTTTTGCAGTGCTGGAGATGGAACGCAGGGCATCCTGCATGCTAGACGAGAGATCTGCAGTGAGCTATACAGCCTAAATATAGTGTTCTTAGTTACACCCATTAAAATACATGGCAGAGAGTGAAAAACCACTAACTCTTCCATAGAATTTCCAAGTTGAAAAGCTGATTATCCTTTCTATCATCTATCCTGCTTCTTAGGAGTCTGGGAAAATAGCATACAGGCCTTAACTCCTTTGTCTTGCCCTTGACAGACATGACTAGTGGATCACAGAACTCCTTCCCTATAGGTACCTGTGCCCACACTACTGCTAGGTCAGAGATGAAACCTATTTGCCTCCTAACACAACTCAGATCTAAATTACTATAGAGGAAAATATGGTTCAGAGGCAAATAGACAGCCAGTGAGATGGCTGAGCTGGTAAAGGTGGCCCTGGCCAAGCCTAAAAAGGAGTTTGATTTCTGAGACACACATGGTGAAAGAAGAAAAACAATTCCCAAATGTTGTTCTCTGGTCTCCACATGTGTACATGTGTGCCAACACACATACATATGCATACATGCAAATAAAGAAACAAGTGTTTCCCAGCAACCATATGGCAGTTCAAAACTGTAACTCCAGCTCTAGGTGTCTGATGTCCTCTTCAGGTCTTTTTTTTTTTTAGTTTTTCAAGACAGAGCTTCTCTTGAGCTGGAGAGATGGCACAGAGGTTAAGAACACTGCTCTTCCAAAGGTTCTGAGTTCAACTTCCCAGCAACCGCATGGTGGCTCGCAACCATCTATCCTGAGATCTGGTGCCCTCTTCTGGCATACAGGTGTACATGCAGGCAAAACATTGTATACATAATAATAAATAAATAAATCTTTAACAACAACAAAG
The DNA here is from genome assembly GCF_964271855.1 of Acomys minous. NCBI lineage: Eukaryota > Metazoa > Chordata > Mammalia > Rodentia > Muridae > Acomys > Acomys minous. Next base: position 115,609,409 of record NC_140484.1, on the reverse strand, counting down.
ACAGGGCTTCTCTGTGTAGCCTTGGCTGTCCTGGACTCGCTTTGTAGACCAGACTGGCCTCGAACTCACATTGATCCTCCTGCCTCTGCCTCCCAAGTGCTGGGATTAAAGGCATGGACACCACTCCTGGCCCCCTCTTCAGGTCTTCATGAGTACCATGCATGCACATGATGCACAAACATACATGCAGGTAAAACACCCATAAACATAAAAACATAAATGAAATATCTCTCTACCCCCCCCCCACATCTTTAAAACTTTTAAGTAGCTGGGTATAGTGGCACACACCTTTAATCCCAGCACTTGGGAAGCAGAGGCAGGCAGATCCCAGCCCTTAGGAGGAAGAAGCAGGTGGATCTCTGTGTGTTCAAGACCAGCCTGGTCTACAGAGTGAGTTACATACAGGTCAACCATGGTTACATAGTGAGGCCTTGTCTCCAAAGTAAAAACAACAACAAATCAACAAAACAAAAAGGCAAATAGGGACAAGACACTTGCAATGAATACTATTGGGGGGCAACTCCATGGATTCCCCCACTTTCCAACAATGAAAGAGACCTCCAGAGGGCTGGTAACATGAAGAGAGGGAAAAAAAGAGAAAAACCATTGACCAGGAGGATCAGGGAATCTTCCATCTTTTTGGTGCCAGATAACTCATCCTACAGGTGAGGTCACTGTGTGCAGAATGGCTGCAGATTAGTGGGCCCAAGCCCGGGTCACAAGGAAGGAAGAATGACAATGAGAAAGAAGCCCTCTTGGAATTGCTGGGGGCCTGGGGAGCGTCCCCAGAGCCAGAAAAGAGAGCATCGCCCCCTAGTGGTAAAGCCAGCGAGAAAGCGAGGAAACTTTACTGGCACTCAAGAAATCTATGCATGGATGTGGGCTCTGATGCTGGTCTGCACTGTCCCAGATCTCCAGTTGCTTCTGGGTATGAGCTGGTTTGGTTTGGTTTTTATCAATTTGACACAAGCTAGGATCATCTGAGAAAAGGGAACCACAACTGAAAAAAATGTCTCCATTAGATTGGCCAATAGGCAAGTGTCGTTTGGGGCATTTTCTTGATTAGTGATCAATGTGGGAGGGTAGCCCATGCTACCCCTGGGGAGATGGTCCTATAGCAAGCTGAGAGAGCTGTGGAGAACAAGCCAAGTAAGCAGTGTTCCTCGGTGGCCTCTCACTGCAGTTCCGGTCTCCAGGTTCCTGTTCTGGGATCCCTTGTGATCATCTATCAGCTGTAAGATGACGGAGGCCGCCCTTCCATCACTGAGGTTCACAGCAATCCCTTCAGAACATGTCTTCTGCTGGTGTAGCTTCCCTGAGAATGTTTAAAACAGCATTATCAAGAATGCAAATAGCAGAAGCAGGTGGCTTGCTGTGAGTTCGAGGCCAGCCTAGTCTACAAAGTGAGTCCAGGACAGCCAAGGCTACACAGAGAGACCCTGTCTTGAAGAAAAGAAAGAAACAAACAAACAAAAAAAGAATGCAAATAGGCTGGGCAGTGGTGGCCCAAGCCTTTAATCTCAGCACTCTGGAGGGCAGAAGCAGGTGGATCTGTTTGAGTTTGAGGCCAGTCTGATCTACAAAGCAAGTCCAGAACAGCCAAGGTTACACAGAGAAACCCTGTCTCGGAGTGGGGTGGAGGTGGGGATGCAAATAGCCAGGTGGTGGTGGTGATGGTAATGGCAGCAGTAGCAGTGGCAGTTTTTGGGAGGCAGAGGCAGGCAGATCTCTGAGTTCGAGGCCAACCTGGTTTCCTGAGCAATTTTCAGGGCAGCCAGGGCTACACAGTGAAACCCTGACTTAAAGGAAAAAGAAAAAAAGCTGGGCATGGTGGCACATGCCTTTAATCCCAGCTCTTGGGAGGCAGAAGCAGGTGGATCACTGTGAGTTTGAGGCCAGCCTGGTCTACAAAGCGAGTCCAGGACAGCCAAGACTACACTGAGAAACCCTGTCTTGTTGTTGTTGTTAAAGATTTATTTACTTATTATTATGTAGTTCAGGACAACCCGGACTACAAGAGAAACCCTGTATGGGGTGGGGGTGGGGTAGGTGGGGAGTGCTGCCGGTCGATGATAATTTATTTCCACAGCTGGGTCATGTGTTAAAGTCTGGGACATCCTCTGGTGGTAGGCTCATGTTTCTCAGCCACAGAACGGACTAGGATAAGAACAGTCTCATCTTCAGAGGGAAGAACAGTGTCATCTTCAGAGGGTTTTTATGAGGCCTAAGTGAGATTATTCTGGAACAAGGCCCTAGTTATGGACCTTTGTAGAGACACAGTGGAGGGGGAAGAGGGGGGGGAGGGAGGGAGGGAGAGAGAGAGATGGGGGGTGGCGATTAGGGTCAGTGGTTAGCATCTAGGACCTCAAACTCACCATAGGGCTGAGGGCATGTTTCCTCACTCGAGAATGCAGGTATCTTAAGGCCGAGAGCTGGAGCAGCCGGCCGTCCCCCAGCTACTGCTACACTGGCCGTCTGGACGCCCTTGGGAACACCTGACAAGGGGACTTGGCCAGCGGCTGGCCCTTAGAGCTCTCCGTGATGCAAGTCTCCGCGTTGCTGGGATTTCTGCTCTGTGGGAGGGGGAGGTGCCATAATCGGAACGCTAAACTGCTCTGGAGCCAGGAAAGAAAAAGGTCACCTTTTGTGCTGTGTCTCAGGGGAGGGGCACTCACCCCCACCCCACCCGTGCTTAAGCACGTGAAGCCTGCCAATGGCACTCTCCAGTTGCCAGGTCCTGCAGTGCACAAGGCTGAGGCTCCACGTGACCACTGACTCCTGAGGAGAGCCTCTGCGTTGTCAGCCCTGGCTAGGAAGGAGAGTCTGGTGCTTCTGTTCTCCGGAAGTCTGACTGCCGCCGCTGTCCCGTGTGCACACCTTTAGTCCCAGCACTTAGGAGGGAAAGGCCGGCCTGATGTATAGTGAGTGCCTGGCCAGCCAGAGATACATACATAGTGAGACCTTGTCTCGAGACAAACAGAAGTCCGAGTACTTCAGCACTCGGGAGGCAGAGGCAGGCGGATCGCTGTGAGTTCGAGGCCAGCCTGGTCTACAAAGTGAGTCCAGGATGGCCAAGGCTACACAGAGAAACCCTGTCTTGAAAAACCAAAAATAAATAAATAAATAAAAATAAATAAATAAATAAAAAAAGAAAAAGAAAAGAAGTCCGAGTACTTGTCTTTAAGCGCCTCTGCTGTGGCTAAGGTCCCTCGCTTTGACTGCTATCCGCAGGTGAAGCCTTCAGATGGGATCAGATGGGACCTTTGAAAGGTGAATGGGCTAAGTAGCTGTGGGTTGTTTTGTTTTTCGAGACAGGGTTTCTGTGTAGCTTTGGCTGTCCTAGACTCACTTTGTCGACCATGCTGGCCTCGAACTCACAGAGATGCGCCTGTCTCTGCCTCCCGAGTGCTGGGATTAAAGCCTGGCTGTGCTTTTTTTTTAAGATTTATTTATTTTTTATTACTTTATGTGTGTGAGTGTTCTGCCTGGGTGTGCACCACAAGCCTGCTTGGTGCCTGAGGAAGTGGTGAGCCTCCAAGTAGGGTCTGGGAATGGAACCCAGGTCCTTTGAACAACAAGTGCCCTTAACCGCTGAGCCAACCCTACAGCCTGCTGGCAAGTGTTTGTAATCTCTGCACTCAGGAAGGTTTACCCAGGGAGAGTGTTAGTTTGAAGTCATGCTTAGTAGACCATGTTTTAACAGCAGTGGGGAAAGGAGACTTAGGTGGGGGTGGGGCTGGGAGGAAGAGGAAGGAAGATGGAGTGAGGAAAGGGACAGCAGGAGGAGACCAATGCATCCCAGGAGGTTTGTCTGCCCTCTACAAGTTTTGGTATTCTCCATATGTCCTGGGTGGACAGGCCTTTGTGTCTCCTCAGTCCATGTCCAAATGAGCTGGCTTGAATGTCCAAACCTTACTGATCCTACACTTTGTCCCGGGGGAGAATGATAGAATCTTGGTTTAAGGTGTAGCAATAGTCATGCCCTCCCCGTGAAGCTCATTTACTGCTCACGTATTTATCTGTTGTTTTTTAAACAAAATCTCAAATGTTCACTTTTACCAATGAGCACTCAGGAGCCAGATGCTGGAGTGAAAGCCTGCCAGCTCAGAGAGGCAGAGAACGCACCCAGCTGACCTTCCTACTCAGCTCACGTCACAGAAGGAAAAAAAAAAAAACCCCTTTTCCTCCAATCTGTCTTAAAAAGCCCCGAAACGCAATGTCCCTCTGTTCTACTTCCTGTTTGTCTCTCTGTCTGTCCTCCCTGTCAACTGGTTGCTTGCTCTGCCTCTTGACCTAAAGTTGACTTTATTTAGTCCTGTGTACAGAAAGGTCTTGGATTAAAGGTGTGTGTGTGTGTGTGTTAGGGCTGAGCCACACCACAACCAGAAACAGGTTATTCCAGTACACAATCTCAGGGCTCACAGAGTGAGCCAATAGCATGCAACATTTACCAGGTGGTTGGTGTAAGCTATCACTCTACCTATTTTTTTGCTTGTTTGTTTTTTGAGACAGGGATTCTCTGTGTAGCCTTGGCTGTCCTGGACCCTCTTTGTAAAAATTTACAGAGATCCACCTGCCTCTGCCTCTGCCCCCTGAGTCCTGGGACTGAAAGGTGTGCACCTCCACGGTCTGGCTGCTCTACCTATTTTATTGATGATAAAATCAAATGCAGAGTAGGTAAGACAAGCATGGGAGAAAGTGGAGCCCTCTTCAGCCACAAGTCAAATCTGTCAATTTCTTTTTTTTCTTCTTCTTCTTCTTCTTTTTTTGGTTTTTCAAGACAGGGTTTCTGTGTGTAGCCTTGGCTGTCCTGGACTCATGATATAGACTAGGCTGGCCTCGAACTCACAGTGATCTGCCTACTTCTGCCTCCCTGGAATTAAAAGCATGTACCACCACCGCCTGGCCTTTTTTATTTTTTCTTTTGAGATTTATTTATTTATTATTATGTATACAGTGCTCTTCCTCCATGTACACCTGCACACCCGAAGAAGGCATCAGATCACATTACAGATGGTTGTGAACCACCATGTAGATGTTGGGAATTGAACTCAGGACCTCTGGAAGAACAGCCAGGACTCTTAGCCTCTGAGCCATCTCTCCAGCTCAAATTTGTCAATTTCTAATTAAAAAGTAGAAGAATATTTAATAAATCCAAAGGGAAGCATGACATTAAGGCAATGACACAGAGAAATGGCAGCCAGAGATTGAACTGGGGCAACCTACCTTGTCAGCCAGCCCAGGACCATTCACCCACACTCTTGCTGTTGAGGCCACACAGACTGTGGGTGTTTGCTGTGGCCATGTGGCAAATTAATACAGTCCCCAACCCTGGGTGAACTGCAGTAGAACTCATTCTAATGCCCTGCTGCGAGGCTAGGCTGTTTTGCAGTAAATTTTACTGATTTGAGCTGGGCATGGTGGCGCACACCTTTAAGCCCCAGTTCAAGGTCAACCTGGCCTACAAAGTGAGTCCAGGACAGCCAAGGCAACACAGAGAAACTCTGTCTCAGAAAAACAAACAACTTTTATTTATTTATTTTACTTATTTGTTTGTTTGGTTTGGTGTGAGACGGGGTCTCTCTGCCCAGCCCTGGTTGTCCTGGAATTCAATATGCAGACCAGGCCGGGATTAAAGGTGGGCACACCATCTCTGGCTGCATCACCACTTCCGGCTGCTATACATATTTTTAAAAAAGATTTATTTATTTATTATGTTTACAGTATCTGCCTGCATGCCAGAAGAGGGCACCAGATCTCATTATGGATGGTTGTGAGCCACCATGTGGTTGCTGGGAATTGAACTCAGGACCTTTGGAAGAGCAGTCTTAACCTCTAAGCCATCTCTCCAGCCCCACTATACATATTTTTAAAGATACACTTATTTGGGTTGTGGAGATAGATGGCTTAGTGGATTGCCCTGAATTTGATGTCTAGAACCCATATGTAAAGAGAGATCAATTCTACAAAGTTGTCCTCTGACCTCTATTTGTCTGACATGGCCATGCATTCCTCCATGCCAATTAACAAGAAATAAATTAATTTATAAAAACACCCAATCTTCTTCTACAAAGATATACTTATTGAACCTATCAGGGTCTTTTTTTGGGGTGGGGCAGGATTGTTGTATTGTTTTTTGGTTTTCGATTTTTTTTAAGGTTTTTCTTTCTTTCTTTCTTTTTCTTTTTCTTTTTCTTTTTTTTTTTTTTTTTTTTTTTTTTTTTGTTTGGAGACAGGGTCTCTCTGTGTAGCCTTGGCTGTCCTGGACTCACTTTGTAGATCAGGCTAGCCTTGAACTCATAGCAATCCGCCTGCCTCTGCCTCCCAAGTGCTGGGATTAAAGGCATGTGCCACCATGCCCTGCATTGTTTTGTTTTTGAGACAAACTCTCAATGTTTTGGGTGTGAACTGGGCCTTTAAAGGGATGATAGACCAGACTAGCCTCAAACTTTATAGAGATGTACTTGCCTCTGCCTAGAGACAGTGATGTGATTAAAGGCTGGCTTGTCTCATCTGGAGAACCAGTAAGTTTGGTTTTGTTTGCAGCAAGGTATTGTTTAGCCCAGGCTGACTTTCCACACACTGTGCAGCCCAGGCTGCCGCAATGCTCCTGCCTCTGCGTCCACCTGCAGCATGCTTGAATTACACGTGTGCACCACCACAACCCAGTGCAGCTGAGGACATTACAGTAAAACACATTATTCAGAGAGCAAAAGAGCAGACAATGTTTGCAAGAAGGAGACTGAGGGGACTGGGCCCTAGCCCCGCCATGGGAGACCCGGAAACTCCTTCACCTTTAGGGACCCCTGGCTGTGCTGCAGAATTCTAACAAAAGTCAAGGTGCAGCAGAGTCATTAAGGAGAGATAAGGAACAGTTCAAGCACCAGCAAGGGGTGGGGGTGGGAGAAAGGAGGGGGACAGAGAGAGAGAGAGAGAGAGAGAGAGAGAGAGAGAGAGAGGAAGGGAGAAAGGAGAGGAGAGGGGGAGGAGGGGCTGAGAGAGGAAGAGAAGAGGGAGAAGAGCGGAGAGGGAGAGAGAGAGGAATGGGGTGGGAGAGAAAAGGAGGGAGCAACCAGGCGTGGTGGCGCATGCTCTTAATCCCAGCACTCTGGAGGCAGAGGCAGGCGGAGCTCTGTGAGTTCGAGGCCCGCCTGGTCTACAAAGTGAGTCCAGGACGGCCAAGGCTACACAGAGAAACCCTGTCTCAAAAAGCAAAAACAAAACAAAACAAAAAACCAAGCCAAACCAAAAGACATTATTACACATTGAAGAGTGTTTCAGGTTTTTTGTTTTTGTTTTTTTTTTTGAGTGTTTCAGAACCACCACCACCACCCGCCCTCAGCTCTAGCTGTTCTGGAACTCTCTCTCTGTAGACTAGGTTGGCCTCAAACTCACAGAGATCCTCCTGCCTCTGCCTCCCAAGTGCTGGGATTAAAGGCGTGCGCCACCCTCCCCATCCCTGGTGTGTTTCAGTTTTAAAAACTCGAGTTCCAGGGGCCTCTTATAATCTCTGCAGATATCAAGTATGCTCATGCACAGACATACGTTCAGGTAAAGCACTCATGTATAGAAAGAAAGAGAGAAAGAAAGAAAGAAAGAAAGAAAGAAAGGGCTGGAGAGATGGCTCAGAGGTTAAGAGCACTGACTGCTCTTCCAAAGGTCCTGAGTTCAATTCCCAGCAACCACATGGTGGCTCACAACCATCTATAATGAGATCTGGTGCCCTCTTCTGGTGTTCAGGTGTACATGCAGGCAGAATACTGTATACATAATAAATAAATATTTTTAGAAAGGAAGGAAGGGAGGGAGGAAGAGTGAGTCAGGCATAGTGGTGGTATATGCCTTTAATCTCAGCACTCGGGAGGCAGAGGCAGAGGCAGAGGCAGAGGCAGGTGAATCTTTGGTGAGTTTGAGGCCAGCCTGATCTACAGAGCTCTAGGACAGCCAAGGCCATACAGAGAAGCCCTGGCTAATAAACAAACAACACATATATGATAAATAAAAGTCAATAAGTAAAAGTTCAATTAATTCAGCATGTTGTGCATGAGAGCTTCAGTGTATCAAAGAATGTGCTGAGGAGAGGACACTCCCAGCCCACAGTTCCAAACAGGACCTGCTGGGATGCAACAGAAGGAGACCTGAAGTGAACACTCCACAAAGCAGAAGGGAGGCGCTGGAGAGATGGCTCAGAGGTCCTGAGTCTGAAGGTCCTGAGTTCAATTCCCGGCAACCATGTGGTGGCTCACAACCATCTATAGTGAGATCTGGTGCCCTCTTCTGGCCTGCAGGCACAATACTGTACAAATAATAAATAAATAAATAAATCTTAAAAACAAACAAAAACTGAAGGGAGAATGGGGCTCTAGCTCATTAGTGTCCAGGGCAGTGCAGTCTAAAATCACCAGGAGACAACATCTTCCCTACTGGAAAGACTACGGACAAAAGAGACATTGCTAAGACTAGGGTAGAGGTGGGCGTGGTGGCGCACGCCTTTAATCCCAGCACTTGGGAGGCAGAGGCAGGCGGATCGCTGTGAGTTCGAGGCCAGCCTGGTCTACAAAGCGAGTCTAGGACAGTCAAGACAACATAGAGAAACCCTGTCTCAAAAAACAAAACAAGACAAGACTTGGGTAGAGAAGCTGAAGAGTAGAGGTGTTTAATTAATCAGCACTTTGACTTGTGTGCATGATGCCACTCCCAGACTTTCTAGTTCTATGCCGCATTCTTGACTAGATTCTCGGGATTCTTTCTGGCTAATATTTGGGAGCATATCAGTGGGTTTAGGGTTCTTAGTTTTTTTTTTTTTTTTTAAGGCAGGGCTTCTCTTCGTGACAAGGCTGGCCTCAGATTCGCTTAGGATTAAAGGTGGGTGCCATCACAACACATTCAGGCCTTTTGTTTTTTCCTATGCTGAGGGTGGAACTTGGGTCCTCCCCGGTGTTGAACAAGAACCCTGCTACTCAGCTATCTGCCGAGCCTGTGTCAGCTTCAGTGGACGTTGCCAGCCAGGCAGGGAAGTAACCTCTATATTATCTGTACTCCTGGTCACTGGGAAGCAGAGACAGGAGGATCAGTGTCAATTGTAGGCTTACTCTGTCTACATAGCTGCAGGCCAGCCAGTACTGCATAGGGAGAGCTGTCTCACAACAGGTCAGCCTGCAAACAAAAGAGAGACGGAAGTGTAACCTGGGGTGGTCCTGCAAAGCGTAGTCTCCACTTTGGGAGGCAGAGGCAGCGGCTTTGCTTGAGCTCAAGAGCAAGAGGCTAAACTCCCAGCTCTGTCAAACAACACGCAGTGGTGGTGCAGGCCTGTAATCCCAGGGAAGCAAAGGCAGTCTGAACTCTGAGTTCAAGACCGGCCAGCCTGGTCTACAGAGCGAGTTCCAGGACAGCCAAGACTACACAGAGAAAGCCTGTCTCAATAAAACAAAACAAAAAACAAAGGCCAGGCATGGTGGCACATGCCTGTAATCCCAGCACTCGGGAGGCAGTGGTAGTTGGATCTCTGTGAGTTCCAGGCCAGCCTAGTCTACAAAGAGAGTTCCAGAACAGCCAAGACTACACAGAGAAACCCTGTCTCTTGAAAAACCAAAACCAAACAAACAAACAAATGAAAACAGAAAAAAAAAACCCAACAACAACAACCAAAAAACCGAACAACCAGAAAACCCAAACAACTATACTACAAAAAGCCAGATTTGATTTTTTCACTCCTATAATCCCAGGATTTGGAGGACTGAGACAGGAGAATTGCTGTCTGGGCAACAGAGAGCGTACTCTATAAAAAGAAAAGTGTATGGAGTGCCGGTGCACACCTTTAATCTGAGTCCTGGGAGGCCAAGGATGATGGATCTCTGGGGCTGGGAATTTGGAGTAGCATCCTTGCCCAGCAGACACAAGGCTCTGAGTTTATTCTGAGTACTACAGGCAAATAAAGGAACAGCACAACCACTCAGCTATAAGTGCATACATATAGAAAATGTGACCAAAAAAATAAAAATAAAAGAAAAGAGCCGGATATGGTGGTGTACATTCTTAATCCCAGCATTGGGAAGCACAAGCAGTTGAATTGTTAGGTGTTAGGGTTCAAGAATAGCCATACAGGCCGGGTGTGGTGGCACACGCCTTTTATCCCAGCACTCGGGAGGCAGAGGCGGGCGGATCGCTGTGAGTTCAAGGCCAGCCTGGTCTACAAAGTGAGTCCAGGACAGCCAAGGCTACAGAGAGACCCTGTCTCGAAAAACCAAAAAAAAAAAAAAAAAAAAAAAAAAAAAGAATAGCCAGACACTGACTACTTGAACACCAGACTCAGATTGATGGAAGTTTATTTGAAAACGTAACTATAACTGACTGGTCAGGGCCACAGTGGACTTGGCAGCCGAAGTGTGACATGGGTAACAAGAGCTGACCAGCCAGGGCCGCAGTCCGAATTTAGGACTCAGACCCTAATATTGGTCCTCTTTTTTTTTTTTAATTTTTAATTTTTATTTTATTTTATTTTTTATTTTTTATTTATTTATTTTTTTTTTGAGACAAAGTTTCTCTGTATTGCCTTCACTGTCCTAGATCGCTTTGTAGACCAGGCTAGCCTCCAACTCACAGCCATCCTTCTGTTGCTGCCTTCCGAGTGCTGGGATTAAACGTATGCGTAACCACGCCCAGCTACGTTGGTCCTCTTCTAAGGCAGGCTTTTTATAAGTAAAACTGAAACCAAGTAACAACCAGATAAGAAAACCATAACCAGGTAACAACCAACAAAACTGTAACCAAGTAACAACCAACTAACAAAATTGCAACTAAGTAACAACCAAGTATCCAGGTGTAGTAGGACCCAACATCACGTCATTTTGAGTAGCTGGACAAAGCATTTCTAACTGACCTTTACTTTGATTGGTTCTGTAGTTGGGGGCTTCACAGAGTATCCAGGTAATAAAGTGCACAAAGTTTGAGAAATGAAACCATAGAGACAGAATTATTGGAAGGCAGAGGCTGAAAACTTAGTTGTACCTTATAATCAAGATGGAGACTAAAAAGCTGAACGTGGTGGCACATGCCTTTAATCCCAGCACTTGGGAAGCAGAGGCAGGCAGATTGATGTGAGCTCTAGGACAGCCTGGTCTATGAAGCAAGTCCAGGACAGCAAAGGCTACACAGAGAAACTCTGTCTTGAAAAAACCAAAACAAACCAAAAACCAAACAAACTAAAAAAATTAAAAAACCAAAATGGCTTCAATTATTACAATTATGCTAATTATGCTTTATTAAAAGCTGAAGCAGATTTCAACAGAATCTTTGAGTTTGAGGCCAGTCTGGTCTACACAACCAGTTCCAGGACAGCCAGGGCTACACAGAGAAAACGTGTCAAAAAAACAAAAACCAAAAAACTTTTATTGGAGGCTGGAAAGATGGCTCAGAGGTTAAAGAGCACTGACTGCTCTTCCAAAGGTCCTGAGTTCAATTCCCAGCAACCACATGGTGGCTCACAATCATCTATAAGGAGATCTGGTGCTCTCTTCTGGCATACAGGCAGAATGCTGTATACATAATAAATAAATAAATAAATCTTTTTGTTTTTGTTTTTGCTTTTGTTTTTGGAGACAGGGTTTCTCTGTGTAGCCTTGGCTGTCCTGGACTCACTTTGTAGACCAGGCTGGCCTTGAACTCACAGTGATCCACCTGCCTCTGCCTCCCGAGTGTTGGGATTAAAGGCGTGCGCCACCACCGCCCGGCTTAAATAAATCTTTTTTAAAAACAGTCTTATCCCAGCACTCAGGAGGCAGAGGTAGGTGGATCTCTGTGAGTTCAAGGCCAGCCTGGTCTACAAAGAGAGTCCAGACCAACCAAGGCTACACAGAGAAACCATATCTCGAAAAAAAAAAAAAGATTTTATATGTTTGTATGTGTGTGTACTATGTGTGTATGCCTGGTGCCCATCGATGTCAGAAGAGAGTATTAGACCCCATGGAACTGGAGTTATGGATCGTTGTGAGGCTGGGAATTGAACTCTGTTCCTTAGCAAGAACAACAAATGCCCTTAACCACTGAGCCATCTTTCTAGCCTCTAGCCTAGCCTTTACTTACGTCATCCTATTTATATTAGTTTGAAGTGTGTGTGTGTGTGGGGGGGGGAGCTTGTGCATGTGAGTGCAGGTGCCCAGAGAGGCCAGAGACACTGCATCTCTTGGAGCTGGAGTTCCAGGTGGTTGTAAAGCACCTGTTGAAGGTTCTGGGAACTGAACTCATCTGCAGGGTCAGCAAGTACTCTCTCTCTCTCTCTCTCTCTCTCTCTCTCTCTCTCTCTCTCTCTCTCTCAGTCTCTCTCTCTCTCTTTCTCTTTGTTCCAGACAGGGTTTCTCTGTGTAGCCTTGGCTGTCCTAGACTCACTCTGTAGACCAGGCTGGCCTTCAGCTTACAGAGATCCACCTACCTGTGCCTCCTGAGGGCTGGGATGGAAGGCGTGCGCTGCTTACTGCTCCTGGCTCAGCAAGTTCTCTTGCCTCAGACCACACCATGTGAACCTTTGTTCTGGGTCACAATAGCTCGTCTCCATCTCCCACTAATTTCTCACTTGTCTTCTTGAGTCCCCAGAAAACCAAAACCAAAACCAAAACCAAAAACCGGTGGCTCTTTCAGGAGCACTCGAGGGAAGGGCAGGTGTGACTGGGTGGGCAGTAGGGCCTGTGGGGGGTGTAGATGGGGGTTTGGGGTGTGTTTGGGGCTGTTCTTCCAGCAGGCAGCCACAGCTGTGGGCGTGGCTAGTCTCAGCCGCTGCCGCTGCTTTTCTGTTTGTTGAGGGTGTTGGGGCCCTCAAGTTCTTCCCCTGACTTCACTTCCTCTCCCACCCAGAAGCCCTTTAACTCTTCGGTTCCCCCCAATACAAGATAGAAAAGTCCATGGAGATGCCTTTAAGTTAAAGGGAGCTTGCCAAATGTGGTGGCGCACGCCTTTAATCCCAGCACTCTGGAGGCAGAGGCAGGTGGATCGCTGTGAGTTCGAGGCCAGCCTGGTCTACAAAGGGAGTCCAGGACAGCCAAGGCTACACAGAGAAACCCTGTCTCCAAACAAACAAACAAACAAACAAACAAAAAAGTTAAATTGTGCTGTGCATGCTGGACAGTACTTTAGTTAAAGTGTCCATTTGTTCAAGTTAGTGTGTGCACATGGTGCATGAGTGTGTGTGTTTGTGTGTGTGTGTGCCTGTCTGTGCTGCCTGTCCTGTGCTGAATTACAGGTATGAATTGGCATAGCCAGGGTGGTCCTTATTTTTCTAGCTAGAGCCAAGACAGATGTTCAGCTTCCATAGAGCAGTATAAAGTTGACACTGAAGCCAGGCTCGGCAACTCACACCTGGTATGTCAGGACTCTGGGGCAGAAGCAGGAGGACTGCCTCAGCCTGAAGGCTAGCCTTGGCTTCCAGAAGCACTCTCTGTACCCCATTCACTCTATTTTGAAATGAACTGTTTGCATGGCCATCTTTGCCACACCCCTGAAGATTAAAGTCTTCTCAGGAAGGACTGTGCCCTCTGACCTATCCCTGCGTCAGACTTGGCAAGACACAGAGGCCCAGTAAGCCTGTGTGGAGCAGCATGTGTCCTCTGTGCAACAGGCAACATCACCAAGAGAATAAGTGTCCAGCATCTGAATTGTGGAGACACAAGCATGCAGGCCAAAGCAGCCACCAGTCAGAAGTTGGGTTGGGCTAGGGCAGGGGAAACAGGTGCTTGACTTGGTAAGAGGCAGTGTAGACACAGGCGACAGAGCTATCTAGCCAGCCGTGATTGTTCTAGTCCATGGGAGAGCTGCTGCAAGTATGTCTGAGCTGCAAAGTAACTGCTGGAGTTAGGCTTCAGGGAGAAGGTGCTGGAAACAGGCACAGGACAGACTGGGGAGATCACCATAAATAGCTCACTCGGCTATCAACACTCGCCTCCTGTTTTCCACTTTCTAATAATGGCACTGCCGTACTGCAGCCTTCCAGGGGGAGGTCTGACTCACTCTGGCTCCTGCCAGGCTTGTGTTCAGGCAGTTGCTAAACTACCTCTGCGGTGCTGTCTTTTTTGGAAGTCTCTCCAGGACCTCTGTTTGGCCTGCCTTTGGTCCAAGGACTCTCTTCTAAGTGTGAGCCCCTGCCTCTCGACACACCTTTATCTCTGTTCTGGGGGCCTACCCTCCGCTTACAAGCACACCCCAACACACATGCCTAGAGTGTGGGCTGGCTGAGGGTAGACACCGCATTTGTCAGCCTGCGGTCTGGCCTCTCACACTCCTGGCGGATATCCTACTCACATACACACTCCCCAGGGATGCTTCTTCAGCACAGAGGACTTTCTTCTTGCTGGCTGTCTCATGCGCCATCAAGACTTCTCTTGGAGTAGGGCAATCTCAGCATTGGGAGGTAGAGGCAGGAAGACTAGTAGTTGAAGGTCTCTCTGTCTCTCTGTCTGTCTGTCTCTCTCTGTCTCTCTGTCTGTCTGTCTCTCTCTGTCTCTCTGTCTCTCTCTCTGCAGGATTCTCTGTGTAATAAGCCCTGGCTGTCCTCGAACTCTCTTTGTAGACCAGGCTGGTCACAGAGATCCACCTGCCTCTGCCCTCCAAGAGCTGGAATTACAGGCTTGCGCCACCAACCAACCGGCATAAGAAGCTTCTCCTGGGACTCCCTTCTTGTCCCTGCATCTGTGGTGACTGCGTCTATACATGTAGTCTAAGAGGGTGGAGATAGAGTAATTTTTGTCCTGCCACAGAGAACTAGTATGTAGCTAGGACTCGGTTATGAAATGTAGTTTAACTTAAAAATGTGGGGCTAGCCAGTGGTGGTGGTGGCAGCGGCCTCCCTCCATGGTCTTTACCCATGGTTTTATGCAAGAGAAGGTGGGGCGCAGTAAAAGGGCTCTCACTCTTTTCTGGAACATGCCGCTACAGACCAGGCTTTTCATTTTTCCTTTCCTCAGACCCTGGAGGGGCCCAAAGGAGCATCTCCTTGCATATGCTCTCTACTGGACCCTAGAGCTGGCGCTGTGGCTTGGACAGACAGACTGCCGGAAGCGAGCTTTGATGTTAGCCGTTCAAGGTCACTTTCTAGGCCCAGCTCCATCTGGCAAAACTGAGCATGAAGCTGTGGGGAGAACTGGGAGCACAGGACAGGAAGGTGGCTCGAGTTTGGAGTGAACTGGTTTGGTTGGGAACGCTGCGGTGGGTCTGTGAGATTCTACTGCACGGAACCCAGCCTTCTTTGAGCCTTACTTCAAGAAAATGG
The DNA here is from genome assembly GCF_964271855.1 of Acomys minous. NCBI lineage: Eukaryota > Metazoa > Chordata > Mammalia > Rodentia > Muridae > Acomys > Acomys minous. The sequence goes on along the minus strand of NC_140484.1, from coordinate 115,594,156 downwards.
GCAGCGGCGGATTCAGATTGCGTGTGCCAGGTTTTTTGTTTGTTTTTCCATGCAAACAGGCAACATAGGAGCTATTGGGCTGGGTTGTGGCTGGACCTCTGCGCTCTCCTTCAGGCATGCATAACTACCGGCATAGAACACAATTAACTTGGATGGTGGTTGTGCCACGGAGGATGCCTGCACCTCAAACCTTTACATACACAATGTCACATAAGTCTCCTGGCAGCACTCTTATACCCAGGGGAAACAGATTCAGCTAAATTGAAGGGCTTTGGGCCTAGAAGTTTGGTCTAGTGAAAAGCAGAAGGGGGCGTTTCTTTTTTTCTTTTTTTTTTTTTTCTACAGGGTCTCATGTAGCCCAGGCTGGCCGTGAACTTAGTATGTAGCCTAACTCCTGAATCCTGTTGCGACCGTACTCGGGATTTCAACTCTCGATCCTGGTTAGTCCACTCAACCGGAAACTCCCTGGAGAAGACCCAAGATGTCACGGTTTTGGCTCAAGAACGCAAAACTTGTCAATTGGCTTGAAGAACGCTCCTAGGTCCGTCAGGTAGCCAAACGCGAAGGACGCATGGGATTAAGGTGACGTGTCCGCCGCTGACATCCTAGTGGAAGCTGGGCGTCGTGCAGCCCTGAGCCTCCGCGGCCCGAATGGGTCTTTGGGGGATGTATTGAGGTCCCCAGAAAGCGCGGGCTCAGTGCTGGGGCGGCCCGGGCTCTGGAACAGGCCCAAGGGTGTCGGGAAGGCTACTGCCCCGGCCCTGGACCCGCCTTCTCCCGGGTGAGACCCAATGGGGCGGCGGGCTCCGCAGCTCCGCCCCGGTTGGGTCCCAGCCACCGGGCCAGCAGAGTCCCCGCCGCACAGCCCGGTGCAGCGGCGCGCTCGGATCCAGCGTGCTCGGGATGGCCGGCTACCTGAGGGCCGTGCGCTCGCTCTACAGAGCCCCTGGCTCGGCGCGGACCTGGGCACCAGCCGCCCTGACTGTCCCCAACTGGCAAGAGCAACCGAGGCGCCACTGTGAGTGCCTCACTGGGGGCCCGGGGGTGGGGTGGGGGGAGCGGCAGGCGCGCATGCAGCGCTGCGACGTGGCGACGTCCCGGGAGGGGGACCCAGGAGCGCCACTCGCGACACGCTAGCAGCAGGGGAACGGCGGTGTGCGGGTTACAAATGGCCGGGAGGTGGCTTCTCTCCGTGCTCCCGCGCCGGGCGCGCCCAGGCCGCTGCAGAGGCAGGGGTGGGAACGTAGAGGGGGTTGGATAGTGGCAGCTGGTGGCCTGGGGCATGATTGTTGGGTCCTGTCAGGGTTGGGGTTCTCCAGGTATTCCGAGGGAGTGTTTCTGGGGGTGACTGGACCCGGAGTGGGGTATCCTGACTGTTCGGTGCCTTTGGAGGGGATAAGCGACCCAGAGGAGCTGGAGCGGCCTGCTACTGCCCTAGGCAGGGGAGGGTCACCTCGCAGTCCCGGCTCAGACAAAGGCGGGGAGGAGAGGCCTCCACTTCCCCTCTGCTCCAATCCCCGCGCACTCTGGTCCCTCCTCTCCAGCAGGCCCACGTCAGCTATTTTTGGAACCTTTACTCGACAGCTGGAGGAATGCCTTTCTATTTTTCCCGCTTTTGTTTGGCTGCCACTCCCCCAGTTTTCCCTGCTATGGAGGCTCAGTCTGGGCCCTCTCCTGGCCTTTTCTTGCTGGGCCCGCCACGCACTGCATGTGAGTGGGTTCTACCTGGCATACAAGCTGTGGAAAGATGCAGTGCACTTTATTTATTTACTTATTTATTTACCTATCAATCTGTCAGTCAGTGGTTCCCGCGAGGCCTGCATTGTCTTCAGCTTGCTTCTTAGACTTGAAGGCATAACTCAGAGGCAAAATAAGCAGATTTTAGAGTCTCCGTTACCCACAGACTGCCCAACCCGGCTTGTGGGCATCTTGCACACCCTGGCTACTCAACGCCCTGTTAAAAAAGACAGGGAACAATGTTGAGCACTTGGTGGCCTTTTTTTTTTTTTGATGCCCGTTGCCACGGAAATTCTATCCGGACCTGGCTCAAAGCCCCTTGGGGTTAGCCAAGAGAATGAGGAAGAAGGGGTGGGTCTGGCTATGGGGTTTGTCCTGCCTAAGTGGTAATCTTTAACTGAGAGTGGGAGCAGCTGACCAGAGCTGGGGGCCAGGAGGAGGGAGAGGGCGGGGCCCCTGACTCTCCCCTTTGCCAAGGAGAAAGGGACATTTCTGCTTTTGTGCTTCTGGGATCTGCCTTTGAGCCCTGAAGCCCGATCAAGGGCCTCAGGCCTCCAGGACACACATTAGGCAGCCCTGCAGAAAAATATGGTAAAAATTGAAGGCATCAGTGCTTTCGTTTTTCCTTTCCGTCTTTTCTCGGGGGGGGGGGGGGGTCTGGTAAAATAGTAATGGCAAACAAACAAACAAACAAAAACTACCCTAAGGAACCATGTTATTGCCCCCTTCCTAAAGACTTATTTATTTGTATCACTGTTTGCAAGAATGTGTGTGTGTGTGTGCACACGTGTGCACACCAAGTGTGACCCTAGTGTCCGAAGAGGCCAAAAAAGGCAGTGGATCCCCAGCAACCCCCAGGATGCTGGGTCCTTTACAAGAACAGCAAGTGCTCTTATTCCTGAGCCATTCACCAGCCCCATTTTTAGGTGTTCTTGGTGGCTGGACCAGGAAGGAATTCTGCCAGCCCTGCACACTTGGAGGGGACAAACAATCCCAGTGTCTTAAAATCCAAGAATAAACCGGGTTTGGTGGCGCACGCCTTTAATCCCAGCACTTGAGACAGAGTCAGGCAGATCCCAGTGAGTTTGAGGCCAGCCTGGTCTACAGAGTGAGTCCAGGACAGCCAGGGAGATACAGAGAAACTTTGTCTCAAAAAACCCTCCCTCCCCAGCCTGGAGAGATGGCTCAGCCTTTAAGAGCACTGGCTGCTCTTCCAGAGGACCTGAGTTCAAGTCCCAGGAACCACATGGTGACTCATAACCATCTGTAATGAGATCTGATTCTTCTGACATGCATGAAAACAGAGCCCTTGGGCCTGGAGAGATGGCTCAGCAGTTAAGAGCACCATCTCCTCTTCCAAAGGTCCTGAGTTCAATTCCCAGCAACCACATGGTGATTCATAACCATCTATCATGAGATCTGGTTCCCTCTTTTGGCCTGCAGGTGTACGTGCAGGCAGAACACTATATATGTAATAAATAAATAAAATCTTTGTTGTTTTGTTTTGTTTTGGTTTGGTTTTTTGAGACAGGGTTTCTCTGTGTAGCCTTGGCTGTCCTGGACTCACTTTAAAGACCAGGCTGGCCTCAAACTCACAGCGATCCACCTGCCTCTGCCTCCCGAGTGCTGGAATTATAGGCGTGCGCCATCACGTCAGGCATAAATAAATCTTTTTTAAAAAGAAAAAGAAAGAAAGAAAGAAAGAAAGAAAGAAAGAAAACAGAGCACCCATATTCATTAAATAAATAAATAAATCTTTTAAAAAAACCCTCCCTTCCAAAAAAAATTCAAGAGTGAATAAATGGCTCATCATCAAGTTTCTTTCTAATTTTAAAAACTTTATTATTATTATATATTTATGAGAAACTGATGTGTGCGTGTATGTGTGTGTGTGTGTGTGTGTGTGTGTGTACATGCTACAGTACATGTATGGAGATCAGAGGATGACCTCATGGAGTTGGCTTTTTCCTTTCACCTTTACCCACCATCTCATAGGCCCTTCATCAAGTTTTCCAGACCCAGGAATTTTTATACATACACACACACACCCCCCCCATGTAAATGTGTGTAAATGTGTCAAATCCCCTGGAACTGGAGTTACAGATGGTTGTGAGGTGTCATGTGGGTGCTGGGAATTGAACCCGGGTCATTTGGAATAACAGACAGGGCTCTTGACCACTAAGTCCCAGGAATTAGTTCTTATCTGTATATCTGTATCTGGGTCCTGTGTTGTATCAGCTGCCCCTAGAGTTAGTTTGGGTGCTAATGTTTGACCCAGGAGGTTTTGAGGGAAAGCTCTAGAACAACAGTTCTTAACCTGTGGGTCTCAGCCCCCTTGGGAGTTTCAGATTTTACATTATGATTCATAGTAGTAGCAAAATAATTTTGTGATTGGGGTCACAACAACATGAGGAACTATATTAAAGGGCCTCAGCGTTAGGAAGGTTGGGGACTGCTGCTCTAGAAAGACTTGGTTGCCCCCAAGTTTCTCACCTTTAGCTGTGGCCTTTTGGGTTCATTCTACCCTTCACTTTGCTAGACAGCTGTTTGTTGTCTGAAGACAGGATCTGTGGCTTGCTTTGCAGTTTATACTGCGCAAAATGTGTCGGGGTCTCCCATGGACGTGCTCCCCATTAATAGCTCTTTCTAAACTTAATTTTGAGCTGGTCTCATGAAATTGTTCTGGCTAGCTTTGAACTGTGCAATCCGCCTGCCTCCACCTTCTGAGTGGGTAGGGTTGTCAGCATGTATCTTCACACCTGGTGCAACCTCCGCTGCTCCACAAATGCTGGAGACCCTCCTCAGGGAGTCACAGGTGCTGGAGACCCACCACAGGGAGTCACGGGTGCTGGAGACCCTCCTCAGGGAGTCACAGGTGCTGGAGACCCACCACAGGGAGTCACGGGTGCTGGAGACCCACCACAGGGAGTCACGGGTGCTGGAGACCCTCTGCAGGGAGTCACAGGTGCTGGAGACCCACCATAGGGAGTCACCGGTGCTGGAGACCCTCTGCAGGGAGTCAGGGGTGCTGGAGACCCACCATAGGGAGTCACCGGTGCTGGAGACCCTCTGCAGGGAGTCAGGGGTGCTGGAGACCTACCATAGGGAGTCAGGGGTGCTGGAGACCCTCTGCAGGGAGTCAGGGGTGCTGGAGACCCACCATAGGGAGTTAGGGGTGCTGGAGACCCTCTGCAGGGAGTCAGGGGTGCTGGAGACCCACCATAGGGAGTCACGGGTGCTGGAGACCCTCTGCAGGGAGTCAGGGGTGCTGGAGACCCTCTTCAGGGAGTCAGGGGTGCTGGAGACCCACCACAGGGAGTCACGGGTGCTGGAGACCCTCTGCAGGGAGTCAGGGGTGCTGGAGACCCACCACAGGGAGTCAGGGGTGCTGGAGACCCTCTGCAGTGAGTCAGGGGTGCTGGAGACCTACCATAGGGAGTCAGGGGTGCTGGAGACCCACCACAGGGAGTCAGGGGTGCTGGAGACCCTCTGCAGTGAGTCAGGGGTGCTGGAGACCTACCATAGGGAGTCACGGGTGCTGGAGACCCACCATAGGGAGTCAGGGGTGCTGGAGACCCACCATAGGGAGTCACAGGTGCTGGAGACCCTCTGCAGGGAGTCAGGGGTGCTGGAGACCCACCGCAGGGAGTCACAGGTGCTGGAGACCCACCATAAGGAGTCACAGGTGCTGGAGACCCTCTGCAGGGAGTCACGGGTGCTGGAGACCCACTGCAGGGAGTCAGGGGTGCTGGAGACCCACCATAGGGAGTCATGGGTGCTGGAGACCCTCTGCAGGGAGTCACGGGTGCTGGAGACCCTCTGCAGGGAATCACGGATGCTGGAGACCCTCTGCAGGGAGTCACAGGTGCTGGAGACCCACCATAGGGAGTCAGGGGTGCTGGAGACCCACCATAAGGAGTCACAGGTGCTGGAGACCCACTGCAGGGAGTCACGGGTGCTGGAGACCCACTGCAGGGAGTCACGGGTGCTGGAGACCCTCTGCAGGGAGTCAGGGGTGCTGGAGACCCTCTGCAGGGAGTCACGGGTGCTGGAGACCCTCTGCAGGGAGTCACAGGTGCTGGAGACCCTCTGCAGGGAGTCACGGGTGCTGGAGACCCTCTGCAGGGAGTCACGGGTGCTGGAGACCCACTGCAGGGAGTCAGGGGTGCTGGAGACCCTCTGCAGGGAGTCACAGGTGCTGGAGACCCTCTGCAGGGAGTCACGGGTGCTGGAGACCCACTGCAGGGAGTCAGGTGCTGGAGACCCACCATAGGGAGTCACGGGTGCTGGAGACCCACCATAGGGAGTCACAGGTGCTGGAGACCCACCATAGGGAGTCAGGGGTGCTGGAGACCCACCATAGGGAGTCACAGGTGCTGGAGACCCACCATAGGGAGTCACGGGTGCTGGCTAAGCCTTCGGTCACCGAGTCACACCTCCAGCCCTGACTACTCATCCTCATCTACTCTGTGAACTGCTCTGGGCAGGGTGACTGGCACAAGAGAAAGATCCCTGCTGATGTGTGGCAGTGGCCCTGGGCATCGGGGAGGCAGGAAACACACTCATCAAAACAGGAAGTGAGCCCAGGCAGCCTTGATGTGCCCTTGTCCTTCATTTATGACTTTAGCGTGTGCTCTTCCTTTTGTAGGCCAGACGCCATGCAAGGTGTAGGGGACAGAGCTGGGTTTAGGAATTCTGCCTTTGGGCTTTAATTCTAGAGTGGAGGGGACAGCACTGAACAAGGTGGTTGGCCAGTGTGACATATAGTCATGAACTAAGGAGAAAGGTCAAGAGGATGCGTAGTAGACGACAGCACTTGCTGCCAAGCCTGGTGACCTGAGTTTGATCCCCCACAGGCTGTTTAGCTGTCCTCCGACCTCCAAAGGGCACACTGCAGAGTGGGCGCACACACAGAGTAGATGGATGTAACAGACACACAGAGAGCTAAGGGGAAGTAAAGAGGGTACGGGAAGGTTTGAATGGGGGCAGACAGAAAAGACCCAAATGAGCGAAGCCGGAGCAAGCGAGAAAGCGGACTCTAAATAGCAGAGAGGGAGTCGGGGCCTGCAGGTGCCACGGCTGCTGGCACTGGGGTGATGAGGTCTGGGGCAGCGGCAGGATTTTTTTTTTTTCCTAAAAGGAACACAATCTACTTAGAGTAGATCGCTATGATTGTCCTGTTTTATTAGTTACTGTTAATCATTAGCTCTGCCTGATTTGGAGAGTAAATCTTATCATAGTACGTGTGTGTGCAGGAGAAAGTACATTACATGTAAAGTTTAGAGCTATCCACTGTGCCCACTGTGGGTTCCTGGAGAATATATCCCTTACGGAGAAGTGGGGATCTGTGTCTCCACTTACATCCTTTTCCATAGGATAGTAGCATGGACAAATGGACTGGAGGGCTCCGTTTTGTGCCATTTGTATCACCACCATTTTCCCCAACTGCTGATGCTATCTTTTAGTATGTCCTTTTTTTTTTTTTGGTTTTTTTTTTTGGTTTTTTGAGCGAGACAGTGTTTCTCTGTGTAGCCTTGGCTATCCTAGACTCACTTTGTAGACCAGGCTGGCCTCCTACTCACAGGGATCCACCTGCCTCTGCTCCCGAGTGCTGGGATTAAAGGGGTGCGCCACCACGCCCAGCCTGTATGTCCTATGTTTTAGAAACCCCACTCTGGCCAGATGGTGGTGACTCATGCTTTTAATTCCAGCCCTATGGAGGCAGAAGCAGGCAGAAATCTGAGTTCAAGGCCAGCCTGGTATAGTGAGTGAGTTCCAGGACAGCTGTGTACAGACTCTGTCTTTAAAAAAAAAAAAAGAAACAATCAAAAATCCCCCTCTGAGAACCCTGGTGGAGGGCAGTTTCGGGCTTCAGTTTATGGTCTGACTCAGATGATCTCAGGTGTCGCAGGCTGGCTTTGAATTTCCTATGTTGCTGAGGATGACCTTGAACTTCTGATTCCTCTGCCTCCACCTCTTAAATGTTGGGGTTATAGACATGTCCTCATGCTCAGTTTATGCAATGCTGGGGTTCGTGTAAGCTAGGCAAGCCCTCTACCGAGTCACACCCCTCAGCTTTCTCTCCTCCCTTGTGTTTTGATGCTGACAATCAAAACACCCTCAACTTGTAGGCCTTTTTGAGGACTTTGGTTTTTGTTTTTAGGGAAGAAGAAAGTTCTACAGGAACAAGGTGTATTATAATCAGATTTTAAATTTTAGTTGGTTGTGAGCTGACAGACTTGGGTGCTGGGAATTGAGTTTAGGTCCTATGTTCTGAGTCACCTCTTTAGCCGCCATGTTTATCTTTTGCAATGCTGGGCATGGAACCCAGGCTCTTGGGAGCCTCAAGCTGGCTGTCACTTTGGAAGTTTTCAGAAAGGCTTGGATACTGCTTCTTGTGTCTTGTGTTTTCATGACCCTCTCCCTCCTGACATGGGCAGGTATCATTGTGGCGGTCAGAGGTCAACTTTGGGTTTCAGTCCTCCCCTTCCACCTGATTTGAGACAGTTGGTTGGTTCACTGTGTGACTGTGTGACAGACACTAAGTCTCACTCTTTTTTTTTTTTTTTTTTTTTTTTTTGGTTTTTGGAGACAGGGTCTCTCTGTGTAGCCTTGTCTGTCCTGGACTTGCTTTGTAGACCAGGCTGGCCTCAAACTCACAGCGATCTTTCTGCCCCTGCCTCCCTGGGTTCTGGGATTAAAGGTGTGGGCCTCCACGTCAGGCTAAGTCTTGTTCTTTTATGTTTGTTCTGGGATTTTGAACCTGGATTCTTTTTGGGGTTTTTTTTGGTTTTTTGTTTGTTTGTTTGTTTGTTTTGTTTTGAGACAAGGTTTCTCTGCATAGCTCAGGCTGTCCTGGAGCTCACTCTGTAGAAATCCACCTCCCTCTGCCTCCAAGTGCTGGGCAAACTTGGGTTTTTAATCTCATGTGATAAACACTTTACCTATGTACCATCCACCCCCCCCCTCCCCCCAGTCTATTTCTTGTAGTTTGCTTTATTGCCTGCCCCTTGTCTCTTTGAGATAGGGGCAGAGCATGGTTTGTTTGCAAAACTAAACAATAGGAAAAAGTCTCGCCTGGAGATGGTGGCGCACACCTTTTATTCCAGCACTCAGAGGCAGAGGCAGGAGGATGGCTGTGAGTTCGAGGCCAGCCTGGTCTACAAAGCAGAGTTCAGGTCATCCAGGACTATACAGAGAAACCCTGTCTCAAAAAAAGCCAAACCCCTGCCCCAAAAACCAAAAACCAAAACCAAAAACAAAAATTCATCCTCAAGACCTGGGGTGCCCTAGAAGGTGCTATTCAGGCCTAGAAAAGGAAGCCCTCCCTCAGCTCAGCTCTGCTTGCTCCTAGTGAGTAGAGTCGGCCCACTGTTAGTGGGAACTCTTTCTTCAAGACAGCCTGTGAGCTCAAACTGTGTATATGTGTGGGCGGGGGTGGATTTACATCCTTACTATTTTTATTTTGGTGAAGATATTAACCATGCCAACTTTTCTTCTTAGAATTTTTGTTAACACTGATTGTGTGTGTGTGTGTGTGTGTGTGTGTGTGTGTGTGTGTGTGTACAAGCCTGCCACAGCACCCGTATGTAGAAGGACAACTTGGAGGAGGTGGTTCTTTCTTACCACCAGGGAGAATACAGAGATTGAACTCAGGTGGTCAGACTGGACTGTCCCTGGCCCTAGAATATCTTTTATTTAATCTTTGGCAATTTCTTAATTTTTTTATTTAATATCTTTATTTTATTTATTTGGTTTTTTGAGACAGGGTTTCTCTGTGTAGCCTTGGCTGTCCTGGACTCACTTTGTAGACCAGGCTGGCCTCGAACTCATAGTGATCCACTTGCCTCTGCCTTCTGAGTGCTGGGATTAAAGGCATGGGCCACCAGGCCCTGCACTATTTTTTATTTTAACAGTATATTTAAATTTACTCTTTGACAAAGCCATACATCATACAATGTATCTTTATCATTTGTATCTCTCCCCCTTCCACTACCTCCTTACTTCTGTAGTGTTCCCTGTTATTACACTGTAGCCGTTAGCCCCCAGACATCTCCAGAACCTTTTCATCTTGCAGCAAAACTGAAAGTCTGTATTTATGAAACAGTAACTTCCTTTTCCCCCTCCCTTAGCCCCTGGCCCACATCAGCTATCTCTTCTCTGTGCGTTAATGCTCTAGGCCAGTAGTTCTCAGCCTGTGAGTTGGGACCCCCTTGGCAAACCTCTGTCTCCAAAAGTATTTACATTATGATTCATAACAGTAACTAATTATAGTTACAAAGTAGCAACAAAAATAATTTTGTGGTTGGGGGGGGGTCAGGAACTGTATGAAAGCATTAGGAAGGTTGAGAACCACTCACTTTGCTAGGTGCCTGAGTAAGTAGAATCCTACAGTCAGTCTCTCTCTCTCTCTCTCTCTCTCTCTCTCTCTCTCTCTCCTTTCTCTATGTAGCCCTGGCTGTCCTGGACTCACTCTGTAGACCAGGCTGGCCTCGAACTCACAGAGATCCACCTGCCTCTCTCTCCTCCTGAGTGTTGGGATTAAAGACGTGCCCCATCACACTGGCATAGCTGTCATGTTTTGTCTTATATATTATCATTAGGATGTTAAAATAACTTTTATTTGCAGATTTAATTGTCATCTCAGAGGCTTACTGCCTCCGTCTGCTCACCTAGGCCTAGTCCTGGAAGTTTCGAGTCTCCATACAGTCTCATCCAGGCTTAGAATGTTTTCAAGCCTCTGAGATTTGCTGCTGAGTAAGCTCGCCCTTTCTTGTTCGCTCTGAACTCATGCTGGTGGGTTCAACTCAGCTGTTCTGGCTCAAACTCCTTTCCAAGCTGACTGATTCAATCTGGCTTCTTTCAGTTTCTCATTCCAAACTAACTCCAGCAATCTGTTCTAATCATCTGGCTCCTTCTTGTTCTCTGGCTCCTTCTCGTTCTCTGGCTCGTTCTGTCTTTACCCGTGTCTAGCCTGTTCTCTCTTCAGCCTTTCTCTGTCAAACTCTCCAGGTAAAAACTGCCTCTGAATCCCACAAACTGAGCTGCCACAAATTCAACTCCACTGCACTGCCTCTCAACTCACTGACCCTTCTGGACTGCCTGAACAGAACTTACTAGAACTCGGAGATCTGCAAGCCCCTGTCTTGTAGTGCTGGGATTAAAGGCATATACCACCATGCCTGGACCTAAGCTTTTCTCTACCTGAAACTTGCTCTATACCAGGCTGGCCTTGAACTCAGAGATCTGCTTGCCTCTGTCTCCTGGGATTAAAGGCATGTCTGCATTCCACCTAGAAGGTCTTTAGCCAGAGCAGCCATGCTCTGAATTAAAATTCCGCTACATTAGGGCTCACCTATGTGGCATGTGACAGGATATCTTTTCCTTCTTTTTCTCCTAAGTCTGAATATTTCATGGATATACAAACTATATTTCATTTGTTCATTCATTCATTCATTCATTCATTGCTAGACATCACCTTTTGGTTGTTGTGAATGATGTTTGAATGAATATGGACGTGCTTTGAATTTGACTCTGGCTTTTGTCCCCTTTGTTTGGTTGGCTATTTTTGGCGGTGTTGTTAGCGGAACCCAGGGTTTTGCCCAGAGTGTGCAAATACTGTACCATTAACCTGCATTCCTGGGCTGAACTCAGCCCCGAGTGCTGAGATCACAGGACTATACCATCACACTTGGCTCAAACTCTTAGTATTTTATACTTCATCTTCACTAAAAGAATGAGAAGTCCAGCACTCGGGAGGCAGAGGCGGGCGGATCACTGTGAGTTCGAGGCCGGCCTGGTCGACAAAGTGAGTCCAGGACAGCCAAGGCTACAGAGAGACCCTGTCTCGAAAAACCAAAAAAAAAAAAAAAAAAAAAAAGAACGAGAAGTCATCTCTCCTAGTTGGCTTGTTTGTTGAGACGGGGTCACATGGAACCCAGGCTGGCCTTGAATTCTATATGAAAGGGCCTTGAATTTCTGATCCTGCAAGCCCAGGTTATGCAGTGCTAAAGACTGAACTCAGGGCCAGGTCCAATGATGAACATCTTTAATTCCATCATGTGGGAGGCAGAGACAGGTGGATCTCTGTGAGTTCAAAGCCTGCCTGGTCTACAAAGGGAGTCCAGGATAGTCAAGGCTAACACAGAGAAACCCTGTCTCAAACAAACAAACAAACAAACAAACAAACAAAAAGACTGAGCTCCGGGTCTTGTGAATGCTAGGCAAGCACTTTACCAGCTGAGTTACAGCCCCAACCCCACTCTCCCGATTTATTTTATTTTGAATTATGTGTATTCGTATATATGGGGTATTGAGCACATACTAGTCCTTACAGGAGGTTGTGAGCTGCCTGACATGCTGTGCCAGTCACAAGCAAAGGAAGGGCCAGGTGGTGGTGGTGCACACCTTTAATTGCAGCACTGGGGAGGCAGAGGCAGGTAGATCTCTGTGAGTTCCAGGCCAACCTGGTCTACCAAGTGAGTCCAGGACAGCCAGGGCTACACAGGTCACTACCTCCCTGCTGGGAGCCATTCTTTTTCAAACTACCACAGGGGTGTAGTCCAGCGGATGAGAGTTCAGGATGATTACGCAAGGCCTCTGGGTTCAGTCTTTGGTATCAGGAAAGAACATGCCAATTTCTATGGCAAAGCAAGAGGGCCTAGCTCAGGTCCCTGACCCAGCTCATCTGAGAAGGCTTAGCATCCTGGAGTCTGACAACAGTGTGGTTTGTCCTGTTCCCTGTTCCTTCCCTCTCCTCCCTCTTCTTTTCTCTTCCTCTCTCCCCCTCTCTTCCTGTGTGGTTTCATATCTAGTGTCAAGGATGCTTAGTTAGCATCAGGTTGCCATGTGACTAAATCACCTGTACACCAGGGTGTGGATGGACTTTGACCATCTTCCCCCCACCTCCAAGATGAGGTGGTGAGGAATCCACATAGATGCTGCCAGAGGGCTGTGGGTTTTTGTTGTTGTTGTTGTTGTTTGGTTTTGGTTTGGTTTGGTTTGGTTTTTGAGGTAGGGTTTCTCTGTGTAGCCTTGGTTGCCCTGGACTCTCTTTGTAGATCAGGCTGGCCTCGAACTCACAGAGGCCTCTGCCTCCCAAGTGCTGGGATTAAAGGAGTGTACCACTACTTCGTGGCTCAGAGGGCTGTGTTTATCTGTGATGAGGTTGAGACCCTCAGATCTGTCTTATGATATAGGCTTAAATTAAAAAAAAATTTTTTTTTTTTTTGGACAAGCCGTCCTTCTGTCCAGCAGACTGTCTCAGGCCCTTCTCACTTAAGCTTTAGACCAAAGGGAAATTCTGTAGCTTGGGTTGAAGATCCCCATGGGATCTTGGGTATGTTAATAAAGCCAGCCACGCCTGCCTTTAGTTCCCAGGGAGAGGTTAGTTCATGTCTGTGCTTTTGGATTCTTGGCATCTGACACTGATCCAGAGCCTTGGACAGTAACCACACTCCCTAGCTCTCCTTTTCCTCCCTAAAGAATTCTCTCTCTCTCTCTCTCTCTCTCTCTCTCTCTCTCTCTCTCTCTCTCTCTCTCTGTGTGTGTGTGTGTGTGTGTGTCTGTCTGTCTGTCTGTCTCTGTGTGTCTATCTGTCTGTCTCGGTTTGTTCCTCCTCTCTTTTTCTCTGTGTGTGTGTCTGTCCTTGTCCTCCCTCCCCTCCCTCCCTCCCTCCCTCCCTCCCTCCCTCTCTCCCTCTCTCTCTGTCTCTGTCTCTGTCTCTCTCTCACAAACTCTGTATTGTGTGCAGTTTGCATTCGAGGGTGTTGTGAGTCCTGGCTGAGCTGTGTGCTGTAGGGCAGGAATACAGTTAAGGTCCAGTTAGGCTTTTCTTTTCTTTCTTCTTTCTGGACAAACTTTCAGGTATCCCAGGCTGGCCTTGAATTTACTTCAATTTTACCTCCTCCTCCTGAGTGCTGGGGTTGCTGGTGCTTGCCACCACCTCACTTTATGGAAAGTTGGGGATTGGGCCCAGGGCTTCATGAATGCTAAAAAGCATTTAATCAACTGAGTGGCCACAACCAAACTTGCTGAAGTTCTTTAAAAAATGTTTTTGGATCGCTGTGAGTTCGAGGCCAGCCTGGTCTACAAAGTGAGTCCAGGATGGCCAAGGCTACATAGAGAAACCCTGTCTCGAAAAACCAAAAAAAAAAAAAAAAAAAAAAAAAAAAAAATGTTTTTGGATTTTAAAAAAGATTCATTAATTTATTATGTATACAGTGTCCTGCCTGCATGACAGAATAGGACACCAGTTCTCATATAAATGATTGTGAGCCACCATTGCTGGGAATTGAACTCAGGACCTCTGGAAGAGCAGCCAGTGGTTCTTTTTCTTTTTCTAAAAGATATATTTATTTATTATATATACAATGCTCTGCCTGTGTGTACAACTGCACACCAGAAGAGGGCACCAGATTCCATTATAGATGGTTGTGAGCCACCGTGTGGTTGCTGGGAATTGAACTCAGGACCTCTGGAAGAGCAGGCAGTGCTCTTATCGTCTGAGCCATCTCTCCAGTCCTAAAAATATTTTTAAGGAGCAGGAGAGGTCAGTCAGCAGTTAGGAGCACTTACTGCTCTTCCAGAGGGCCCGGGTTTGGCTCCCAGCAGCCAGGTGGCAGCTCACAAGCAGCTGTAACGCCAGCTCCAGGTACTCTGATGCTACAAGCATGTCGTGCGCCCACTGTGGGGGGCGCTGAGATAAGCCTTTTGGAGGCCCACAGAGAAAGGCGAGCAAGGCACCAGCGGCTCCTAAAACCCCTCGAATAATCTACCAGGGACTCCTAGCACCCTAGTGAACTCTCAAAATGGATCCAAGGCTAGGGCCGTGACTGCTTCCCCTTCTTTCCGGAAGTCTCCTGAGGTGACCTCCCTCCCCCAGCTTCCTCATAGCTACAGCAACCTGATGGATTGCCATTGGTGCTGGAGGCTAGAATGGGATAAGCGTATACACTGAACAATAAAGCTAGATCCGCACCTTTGTGTTTGGTATTGGGACTCTGATTCCCAGGATTCTGTGTGGGCTCAGTTGCAGTTCCCTCACTCCCCTTCGCCTCCCCTTCCCCCCTCTCCCGTCTTGGTGGCAAGTTCTTTTAGCCATCTCGCCTGCCTTTGTTGGGGTTTTGGTACTTTTCTGGAAGGACCAAATCACCTGCGGCTGCTTGGCTTTGAGACTGAGTTCCCTTCTCAGGTGCCATAAGCCTGTGTTCCCACTGAGGAAGGTCCAAGGTCTCTGGGCCTTGTGTTCCTGCAGCCTGGGGCAATAAGCCGCATATCTTCCTGAGCCTCAGTGTCCTCATATTTAAAATGGAAGCAATGAGAGGCTGGAGAGATGGCCCAGCACTTAAGAGCACTGGCTGCTCTTCCGGAAGACCCAGGTTCAGTTCCCAGCACCTACATGGCAGCTCAGAACAGTCAGTAACTCCAGTTCCAGGGGCTCCAACATCATCACATAGACATAGGAGCAGGCAAAACGGCCATGCACATAAAAGTGAAATTTTTTAAATGATTAAGAAAAAAGAAACTTTTATAAGGCCAAGCATGATGGTGCATGCCTTTTTGGGGTGGGGGGTTTGAGACAGGGCTTCTCCGTGTAGCCTTGACTGTCCTGGACTTGCTTTTGTAGACCAGGCTGGTCTCGAACTCACAGTGATCCTCCTGCCTCTACCTTCCAAGTGCTGGGATTAAAGGCGTGTGCCACCGGCTGGCTGGTGCTCAGGAAGCAGAAGCAGGGGGATCGCTGTGAGTTCAAGGCCAGCCTGGTCTATAAAGAGTCCAGGAGAGCCAGGGATACACAGAGAAACCCTGTGTCAAAACCACAAGCAAACAAACACCTCTCCACCCCAGAAACCAAACTTTTATAAAAAATATAAAATAAAATGGAAGCAATGAACTAAGTATTGTAGCTTGCACCTGTCATCTTAGTATCTGGGAAGCCAAGGATTAAGAGTTTGAGACTAAACTGGGTGGTGGTGGCAGCGGCAGTGCACGCCTTTAATCCCAGCACTTGGGAGGCAGAGGCAGGTGGATCACTATGAGTTCGAGGCCAGCCTGGTCTATAATGCGAGTCCAGGACAGCAAAGGCTACACAGAGAAACCCTGTCTCAAAAAACCAACCAACCAACAAACAAAACAAAACAAACCCAGTGGTGGTGGTGCACATCTTTAATCCCAGCACTTGGGAGACAGAGGCAAGGAGATCTCTATGAGTTCGAAGCCAGCCTGGACTACAGAGTGAGTCCAGGACAGCCTGGGCTACACAGCAAAAACCCTGTCCCAAAAACCAACCAACCAACCAACCAACCAACCAAACAAACAAACAGAGGCTGAGGCTTGCCTGCCCATACAGTGAGTAACAGGCCAGAGTGGGCTACATATGCAGATGCTATGTAACAAACAAACAAGCTAGTGTGGTAGTGTAGTGGCAGTGACTCCCAGACCGGAGTTGGTAGAAGTGGGAAGATCAGACATTCAAGGTTGCCCTTGGCTCTACAGAGAGTCGAAGAGCCTGTCTCCAAAAAAACCAACCAACCATCCAACCAATCAAGCAATAAACGGTCAAACAAGGGCCGCTTCCCTTGGGTTGTTTTGCAACCGACGGTGACTAGTATAAGCAGGCTGGGTATGTGGTCAGGTACATGCTGGGCTCTCGCTGTGACTGTGAGAGGCCTGTGAGAGGTACAGGGGACTGCAGGGCAAAGAGAAGAGCTGAGACTTGCAGAAGTGGGCAGCCTGAGGCTTTATGGGCAGGAACCTGGACAGTCTCTCCCTGACTTGCTGCTGAGCTGAGTGGCTCCATCTGGCTGCGGTTCTCTCTTGGCCTCCTCAGCTTCTAAGGGCGGAGGATCTGACTGGCCCGGCTGACCCCAGCCCCTTCATCAGGCTGGGATACGGTAGCTCTGTATGGCCATCCTCCGTGTGGAAACGCAGATCTAGAAAGCCGGAAAGGGAGCAGTTGCTGGGCCACTGGAGCTCTTCCTGTTTTCAGTCTCCCTTCTTGACTTATTGAACTGGCTGGGGGGGGAAAGGTCTCCCCTGCTGCCCCCTGACCCCCAATAAAGGGGTGTGATGTGCTGTGTGCCCAACCCTAGATGCCGACAAGAGGATCAAGGTGGAGAAGCCGGTGGTGGAGATGGACGGCGATGAGATGACCCGCATCATCTGGCAGTTCATCAAGGAGAAGGTAGCGCCCGCCCTCTCTCAGTGGGTGGCAGATAGAGGGTCAGTCCCACAGGGTACCAGGCCCCTATGAGTCCCGTGGTTCCCTGGTGAACAGCTATCCTGGTTTTCACTTTCTGCCCCACCTTCCTAATGTAACAGCATTAGCAGTTGTTAGTCCCTTGTTGTCAGCCGGTGCCTGTCCTGAGTACTCTGCTACTCTCACTGGTGCTGAAATGTGCAAGCTCCCCCACTCCACCCCCCAAAAAGGGTTTCTCTGTGTAGCCCTGGCCTTCCTGGAACTCACTCTGTGGACCAGGCTGGCCTGGGACTCTTGGATCCATCTGTGTCTACTTCCCAAGTGCTGGGGTTACAGGGGTGCACCACCACACCCGCCTTGTTTCTTTGTCTTTGAAAAAGCGTTTTATTCATTTATTTGTTTGTGTGCACAAGTGTGCCATGGTGCACACGTGGAGGTCAGAGGACCTGTCAGTTCTCCCTTCCCATGTGACCCAGAGGTCAGACTCAAATTGTCAGGCTTGGCAGTAAGAGCCATTCCCAGTGAGTGACCTTATCAATCCCAAATCTGTTTTTTTGTTTTGTTTTGTTTTTTCAAGACAGGGTTTCTCTGTGTAGCCTTGGCTGTTCTGGACTGGCTTTGAACTCACAGCGATCCACCTGCCTCCTTGAATGCTGGGATCACAGGAGTGCAAGCCACCATGCCTTTTTTTTTTTTAAGAGAAAAGAAAAAAGCCAGGTGGTGGTGGCACACACCTTTGATCCCAGCACTCAGGAGACAGAAGCAGGCAGATCTCTGAGTGATTGGTCTACAGACTGAGTTCCAGGACGTCCAGGGCTACACAGGAAGACCCTATATCTTGGGAGGGGAGGAGATTGAGGGCAGCAGGCAAAGGTGCTTGCTGACAAGCCTGATGATGTAAATTCAGCCCCTGAGACCCACATGGAGAAAGGAAGGAACACATTGCTACAGGCCGTCTTCTGCTCTTCACACCCCAGCCATGGCACAGGCAACCCCCCTCCCACTAAATACGTAAATGAAATAAATGTATGTGTGTGTGCATAGAGGTCAGAAGAGAGTGTTTGGTGTCCTGTCGCTAGTTCACCGAGGCCGTCTCTCCCTGTCAGAGCTTGTGTTTTCTCTGGTTGCCCGGAGGCCAAGGAGCTTCAGCCGTCTCTCCTCCAGATCTGGGGTTCAGCTGTCCCTCCTCCAGATCCGGAGTTACAAGCTTGTGCAGGATGCTCTGCTTGTTATGTAGGTGCTGGAATCAAAGTTGCCCCTCGTGATTTTGCAGCAAGCGCTCCTAACCACTGAGCCATTACTTCAGCTTCTTCTTTCAATTAAAAAGTTGTTTTAGAGCTCGGTGGCGGCGGCGGCACACGCCTTTAATCCCAGCACTCAGGAGGCAGAGGCAGGAGAATCTCTGTGAGTTCTAAGCCAAGACAGCCAAGGCTAAAACCGAGAAATCCTGTCTTGAAAAAAAAATCAAAGGGAAAAAAAAAAGTTGTTTTAGGTTTATTCACTGTATGTGTATGGATATTTTGTCTGTGTGTATGTGTGTGTGCCACATGTGTGTCTGGTGCCCTCATAGGTCAGAAGATGGTATGGGGTCCCCTGGTACTGGAGCTATGGAGGGTTGTGAGCTGTCACGTGGTGCTAGGATCTGACCCTAGCACCCTAGGTCTTTTGCAAGAGAAACAATTGCTAGTAACTTCTGAGCCAACTCTAAAGTCAACCTACTTCCTTTAATTACTTCCCCCCCTCCCCCAGACAGGGTCTCTCTGTGTAGCCTTGGCTGTTCTGGACTCGCTCTGTAGACCAGGGTGGCCTCAAACTCAAAGCAATCCGCCTGCCTCTGCCTCCCGAGTGCTGGGATTAAAGGCAGGCGCCACCATGCCCGGCCTTAAATTGCTTTTTAAAAAAATTAAATCACTTATTATGTATACAGTGCTCTCTGCCTGCCTGTATATGTGCACACCAGAAGAGGGCACCAGATCTCATTGTAGATGGTTGTGAGCCACCATGCGGTTGCTGGGAATTGAACTCAGGACCTTTGGAAGAGCAGTCAGTGCTCTTAACCTCTGAGCCATCTCTCCAGCCAGCTCCCCTCTTTTTTTTTTTTTTTTTTAAAGCAGAAGTCTCACTCTTGTAGTCCAGTCCTCAAACTCATAGTGATCTTCTGCTTCAGACTTCTGAATGCAGGAATTACATAGTCGTGTGCTACCATACCGGCTATGAGACAGGGGTTTTGATGGAGATTTTTGTTTTGTTTTGTTTTGTTTTGAGAGAGAGTTTTTCTGTGTAGTCCTGGTTGTCCTGGAACCTGCTCTGTAGACCAAGCTGGCCTCGAACTTATAGAGATCCACCTACCTGTGCCTCCTAAGTGCTGGGATTAAAGGCGTGCGCCACGACTGTCCAGCCTTGTTGTTTGGCTTGTTTTTTAATATTTGGCAGGGTTGGAGATATGGACAGCAGTTGAGAGCTCTTGTTCTTGCAGAAGACCCGGGTTCAATTCCCAGCACTCACAAGGTAGCTCACAGCTGTCCAATACCAGGCATGCATGTGCGCAGACGTACAGGCAAGCAAGGCAGATATACATATACTGGGTGTGGTGGCACACACCTTTACTCCCAGCACAGAGGCAGGCAGATCTCTGTGAGTTCTAGGCCAGCCAGGACTACCTAGTGAGACCCTGTCTTAACAGCAGCAGCAATAACAAAGACTTTTTAACAATTACTGGGGGCTGGAGAGATGGCTCAGAGGTTAAGAGCACTGTCTGCTCTTCCAGAGGTCCTGAGTTCAATTCCTAACAACCACATGGTGGCTCACGACCATCTACAATGAGATCTGGTGCCCTCTTCTGGCCTGCAGGTGTACATGCAGGCAGAGCACTATATACATAATAATAAATAAAATCTTTTTTAAAAATATGTGTATATGCCTGTGTGAATGTATACATACAAGCACCAGCTCTCACAAGGGCCAGAGGTGACAGATTCCCTCGCCCTGTAGTTACAGGTGGTTACCTGATATATGTTATGAAAATTACTCTTGTTTTGTTTGGGTTTTTCGAGACAGGGTTTCTCTTGTAGTCCTGGCTGTTCTGGACTCGCTTTGTAGACCAGGTTGGCCTTGAACTCACAGAGATCCACCTACCTCTGCCTCCCAAGTGCTGGGATTAAAGGTGTGCGCCACGATGCCTGGCTCAGACAGGTGACTTCTTATGCCTCGGCATCCTGCCCAAGTCAGTCGTCTGGCTTGACACTTCCCTCGGGTGCTCTTCCCTAGCTCATCTTACCTCACGTGGATGTCCAGCTCAAGTATTTTGACCTCGGGCTTCCAAACCGTGACCAGACCAATGACCAGGTCACCATTGACTCTGCTCTGGCCACCCAGAAGTACAGTGTGGCTGTCAAGTGTGCCACAATCACCCCCGATGAAGCCCGCGTGGAAGGTATGAGGTGCGGTGGGGTCACGGGCTATCATACTTAGATGGACGTGGTTGGCTATGGCACTCATAAGGACCGGGACACGGGAGCTTCCAGAGCTGCGCTTTCCTGAGGCTGGTGATGCGCACTGAGAGACAGCCCAGTCTTGCAGAGAAAGCCTGCTGTGCAGCAGGGCTTTGAGGTCACTGTGATGCTGCTGGGGGAGGTATGATTAGGGACCAGCCTCATGTTCAAGGCCAGGCTAGGCCAGGAAGTTGGCATCCCTGCTGTGCCTTATGGCATCGGTGGTTACAGGGAGGAAGGAGACAGTGCTGCTGCTCTCGTGACAGTGGAGGTCTTTAACAGCCCGCCTCTTGGCCTGTTTGACAGCCTAATATTCAGAGGCTGTGCAGAAGCCTGGGGGAGGGGCCACAGGGCTGCCTAAATGCTGAACTTGCTTTCCCCGGAACTGTTGGCACCTTCTGAAGACTTTGCCATGTGGCTGCTTGATTACCCCCACTGCACACAACGTGGCCTTTTCTCTTCCTTTCTCTGTTTCCTTTCTCCTGGCAGCTGCTGAGGTGTACAGCTTGGCTGTCTTGTTATTTTTCTCTTAAACGCTAATAAAATAGTCTCCAGGCTTCGAAAACAACAGCAACAGCAGAAGACTTTTCCTCCCTAATTTCTGCAGTGTGAGGAAGCTAGGAGGAGCAAGCATTCCAGATAGTCTTCAGAGCCGAGGGTGTAGCTCAGTGACGGAGCATTAGCCTACCATGCATAAGACCCTGGGTTCAATTCCCAGCACTGCAAAACAACAACAAAGGAAACCCCAAGAAACATCGGCCGAGCCTCCAGATCACCCACCCGCCCCTAACACACTAGGGTGGGTTTTAGTCCTGACTTTTTTCCTTGCTGCTCCTGGATCCTGGAATGAAAACAAGAAATTGTTATGAAATTACTGAGAGTGAAACCTCAGCATGTCCCACTGAGCTCCGCCTCCAGCCCAGTGCTGGGGTTTATAGCTCATTCTTTTATGGAAAAGGTCTTAGTATCTTGGTCCGGGGTGGGGTGGAGGGAAGCTGCCCTTTACCATGTGGACTTGGTAAAACGGCAGCCAGGCACTGTTCTGGGCACTTTATGCACAACTTATTTAAGGACAACCCAGCGTGCTTGGTATTTTATCAGTGATTTCATCTCATAGCTCAGACCCGTTGCAAGCCTCACAGTCAAAACTGGAAGATTTCAGAGACCACCTATTTAAACTCTATGTCGGCGGTTCTCAGCCTTCAAACTGCTGCGACCCTTTAATACACTCCCTCACATTATGGTGACCCACCCCCCAGCATTAAATTATTTTCATTGCTACTTCATGACTGATTTTGCTACTGTTATGAGTTGTAATGTAAATATCTGTGTTTTCCAATGTTCTTAGTCGTTTCGAACCCCACAGGTTGAGAACCACTGTTGTAGAGTCTATAGACTCTTCTGCCTCCTCCAAGATGACATCTGGGCCCCCTGTTTGGCTGTGTTTTACTTAGCTTGGGGTACATTCTGATTGAAAGATGGTGTAGTGGTGGATCTATTGTTGCCCGGTTCTTCCTTACAGAGTTCAAGCTGAAGAAAATGTGGAAGAGCCCTAATGGAACCATCCGGAACATCCTTGGGGGAACCGTCTTCAGAGAGCCAATCATCTGCAAAAACATCCCCCGCCTTGTCCCTGGCTGGACCAAACCCATCACCATTGGCAGGCACGCCCATGGCGACCAGGTAGGCCCGGCGTGGAGACACAGGATGTTGCCTCAGCCTCCCCGCGGGAAGCCCTGGCTCGAACGGCCTCTCTTCTCTGCAGTACAAGGCTACAGACTTTGTGGTAGATCGAGCTGGCACCTTTAAGATCGTCTTCACCCCGAAGGATGGCAGCAGTGCCAAGGAGTGGGAGGTGTACAACTTCCCTGCCGGCGGCGTGGGCATGGGGATGTACAACACCGACGAGGTAAGGCGCTGGCCATCCTCCTCCCCTGCCCACCTCCACCTCTACCTATTTTGTAGTTTTCTTTGCTTCTGTCTGCCTAACTCTCAGGCCAGGAAGAGGTAGAAGAGACCATTTAGCCAGAAAAGCATGCCTACTGTGTTGGCTGGGGATTGGGTCACATGACTGCCTGTGAGCCAATCGCTGATGACCAGGGAGAAAGCTCTGATTGGATAAGTCTGAGAGGTCAAGCTGTAGGTGGTTTTAACTAGGCCTGCACTAGCTATAAGGTCTAGGATTTGTAATGTAAATATCTATGTGGAGAGAGGGGGGGAGGGAGGGAGAGAGAGAGAGAGAGAGAGAGAGAGAGAGAGAGAGAGAGAGAGAGAGAGAGAGAGAGAGAGAGAGAGAAAGAAAAGAGCTGTCCAAAGTGAAATTGGCAGTAGGTGCCCTTGCTCCCTGAAGAGGGAGAAGACGGGCCAGCCAAAGCAACAGAGGCTCGCTCCCTGGTGGCAGGGGTTCAGTCATACGGAGATGATGTTGGCCCGGCGACTATAGGACTGGCAGTCCTCATGCAGTGCCCACTCTCCCCGCAGTCCATTTCGGGCTTCGCACACAGCTGTTTCCAGTACGCTATCCAGAAGAAGTGGCCGCTCTACTTAAGCACCAAGAACACCATCCTGAAGGCCTATGACGGGCGTTTCAAGGACATTTTCCAGGAGATCTTTGACAAGTAACAACCTCTGATGCTTCCCGAGGGCACCACAGCCCCCCAGCTCCCCTGTGCCGTCCCTGCTTCGCCTGGGGAGGTTGCTCTCCCGGTGTGCTTGGTTCAGCTTTTGAGATTCAGGGAGGGCTCCTTAAGCCGCCAGCCTCCTCCTGGCCTCTCCTCGAAACAAGCCCTTTTGCCCCCAGGCACTATAAGACTGACTTTGATAAGAACAAGATCTGGTACGAGCATCGGCTCATCGACGACATGGTGGCCCAGGTGCTCAAGTCTTCAGGTGGCTTTGTGTGGGCCTGCAAGAACTATGACGGGGACGTACAGTCCGACATCCTGGCTCAAGGTACGCTGCGACAACCCGCGGAGGGACTGCTGCTATTCCACCACCGGAATTATCTCCCCCCCCCCATCCCGTGCCCCTCAAGGGTTTTCCATGTAGCCCTCCTGGCTGTCCTGTACACCAGGACACTTACACTGCAGACCAGGGTGACCTCGGCTTCCCAAGTGCTGGGATTAAAGATGTGCACCATCATGCCCGGCTTGATTAAAAAAATAAAACATATATATATATATGTTTCAATATGATTGTAAGCACAAGGGTTAAGTGAAAGAGAGGCTCTGGGGAGGAAAGTAAGACATACCCAAGAGCATGGGCATGGACTCCTCAGACTCATCGGTCCGTCATCGGAGGATGTGTATGTGCATGCACACGCACGTGTTGGGTGCCTTCTATTATGCTCCACATTATTATTTTTAACATATACTTTTTTTAAAAATCACATTTTTAAGCCAAGTGTGGTGGTGCACATCCGTAATTCCACCACCCAGGAAGGCAGAAACAAAGAGGACAGATGTGAGTTCGAGGACAACCTGGTCTACAGAGCGAGTTCCAGAACAGCCAGAGATACACAAAGAAACACTGTCTCGGGTGGGGGGAGGGGGGAACCACCAAAAACCAACCAAACAAAAAAACCAAAGGAAGAAGAAAAGAGAAAAACCACTTTTATAAGACCAGACATAATAGCATTATAAACAGAGGAAGTTGGATCTCTGATTTATAGGACATAGTAAGTTTTAGGACAGCCAGAACTACATGATAGACTCTGGCTAACAATTCTTATATATTATTTATTTATTTGTCCACCTAGCAGTACTGGGGAAGGGCCTCATGAAAGCCAGGCAAGTTTACTTCTACTGAACTCCAGCCACGGGCCTTTGTGTATTTACGTGTGCTTGTGAGTGTGCTACAGCACACGTGCAGAGGTTGGAGCGCCTTGCGGGACTTGGTTCTCTCTTTCTGCCCCGTGGGTCGCAGAGATTGAACTCAGGCTGACAGCGTTGGTGGCAAGAACCTTTTCCAGCTGAGCTGTCATGACTTCCTTCTGCCTTGTTTTTGAGACAGGGCAGACTAGCTGGCTGGAGCATCCAGGGACCCAGTGATGGTGTGTCGCAAGGCTGTCTTAATCTATTAATCTCTAGAAAGGCGTGCAGGCTGCTCAGTACAGGTGGCTCACACTTGCAGTCTCAGCGCTCATGAGGCTGAGGTGGGCAGACTGCTATGAGTTCGAGGCCAGTGTGGGTTGCATAGTGAGTTCCAGGCCAGACACAAATAAAAATAAGACAGAAAAAGGACCATTGAGGTGGCTTAGTGGGTAAAGGCACTTGCCACCAAGCTTGATAGCTTGCGTTTGATCCCTGGAACCTAAACGGTGGAGAAAACTGAGTCTTGCAATCTGTCCTCTGACCTCTACACACAAAAAGTGCACATGTGCACCATCCTTTACACAAAATAAAAACAAATAAATGTGTAAAAAAAACAACAACAAAACAAAGACAGAAAAGAAAACTGAGCCGAATCTTTTTCTTATGAAAAGTTCCCCACTCTCTTCCTTAGGCCTTATGGGTCTGGGGGAGGTTTTTTATTTCCCCAGGGTCCCTGACAACAGATTCCAGCTGAAATTTGGAGTTTGGGGACGTCTGGAAATAAATCACCAAGTTTGAAAATGTTCTAACAGCAGCAGATCCAGCCACGGCTGCAAAATAGCTGACGGCAGCTCATTTCTGCTTGAAATGCTCTTGTGGGAGGCCGCAGGACTGCCACCTTAGGCTATGGGGTCTAGGAAGAGATCACACACACACACACACACACACACACACGTGCTGGCACGTTGACAACTATATGGGTCAGCTGCGGGGCGGGGTCAGAAGATGCAAAGACTTCCGGTCTAAGATGAAGGGTTCTGAGGGGAGATCTGCCCCACCCCCAGGCTTTGGCTCTCTTGGCCTGATGACGTCCGTGCTGGTCTGCCCTGACGGGAAGACAATTGAGGCTGAGGCTGCTCATGGAACAGTCACCCGCCATTACCGAGAGCACCAGAAAGTAAGTGGATGCGCCTCAAGGTCCAGTGGCCCGCTGGCCCTGACGGCTGGGAGGATGGGCCTAATCTGTCCATCTGGCTCAGCTGTTGATCCTGTGGCCTGTCCCCAGGGCCGGCCCACCAGCACCAACCCTATCGCCAGCATCTTTGCCTGGACGCGAGGTCTGGAGCATCGAGGGAAGCTGGATGGGAACCAGGAGCTCATCAGGTGAGCTCACGGGCAGGGCTGAAGCTCGTGCAGCCTGCGGCTCTGGCCAGCACGGCGCAGGCAGCGGGCCCTCACTCTACCGCATCGCCCGCAGGTTTGCGCAGACTCTGGAGAAGGTGTGCGTGCAGACTGTGGAGAGCGGAGCTATGACTAAGGACCTGGCTGGCTGCATCCATGGCCTCAGCAAGTGTGTACTTTGGGAAACAGGGCCTGAGACCTCAGAGCAGGTGGGAGGAAGCCAGGGGAACCCCACATAGAGTTCCTCTTGAGAATCAGTATAGCTGCCTCGGGTCCAGGCTAGGACAAGTCTCGAGGAACGGCTGAGGCCACGCCTCCCTAGACCAGGCCTGAGTTGGTCTCCTTTGGGAGTTGCTCAGTTTCTTTCATCTCTTCAAATTCTTACAAGCCTTATCCAGTGGCTTGTCACTCATAACTTTCCAGTGAAGTCCTTGTGGCCCTCAAGCAGTGGGGCTACTGGCAAACTTGGACCTGGGCCTCACCGGTGTGCCTGGGACGGGCTGGGTTGATGGCCTTCTGGAGGCCTGAGTCTCCCCCCCCCTCCCCCATGTTCTCTTGGCAGTGTGAAGCTGAATGAGCACTTCCTGAACACCACAGACTTCCTGGACACCATTAAGAGCAACCTGGACAGAGCTCTGGGCAAGCAGTAGGGGCAGACACCACCCAGCAAGCAGTGGGTGCTCCATACATGGTAGAGGGTGAGCCTCACGGCCCCTCTCTCTGGTGGCCTTTCTAGGGGACATTTTTTTTTTTACGATGATGTTTTTTTTAAAAGTATGTGAGTGTTTTCCCTCACGGTGGACACCAGGCAGGATCGGTGTGCTTTACCTCAGCCAGTGTGTTTTGCATACTGTAATTTATATTGCTCTGAATCACGTTGGTGCCATATTTAGCTACTAAAAGGCTCTTCGAAAAACCGTCTTGCTGAGTTTGTCCCTGAGCGGGAAGAAGCAGCTGGCAGGATGTCCCAGGGACAGGGTTGGGGTGCCTCAGGCTGTTCGTAGGGCAGCCCGAGGGCCACCTTTCAGAGGGAACAAGGCAGCCTGAGGGCTGCTAGATTTTGGGCGTAAGGCCGTGGGTTCTTCACAAAGTTGTGTGCAGTGTTTGTGAGCAGGAGGCGGCAGCTGGGGCAGAGGCTCTCTCTCATAGACCTTCCTAACCTGATCCCCTCCAGCCACCCGCTCCATCCAGGGGCTAGCAGATTGTGATATTCTAGATATGATTAACACATGCGCCTTTTCTAGTGGAGGCTCTAAGCCTGAGCGTTTTGAGCACTGAGCATACATCCCACCACTGAGCCACACTCCCCCGCCCCCAGCGCCATTCTTTTATTTAGTTGAGACAAGGTCTCACCATGAACTATGTAGTCCTGACTAGTTGGGAACTCAAGATATGGATGGGCTGGTCACAACACCCCCTCACCCCCCCATTCCCATCCCCCACCCCCTCCCTGCTTCCTGAGGGCTGTGCTGTCACACGCAGATCCCCAGTCCCTGCTGTGTAGGGCTACCCAGGCTTCCTGAGGTCGATGTGTGTATGGAGTCCTCGAAAAACTAGGTGTTGAGAAGTTGCTCCGAAGCCATAGATACACTGTCCTCGTGCAGTGACTCCTCTTTCTGCTTCTTGGTCTCGTTGAAGAGTTGGATATTTTAAAAAATGTTTGTTGATATGTATGAGCGCTCTATCTGCACATATAGCTGCATGCCAGAAGAAGGCACCAGGTCTCATTATAGATGGTTATGAGCCACCATGTGGTTGTTGGGAATTGAACTGAGGACCTCTGGAAGATCCGTGCTCTCTGAGCCATCTCTCCATTCCCAATTTTTAATTTTCTTTTGTAAATAAGTCAGTCAGTTCTTTGTATCCAGAGTTGATTTATTATTATTTTTGCAGTGCTGGAAATTGAGTTTAGCTAGGCGTGTTATTATTAAGATCACTAAGCTGTATTCTCAGGCCCCCATCATCTGCCTTTTTTTTTTTAAAGGCTTGGTTTTATGTGTGCAGTTCTGGGTGTCCAAGTCCAGGGCCTCCTGCAACTAAGCCTCATCTGTAGCCCCACCACAGGTTTTACAACTATTTTAGCTGGGCACCATTTTTTTTCTTCTTTTCTTTTTTCCAAGACAGGTTTTTTCTGTGTAACAGAGCTCTGTCTGTTCTGGACTCACTCTTTAGAGCAGGCTATCTTCAAACTCACAAAGATCTACCTGCCTCTGCCTGCTGGGATTAAATGCAGAGGGCACCTGCACATCTAGGCTGGTCTACAGAGGGAGTCCAGTACAGCCAAGGCTACACAGAGAAACCCTGTCTTCAAAAAGCCAAAACAAACAAACAAAAAACCTCTCATTAATTTTATTATTGTATGTGTATGAGTATTTTGCCTGCATGTGTGTCTGTGTACATGCATGCAGAGCCCACTGAGGTCACAAGAGGGCACTGGATCCCCGGGAACTGGAGTTAAGAGACAGTTGTGAGCTGCCACATGGGTGGTAGGAAACTGAACCTAAATCCTCTGGAAGAGCAACAAGTGCTCTTAACCGATTACCCATCTTTCTGGCCTCTCGCCCACTTCTAGCCACAGGTTTCCTATTTGTAGATTTAACCAACCTTAGAGTGGGAATGTTTGGGGGGGAGAAAATCAGGGGTAGCAGTGTGTGTGCCTGTAATCCCAGCACTTAGCAGGCCGAGGCAGAAAAATCACCGTGAGTTTAAAAATAAAAAACAAAACAAAACAAAATCTGAAAAACCAGGTGCACACACTTGTAATCTGGCTTCAGTCAGGAAGCAGAGGCAGGAGGACAGCTGAGTTCCAGGCCAGCCAGGGGTAGATACCTCAAAACTGTTGTCTGTAACCCAGCTCTCCACAAGACCAATAAAACCCACCCTAGGGGCTTGGAGCGTGCTCCCCTAACTATCCGGCAGGTCAGGTGGCTGGGATTGTCTTGTAGTTCCAAAGAGGGGTGTTGTCTGGTATGTGACTGGGAAACCTTGTTGGGGCCTCCGAGAACATCAGGAAGGAAGGAGCGTGTACAGTCACCTCACTAAAGAATATTCATTTATTTATAATTATTGCTAAGTAAACCTCTCTTTTAAACAGGAACATAAAAACACAGTAGAGCTCTGCACAAGTGGACTCGCTAAACAGTTGGTTTGTATACAAGTCAAATAAGTTAGAGTGGAATTCAGCCAGGGCTTCTGAGCCACCCTTTGGAAGGCTGGGAGGGCTGAGGCCCGAGCCTTGCCAGGACCACCCCCAGCTCCAAACGGTGCACTGTGTTGTGCCTTCCTCTCCACACTGCCCAGGCACAAGGCATAGGGCAGGGGTGTTTTGAGTGTGGTACCCCTCAGAGGGTTGTGCCAATGGCAGACTGGGAGGCAATGAGAGACCCCACCCAGGCCAGACTTTTCCCTTCTGTTTTCAAGACCAAGGCCACTGCGTTGGCAGGAGAGGAGGAGGAGGAGAAGGAGGAGGAGGAGGTACAGGCTGCTTTTTGGTACCGGGGGAGAAAGTCATTGTGGGAAGAGGTAGTTTGCAGGGGTGATGCCTTCTGCTCAGCAGGAGAAATGTCTTGTACAGTGACACCTAATCACTGCCACCTGAGGGTCATCGTGACGGGCGGCCAAGAGCCTTAGGGAAACCACATTTGGGCCACTGTGTCCCTTCACCCCAAGGCCTGGCTTGGCTTGGTGTTTCACTCGGGGACACAGGCTTGGGGGCAGTTGCATTTCAAATCAGCACTCTCCACCCCAGCTGATGCCCCATCTTGGTT
This sequence comes from Acomys minous, assembly GCF_964271855.1. Lineage (NCBI taxonomy): Eukaryota > Metazoa > Chordata > Mammalia > Rodentia > Muridae > Acomys > Acomys minous. The sequence continues at coordinate 115,564,749 of NC_140484.1, read as the reverse complement.
TCTCAGCCAAAGCTGGTGGCTTCATCTGTGCCTTTTCAGGGTTATCCCCACCTACTCGCCCCCTTAGGGGCCCTTGGATTGGTGGGCAGGGATTTGGGCACTCTGGGGCTTCTGAATGTGCTCGTCACTACCTGGAGGACAGAGGGGAAGAGAGTGGACAGGCGAAGAGGGGCAACTGGCCTCATGGATGGCACAGAGCCATTGGCTGGAGAGGGCCACATGTGCTCTCTGCTTCCCCTTCTCCCTGAGGCTCCCAGCTCGTGACACACCTCCTGGGCCAGGGTCCCATCAGGCCTGGTTAGGTGAGGGAAGCAGGAAGCACACACACAGCACACAGAAAGCTTAGGCTTGGAGGGACCAAAACAAAAAAACAAACAAACAAAAAAACAAAAGAAACCACAACCACCTCTCCATCAAAGATGATAGGCGAGAGAGTTGGAAATTACCTTCAAAATAACCTTACTTGCTCAAAACAGATTCCACCCCCACCCCACCCCCATGGTTTTCAATTTTCTTTTTAAATGTTGCTCTTCCTTAGGAGCCTGCACCTCAGCTCACCCACACCTCACGCACCTGCTCACTAAAAGAACACAAACAAAAACAGCATTCTAGTTTCCCCCCACTTCCCACAAGTGGTCTTCCCTGGCTTCTCCTGTGGACAGCCTCTCTTGGTCCCAGAGGTCTGTCACCCTTCCCTTCCCCTTGGCTCAAGGGGACTCCACCTGACTTTGTTAATGTGTGCCAGATACAGGGCATGTCCTGATCTTGTTCAGTGAGGACGCTGCGGTTGGTACCTTAGCTTGGGACAGAACTGGATGAAAGTTGTTGAAGTGCACACTGGGGACACTCTTTCAGACAGGGCTGAGGGTGAAGGTGCTCTGGAGGCTAGGCTGGGCTCCCAGGCTCCCTCAGGCAGGGCCAGGGCTAGGGCCGCATGCATGCCTGGATGGAGCGAGGGGAGGCCCAGGAGGTAGAAGGCAGAGTGCCCTGCCTGGCTGTTGAGTGACAGGGGAAGGGAAGAGGTTCTTGGGTCTGAGCAGGGGGGTGGAGGGGTTGGGCAGTGCTGACCAGTGCAGGAGCTCAGATGTCCTTAAAGGCCAGAGTTGGTGCGGAAGAGAGACAAGATCTGGCTCAAGCATTTTCTTCCAGAAGAGCCCCTCTGGGCCTGAGGTGGCTTGGAAAAGACCTCTTAAGTCTATGCCCCTTTGCCTGAAACAGGCCTCTCTAGCATTTTCCTACCCACCCACAGCAGCAGGCCAAGGAGAACCAGAGCTGGGCCTCCTAGTTTACCTTTCCCTCACTGGGATGCCTAGGCCTGTGCCCAGCTCCCTGCAAGGACAGTAGTACAGTCTCCATTTGGTCTAAAGGTCCCTAGTGGTGCAAATGACTGAGGCTGGGTGGGGGGAGGGGGGGGGCTGGGCAGTGGACAGTAGCTTGGTTCTGGGCTGCAGAGATGCAGCCCTCAGGATGTGGGCCTCACCCTGTGCCCTCCCCGCCCACGCGGCTGGCCCTGCTATAGCACATTGTAGTAGACCATCTCTTTCATGGCCTGCTCTGTGAGGGCGCTGGGCTCCGTGCCGCTGTCCACACTGGTGTAGGTGTAGGCGTTTTCCTCAAAGTCCTCCATCTCCTGCTGGCTGTCAAGTTCAGAGGGGTCAGGGCCTGCCAGCTCCATCATGGGGTCTACAAGAGAGGGGGGCACAGTTAGGCCTAAACACTGGCCATCCCCACCGTCCTGCAGGAAGTGGGGGACCTTCAAGTTCAGCCTTTGTTTCCTCAGTCTTGGCATCGGGCATTTAAGGACCCCACTGCTGGGTGTTCAAGCGCCTTCCTTGACTTCTGGGCTATGCCCCCTTGCCTGGGCTAGGTCACTAAGCCATCTGGGTCATCCTCTGCAATGTCTGTCATTGGTTTCCCTCCTGCCCTACTTTGCTATGCGACTGAGTGCCCACCACATGGCAAGTGCCTCCTAGACCTCAGCTCATCTGATGTTAGCCTGCAACCTCAGCCTGCAGGTCACAGGGCTGGTCAGCTTTCCAAGGTCATCCAGCAGGTATTCCCAGGAACCCAAAGCTCTACCTGAGAGCACTGGTGTGGGAGGAGTTTCTCCACATTAGTACACCAAACTAGCCCCACTCTGGCCTGGGGTTCTCCAAGGACAAACTCAGCCAAGGTAGGTTGTCAGAGCATCTCTGGAGACAGAAGGGAAGTCTGAGAGGTGCCTTGTAATTCTGTCAGATGGAAATCTTACTATAAAGTTTGCATTGCAACGGAGCTGGATGCCTCCGGAGGAGATCTGGGTTGGTGTGACCGGGGAGGCTCTCAGGAGATGAGGCTCACCGGCTAAGTAGGTTTTGCCCCTGCCCACCAAAGAAATTTGGTGTTTAGGGGGAAACAGACCTAACCTAGGGTTCACCCTGGTAGGTGGATGTATCAGCCTTGCCATTACGTGTTTTTGGGGCCGTGATCCTTTATGGTGGGGCCATCCTGCCCACCTCAGGACACCACAGTATCCTGCACTCTTCCCATTTCATGCCAGTAGCATCTTCCCCGCTACAATATCCAAATGACACCTGGGGGTCAATTTACCTAGCCAGTAAGTGGCTCAGGAATAGGCAATGCCTGCTCACAAGTTAGTGGGGTTTTGTTTGTTTTTTCCTTTTTTTGTTTTTTAAAAAGATTTTATTTATTTATCATGTACACAGTGCTCTGCCTGCATGCATGCCTGCAGGCCAGAAGAGGGCATTCAATCACATTATAGATGGCTGTGAGCCACCATGTGGTTGCTGGGAATTGAACTCAGGACCTTTGGAAGAACAGCAGAACACTCATTGCTCTTAACCTCTGAGCCATCTCTCCAGCCCTGTTTTTTGTTTTTCTGATACAGGGTTTCTCTGTGTAGCCTTGGTTGTCCTGGGCTCACTCTCTAGACAAGGCTGGCCTCAAACTCAGAGATCTGCTTGCCTCTGCCTCCCAAGTGCTAGGGTTAAATGCATGCACCACCACTACCTGGCAAGATAGGGTTTCTTTATATAATCCCAGCTGTCCTGGACCTTGTTATATATGGACCAAGTTGGCCTTAAATTCAAAGGCCTGCCTGCCTCTGCCTCCTCAGTGCTGGGATTAAAAAATGTTTTCCACCATGCATAGCGTTTGCTTTCTTTTTTGACTAGATCCCACATAGCCCAGACGATCCTCCAACTTATATAGTCAAAGGTGACCTTGAGCTTTGGGTCCTCCCATCTCCGCCCCAGAACGCTGAGATCCTAGTGGTGCACCGCCACATCTGGCTGATGAGGTACTGAGCCAGTGCTACCAGCTGAGCTATCTCCAACTCTCAGACTGTTGAGCTGGTGTATTGGGCACAAAACCCTCCCAACCTCGAAAACAAGGTTAACTGTCCCAGCGAGCCATCTAAGCCTACTGCCACGCCATCATATTCCACCACTGGTTATTAAAACAAGCCAAACTCCATGTCTCCACCTCATCTCCATTATGTCCAGGCAAGTAGCCCAGACCAGCCTTTAATTCAGAATGTAATTGAGGACAGTACTAAGCTCCTAGCCTGAGCCCCAAGTGCTGGTTATTTATTTATAGGTGTGCCCCACCCTCAGTTTAAATGTGCACACTGACCCACCTCCCTAAATTACAGCCACGTCTGTGAGGTGGTTTGTAGAATGAAGCTGCCCTTTCCAGCTTCGTGGAAGAGGTATTCGGGTGCCCAGATGAATTAGCACCAATGCTAATCCCGGAAAGGAGGAAAGAAACTGTTCCCTTCATCCCAGAGAGCCAGGTTTGATGGCTCCTGTTATGGTCTCTGCTGGTGACAAGGCAAGTCCGCTGTAGTAAAGCTCTCAAATGGGTGCACAGGGAACAATCCAAACTGCAGCCCAGCACCTCAGGTCCAGCCCCAGCCATCAGCTGTCCTTCAAATGCACTGGAGAGGTGGCTCAGTGTTTACTGCACTGGGACTCTCCCAGAGGCCCCAGCCTGATTCCCAGCACCCACACAGTGACTCATAACTGTCTGTAACTCCAGTTCCAGTGGATCTGACAGCCACTTCTGGCTTCCACTAGGCAATCACTGTGGTACCCAGCCATACATGGAGGCAAAACACTCATACACAGAAAATTGAATGCTAAGGGAAAATTCTCAAGTGACTCCCATGGGCAGTTAACTTGGGACCCCGTCCTGTAAGGCCTATTTTAAAGGGAGCCTACTGGAAACACAATTCCCTTACCCCATCCTAGAAACTGCTAGGAGCCCAGCAGTTTAAGCCAGTTCTGGGGAGATATATTAGGCAAGGAACAGAGAAGAGAGCCTTTGGTACCGCAGAGGCCCCCTCAACTCAGTAGGTCTGAGGCAAAGCTAAGCCCCAGGTCTGCTCCAGACTGTGTGTCAAGGGGCTCCAGAGAGCAGCCAGGTGCAGGTCATAGGGTTCCTACTGACCTACTGACACGCCTTGGTAGGACTATTGAAACCCCAGGCCATTTACTGGCCAGATGGTCCAAAACCAAAGTCACCAGCCATTTCTAATGCACTCCCCTAGCTGCGACCAAGGCACTATCTCGTGGAGAAAGCCTAGGAAAGAGCCTCAAGTGCACCTTCCGCCGGTACAGTCTGAAGCCACACTCCCCCCACCCCCAATGAAGCTGTAGACCAATGGGAATGTCTCATAACAGCTGAGATGTCTACCAGGCTCCCAGATGTAGCATCCTCCAGAAAAGTCTTTCATTTTTAGTATTTTTGAGACAAGGTTCACTATATAGCCTGGCTTCAAACTTGTCATAATCCTGCTTCTGTATCCCAGGTACTTGCACTTAACAGGTATAGCTGCACCTTGCCCCTCTGGAAACTTCTTTCAGATTATTATTATTATTGTTGCTGTTGTTTCAGGGTCTCACAATGTAGCCATGTCTTCCTGCCTTAGTTTGCAGACTGCTAGAATTTCAAGTGTGTACCACCACCATACCTAGCACTCCTAGACTTTGGGTTCAGTTTTTTCTTTTTTTGTTTTTGGAGACAGGGTTTTCTCTGTGTAGCCTTGCCTGTCCTGGACTCACTTTGTAGACCAACCAGGCTGTCCTTGAGCCTGCCTCTGTCTCCCAAGTGCTGGGATTAAAGGGGTGCACCACCATGCCCGGCCTTGGGTTCAGTCTTAATTCCTTTTCTTACATTTATTTTATGTTTCTCTCTCATCAAACTTAATGATGGGAGCACCTGTCCTTCTGCATATGTGGCTGCCTTCTCTCCATCAGGCACCATGACTCACTGAAGGTCTGAGAATTTCCATGTGTACTTGGAGGTGTGGCCTCCTTGTCACTTTCCCACCCACTTACTTGACATTATCAGGGTATCTCTCATGATAATAGATGGCACACCTATGGCTCTCAAGTGTTGTGACTGAGTCACCCTCATCTTCTGCCCTGCAGTTTCTGCTATAGGGATAATACCAGAGCCAGCTTCCCTGGGAGGGTCACATGAGTTACACAGCACTCGACATGTGTAAGTTATTGTTTTTATTATTATTGTTTCGTGAGCCCATGTAAGTCCTTGGAAGAAGACATAAATACCCACCACCCCATTATTGCCATGACGGCTCTCCAGGCTCCCCCTCTCCCCAGACCTGAGCCCACCTCATTGAAGTCTCGGCCTTGGCCAGCCTCCCTATGCCCCTAATTGGACAGGAGAGTCCTGAGTGCGCCATGTTGCTGTCATTCCTGCTCTGTCCACTGCGCACAGCCCACCCACCTTGGCTGTCCAGGCTGATGTCCATGACGCCATGCTTGACCTTCATGTGCCGGCTCAGGTTTCCCTTGAGGTTGAACTTGCTGGAGCAGTACGGGCACTTGAACGGCTTGCTGCCTGCGTGCAGGTGCATATGGCCCAGCAGGTTGTACATGCGGTTGAAGGACTTCCCGCACACCTGGAATAGGGAGGGTACCAGAGGGCTGAGGGGGGGGGGGGCGGGCCAATCTGCTCCACTTCCTGAGCCCCCCCCTCCCCCCACTACACACAGCACACTGTCCCTTCCTGTGTGACCACGGAGGAAAAGGAAAGCTCTCTTGCTGGCCACTGCTCCTCGCATCTCCTGCTTGTTCTGAGCTGGAGGAAGAAACTGGGGCTTGCATCTTATTGCAGGGTCCTCCTGACCAGGCCCCTGAGGTGGCTGCACCACACCCTTCACCCCTCACCTTCAGCAGCTCCAAGGCTTTGCTCCCCACCTGCACTCCCTCCCAGCCCCTCCAAAGCCAGGCTGGCCCTGGGGACCGGACCATACCTTGCACTTGAACGGTTTCACGGGCGAGTGCACAATCATGTGGGTCTTGAGAGTCTGCTTCTGCACAAAGGTCTTAAAGCAGATGTGGCACTGGTAGGGCCGGACGCTGGTGTGGATCAGCATGTGGCGTTTCATGTTGGCCTGCAGGGTGAACTCCCGGCCACACACCTCACACTTGAACTCCTTCACACCCTGTGGGGGTAGAGGCACCACTCAGGGCTGGGGCACTAAGAGGTGCAGCTCTGGGAAATTCTTTTTTACAAAAGTTTGTTGAGGCAGGCGAGGTGGCACACACCTGTAATCCCAGCACTCTGGGAGGCAGAGGCAGGCGGATCTTCTGTGAGTTCGAGGCTAACCTGGTCTACAAAGTGAGTCCAGGACAGCCAGAGCTACACAGAGAAACCCTGTCTGGAAAAACCGAAAAAACAAACAAAAACAAAAACCTCAAGAAACAAAAACAAACAAACAAAATTTGTTTGTGTGTATGTATGTCTGCTGCAGCTGGCCTGGTCCACAGAAAAGAGTTCTGTGACAGCCAAGGCTACAAAGAGAAACCTTACCTTGAAAATCAACAAGAACAACAAAATTCTGAGTTGTAAGACTTTAGTTCGTGTTCTTCCACAGACCCCTTGAAGGTGTTTCCCAAATCTCCTGGAGAGCCACTTGTAGCTGTTAGCCAGCAGACAACTGCAGGCCCCTCCCCACGAGGCTCATTGAGTGGGGTCTAGGATGGATGGCCCAGGAGTTTTTAGTTGCAAACATCCTCCCAGGTAATTCTTATCAGACACTCCACCTCAGGGGCCCGTGAGCTCCTGAGCAAACTATCTGGTCTGGACTATCGCATCCCTCTCTACGGCCCAGAGCTGACACTCACTCAGCACAGGAATAGGGTGCTGTGTGCACAGCTTCGAGAGAAGGAGGGGTCACAGTTGGGTGCTGTTCCACTTTTGCTGAAGAGAGAACCTCACTGGGACAGATGCATGTCTATGGTTACAGTTGCTATCCCAACTATTTAATATTAAATTTTTATAAGTGTGTGTGTGTGTGTGTGCGCACGCGCACGTGCGTGCATGCTGGTGACTGAATCTAGGGAATTTATGATACGTTAGCAGACCCTGGGTCTAGTCTCTTTCATGTTTTACACCCTCTCTTTTATCCTTGAGACACCGAAGGCCACATGACCACCAGGGGGCCCATTCAAGAGTTGTATGCACAGATGTGCCTGGGGTACAAATTAAGACACCGACACACACACTTTCAGCACTCTTTACGGATCCTTGCTCTCTCAGCACTTCAGTATGGTAGGGATTTTGAAGTCTCTGAGTAGCGGAGAAAGGTGGCAAATACACAGCCACGCACCATCATTCATTTCCACCCTTGCAGACATTAATAATCAACTGTACAGCTTTACTGATGAGCCCAGACTCAGTGTCAGAATCCTTCTTAAGACTATACACTTAACAGCCTGACAGGTTGCAACTGACAGGTCAAGCTTCTGCAGGGAAACCTGCTCTAGCAGGAAAGTCTTGGGGGTGGAGAAGTTTGGGTTCCTGGCCTGGCAGGCTCGCTGCAGTGTCTAATGTGACAGACACTATAGGTCCCGTTTTATGTGCATGTGTTGTAGCTGAGTGTGTGTCCTGTGCACTATGTGTGTGCTGGTGCAAACAGAGGCCATGGAGCCCCCTGGAACAGGAGTGACAGGAAATTGTGAGCTGCTGGATGTGGAAGCTGAGAACCAGACCTGAGGCCTCTACAAGAGCAGCAAGTGCTCTTCACTGCGGAGCCATTTCTCCAGCTCCTCTGTGTGTATGTGTGATCATGTGTGTGCAAGTGCACATATGTGCATATGTACATATGGAGGCCAAGACAGCCTCAGGTGTAAAGAGAATATCTTTATGTATTATATGGATGCATTGCTTGTCAATTAAAAAACCCCTATGGCTTATAGAAGAGAGTTGGACATCCAGCAGGCAGAGAGCATTCTGGGATTGAGCCAGGTGTGGGAGATTCACCCTGCAAAGATGTGAGGAGGACAGATGCATGGTACCTGAACAGAGGTAACCAGCCATATGGCAGAATGTAGATTAGTATAAATGGTTTTTTGGTTTTTGTTTTGTTTTGTTTAAGCTATGAGCTAGTCAGAGAAGAGCCTAGCTATATGGTCTAGGTATTTATTTATAAATATATTTTGAGTCTCATGAATCATTATTCCGGGAACTTGGTGAAGCCAGGAGGAAAAACACATTGTGCTACTACACTCAGGAGCTGTCCCAGTTTGTGACAAGAGTCTCCTAGGGACCTGAGGCTCACTGATTAGGCTGGTTTGCCAAAGACCTCCAAGATCTGCCTACATCCCCAGCACTGGGATTATAAACATATGTCAGCATGCCTAGCTTCTTACACAGGGGCAAGGGACTGACCTCAGGCTGTGTGTGTGTGTGTCTCAAATTGCAGCTAATGGGAGTTGGCTCTCTCCTTTCACCACGTGGGTCCTGAGGATCACACTCAAGTTTCAGGCTTGGCAGCTGTGCCTTTACCTGCTGAGTCACCTCGCTGCTTTCCCCAGCCCCATCTATCCCTATGTCATGTATAGTTTGCCTTTTCCTAAAGGGAAATCAAAGGTTTTGATATACTTTTGTGATCCTCTGCATTTCTGGCCATAGCATCCTGGCTCTCTCAGGCCTTATATCCAGGAAACAGGGAGGGACCCCTGAGTCCTGAGGGAGTTCCACAAACATTTCACACGAAAACTTTTAAGTTCCTCATCTGTGCATGTGTGTGGTATGTATACATGTATGTGTGTATATGTATGAGTGTACACATGTACCTGTATATATGTATGTCAGTGTGTGAGCATGTGCGTGTGGTATGTGAGTGTCTGTGCGTACATATGCGTGGTATCTGTGTGTATACGTGTGTGTGTGTGTGTGTGTGTGCAATTGCCCACATGTAAGCACAGGTGGAGGCCTGAGGCTGATGCCAGGATGTCTGCCTCCTCATTTGCTTCTCCACTGTATTCTCTGACTCTTACTGAGCTCACTATTTTGCTATGCCATTTGTTTGTTTTTGTTTTTGTTTTCAAGACAGGGTTTCTCTGTGTAGCCTTGGTTGTCTTGGAACTTTCTTTGTAGACCAGGCTGGCCTGGAACTCACAGCGATCCGCCTGCTTCAGCCTCCTGAGTGCTGGGATTAAAGGCGTGCACCACCACACCTATGCCATTTGGCTAGTGAGCCCACAGTGGAGGGAGAACATAGGCTCACTGTGGGGTTACACACACCCACACACCTAGCTTTTACCTTAAAGCAGGTCTCATGTTTACACAGCAAGCATTTTATCCACTGACCCATCTCCTGAGGCCTCAAAAACATGTTAAAAGGTAAGTCTTACAATAGGGTGCAGTGGTAATCCACTGACCACTGACCTTCAAGAGGTTAGTAATCCAAGAACTCCAAGAGACAGAGGCAGGCAGATCTCTTGTGAATTCCAGGCCAGCCTGGTTTACAAGGCGAGTCCAGGATAGCTAAGGCTACACAGAGAAACCCTTTCTTAAAAAACAAAACAAAACAATTTCAATTACGTTTCTTTTTTGTTTTTTGGTTTTTTGGTTTTTCGAGACATGATCTCTGTGTTAGCCTTGGCTGTCCTGGACTTGCTTTGTAGACCAGGCTGGCCTAGAACTCAGAGATCTGGCTGCCTCTGCCTCCCTGAGTGCTGGGATTACAGGCCTGTGCCAACATTTCTAAGTATGAAAGTAAGGAAGGGCTAGAGAGATGGCTCAGAGGTTAAGAGCACTGACTGCTCTCCCAGGGGACCCAGGTTTGATTCCTAGCACTCACATGGCAGCTCATGACTATCTGTAACTCCAGTTCCAGGGATCTGATGCCTTCTACTGGCCTCCAAGGGCATCAGGCACACACTGTGGTGCATAGACACACATGCAGGCAAAACACTTGCATAAATAAAATACATAAAATAAAAAGCACATCTAAAAGTCAGGTGGTGGTGGCGCACACCTTTAATCCTAGCACTTGGGAGGCAGAGACAAGCGGATTGCTGTTGAGTTCAAGGCTAGCCTGGTCTACAAAGTGAGTCCAGGACAGCCAAGGCTACCCAGAGAAACCTTGTCTCGAAAAAATAAAATAAAAAATAAAATGAAATAAATCTAAAAAAAAGTTTACCTGTGTACTGCCTAAATAATCCCATCCAGGGCTGAGGAGAGTGACAGGTGGGACAGCCGCGGCTGGTGGCCTTACCTTGTGGGTGAGGGAGTGTTGTTTGAGGTGGTGGATCTGGCTGAACTCCATGCCACACTCAGTGCACACGAAGGGCCGCACATTCTGGTGTTTGAGCATGTGGTTTTGTAGCTGGCTGCGGTAGTGGAAGGACTTGTCACACTCGAGGCACTGGTAGAGGGTGGGGCCCTGGTGGGAGGCCAGGTGGCGCTTGAGTTGGGTCAGGGTGGAGAAGTCTAGGCCGCACTCGACACAGACATGGCAGCGGCCACTTTCGTGCTTTACTTCGTGGGCCTTAAGCTCGCTGGGGTAGGCAAAGCCACGGCCACAGAAGTGACAGCTGTAGGGCTTAACCTCAGAGTGCAGCAGCATGTGGCGTTTGAGGTGACTGGTCTGAGTGAAGGCCTTGTGGCACACCTGGCACTTGTGGGGCCGTGTGCCCTGGTGCGTCAGCAGGTGCGTCTGCAGGTGGCTGGGCTGCTTGAAGAGCTTGCTGCAGTGTGGACAGGAGTGCGGCTTGATGCCGTTGTGGCCCAGGATGTGCGTCACCAGATTGTACTTGGACGTGTAGGACTTTTCGCACATGCGACACTGCCAGCGTTTCTGGCGGTCGCCAGCCTCCACTAGGTAGGAGTCATCGATCTGCACGTTGATGTCCAGGCGGTCCAGCTGTGCCTTCTTGTGGCGCTCCACCGTGGAACCCGCCGTGTCGGCCTCGAACTCGCTGGACTCCTGCCACACGAAACCCTGTTCCGGCTTGACGAATTCTGGCGCTGTCACGTTGGGAGGCTCAGGATTGCTCAGGGGGGCCAGGTGGGGCGGCTCAAAACCACATTCAGTGGGCAAAGTTTCTGGTCCAGGTAGTGCCATGCTGGGCTCGGGAAAGCCATCCCGGGCTGGGTCCGGGAAAGGAGGATCAAATGGGACCATGTCCAGTTCTGGCCTTGGAGTTCGAGGCAAGTGCCGGAGCGTCCGGGGCTTGCGGCTGAAGGCGCTGAGGTCGATCATTTTGACGGCACTGCTCTGCACCAGGGCCTCACAGGCACCACTGGCCACCTCAGCAGGGGCCTCTGCAGGGCCCGGGTCCTTGTCATCACCAGGCACTGATACCTCATACACCTCCTGTTCCTCTTCCTCTTCCGCCTTCTCAAACTTGACCTTGGGCACCAGCCGCACAGGGGGGCGTGTCTTCCTCCGGGTGTGCTTCTCAAAGGCTGCCTCTACCTCCAGCACCTCCTCTTCTGGGGCCTCTTCCAGGGCCCGCCCATTACAGGCCAGCTGATAGATGTCGGGTCCTGGTGGTCCTGGCTCCCCCATGCCTGTCCCAGACAGTTCTGGCCCTAGGTCTGGGTAGAAGGCCTCAGCACTTATGGTGGCTCCAAAGAGCTCATTTTCTGAGACCAGGCCCAGCACAGCAGCCTGAGCCAAGGACAGCACCACCACAGCGTCGGTCTGTGTCCCTGAGTCCATGAAGCCTTCCATGCCGTGGCGTCTGGCTACGAGGGCATTTCTGTGGGAGAAAGGGAAAGGTTAATATTGCTAGTTCGGTGATGAGTCCTGTACTCAGCGAGGACAAGGGTCCAGCTAATTTGGGGTGTGTGTGTGGCCCTGATGTCTTGTGACACCCCCGTGTTGAGATTATGGGGAGCAATGCCGACCTCTGTGTACGTAGCCATCTCCTCCGTCTCTCTGAGAAGCCCTGAGTAAGCACCACCCACTGCTTGCCTAAGTATTTCCATCTGTAAAACAGGGAGGAGGGTGGGTTTTATAGCCTTGGCCGTCCTGGAACTCTTTCTGTAGACCAGGCTGGCCTCAAACTCCCGGAGACCCTCCTGCCTCTGCCTCTGCCTCTGGGATTAAAGGCGAGTGCCACCACCGCTCCCCCTGTTGGAGGGGGGCTTTCATCTGCGCTCCTCTTTCTTTGTAGTTGTAGCTGGCCTAGAGCGCATGATCCTCAGCCTCCCAAATGCTGCAGTGCTAGGATTACAGATGTGTGCCAACACACCCAGCTGTTCAGAGATTCATTTTTGTCCCCTTTCTTTCATTTGTGGAGAATGCATGTATGCGCAGGTGTATGGAATGGGTGCAGGCTTTTTTTTTTTTTTTTTTTTTTTTTAAGATATGGTCTCTAATTAAGCCTGGAGCCAGCAAACCTGAGGGATTCTCCTGACTCTGCCTTCCAGCTAGAGCTTTGTGCTGCCATTAATTGGGTGCTGGGGACCAGAGTCAGGTCCTCCTGTTTGGATAGCACGCACTTTGGCCACAGAGCCATGTCCCTAATCCATGTTTAGTGGGTCTTAAACCGGGTCTCATGGGGTCCTCAGAAATTTGTTTCAAATGCATGAATGTCTCTACTTTTCTTTCTTTCTTTCTTTTCCTTTAAAGACAGGATATCTCGCTATGTAGCTGAGGCTAGCTTGGCATTTGCTCTCTGAATTTCATAATTTGCCTTCCCTCCTGAGTGCTGAAATTACAGACATGTGTCTCCAAGCCTGGTGATTTATGAATGAAACTGAGTAGCTTTTTTATTTTCTTTCTGCGGAGCCGGGGATTGGACCTAGGGCTCTGAGCATGCTAGGCAAGCTCAGCCATAGCCCCAGCGCTTCTGTTTTAGAAATTAATTACTCCATTATTTTAAGAACTGATTAAAAAAAAAAAAACCCACCTACTCAAAATATACCGTGCCAGGTTTCTAAAGCACGCCAAGAGTCCTCCTGGCTGTGCTGCTGGAGTAATTAATTTTGCACAGACCCTGGGAATGCAGTATGAGGTGTTAAACAATTGCTGCCATTAGCGATGTGATGACTCCATGAATGAGGGTTTTAAAAAGATATATACAGAGTAAAAACAATACAACACACAAAGCTAAATCACGCTCTGAGCCTGGTTTCCAACATGGGTTACCACCGGTCAGCCCTGATAAGGTCTATCATACAGGCCATTGCTTGTCTTGATTAACTAGATGCCATATATATGTATACCCAGATATACTGATAAGAAAGGCAGCTTTAGCCGACACTGGCGTTGCACGTCAGATCTGATAGCTAAGGCTTATGCGACCACTGACTTGAATGTTAAAACTGGCTCCAGGTTCTCGTAAACAACACTACTGTACCCCCTGTCCAGTTGTACAACCAGCAAAGGCATCCTCCTCTGCCCTGGCTTCACAAGCACTGTGAACCCCCTACCTTTGGACAAGGTGATCCCTACTTGGGTACCCCTGCCCCAGCACTGCCTGGGTGCTCTGCCACCAGTCTCCTGGCCTGCTCTCATGCCCAGGCAGTTTCCCCAGGACTATAGCACCCCAACGGCGGGCTTGTGGTGTGGGCGCCTCCTCCCGGGCTTCAGATACTCCTGTCCCACGCCCTGCCCTGTCTCAGTTTCCGACTCACTCCAGGAGAGGAGTGACACTAACAGGGTGGCTCCTGCCTGCTTTACTCCTGGGGCCGGGGTCAGGCACATGGCCAGTGGACAGCCCTTCCTCAGGAAATCAGTCCAGCCTGGTACTGCCCTTCCCCCCTGCAGCACTCAGTGGAGCTTCCTCTTCCTGAGGAGGCCGGCTAAAAATACCCCAGACAGGAATCCGGCCTCCTTGCAACAGACATGAAAGATTAAACTATTAAGCTCAGAGCAGGGCTCTGGTGGAAGGGGTCACACATAGGAGTCCTACCAGGGGCTTCAAGGCCCATCTGGAACTGTCCAGGGGGCTAAGCTCACTTCTGGACACACTCTATGCCATGCCCAGCTTCACTAAACTAGGAATCTCCTACGTCAGTCACTTGTAATGGATTACAAGAAAGGTCACTTTTGCGCCCCCAGCTTCTCCATCTAAAAGTGGAAGAATGAAAGCACACAAGGAAAGCATGGGACCCCACAGTGCAGAATGACGGACAAGGATCTTAGGTAATTACCAAGAGTATAAAGCTCAATGGCTTTGGCATCCTAGATCTCCTGGAAGACAGTCATAGGTAGGGATGAAAAAAACTTTCCTTCCTTAGGCCCCAAATCCAGCAAAGCTTTGGTGATTGCAAAGATAACTGCTAAGAACTAAGAACTCATGGGGGGGGGGGGGAATATATATATATATATATATATATATATATATATATATAAAATCTGCCTCCCAGCTGAGAAGTAGGTCTAGTGCTTAGAGCAGGTGAACAAGACAGGGGCTCTGTCCCGGTGGAGCACACACAGGAGACCTGCTGGGCCCATCACAACGATGTCCAGTGCCCATGAGCCACTGCTGGTTTTCCTGAATACTCTGGGGAATGTCACTGCCTGCCAACACCAGCCTGTCCCAGACACAGCACCAGGCAGCAGCCTGAGTGTGTGCGGTGGCTTTGAGCAAACAATATATTCAGCAAATTTTCTAGACTTGCCCTAAGGCAGAACCCGTGCAGGAGGAGGGATCAGTCATGGCAGAACCTATGCTTGGAACTTGGCACAGGAAACTAGGTGCGACGGCACACGCCTGTAATCCCATCCCTTGAGAGGTAGCCTAGGTTTAGGAGTTCGAAGTCAGCCTCAGTTACACACTGAGTTTTGAGCAGACAAACAATAAGAACAACAAAAAGAACTCGGGTTGAGTACTACTGAGGTCAGAGCTAGGTCTGTTGTGTCCTATTGTGTCCCAAAGCTTGGTTTCTCATCTCACACCTATGGAGGGTTTCTGACTTGGAACAGACACAAGATGAGATGGTGTGGCTTTCCTCAGAATCCCAGTTGAGACACACACACACACACAGACACACACACACAGAGACACACACACACAGAGACACACACACACACAGACACACACAACCTCAAGAGAACCTACTTAACACATGGACCAGAGTGAGACCACTGACCACAGGCCAACCCTGCTCAACGTGAGAGCAGGAGCGTGGGTCTGGTTCTCAGCTGTGAGAGAATCATACGGTTAACCTTCCAAACTGGGGTCCCCTCCAACAAGGAGACACCCCTTATTGTCACATTATTTGGGATGCAAACCAAGCCTATCCCAGGCCACCAGGGCCTGCTCTTCCTCCAGGAACAGGTGCTTTTGACAGGAGCCTGCTCTGGCTGTCAAAGGGGGCTCACCCAGTCAATGCTCTTGGAGGGCCCAGGGTAGGGGCTTAAGAATTGTCAATCATGAGCCACTGGCTCTATAGCTCATTGCAGAAGGCTCCAGGCCCCATTTAACCCTACAGCAACCTGACTCCACAGCCCAGGGAATGGTGCCTCAGCCACAGTGACAGGAGTTTTTAATTAGCAGGCTGGAGCCGGGTTGCACCAGGTACCTCTAGCTCCCAAGGGGGACTCCAATTCTAAAGCTGCCAAATCTGAGTGCAGAAGCTGCCCAGGGCTACCTGGAGCCAACAGGAGCTTGCAATCTGGTGGCAAAGACTGGCCTCCATGTGGTCGTTGTGGTCTGCTCTCTTGAGACAGCCCCTGTGGCTGTGCTTGCACGAGTGTGTATTGTGTCTTCCCAAGTGTGTGTTTATGTGTGGGTTGAAGGGGGCCTGTTGAGGCAGAGGTGGGGAGAACGGCAGGTTCTAAGTGACTTGCGGCTCTGCCTGCCGGTCTGATGTGTGTAGGTAAGTGGAGGGGAGGCGGCCACAGGCCACTGGCCCAGTGTCCCTTTCATTGTCTTGGACCAGTCCTTCGGTTTAGTTGTCCCCAAGTTCCCTGGATCCTTCTCACAGGCCACAGCCATTCTCTTTGATGCCCTGGCCCAGAGACTGCTCAAGGCTGAAGAGCCCACAGGGGACCACAGCACTTGTGGCACAGGGATGCTGCAGGCCCCCAGGGACACCTCTTCTCAAGGCAAGGACTTTCTGTATCACTTGTGTTGGGGACAGTGTCCAAGAGAAAAGAGCTTTGGTGTGTGTGTGTGGGGGGGGGAAGGGCTGTGTTCTTCCAAACTGCATGGCTAATGACAAGGGGGTGGGGGCATCCATTAGTATACCTCTGCTAAACCCCCTCCCACTTCTCACCCGCCCTCCTCTCTCCCCAGGGTGTGGAAAAAGTAAATGTTAGAGTAGCTGCTTCCGAAGTGCAGTAACGCAGGGAAAGAAGAAAGAGGAGGGAGGGGGGACGGGGGGGGGAGGGGGGGGGAGCACTGAAGACAGCAGAAGAGGAGTGAGATTGAGGGGGAGGGAGAGAGAGAGGCTAAGGAGGACAAGAAACAAAGGCGGGGAGGGGGAGGGGACCCAGAGAGGCACAGACGGCCCGGGGCTGCCCTATTTCCCAGGGCTCAGCATCACCTCAGGGCCAGAGGGGCAGGCGTGATTCTGGGGAGGGAGTAAAAGTCTCCCCTTTGAGACCCAGAAGCAGGATTCCCTACCCCAAAAAGGGCCCCAGGCTTCTCACTGTTACTCCAAAAAGTGCTTTGTGTCTGTTCTTTGGACTGATAGCTCAAGGACCAATGGGCAAGCCACCTGACACCTAGGGGCCTCAGTGTCTCTAGCTATAAAACAGACGCAAGGACCCTACTTAGAATCTCAGGGCTATGAAGATCTACAGCCACGTCCTATCTGCCCACCACACAGGGTCCTCCCATTACAGCACCGTCCTGCACTACGCAGGGCTCCAGCAGCCCCTGTCCTCCACGGAGACCACCTCACCCCCTTGCTAAAAGGGAGACTTGCCTGGGGAGGTGGTGGCACACGCCTTTAATCCCACCATTCTGAGTCACATAGTGAATTACAAAAGAAAACAAAAAAAATAAAATAAAATAAAGCCATCCACAATCAGGGGGGTCCTGCAGGAGGCCTGTGCCCACAACTTCAACTGACTTAATTTGGTGACCAAGAGGACCCCCCTCCCCAGTGCAACCTGAGCAGCAACCAGGGCTAATACTGGGAGGCCAAGTTTTCTCAAAGGAACCAACTGGACTAACATCCGCTTTCCAAACACCTCCCAGGTGCTGCCAGTGTACACAGCAGGGGCAGAAATAAAGTTGACACCAACAGGTGGACCCTGAGCTCAGCGAGCAGCAGGAGGTGTGGCCTCGTGTGGGAGGGGCAGGCTCTCAGGGAACAAGAGGAAGGAGGTCTCAGGCTTCTGCGCTCAGACCAGCTGGTTCAGCTGCGCTATGAAGGAGACGGTGCACAGCCCCTGCGGGCTGAAGTGGTAGGCCCCAGGGTGGGGCAACTCAGGTAGCCTGAAAGGGAGGCAAGTTCCTGGCACACAGCTGAAGAAACACTCCTGGGAATTCACCTGGTAGCAAAACATCCCTCTTGGCTTCCCTCTGTTAGAATGGTAAAGTGCTCAGATCCTCAGAGAAGAGGAAGCGAAAGCCCAAAGCGTGTGCAAACCTTCGGGTCCCTTGCCACAGTCTCGTTTCTGTCAGCCCCAGGCCAGCCACCGCATGGAGGGGGCAGCGGAAATGTAGCTGTGTTCTCTCTTCCTCGGCTTCCCCTTTCCTGGGGTCCAACCCCACCAGTTAGACTGGAGCTGGGCCACAGGCCACACAAAGGTCTGATCTATGTCTGTCCCTGCTCTGTTTGGACGTGCCCAGACTGGTCTTGAACTTGTGGACTCAGGAGATCATCCCATCTCAGCCTCCTGAGCACAAACCACACACATATGCATGGCTCAGACATCCTCTCCCAACCCCCAACAACCGGCCCCCCCGCGCCCACCCCCCACCCCCACCGTACACCCCCCCCCACCCCCCCACCCCCGCACTCTGTAGTCCAGCCTAGCTTTCTTTCGGCCTTTGCTATCCTCACTCGGCCTCCCAAGAGCTAGGCTGATAGGTTTGTAGCACAACACCAGTCCCTCTGCAGCTGCTTCTTTTTAATAAGGTCACTGAGGCCATAAAGGGAGGAGCCATGATGGTAAGAGGGCAAGGCAGGACTACAAGTCTCCAGCCTGGATGCCTGTCTAGGCCTGTGGCCTGCTGCCCGAGGCTGTCCTTGCCCTCCTGTTGGCCCTCAGCCCCCTCACACTTGATGGTTCCCGACGGGGGAACCTCTGCCCCATGTGCTAACTCCTCTGTCGGGAAGAACAGTCACCTGGGATCAAGAATGAATGAATTGGGGGCCCGGAGAGAGATGGCAACTGCTCTCCCAAGGGAACTACACAGGCTTGATTCCCAACACCCACAAGATGGCTCACAACAATCTGTACGTTCAGCTCCAGGGATCTGATGCTGCCCACTGGCTTTCTCCGGGCACCAGGCACACACATTTAAAAACAAAAGAAAGAAAAGGAGAAGGAGGAAAAGGAAGAGGAGGAGGAGGAAGAGGAAGAGGAGGAATGAATAAATGATACCAAGGGCCCCTTGATGCTCACCAATACATGGCCCTGCTCTGGAGTCACCAGGACCCTGGAAGCCACAGGCTCTCACTCTTTGTCTACCAGACAGCGCAAACACCCACTCAACATATGCACCCTTTTCTTTACCGTACAGGCTGGACACACACCTCATTGTAGACTCTGATGGAGATCCTTTTCTTGGTTTGGTTTTGTTTTGAGACAGGGTTTCTCCGTGTAGCCCCTGGCTGTCCTGGAACTCTCTTTGTAAACCAGGCTGGCCTTGAACTCACAGAGATCCGCCTGCCTCTGCCTTCCTACAGGAAGTGCTGGGATTAAAGGCGTGTACCACCACCGCCCAGTCAGACCCTTTTCTTTAACCGTTTTGCCTGGTTTTAGGATCTTCACTACAGAGTGGAACTCCTAACAGAGGTGGAAAGCAAAGCCCTACAGCAGGTCACTGCTGTCCAACATGGAGGGCGGTAAGGGCTGAATATGGGGAGGAAGGTTTCAGCACTCAACCGTCCTGTTACCGTCCAAGCGATCTGGCTGGCCTGCCTTCAGGGACCTAGCAATTGCTTATGTCATCAGCTGCCGCTACAGAGAGCCAGGTGTGTGCTCCCCCCCCCCCCCCCCAGTAATCATTATAGATCATAACACTTCCTGTAGGCCATGCTTTGAACTTAAGAACTCTGCCAGGACAGCAGTCTCTCGCCCTCAAATCCTAAACTAGTCTGGAGAGAGAGCCAAACCAAGTGAACACAGATCAGGCAGGGCAGGATGTCAACCCTGATCTGGATCCCACACTCACTTCCCACTGTGCTCGCGATCAAAGGCCCCCCCCCCCCGTGAGCCTGCCCGGTTATTATCCATGCCTGTGTGCCGCTTGGCTGTGCTTTCATTTTCCATCGCTGACCTTGCCTGCAAGCGACTTTTTTTGCATACGCAGTTCCACATGCCCAGGAGGCTCTTCCTTGCCCCCCAGGCTTCTACTTTTAGTGCAGGTGCCACATCTGCAGGAAATCTTGTCCATGTCACCCCACCTGCCAAGGCCCCACTCTTAAGTTCTCAGCAAGTTCAAGTTTAACCCCCCCCTCTTTTTTTTTTTTTTTTTAAATACTTTTCCTTGCTCGGTGTGGTGCTTGCACACCTGTAATCCTGGCTCCGGGGAGTTGGACGGTAGCCTCTGGGTTCTGTATGAACTCCAGGATCACAGGGCCTGCGTACCAAAACCATGTCTCAAAACAAAACAACAAAACGTGGAAATTCTTTTTCTCTTTTGGACTTTATCTTAAAAGGACTTGTTGTTGGTCTATCTATTAGGTCAATTACTGGAGTTGTGTCTGATACTTCGCAGGGGCGGACACCTGGCCTGTTGTCTCACCCCAGCATCCTGTCAGATCCTTGTGAGAACACAGACTCAAGGAGACAGAGGAGGCTGCAGAGGAGCACAGCTCCTCCTTGGAAAGCTGCTACGTGGAAAGCCCTGGCCTGGCCTCCCTTTCCCCACGTGGCAGGACCAGTTCCTCTTCCCAGAGGGAGGGACAACAGGCCCCCCGGTTCCTGGATGGCTCCTTGTCTTTCCTCTAATTCCAGAGGCAAAAAGCACACACAGTCTCTCTGACAGGGATGCTGTCTGGCCTGGACCCAAGACCCCCAGCTTAATGAAACAGGGAAAAACAAACAAAACTTTGGCTCGCAAGTGCAAGGACAAAGATAAGAATCACCAATGAGGGGACAGCGTGGCACTCACTGGGTCTAACCCATGAGCGGTCCTGTAGTGAGGGGACATTTTCATCTGACAGATTCAGAGTCTAAGCAGTCCCTGTGGGCAGGGTGAAGCAGGCTCCCCAGGGGCTTTCTACTCAGATCTGGACCAAGGGCCCTCTCATGCCTTCCCTTCTGTAATCTAGCCTCCTGTCAGGCCCCTCCCTCTGCAGAGTCCCTCTACCTTCCCCATCCTGCTTTCCTTTCCCTCCATTCCTCCCCTCTTCCGTTTCCATGGCAACCCCATCCTCCGCTCTGCCATTCGGTCTTGTGTTCCCATCTCATCTCTTTTCCTCCTCTTTCATCTCTCCCATCATCGCAGTGTAGAGTCCAGATCTGGCCTATGTCCTTTGCTTCTGGCCTTTTGCTCCCTTTTACTCTCCTTTTATCTTCTCCCGCGTTCTCTTGTCATCTCAGAGTGACATTTATTTATCTCTTGCTTAGAGAGAGAGAGAGAGAGAGAGAGAGAGAGAGAGAGAGAGAAGAGCGAAGAGCCCCAGTCTGTTTGACTTTCCCTTGAGCCAAAGGGTCAAAGGCCAAGAATTGCAAGCAAGGAGGAAGGAAAACTCCCAGAAGGGACCCTCTGCCTCCTTTTGACCTCAGTAGTGGAAAGAAGAAAACACAGTTGGGGGTGGGGGCTCCTGGAAAGGCCCCCTGGAGTAGCCTGAGCAAGGCGCAGAATCCCTCACCTCGCTGGCCAAAGTAGGAATTTACGCTACGTAGGGAAACCAACCCAACCAAAGAAGGTCTAGGCACAGATTTACCACAGAAAAGAAAGCAAGCCTATTACGCTGGCGGGCCGCGGGGTCTCAAGGCAACAGGATAGGAGGTTGGTGACATGGAGTAGGTAGAAGGGGCACAGGGACTTTGAGAGGCCTTAGCAGTAGCCGAGAAGGTGGCTGAGAGGCTTTGACTTCTGAGTCGCAGGCTGGGCTCTCAAGGCCCGGGTGGAGACCTGTTCTGTCCTGTCAATGCAGTCAACGGGGTTCTCTCCATGACTTGGCAAGTGACAGAGTGTGGGACCCACAGAGATGCCAAGGGCTCTACCACTACTCCTAAAATGCTGGCCAGCGGACAGGGCCCAAAGGAAGCGAGGGGAGACATTCTGGAAGGAGCCCGGAAGTCCAGGGCCTCCTCCTCCTCCTGCATCTAACTGAACAGGAGGAGAGATCCCAGCTCTACCACCTTGAGCTGGTCGAGCCTCATGCCTACACTTTCACATGAAAGCAGTGAGGGAAAGGGCTGCACTTTGCAGTTAGGGCTGTGTGCAGGGAGGACTCTGGGATGGGAGCCATTGCTTTTACTATTACTGCCTATGCTGTCATCTATTCTAAGGGCCAGGTGAGTGCTCCCTGGGCGCTGGCAGGTCACAGAGATCTTCAGTATCAGAGACCTCACAGTTTCTCTTTAGAGACAAGACTAAGAGACGTAACACAGAAGTACAAAACATCAGACTGGGCATGAGTGTGGGGCATGACAACACCACCAAGTAACTTTGCCACCCCATCCCCCAAGGCTTGATTGGGAACGGTCTCTCCACATAAACCAGCTCTATAGGAGACAACAGACCTGACCAGAGCTGCACAATCAGGCTGCTCTGCCCTTTCCTGCCGTGCTGCTGGCGGCTGGGGGGCCCATCACCTGACCTATGGCACGGGACATGATTTCTTCTTTCTAGGGTGGTCAGGAGGTAGAAATGAAGCCCACTGGATGAGTGAGGCTGATGAGGGGCGCACTACAGGAAGGTGGGCGTTCAGGAAGCTGTCATTCAAACAGATGCTGCTGGCGCAAGGGCCGACCCAGGATGGAGCAAAGGCGCGGGGTGGAGAAAGGAAGGTAAAGATCACAGAGTAGCAGCAAACAGAGAAGTGCTGAGGTTGGAGGGCAGGCAAGGAGTGTGGCCTGGCGCAGAGCCCTTCTTCTCCTCACTCCCCACAGCCAGGGTGACTCATCCCGGGGCCTCCATCCTTGAGCAGCCCGTGACAGCGCTACCTCTCCAAGCCAAGCCGGCACTGGAATCAACATTTATTTTGCCGTCACCCACACATCCAAGTCAGGTCTGGATTTATGCCAGAAGCAGCGTAATTTGGTCTGCGAGGCGAGGGACAGCTGGTTTATACATGGGCGGTGACACACACTCACCAGCCACATAGAGGGGGCGGAGTGCACAGACCTTCCTTTGCCGGGTGCACTGACACGAAGGGGAGCCTTAGTACAAGAGGTGGAAGGCCACAAGTCCTTATATTCTGCCCTCAACCTCACAGTCTGCAGAGGGACACACGTGTGTGCGTGCGCGGACTGTCTCTGTGACGGAAGAGTCGGGGGTTGCGGAGGTGGTGGGGGGTGGGTGGGCAGGCGGTTCATGTGATCAGGGCATGCGCACTGCGGGCTGCTGGATCTACAGGTACCAAATGCTAACAGAGGAAGGGGCTAAGGGAGCCTGGCTGCTGCAGGCTGCAGAAAGGTAAGCAGGTATCTTAGAAGAGACAGGAAGTCAGAAGTAGGCAAGGCCCAGGAGACAGCCTTGAGGGGAGGCCCCTGGAGGAAGGAAGGCGGGCTGGTGGACGTGTGTGGGAACTGGTTTCTTCTGTCTGCATCACGAAGGATGGCACACAGGCTCTCCTTGCTGTGGGGTCTGAGGACCCTTGGGGCAGCCTGATGGCTAAGTTAGCTCAGCTTCCAGTACACAAAGAGATGGGGTGGGGGTGGGGCTTACTGGGGAGATCAGTCAGCCTGGAATTGCTGCTGGCTGTGCAAGGGTGAGGACCTGCATTTGGATCCCCCAGAAGCCCCATAAAGAGCCAGGCACAGAGCCGGGTGCGGTGGCGCACACCTTTAATCCCAGCACTGGAGAGACAGGGGCAGGCAAGGTTGGCTGTGAGTTTGAGGCCAGCCTGGTCTACAAATTGAGTCCAGGATAGCCAATGTTCAATGGGAGGGAGACCTCGTCTCAAAAAGGAAGGTGGAAAAACAAAACAAAACAGTAAGAAGTAATTGAAGAAGAAACCCAGCATCAGCGTCTGGTCTCCACACACCAATCCCACCACATACACAGAAAGACAGGAACGAGCGCATCCGTTCACCTGGGCACAGTACGCCACAGCTTACAAACTCCTGTCCAGGCCTGGCACCATTGGGTTCTCCCCACCAGGGGCTGCATTGGCCTGGCCTACACACATGGCTCTTGTTCTGGGGCAAAGTGCCAATCAATGCTGGTGGTAGCAGACTGGCTGGCTGCCCTAAGAAACACAGTGCCAGCCGGGGGCACTCTAAATGCATTATTTCGCTTCACCCTGACTAGTCTGTGGTTGGTATTACTAATATCACAAGCGGGGAAGCAGAGGCACAGAGAGCTTCAGAGCATTTTTCAAGCATTGCTTCTCAGAGCCTGGTCTCCTGGGCGGCTGACTTTAGGGATGCGGGCGGCTTTTAGGAGCCTGTATAGCCATTTGTAGAGTTGGCTCTGCGTGGGTGTCATAGTATCTTCATGGGAGGGCTGAAGGAACAATGGATTGAAAATATTCAGAGGGTTGTGGTGAGATGGCTGGGCAGATAAAGGAGCTTGTTGACAGGCCTGATGACCTGAGTTCGATCCCTAGACCACACATCCACACATGGAAGGAGAGAACTGACTTCTGTAGGGTGTCCTCTCTCTCTCTCTCTCTCTCTCTCTCTCTCTCTCTCTCTCTCTCTCTCTCACACACACACACACACACACACACAGACACACACACACACACGGACCATTGTGTCCATGAACTCACTACAGCAGTTGTCTCCTGCACAGGGTCACAGGGCAGGACTGGTCAGCATTCCTGCAGGCTGCACTAACTCAACTCAGTGGGCTGCAAACCGTAAATAAAACGAATCCAACAAAAGGACATTAAGGTAGGAAGTGATGAGATTGTACAGAACTGTATAAAATTTTAGAGGAAAAGATGCTCTTTTAAAGTTTGCTTTGTTTAAAAAAAAAATTGTGCATGAAGACTCACCCCTGTACTCTTGGCACTCGGGGTTGGTGCAGGATGGCCATTAATAGGGGGCCAGCCTGGGCTACAGAGACCTTGTCTCAAAATAGCAAAACAAAGTGTGGTTCCCCTCTGTAATCTCAGAACTCTGGAGGCAGAGGTAGGAGGATCTCTGTGAGTTCAAGGCCAGCTTGGTCTACATATTGAGTTCCAGGCTAGCTGAGGCCCTGTCTCAAACAAACAAAACAAAACAAAAATAAATAACAACAAAAAGAAGTTTAAATTCATCCTTGGCTACATACTAACTGAGTATACTGTTGGCATGGTGTACTTGAAACCCTGAGGAGGAGGAGGAGGAGGAGGAGGAGGAGGAGGAGGAGGAGGAGGAGGAGGCAGAAACAACAATTAAGGTGAGAAAAACCAATCTGTTGTCAGATGTGTGCTGTGTACTTAGTCCTAGATGGTTGTATCTGTGTCACACACAAGCGAACTTTTCTCCTTGTCATTATACCCTAAACAACACAGCATTTACATTGTGTTAGGTATTATTATAAGCCACCTAGAGATGCTTTAAATCAGATGGAAGATGTGTGTGGGCTGTGTGCAAGCACCACGTCATTTTACATAACTCCCCACAGAGATGGTGGCGCGACTGTAAAAGCAGGTTGGAGACAGGTGTGGTAGCCCATACTTGTAGTCTGAGTACACAGAAAGCTACGGCAGAAGTATAGAATTCAAGGCTAAGGGTTAGGGTAAGGGTTAGGGCTAGGGGTTAGAGGTTAGGGTTAGGACTGGGGGTGGGGGAAAGAATTCAAGGCTAGCTTGGGCCTCACACTGAGTTCTAGGATAGCCTGGACTACTTAGCTGAGCTGTCTCAAAAAACCAAAAATCGACAAGCAAGCAAACAAGCCCAGCCCGCTGTGCAGCACTGAGCCCTGGCTTCGCGTGGGGTCTAATGGCGCTGACTCCTTCAGCTCTCCTGAAGCCTGTGTATCAGGAACACCTGCTTGGCAGGCACTGAGAACAAACCCCGGCCCGTGTGTGTTTGCAGTTATTGACTTTGCTGACTCTGTGTCTGCACAGCCAGTTCCTGGAGGAGCTGTTTCCTTGGCACCAGTTTTTAAAGAAGCAGGGAGGGCCAGTGAGATGGCTTAGGGGGAAAAAAAAAAAAAAAGAACACTTGCTGCCTAAACTTAAAGACCCAAACTTGATCCCCACATGCGAGGATGGAGAGAACAGACTCCCCCAAATTGTCCTCTGGCCTCCACAAGTGTGCCATCTTACCCCCACCCCACCCCCTACTCCAACACTCAAGAAAAAAATGTTGCCGTATAGACACCCTGCTCGGATTCAGGAAATGTTTTTGCCTAAACCTGAGTGACTTAAAGGCCACCCTCACCGGCCCTGGTGTGGGATTTGCCAGCAGGTGTCCCAAGAAGTACCAGAAAGCAGTGGCAGCCCTACTCAGTCCCTGGCTGCAAAGCCTGTGGCATGATTCCACTGTGGGGAGGGGGAGGCCCTGGCCACATTTGTCTCCATCAATTCCTTGAGGCACAAACCCTGAGAATCCCTAGGGAAATACACTCCTGTCCCCACAGTGAGCTCAGACTTGGCGAGGACATAGCCTGCTTTGTCCTGGCAATAGGCTCAGAACCTGCACACAGTAGGGACTCAGCAGTCCCCACGGTGCCACCCTGTGCACTGCAGCATCTGAGTGACGTCTGCCTGTGCCTTCTTGCTTCTGCTACCCATCTTCCTCAGCTCTGCTCTGCTCTTCAGTGGGGCCTATTCCATGGAGACTCAAGGCCTGAGGATAAGGATGGGCTCTACCTCATGAGGCACTGTCACTCACACAAACTGGTCATGGTCAGTACCCAGTACCCTGCGTCTACTCTGCCCATGATGAATTCAACTCACAGTTCAACAAACCATGGCTGGGAGGAAAGGAAGGACCCAAAGGCCGGGCAGCAGGTGGGTGACATCCTGGCCAACCCCTTCCCTCATGTCACCTTGGCTACAGCAGCCCAAGCTTCTGTCCTCCAAACTGGCAAACTGGATAGACTAAGTACCGCTCCCCAGCCCCCACCCCTACCCCCAACCCACACACCCCAGGCCACAGGCTCCAGAAGAGGTAGCACCTTGGGGGGGTGTGCCAGCTGCTCTCCCCTGCCCCCCACACCCACCCATACCCAGGCTCTCTCTAGTACCACACTGCAGCCAGGCAATGCCCAACCTCCCTTCTAACGCATGACCAGGGGCCGACCACTGCCTCCTGCACTGGGCTCTGTGACCTCTGTCCTTCTAGAAGGCCACTATTGTTAGCCAAGCAGGCTTTGCTGGCTCCAGTGCCCTCTCCCTGGGCCCTTCGCCTCCGGCATCCCTAGGGTCCCAGCCTCAGGCCTTGCCTCTGTCCTGCTAGGTTCCCTTCCACACTCACCTCTACGCTGAGGTCACCCCAGGGGCCCTCCATTGATCTAAATGTCAACTATCCACCAACCATCACCAGCTGTCTAAACTCCGACTTGCCCCCTGTCCCTGAAGCCACTCACCACCTTCAGCTTTACAGACTCAAAAACTTTTTAAAAAGCCACTTTTGACTGAGATTGGCCAAACATGGATGACACGATGTTCTTTTTTCTGTTGAATTCAGAAAGACCAAGATGGCAGCCGCGCGCACAGTAGAAGCATCACTACCACAGCCTGGATGTGGTGGCAGATGCCCATAATCCCAGCACTTGGGAAGCAGAGACAGGAAGATCACTGTGAGTTCAAGGTCAGTCTGATCTACAAAGCGAGTCCAGGACAGCCAAGGCTACACAGAGAGACCCTGGCTTGAAAAACCAAAACAAACAAACAAACAAACAAATAAAACCAAGAACCTAGATTTGTAATAGGCCAGTGACAGGGAAGTGCAACCTAATCACGCACAGCTTTCAGGAGGGGTCCATCTTCATCTTAGGGAAACTGAAATCTGCAGAGAACCTGTGGGAACCTAACCATAATGCTCACTCACTAGCTCCCACGTGACGCGTCTTTACGGAGCCACTCATCCACGTGACCTTCTCCACCATCCCAGGCCATAGCCAATATGGGTCCAACTGCTTCTACAGGGTGCTGATGTGATACAGGACTCAAAATTGTGGTGCACATGTGACTTGGCCTTCTTGCTTGAGCCCAGTTCAAGTGAGGGTCTTGTGGCTCCACCAAGGCCCGCTCTGGGCCAAGACAGCTGACAGCGGGCTCCCACTGAAGAGAGAGGTTTTGGGGGGGAATCTGCCTTTCCCTCTGACCTCTGCCTCAGTATCATACTCAACTCAGGCAAGGCAGGAAAGGAAGTCTCAGTGCCATGCTAGGCTTCTCCAACATGAAGGACTTGGGGTTCCTTATCTGTGACAACAGGTGCCCAGGTATGTCTTGTCCGATAGAGGACCTTTCCAAACTCCCTGCCGTCTCTGAGAGGGGGCTAGCACACACCAGTGTCTGCAGAGGGAGGTCTGTGCACACAGCACAGTGGAGAGGAGGGGGGAAAGCCTCACAAACCTACTTCTCCCATCCCTTGAAAACAGAGGCACTATTCAAAAGAGAAAAGAAGAATTAAAAAAAAAAAAAAGAGGAGAGGCAAAAGAAAAGAAGCGAGGAACTGAATAGAAGAAAAGGGAGGAAAAAAAGGTTGAGAAGAGAAGAGAGCGATCCCCAGGGAGGCGGGGAGTGCCCAGAATAAAAGGCGAGAGCGAAGGGAAGGAGAGCAGAGACAAAGCGTCGGGGGAGAGAGAGAGACAGAGCTTTAAAGAGGAAACGTTCCAGCGTGAATACAGCGTGCAAGGGAGAGAGGAGCACTTGAAAAAAAGAGCAGCCCAAAGCAGTGACCCCTCATTCACTGAAGGTGCCAATCACGGGGACAATGCACACCCTTTCTCCTTTTCTCCTTCCCTCCTTCCCGGGGGCGGAAAGTCTGAGAGCTGCAAGTTAATTTTCTGAAAGTGTGCGAACACATTCTGCCCCACTGAGGAAAGAAGAGCACTGCAAAGGCTCCCTTGAACTCACAGCGCCGCCCCCCCCCCAAGTACCCCCTCACCCTTGGTGGCTCAGCAGCCATCAATTCTAAATGAAGGGTTGGCTGGCCCTGCCCTTAAGCCTGGACCTTGGCTGTGGTCACCCTTTATGGGGTCCTGCGTGAGTGGGACCTCAAGGGTGAGATGGGCCTCCTGGGCAGTCCTGCCAGTGAAGGGCCTGGTATCTGTGAACACTGTCCCCTGTCCCAGGATACAGGACACACAGGAGAAGGGCCTAAGGGCATTTGCTTCTCTAGTTCCTGTCTGCCTACTCCAGGCCTGGAGGTGACGCCCTGTCAGGGTAACTGTGTGCGATGACTGAGAAACAGCCCTGAGACCCCAGGTGATTGGGCTGGACCTCAGTCCAGAAGGCTAAGGTAGGTTGGCTCTTTGCATTGGACACCAATCCAACGGTTGGTGTCTCTCAGGATGGAAAGGCCCTGTGGGTCGAGGCTTGCCCTTCATGTCCTGGAGACCTGCACTTTCCCAGTCACCCAAGACCCAGACAGAAAGAACAGACTTGTCACTTCGCATCGGGTGTGGGGTGTACAGTGCACGGTGCTAGCTACTTGGGAGGCAGAGGCAGAAGTTTCACTTGAGCACAGGAGTTGGAGGCCAGTCTGGGCAACACAGCCACAACCCAATCTTGGTAGAAGGGAGGGAAGAAGAGAGAGAAGAAAGCATGCCTGCCCGGGGCTTGGATTGGAGCCTCTCTCTTCCCAGCCGCAGGTCACAGTTATGCACTGGGCAGTGCCTGGCTGGGGTCCAGCTCCAGACAATGCTCACACACCAGTATCCAAACGGCTCCCAACTGTCTTCGGAGATGCAGGTCAATGTCCCTGGCTCCCATCCCTTCTTTGTCTTGTCTTTTCGCCCTCCTCTTAGCTTCCAGGACCCAGGACAGGGTCACCTTTGAGCAACGGCTGTTTTTCCTTCTGATCATCCTAATGCTGAGTATGGAGAAGCGTTGGGAGCGGAGAGGCATCAGGAAAAGACTGACTGGCTTATTGATTGATTGACTGATTGACCGAGCAAGTCTCCCCCTTCCTCTCTATTGAGCATGCGGAGCTCAGTGCTGTGGGCCTGGAATTAGAAAATGATGCGAACCAATGGGGCCCGGTGATGCTAGAGGCCAGGAGGGGTGCAGCTAAGATGAAAATAGACCAGGGAAAGAAACCCTTTCTTTACCATCTTCACCAGGAAGGGCTAGCGGGGATAGGCCCAGGAGGCCTCCAAACCTCAAAACCCAACAGGGAAGCTACAGAGGGAAGGGGCATGGGGCAAAGCAGACACGTGATGGGCCCACAGTCTGCAGCCACTCTAGCACTTTGATGTGATATGCAAATGCTGGCACATATTTGATGGGCACCTACTGTGTGCTAGCCAGCTCTCATACACTGCTAGGGTGATAGTAAGCAAGATCTGTGTGGCTCAGCGGAAGCAACAAGGGAGAAAACTGCCAGTTACACTGTGGTGAGGGTGTGCAGGAATGCGACCAAGGGGAAGGGGCCGCATGGAATCATTTTATTAAATATTAAATACTGTATCTTAAACAATAAAGCAAGACAGAGACAGGAAGATGGGGTATCAAGGTCATCCTTGGCTACATAGTGAGTTTAGGCTAGCCTAGACTACTAGTGAGGCCCCGTCTCAAAAACAAACAAAATCAAACAGGGCTGGGAGCTGGGCGGTGGTGGGTGGCGCATCCCTTTAATTCCAGCACTCCAGAGGCAGAGGCAGGCAGATCGCTGTGAGTTTGAGGCCAACTTGGTCTACAAAGTGAATCCAGGACAGCCAAGGCTACACTGGGAAACCCTGGCTTTGGGGGTAGGGGGGAAAGCAGGGCTGGGAGACGGTTCAGTGTGAGAGTACCTGCTGTGCAAGCATGAGGACCTGAATTTTAAAACCCAGAACCGGGCTGGAGAGATGGCTCAGAGGTTAAGAGCACTGTCTACTTTTCTGGAGATCCTGAGTTCAATTCCCCACAACCACACGGTAGCTCACAACCATCTATAGTGAAATCTGATGCTCTCTCTTCTGGCATGAAGGTGTACATGCAAGTAGGGCACTCATATACATAAAATAAGTAAATCTTGAAAACAAACAAACCCAGAACCTGCGTAAGAAGCAGCAGGGGTGAGGGGATGGGGAGACACGAGGCTCCCTGGGGCCTGCTGCTTGCCAGACTCAGTCAGTGAGAGACCCTAGCAAGGAAATAAGGTGGAGAGGAACACAGCTCCTGATGTTCTTCTGTCCTGTGTGTACACACACACACACACACACACACACACACACACAGGCATGCATACACATAATAAATAAATAATTAAACAATAACAAAGTTCCTCTTTGTTTTGAAAAGCCTTTAAGGAAATCTGCTGACAGGCTATATACACTGGCACCAGTGTTTAGAAAAACATAACTACTGCTGAGGTGACAGAGAAAACATCCCAGAGATGGGTCCTGACCTCATGGTGTGCAAGGAATTTGAGACAGGAACAGAAAAATCGTCATTTGGTGAGACCAGCAGAGACCATCTGTAATCAACACTTTGAAAATTTATTTTTATTATATTTTGTGTACGGATGTTTTGCCTGCATGCGTATCTGTGCACCACATGTGTGCCTGGACAGAGAGGGGTGTCAGATACCCTGGGACTAGCTGCCATGTGGGTGCTGGGAACTGAACCAGGGTCCTCTGAAAAAGCAGCCAGCCCTTTTAACCTCTGAGCAGCCCTTTAGTCCCTTTTTGACAGGAGTAATAAAGTAGTTACAGCTTGGTACTCAATTCAACAGTGAGCAGTATTAAGCAAGGGTGGCTTTAGGAAGAAGAAGTGATGGACAGGATGCCACAAAGAGTCCTCAGCTACATGATGTGGGGGAAGGGTGTCCAGCTAACATCCCAAGTTAGTGAATGAACAGTAAGATTTTCTTTCAAAACATGGAGGTGAATTGAGAGTCAGGAAGAGCTGGGTCGGGGACACCCTTTAGCATTTTTGGTCTGTTTTTGTTTTTGTAGACAGGGTTTCTCTGTGTAGCCTGGACTCACTTTGTAGACCAGGCTGGCCTCAAACTCACAGTGATCCACCTGCCTCTGCCTCCCAAGTGCTTGGACTAAAGGTGTGTGCCACCACGCCCGGCCCATTTTTAGATCCTTTAGCATCTGACACAGCTTGGTTCTCAAGCCCATCAGCAGGGTCTGATGTAAACAGAGGTACGTGTGCAGTGCTTTGATTAAAACAAACCTGGACCGGGGCATAGTGGCACGCCCCTTTAATCCCAGCACTCAGGAGGCAGAGACAGGAAGATCTCTGAGTTTTGAGTCTACCCTGAACTGCATAGTGAGTTCCAGGACAGCCAGCGCCACTTGAAGACCCTGTTTTGAAACAAAACAAAACCAGCCAAACTAACAGAAAAGCCCTGGGATTGGTGGTGTACAGCGGTAATCTCAGCACTTGCAAAGTGGGGCGGGTGGAAGCAGCCTGAGCTACAGGAAACCTTGTCTAAGAAAGGAAAGGAAAAAGGACAGGAAAGGAAAAGGAAAAGGGAAAAAAAAAAAAGGAGCAGGGGAAAGCTTTGTAAAGGAGCTGCTCTGGAATCAAACCAAGAATACGCCTAACTCCTTGGGCTCTCCAAAGGGGGCTGCTCGTGCCTGTAGGAGAGGCTGGATCTCTTAGGTTCCCGCCCAAGGCACATGGTGGGATACACCTGGAGGAAGCAGCCGGGGAAAGCCTAAGTGTGGGCATGTGTTCTCAAAGAGACTGAAGGCCAGGGGTGTCACCCTCGAAGGAAGACCCATGGCTAGAGACCTCAGTTCACACTGGAACTACATCCTCAGCAGTGCTGGAAGGTGGGCTAGCGACACCGAGGACCTCCCCATGACAGCTGCAGGTTAGCTGCAGGACAGCTATGCCCAAGGTCTGGGGTTCCTCACAAGCCCCAATGAAGTTTGCCTGTTTGGCTGGCATCATGGCCACTGTGCACAAGAGGCTCTGGCCCTCTGGGTGTCACCTCTCACAGGGACCTTCTTCCTTGCCAGCCACTATGCTAGGGGCTGAGGCTGTTCCCATTTTAAGTCTGAAACATACTTAGTTTTCCACTTGGGTTATATCTCTTTTCCCACAACCCCAAGTTCTGCCAAAGGAGCAGAGTGCACCAAAAAGCTCGGGGAGCGTAGAGCTGTCGGGCAGTACCTCTGGGTCCTCTGTGGGACACAGGCCTGGCTGGGAGTCTGTAGACCCAGCTCTAACAGGTGTGGCCCTCTTAGCTTCCTGGATCTTAGCCTGTGCAAGGTGCAGGTCAGAAGAGCAGGTGCATAAAAGGGGTGTGGCAGCTGATGGCCAACACACAGGGTTATAAATTACAAAATGGCCTGAGGAGGCATTTTAGGGTGGGTACCCACCCCCCACCCCCCACCCCCAGTACCTGGTTTCAGTCACTAAAGCTTGAAACCATGGCTAGTTTGCATTAGATTACATTCAATATTCTCAGGCTCAGGGCTGTGTTGGAGTGATGCTCCCAGTTCCCAGCTGCCCCTGCAGGGGGGCCCACCGGTGTCATATCACTGGACCCTGGTCCACTTCTGCCTTGTAGGCTGCATGAGGGCCCAGCTTCAACCTCTTAGAATTCTATCCATGAAATGTAGGCAGGGCAGTGGTGGGTCATGCCTTTAATCCCAGAACTCGGGAGGCAGAGGCAGGTGGACTGCTGTTGAGTTCAAGGCCAGCCTGGTCTACAATCCGAGTCCAGGACAGCCAAGGCTACACAGGGAAACCCAGTCTTGAAAAGCAAATCAAAACAAACAAAAATAAATAAATAAAAGAAAGAAAGAAATGCAGACAGCACATGCCCAGACATCCAGGTTTGCTGTGGACCCATCAAGATAACCTTTCCTGTCATCTGGGTCCAGCTATAAATAGGATGCAGGAGGAAGCATCCCACAGGAGGTAAGAACAAAGGCAGCATCTCCATCTGTAGATCCCCTTCCCCTTGGTTTTCCTGGATCCAATGAAGGGATGTTCAGCAGGCTTTTGGAACCGTAAACAACTTGAGCATTCAGTCTGACAAATCGAAACTCCATCCTACAACACAGCTGGCTTGCATAGACTCCTCAAAGTCAATGCCACCCGTACACACCCCACACACAGATCGGGGCACTGTTCTGAATCAAAGGCTAAAGAAACAAAACCAAACGTAGAACATGGGTAGGAAAGAGGCACAGAAGACATTTTTGGAGGACAACTGGGTCATTTCACATAGGATGATACAATGGATGGCATCACTGGGTAATGAGCTATTGGTGCGATCACGATACCAAGTGGGAAGCCCTGGCTCTGGGGGACAACAAATATGTCGGGTGAATCCCCATGAAGGTATTTCACTTGTCAGTCAGGTTTGGAAATTTCAAAATAAAACCTGTGTGAGTAACCGGACCGGGTGGGCAGGCTGTGACTTGTCCCTTGTGTCTACGGGGCCTGGCTTTGGTTTCTTCTCCAGCCTGCCAAGCAATGTTGTGTTAAGCAGACCGCAGTGCTCCCAGTCTGCACGGCAGATATCAAAAATGCTACATGGACTGAACAGTGGGGTGAACGGGCGAGAGCGCTCAGACCTGCCAAGGGCGCCAGCTGTCCAGGGCCCCGCCCAGGCCAGCTGCTGCGCACACACAATGTGGGCACAGCTTGGTAGCTCTGGTGCTCAGCTTAGCATGTGGACGGGGCACCTAGGCTTGCCGGGGTGACCCCAAGCCCTTAGCTGCTTCCTCCCTGAGGGGCAGCACCTGGCATCCCATGGCCCAACTCTCACAGCATGGACAGTGTTCCTATTCCCAAACTCTGTTTTGGACCCGTTGCTCTGTTGGGCACAGGGCACTTCAAGGACAAGGGTCCTTCCAGCTGACTCTGGCCAGAACCCTCCCAGTCTACCCATCAGCCCTGTCCCAGTGTACTGGGGCCACCTTCCCAAAGCCTCAGTTGGGGATTTCCAGGGAATCTGAGAGAATAAATGCAACCATTTAGACTGGGCCTACCTCAGACCCCAGGAAGTTTGAAATGGCCATCAAATAACTGTGGGGGGCGGGGCGCGGGGGGAGAAAGTTGAGAGCCTGACTTCCTGTCCCAAGGGGCTTCTGACTCACCACCCAGTGCCCTTTCCTCATGATGTGGCCTCCCCGTCTACAACACCCCAGATGCCAGCATTCCTCAAGGCATGGTTCAAGTGTCAAGGAACACAAGTCACTCTTCCAAGAGGGAAGACAGAGTTCGTTCCCTGGTGTGTGGAACTGGAGACAAGAGTTGGAGACAGGGTCACTAAGAAGGCAGCACCTTGGAGGTCACGCTGAGAGCCCGGACACCATCCTCAGGGGAGAGTTTTAGGCAAGAAAGTCATGGAGCGTTGTCTCACACACACACATACACACACACACACACACACACACACACACACACACACACTTAAACCTTAAGGTGCTGGGGGTAATCATTTTACCACTGAGCTATATCCACAGCCTTGTTATTTTTGAGGGCTTTGTTTTTGAGAGAGCCTCATATAAACCCTGACTCACTTCCGAATTATGGTAATCCTCCTGTGTCCGCCTCCTAAGCGCTGGTATTATAGGTCTGCACCACCTTGCGTGGTGCCACGCATCTTCTGAAGACCTTTCTGGTTGCTGTGTGTGACAAGTGTTCCTGCTATCTACTTTAACCTTTCACACGCCCTACTGCAGTGCCCCCAGCTTCACAGCCGTCATGGAAGCCACTGTTCCTGAGAACGATGGCCAGGTCTGTTCTGTCACCAGGGCTCACGGGGTGTCACCAATGCTTTCTTTCCAGTGGCCAGTAGGGCTGACAGCTGAATGAGGGGAGGAGGTGGTGAGCGAGCGAGCGCTAACAATGAGAATTCATTCCAGGCTCCCAATGGGCAGAGACCATCTGGACAGAGCCAGAGGCCACCGAAGGGACGCATGCCCCTTGGTGAGGGACACATTCACTCCAGCCACTTCAGAGAAACCCAAGGAACCTGGTGTCACTGAAAAGAACATTAAAATCGAATGGCGCCAGATGAACGGCTGGGAAGTGTTGCGCACCAATCCGGTCAAGGGTTTTCCTCTTTAGAGAAAGCAACTGAAGAGAAGAGTAAAATGGAGGAGGAGGAGGAGGGAGGGCAGAGGAGGGGGAGGGGAAGAGGGGAAGAAAAGCAGAAGCCAAGAGAGGAAGCTGGGAGGGGAGGAGGGGGGAGGAGTCTCAAACTATTCAGTTTCCAGAGAAAAGGGGAAAGAGACAAGGAGAGGAGAGGAGAAGTTGAAGATCTTTCCCCCTTAGAAATAGAAGTCTCTAGAACAAAGCTGTCCATGGCCCAGGGTCGGGTGGGTCCAGAGTGGGGAAGCCAAACTCCTCTTCTACCAAAAAGAGGCTCAACTAGGGCCACTATGAGTCTAGCTGGCTGTGCCACCCGCCGCCTGTGGTACAGACACTCTGTCCGACGGGCTTGCTCTTGGTCTCATGCCCAGCACGACTGTCCTGAAAGTCTTATCATTTTCAAACATAGGGTCCATGTTTTTATTTGTCACCTGGCCCTGAAAAGTATGTAGCCAGTCCTGACCTTTCCAGAGGACATTTCTGCAAGCAGGGCAGGAGGACAGTGGCCGTGGGCGGGCCCAGGCTGCTGCTAAATGTTTGCTGTCTAAACACTAGTCTCTGTGTGGGTGACACGGCTGCCAGGTGTTAGGAAACACAGGGCTTCACCCCCAAGCTGAGGGTCTGGGGCTAGTTCAGCTGCAGGTGCTAGACTCCACTGGGCAATTCGCACTAAGTGGGCCTGAGCAGTCCCTGAGCTCAGGAAACAGGCATTCCACTAAGGGAACACCATGCTGTCTGGGTGAGCTCACGGCAGTCAGTGGGAGCAACTGGGCAAGCCTGTCCACATCCTGAGCCAGTGGGGCTCCTCTGCTCTGAGTGGCAATGTGGCACGAAGCCACAGAGAATCACAAATACTCTGCTGTCCCGAGGACTATGCTGTTGGGGGCTAGGACCACAACCTCATCAGTCAGCCCCCTCACCTTCGGGAGTCGGGGCTGTGGCACGGTCTCAGAATACCCCATCTCTGTCTGGCTCTCCACTCTAGCATCAAAGTCCAGTCCAGTCCCAACCTCCCGAGACCAAAGGCAGAGGCTCTCCAGATCCATCTCCCTCTCCCTGAAAGCCCTGGAGCCATCCGTTCTGAGCCAGCAGGACGCCTTACAGCACCTGCTTCTAAAGGCTTGCTGCTCCTCAAACCACCCAAATCCCTTAGGCCAGCCAGGGGAATGATTTGGCAGATTCTGCCATGGCAGGCAGGTGAGCAAAGGAAACACCAGTAGGCAAACCCTAGAGCAGCTGGACCCCAGGTGAGAGGAACAAAGCCAGGCTTTCTAGGCCTGCCATGGTGTCATCAGTCACCAAGGAGCCCGGGCGGCAGGGGCCTAGGCAGGACTCTTAGAAGGAGAGAGGAGAGTAAGCTCCCAATCTGATGAGGCGGAGGCTGGGGAGGAAGCAGGACCTAGTGACCTTGCTCCCCTTACCGTTAGGGAGGGCACCTCCAGGCACTGAGTTAATCAGCAGGAAACTGTAAGCCGCTTCCTGACAATCCCAGCTGTCTCCAACACGCAAGAACTTGGAAGCAGGAAGGTGCTGGCAACTTCCTGCATTGCACGGTTTTCAAATAAAGTATAAACACAAGGAATTCTCCCTCTGCTGAACCCCAAACCCAGTTCAGGTACGATAATACGTATTTCACACAAGTGCCCCTCCCTGAGTGACAGTCATTTTCATTCTAAACCGGAGGTCACACAGCGGGAGGCTAAAGGCCTTTTCAGGCTTTCTGGCTCCACCCATGGGGCACCTCGGAGTCCAGAGTTCACAGCCAGTCTCAATGGGACAAGACAGAAGAGCCCAGCAGAGTTGCCTAGGGGTGGGGGGGGGGGTGTTAAGGGCTGCTGTGTCTGGAAGAAGTGTGTGCCAGAAGAGAAGGCCGCTGCTTCTCCCTGCTCTTCAGCTGCTCCACCCGCCCTACACGGCTTCTCAGGACTTGGACCATTTTCTTTGCAGACCTAACACAGACAGGCAATCCTCCATCCTGGGGCCTGTCACATGAAGTCAGTGGTGTCCACACTGTGCTACTGACTGTCCACTGATGTCGTCCTGCCCAATTAGGTTTTTTCATATCATATTCATATCCACTCTCGCTCTCCGCCCCTCCCCTGAGCTGGGAGCTGAACTAGGACTGCAGCAGGCCAGGCAAGCACTCTGCCACGGGGCTCCAGCCCTTCTGAACACCACTCCGGTACTTGTATTTAGCTCCTGTGTACACTGGCCTAAGAACAAAGAAGGGAAGTTAACAAATTTTACAAAATTAAAATGCAGACTTGTCTGGGCACAAGACATAAGCTATTCTCCCAGCTACTCCTTTTAGAGTCCGTCCTTTTCTTTCTTTTTATATATATGTATATTTTCTTGAGTCATGGTCTCATATATGTTGTTTTTCATTATCAATATTATTAGTATTACCGGCTAGCAATCAATTAAGACACTGATACTTGTTATGTTTTATATATATTTGGGGAGGTTGGTTTTTTGAGACAGGGTTTCTCTGTGTAGCCTTGACTGTCCTGGACTCGCTTATGTAGACCAGGCTGGCTCGAACTCACAGCAATCCACCCGCCTCTGCCTCCCAAGTGCTGGGATTAAAGGTGTGCGCCACCACCGCCCGGCAATATTTTAAAATAGCCTTAGTTAACCTGGTTCAGGGCAGACATTAATCCTCTAAACTACTTCCCGTAGTGGGGCAGGTATCCCATACCTGTCCCAATCCCATGCCATATGCTTCTAATAACTTCTATCAAGCTACCTCCCATCCATAATCCCGAATACTTGCTAATGTTCTTCACGTGGGCCAAATCTTCATCCACGCCGGCCACGTGTTTCTCTTTCATCTAACAAGAGAACCTTCTTGTTCTCTTCTCCTCAGGGTCTTTCTCTTTCTCCTCTCCGGACCCTCTCCTCGGATCTCTTCTTCCCAGAATTCCTCTCTCTCCCCTAAACCAGGGAATCTTAGCCACGCCTCTATCTCCTTTGCCCTGCCCAGCTGGGATGGCTTTTTATTAATTAGCATCAAAATTCATCAGACCATCCCCCAACACATATATCCTAGGTTGGCCTTGACTCCTTATTTGTCTGAGAATGACCATGAATGAGCCCTCAGACCTGCCTCCACACCCCCAGTGGAGAAATTACAAGCACTAAGGATGGAACTCAAGGCTTCCAGCATGCTAGGCAAGCAATCTACCAACTGAGGCTAGATATTTTCCTCTTCTTAGAATTTCTTTTTCTTTTATGTGTATGAATATTTTGCCTGTAGATGTGTCTGTGCACCACGTGTGTGCCTGGTGCCTGCAGAGTCCCGAAGTGGGCGTCAGATCCCCTGGAACAGAAGTCACAGCTGTAAACTACCATATGGATGCTAGGAATCTCCCAGGACCTCTGAGAGAGCAGCAAGTGTCCCTAACCACTGAGCCAACTCTCCTTCAAACAGATGTGTATTTAATCAGTCTTGGATGGGAGGTATTTAATTTTCTAAAGTCATCTTTTTGTCTCTTCTTTCTTTTAAAAATAGAAAATAAGGCCGGCCGTGGTGGCATACACCTTTAATCCCAGCACTCGGGAGACAGAGGCAGTGATTGCAGTGAGTTTGAGGCCAGCCCGGTCTACAAAGGGAGTCCAGGACAACCAAGGCTACACAGAGAAACTCTTGTCTCGAAATAATAAAAATAAGAATAAAAGGAAAAAAGAAAATAATAGCTACTGTGTGGTGGTCCAATGCCTTTAATCCCAATCTCAGCCACTTGGGAAGGCAAACAGGCATAGGTAGGCAGATCTCTGAGTTCAATGACAGCCTGGTTTACCTATCAAATTCAGGCAAGTCTATATAGTCAGATCCTGTCTCAAAAATGCCAAAAGAACCAATATATTTAATTTTCTTAAGTTCCATGAATTTTATGTGGCCTGCTGGGCTCCATGAGAATGAAAACTCTGCCTACACTCCACACAGTTAGAGCATGTAGTCCTTAAGTGGTTCACAGTTCCACTGGACTTCTCCAGATGATAACCAGACAACTGCAGGCCCCACCCAGGCAGAAAAGTCCACCCTAATAGCTCGTGGGTGGTCATAGAAACTGCTGCACTCACTGGAGTGCTTCCACGTGGATCCACAGCATCTGGGGCTGGGCCCAGGCAATGATGTTTTTACCATTACTGCCCCTCTCACCTGAAGATGCCCTACCGCCTAAGAACCAAAACTGACGGGACAACGAGCTTTGCAGACCCAAGGCAAAATAAGCTCCGAGAAACCAAATGGGCTTATGCTACTGGGCTAAGTGCTACTAAAACCCCGGTGTTGAACAGCCAGAGCTGTTTTTGGAAACTCTCTTGGTGTCTCCAGATATAAGGCACTTGAACTATCTGGTCTGGATAGGAACACTGTTTCTCAGATATTCACAGACTTACTCAGGGATTATTTAATGCAGGCTCTGGATTAGCTGCTGGGAAGGGGGGTGGTTCCCAGTTGATACTGTACCCTCAGTGCCCCAAGCACTCTGGCTCTCATCCTAAGGATGAGCGAAGTCATCATCACCACCAACCGTCAGGCCCACACCTTGTGAGATAAATCGGAGCCATCAGTCTAATCGATGGTAGCTTTTTGTTGGTATCCATTCGTTTAAAAAAAAAAAAAAAAACAAAACCCATTCAGCAATTCTACTTTATTTTATTTTTTCTTATTTATTTAGACAGAAACTCCCTATGTAACTGGGGCTAACTTAGAACTCACAGAGATCCACCTGCCTTTCTCTGCCTCCAGAGTGCTGGGGTCACAGGTGTTTGACACCACGTTTGGTGCACTCAGCAATTTTTGTTGTTTTGTTTTTTAAGACAGGGTTCCTCTGTGTGGCCTGGTTGTCCTGGAACTCACTCTGTAGACCAGGCTGGCCTTGAACTCAGAGATCTGCACACCTCTGCCTCCTGAGACTAAAGGTGTGTGTGTGTGTGTGTGTGTGTGTGTGTGTGTGTGTGTGTGTGTGTGTGTGTGTACGTACACACCATGTGCCTAGAGAAGTCAGAAAAGAGCCCTGGGTCCCCTGGGACTGGAGTTACAGGTGACTGTGAAGCCCCTTGTGGAGCTGGGGCTGAACCTGAGTTATGTGGAAGAGCAGCCAGGCCTCTCCACTGCTGAGCCAGCTCTCCCTTCCCCCTCTCAGCAGTGTTTACAGACCTAAAAGGATGCACTCCTATCCTGTGGGTGGTGTGACTTTCCTTCCTGTTGGAAAGCAGGCCTCACATTCCCCACTGCTGGGCCTGTCCTGTGCTTAGCCAACATGCTAGGAGGCCGTGTGCGGTGAGTAGCTGGAACCAGGCATATACTAAGCACCCCACTAATGCCAGCTGCTGTGCAGACAAGGAAGCTGCAGTACAGAAGGCCTGGGGCCTGTGGAACATTCCTAGGAAACCCAAGACTTAAGCCAATACCTCTTCCTGCCCTGTTTATTTCATCATCCGACTGCAGATGGGAACAGTTCTCATCCTTACAGCTGCAAAGATTGATTAAGAGAATGGCTATGAGGATCCGTAGCCAGGCCTCTAGTAAGCGCTCAATAAATAACGACTTTGTGGAATCACTGTTATCAACTTTTTCTGGTTTTTTTTTTCTGTTTGTTTTTCATTTCTGCTTTTCTTTGAGGCAGGGTTTCATGTAACTGAAGCTGGTCTTGAGCGCTTGATCTTCCTGTTTCTCCCTCCAGACTGCTGAGATTAAAGGTAAGAATTGCCACACCCAGCCCTCAAAGTAGAATCTCATCCCATCTGAGCAGGGGTCAGCCTTCCTTCTGAGCATCCTCCCACCCTCCCTGCTACCCTGCCAGCACTGAGGATCAATCCAAGGGTCCCCTGAGTCACACGCAGCAGCTTCACACTTAACCAGAACAGCGCCCACACCTTGTTAGACCCTTCCAGTCAGGCTAGGAAAGCTGACCCCGTAACACATCCCAGGCATGCGCTTGCTCCCTGAGAGCACAGCTGAGGAAGGGCTCTCCGTCTCCCTCCTCCGCCCCCCTCTGCAAACACGTTCTTGGGCCAAAACCTTCTGAGAAGTTTCCCAGTGGGCATCCGTCCAACACTCACATTAATTACATCCACAATATGCCAGGCGCATGCGATTGGGCCCTGGAAGCTAAAACAACAGAAACTTATAGAGGAGACCCTCCCCACCGTGACCTCACAGAACTGTAAAAGTGGGCTCGAGCAGCTTCTCCTATAAGGACTAATGAAACTACCCAGTACAAAGAGTTTGGAAAGAACGGCAATCCACAGTCCTTCTCAAGATAACCTGGGTTCTCTTTCTGAGTGTGTTTTTTTTTTTCACAACTCTGAGGGAGGTTTGTACAATCTATCGCCCTGGTTAATTTTCCATAAGTGGAAGCCCCCATTACATGTCCATAG
The DNA here is from genome assembly GCF_964271855.1 of Acomys minous. Lineage (NCBI taxonomy): Eukaryota > Metazoa > Chordata > Mammalia > Rodentia > Muridae > Acomys > Acomys minous. The sequence continues at coordinate 115,522,683 of NC_140484.1, read as the reverse complement.
TGCTTCATGCTCGCAGCCGTGGACTGTTCACCACGTGGCGGCCCGCTCACTCAGGCAGCGTCCGGCTTGTCCCGCCGCGCAAGTGACCACTTTGATGAATTCAGGAAAAAGGAAAATGTTATATGATTTGATGGGGTCAGACGGGGGTGCCCAGGTTGAAAAAGGGAACCACACTGTGTGACTTTAAGCCAAGTTACCTAACCTCTCTGAATCCCACGTTCTGCCGCGTGGGCATAACGTCCTGATGCGGGGTGGTTTAACTGGCGGCGACTTGGCGCAATGGAGCACCAGCTGGGAAGGGAGTCTACACGAGTGGTTGGTTGCCTGGACCAGGTCGGCCTGTGGCCATGCCTGTGAGGGACTGTATTAACTGGGCTCACTGAAGTCGAACGACCACCTTGCATGGGCCGGCCCTGGACCGACTGAGAGGGGCGCAAGAAGCCGAGCACGCGCGCATTAATAGACTCCTTGCTCTCTGCTCTGGGCTGTGGACATAATGACTAGCTGTTTCAAGCCCCTACCACCGGCCCGTCATGGTGCTGCTCCCAGTACTCCACAGCAGCAGAGGCGGGCAGAGATCTGTGAGTTCGAGGCCAGCCTGGTCCACATAGTGAGTTCCAGGCCAGCCAGGGCTACATAGTGAGCCCCTGTCTCAAAACTCCCAAGAAGTTCCTGCCACCTTGACTCCCCACTCCCATGCCTAACATGAACTATAAATTGGAGCTGTGAGCAAAACAACGCCTTCTCTCTCTCGCCTTGCTTTTGTCAGGGTATTTTATCTCACTGATGAGAAAGGAGAGTACGACAGCCCCTTTCGCAGATTAGACAGAAACCCGTAGCATTCTCCGCTCAGAGCCTGGAACACACACCTACACTTCGTAGTTTTTGCTTGTGGTACTTGGGGTTGAAGCTGAGTACCCACACAAGGCAGACAGCAAACTAGGTAGGTGCTGGACCCACTGAGCTACAACCCCAGCTCTTTCTTTTCTTCACTTGTGCATCAGGTCATGACTGACTCCTACACGCCTCCTCAGGTACTAGAAAGGTCTGTGGGGCTACCCTCTAGCCATGGTGCAATGACTTTGCATACCAGGTGGAAACCTCACACACGGCTGGATTCTAGACGCCTCAAGACTGCAGTGAGGGGTTGGAGAGATGGCTCAGTGGTTAAGAGCAAGATCCTGAGTTCAATTCCCAGCAACAACATGGTGGCTCACAACCATCTATAATGAGACCCGGTACCCTCTCATGGGCACCATGATGTACAGGTGTACATGATGCCCATGGTACAGGCATACAAGTAGGCAGAACACTGTATATGTTATAAATAAATCTTTAAAAAGAAAAAGAAAAAGAAAAAAAGACTGCAGTGAGCTCCATGACTTCCTCTAAATGGGCAGATGGAGTCTATGTGGCAAATATTAGCCTCTGGCCTATGAGACCACGGTGTGCGAATGTTTACAGTAAAAGTATTCCTTTTCAACTTTGCAAAATGTTTGAAAAGTGCTCATAATAAAACCAATACCCATGGCTGTCCTCTGACTCCCGCAGTGCAGCCACATACATGGCAAACATGAATGTGTGCAAACACATACACACATACCCAGAGTTGCTGGCGTTGTAGGCTTTGACCACCAAGTCTGACTAACCTTGATTTAAAAAGCAAAACAAATCTAAACTGTGAGTGGAGACACGCTTGTGCTTGGTAACGGCAACAATGTAGAGACTAAGACAGAGGATCTCAGACTGGCCTGGCTGCCCGGATGTCAAAACACAAAACAAAAAAACTAGCCACGATGCCAAAACAACATCAAGGACAACACAAAAGCAGATCCACACAGGCTCTCTGCAAGATGTAAAATATCAGCCTGTTTATGATAAAACATCTCCCCCCATGACTACCAGCCTCTCATGCAGTCTGCATACAGGCAGGAGCTCTACCACTAAACCACACCCCTGGGCTCTTGACTTTTACTATTTATTGGTTTTGAATTTTAGAAATCAACCCCGCGGAGAGATGGCTCAGAGGTTAAGAGCACTATCTGCTCTTCCAAAGGTCCTGAGTTCAATTCCCAGCAACCACATGGTGGATCACAACCATCTATAGTGAGATCTGGTGCCCTCTTCTGGTGTGCAGGCAGAACACTGTATATGTAATAAATAAATAAATAAATAAATAAAATCTTAAAAAAAAAATCAACCCCGCGTCTGAGCTGTGATGCCGATTAGACTGGGTTTACTGTTACCTTCCCTCTCCCTTTATGCTATTTGCTTCAGGATTACGGAACTGACTGGATCCAAGAGCAGTGTTAGGCGGTCCTGGTGACAGGACCTAGGCTGCTGTTGGCTGACTTCAATACCACTGTTGAGTGCAACACGGGCTAGTAGCTTAATAGGTACTTTGAATCACGCTATGAAGATACCCACACTTCCGTTCCTCTTTTGGTGTATTGATTAGGTAGAAATGTAATCAATTCTCCCCCCTGCACGTATGGAGTTAACATGGTCTTGCTGCTTTAACTCATTAGCATACCATAGTTACTATATGAAGCTTTCCCAATACTGACTACTCCTCCTTCTTGCCCCATTGGGTTGTGGTGGATGACTTGCTTAATATGTTATTGAATTCTATTTCCTACCTAGCGTTTTCATTCTTTAATCTGGTCTCCCTGCCACGTTTAATATCAGTCTTATTTTTGCTCTGTAGAATGAACTAGAGACTTCTCTATCTTTTGCTAAGCCACAGAATAGCGTAATGCTATCAGCACCATCACATTTTAAATTAACCAGCAAAAAAGCACCGGGGACCGGCATCTTTGGGTAGCGGAGGCAGCGCTCTGATAAGGATCATGATTTTTTTTCCCCTCCATTAGCAACATATACATTTTCAGAGGAGCAAGCATTTAATTGAGACTTTTAAATTTAAGCCTATTGCTGTGCATAAATTTTCCATTAAAAATTTCTCTAGATCTATTGAAATGCACCCCCTCTTCCTGTTCCTATTATTGTCTTTTTTTTTTTTTTTTAATTCCTTTCATTCTCAAATAAATCTGCCAGAGGTTAGTCTACTTTGTTTAGAAACAGAATTGTCTCTTGGACATGTTTGTTAATTGCAGTGTTTCTGTTTTTTAATTCATTTATTTCTGCCTTTGTATTTGCTGGGTTTTCCTCTTGCTTTCCTTGGGGGCTATTTTGGTGCACCCACCCCTCCAAGATCGCAGGCTGAATGCTTAGTTTACTCTCTTTTTTTCTCCCTTTCTCTTTCTCATAATAAAGGCATTTGATGGTATGAGAATAGAGCCGGCTGTCTCCTATCGGTTTGGCTATGTAGTGTTTTGGTTTTGGATGCTTTTCTAAATATTCGTCACTATACTCTCTATTTCTTCCTTGATCCAGTAACACTTCGGGAGCGTGCTTTACAATTTTGTTGAGTGGCCGTGTTTGGGCAGTAATGTGTTTGAACTTGCAGTGTTTTGGCTGGGTTTTCTGCATGGTGATCAAAGACCCACTGGACTGGCACTGCTTCTGTTTTGGGTAGAATGTGAGTTCTTGCAGTCGGTTAAGGGAGCTGACAGTGTGTCTGCCGAGCATATGCTCAAGTGCTTGAAAAACTTTTAGCTTGCCATAATGTTATGTCAAAAGTAAAAGAGAAAGAGGCAGAGTTTGATGTGCTTGTGACCACGTTCAAGGGCAGCACATGGGCTGAAAACACAGGCGGGCTGTGAGGCCCATGCGGTGTTCACAATTTTTAGTTTAGGAGATTATGAGCAATTTTTAATGTTAACATTTTTATGTGTTTATCAAATCCCTACAGAACCATAAAGCTGACTAATATGATTTTCTTTCGTTTCTCCTAAGATTTGGTAACAGACACAACATGGCTGATAAAACAGTTTCAGCAACCGTCCTCCTCCCCACAGCCAGAGTTAAGGACATCACCAAAAATAACTGTATTTGGACACACCTGAGGATGGTGGCCTGTGAGGGACCCACCGTCACTCTGGCTCTGGAAAAGGGAATGGATGCTCGACCTGGTGGCCCACTAGCTCTCCGCTGCCCTTTCTAAGGCCAGCAGCTCTGGAGAGGGAGTAGCCAAAACCCCTGGGGTGGTCTAGAGCTAACTCTAGCACTGTCCACCAGAAAGGGGGGGGGGGAGGGGAAGTGTGTGGGAGGCACTACAGAGGAAAAAGGCAGTCCGTCCCTTACTGTTCCTGGAAGACCTATTACATCACATTAAGTGACCAGCTCCCCAGTTCCCCCACCTGGCCTTCCTCCTCCTCCTCCTTCAGTTTCCTGAAGTCCTTCCCCCACAGAGACCTATCTCCTGTCCCTACCCTACATCCTCCCTGCCCCGAGTTCTGCTTCCTAGCAGGTTAAGTAGGGAGGAGGTCAAGTGGTGTAACTGAGAAGATGGGAGCAGGGGCAACCAGTTGCCTCAATCAGTGTTCACCAGGCCCACAGAGTCAGAAGGAACATCAGAAAAATGGACTCCTAGCCCTGTGGTCAACCAAATCCAGGAAGATGTCAGGCTACACGTGGAAGGAGAGACAGGCTCTTCCAAGTTATCCTCTGCCTGTGTGTGTGTGTGTGTGTGTGTGTGTGTGTGTGTGTGTGTGTGTGCGCGCGCACCTCTCTCTCTCTCTCTCTCTCTCTCTCTCTCTCTCTCTCTCACACACACACACACACACACACACACACACAACACCACTGCCACCGCGCACACAGTATATAAGTAAATAATAACCTTGCATATATATAGTTAGTGCTCACACTAGCCCAGCTCAAGCGCATGCTGCATTTCAAAAGCTCTGGCTACATTCTCAAATGTAGAATCAGGTATGCAAAACATGCCCCAGTGGAAACATTTTAGTTGGGGTAATTTCTCAACGAGCTTTAGGAAACGTAGCCAAGAACAGAAAACGTACTTTTGTAAATTATCTATTAACATCAGGAGGGAATCCTAGGAGAAATGACAAGGCATTCAAGCAAAACTACCACCTCGACTCTCAGGCCAACGACATTCCCGGGGGGATTTCTATGCACAGATATGGCCAAGTTCCTGACTATGCCGGAGTGAGCCACCGGACTCTTTCTTCGCCTGGAACGCGCTGGCGGCAATGACAAAACTCTGGAGGATGTCTGGGGTTTTGACATAGTCTCAACTTGCCCCTCCAGCAGGCATCGCTATCTCCTAACCCCAGACCCTGCCTCCCATTCACAGCAAACCACCACCCTCTACTCATGTGCCCTGGGCTTTTGCTTTGCAGTGATCCCTTTGCTTGCTAGGCACCGCCCCCCGCCCCCATCAAGCCAGGACCCCTTCCCCACCCACCCCCACCTCTCGCACACACTCAAAGAGCCGATCTGATTCCCAGATTCAGGGATGGAGCTCAGCATCAGCATTAAAACACCAGTCCAGCCAGTAAGCAGCACCAGACCGCAAGCCAAGCATGGCGGCTCTAGAGTTATTTGGGAGGCCGAGACAGGATGATCCCCACAAGTTCAAAGCCTGTCTGTGAGCAACACTGCAAGACCCTGTCTCAAAAAAAAAAACAAAAAACAAAAACAAAAAACAAACTAACAACAAATAGTCACACCAGAAAACAAAACAAAACGACAACAAACCCCCAGCCAATTCCACACGCTCTCCCGTGGAAATCCGATATCCAGTATCACTGGTGGATAGAAACCCTGATTCACCTTTGTGTCACAGAGTTGAGCCAATTGGGAGGAGGCACACGGTAAAGATGTGCTGACTAGATGAAGAAACAGACATGAAAAGGCAAACTTTTAAAGAGAACAGAGGACCCAGGGCAGCACAGAGAGCCCTGAGGGGACAGGAAACAGTGAGGGCGCTGAGCTTAGACACTGCAGAGAGAGGTGCCCGTGCCCAGGCCAGGCTGTGAAGTGCAAACAGGGAGGAGAGTGAGCCAAGACTGAAAAGCAAACCTCTCCAGACCCTGAGTCCCTGAGTCTGTGCACAGGTCCTCCTCCTCTCTGAAGCCAGGGCCGCAGGGTCTACATGGGTGAAAACAGTCCGTGTTTGCACTGAACACAGTTTCAGCCTGCAAGCGGCATAGCAGTAGGCGGGACGGTGCCAAGCCAGAAGTTAGGTCACACTGGCTCCATCTCAAAGCCATCCACAGTAGAGACCCATGGCTCCCCACGGTGCTAAGGGCGGGCCGGAACACCTCTCCTCGGATGATGATGCCCAACGCCATTCAAAGTGGTGGTCCATTTCCCCCCAAGTCTCAGCTGGCTGAAGAGCCAAGTGGCAGGTTCCATCTGAATCTAAGGTTGCAGAAAGGGCTCTATCGCGTTCTGTCACACATGGGGGAGGGAGAGAGATGGGGGGAGGGGTGGGGGGCCCTCAAGGAGGAAAGGGAAGACTGAGTAGATAAGAGATCTCACCCACCCGACAGATAACAGGGACAGAGTGACAAAGGAGCTGGGAGCGTGGCTGGCGCTTGGAGAGAGAAAGGAAGAGCATATTAAAATTTAAACAAAGCCCACCCCAGGGGAAACATCCAGGCTCCCTCTCCCAACCTGCAGCCTCTCTTTTCTAGCTTGAGTCCTCAGGTTCACATGAACCTCTTTCTCTCCAGGCTGGGTTTTTGTTTTTTTTGTGCTTTTGTTTTGTGTGACCCATCCGGCAGGCTGCGGTGGCAGCTGGCATATTGGGTCTCTTGGGGGCGGGAGGGAGGCAGTCTGGGCCTCCTCAAGCCTGTGGCCTTTCAAGGAGGCATGAGAGAAGATAGAAGGCAGCAGGCTGGGCTCGGGCCTCAGCTGGAAAGGTACAGGAGGCAAGGAGAGTGTTCTGACTGGCGAACATAGCCAAAACAGGCCTCAATGTAGCAAGGACTTAAAAAAAAAAAAAAGTAAGAAAGAAGCTAAGGAGGGAACCCACCCCCCCCCACCCCCCACCAACTACCAGGACAAAACAGACCATGTGGAGCGGGGTGGGGGAGGGGACGTGGGAGAAACAGAGGAAGAGCCACTCAGGAGAAGGAAGAGGAAGGCCCAATTTAGCCTCCAAGAATGCTACTTCCTCAAGAAAGTCCTTCTAACTTCCCTCTGTTCCCTTACCAGAAGATGACGGAAGGATTAGGGTGTGAGGGGCCCAAGTTTGGGCAGAAGCCCACCCAGGTTATCATCAGCTCCCTCCACCCCAGAGGACCGACGGGGCCAGCCTCGGGTGTTGTCCCACTACGGCCTTTAGAGTTTGGACAGGATGTTTGCTTTAAGGTTATCTTCCTAGCAAAGAGCTAGGCCTCAGTTTCCTGAGAGTCTCTCTCCCTTCAGCCCTAAGACAGTTTCCTCAGAGAACCATAGAACTGACTATTGCCTGAGGTTAGTTAGAAAAGGCAAGGCAAGGCCTCTGGACCCAGACCTGGAGCCCAGGGTGAAAAAATGGAGGCACAAAGATACAATTTTCTTTCCTAGGCCAACAGAGACCGGCAATCCAGGGCTTCTTGTTGGTCTTGGACTTGGACACAGAAGTCTTAGAACTTCTAACTAGGACTGGAGAGATGGCTCAGTGGTTAAGAGTACTGACTGCTCTGGACTACAGGGCAGGACCCTCTTCCCAAAAACCCAAGACAATGACAACAAAAGCCAGAAGACAATCGAACTGCAGGAGACCGTATTAAAGAAACCCGATCCTGGGGCTGGGGGATGCCTTATTTGGTAAACTGCTTGCTATGCAGACATTAAAACAGGAATTTGATTCCTAGCACTCACATAAACAGCCAGGCCTGGTGGTGAGCTGCTGCTATCCCAGCACTGGGCAGGTGGAGACGGGGTGGAGAGAGGGTTGGGGTGGGGGGGGGGGGTCCCTGGGTGTGGCCTGCCAAGCTCATTTGTGAGCTCCAGGTTAAACGAGAGACCTTGTCTCAAAAAATAAGGCAGACAGCAATTTATGAAGACATCCAGTGTCAACCTCTGTCTAAAAAGCCAGTCTATTGGCTCAAAGGAATGCTGTAAATCCTTTGCAGCGACTGGAGGGAGAATGTTTAAGCCAAAGAGGATTTTAATTAAAAAACTAATTTAACAGTGTTAATTAAGTAACAAGAAGGTACAAACAGCACAGTCTCATACTCTGAATTAAAAATTTGCTGAAGGGACGTATATATACTCTCCTTTGAAAAATATTAGTAACAGTATTTTTGCCCATGTATAATCCTAACTTTTCTGCAATAAACTTCTTTGTAATAAGCAAAAAGGTCATGTTGGGTGGTGGTGGCACACACCTTTAATCCCAGCATTTGGGAGGCAGAGGCAGGTGGATCACTGTGAGTTCCAGGCCAGCTTGGTCTACAAAGCAAGCCCAGGACAGCCAGGGCTATTATTACACAGAGAAACCCTATCTCGAAAAACAAAAACAACCCCCCCACCCCGCCCAAAGTACACTTTGAGCCTTTAATCCCAGCTCTTGGGAAGCAGAGACAGGTGGATCGCTGTGAGTTCCAGGCCAGGCCAGACAAGACAAGACAGGGGTAGGGAGGTACACTTGAGTCTTCCCAAGGGCCAAGGGCTAAGAGGCAGGTGCTTTCCAAACAAAAGGAATTAGAATCCTCCAGGATGTCCCAGGCAGTGTGGCCAGGGTGAACCCCAATTCAGAGCCACACAATCCTCCAACTTCTCAGGACACAGCCCCTCTGAGGACCCTGTTCATGAGATCAGAGGCAGCCTGTTTCTCTGGGCCCTTTTTTGAAAGGGAGTTGCCACCATAGTGAACAGTAAATTCAAAAGGAAGGGGAAATTACTAGTTTTTAGCTAGGTTTACCTATAATCCAGCTAGCTACTCAGCAGACTAAGGCAGGAGGATTGCTTGGTATTAGAGGCCAGCCTGGGTAACATAGCAAAAGACAACCTTTCATAGGGAGGTAAGAGGATCTGGAGTTTATGGCCAGCCTGGGCTACATGGCTATTTTATTTTAATATTTTTATTGAATTTTAATTTATGTGCATTGGTGTGAGGGTGTCAGATCTTGGAGTTACAGACAGTTGTGAGCTGCCATGTGGGTGCTGGGAATTGAACCCAGGACCTTTGGAAGAGCGGACAGTGCTCTTAATCACTGAGCCAACACTCCAGCCCCTACATGGCTAATTTAAGACCAGTTTGGGTTACAGGAGACTTCATCTTAAAAGGTTGGGGGCTGTTTCTGTGCTGAGAGCTATGGGCAGAGAATTCATTTTTACAACCAAGCCTCCAAAGTTGGGGTTGGCAGAGACATTCCCATAAGCTCTGTGAAAGAAACAGAACACTGCCCACACTACAGTAAAGTTTCTCCAGATAAGGATGGTGCGGTAGAAGGCAGATATTGAGAGCACCATGTTAGGAGTGGTCCTCATTCAGATGTGTCCCGGAGGCCAAGGATACCTCCATACAGCACAAAGTTAATTATTCAAGTGTCAGGAAAACCCCAGGAGGAAGGGAGGCGGCTGGATGGCTCCAGCCCTTGTTATGATCAAAAGCTGAAAGCTTTAAAGTCTATCTCAAATATCAAAACGCATCTATTTGGGGACCACTTACTGGGCGCCTCCTCTCCATCCACACATTCAGCTCCATCACTAGGTAGGGAAAATCTACATGCTGGTGGCACTGAGATGGTCTGTCAGACACAAAAATGGGAAAGGCAGGCTGCTGGGATGTGTCCCTGCAGAAACTGTCAAGTGACAGGGTGCTGTGCACATCAGCTCAGACACACAGATGTCAAGAACTGCTCACCCCTGTTAGCATCACACGAAAGGACCCTGCCTCTTTCTGGAGAAACAGCAACTTTAACTGAGAAAATGAATGATACCACACACCAGGACAGCTGGTACAAGATGCTTTTGTATCTCTTAAAGTCATCAAACTCTTTCCCTGGGTGAAGTTGTTGCCTATAAATTACAGCCTTGTATTATATAAGGCCAACACCTCTAGCTTTCTTCTCTACACAGCATTTCTCTTCAGCAAAGCGAAAGCAGTCAATATCCCTACTTTGAAAAACAATGCAGCTATTTTTGAGACAAAAAAAAAAAAAGAACAAAAAATATACTTTTCCTCCCCTTTAATTAAAGGCATGCCACCCGATTTTTCTCTACATAGAAAAATACTTTAAAAGTTTTCCTTCTGGCCGGGCGTGGTGGCGCACGCATTTAATCCCAGCACTCAGGAGGCAGAGGCAGGCGGATCGCTGTGAGTTCGAGGCCAGCCTGGTCTACAAAGTAAGTCCAGGACAGCCAAGGCTACAAAGAGACCCTGTCTCGAAAAACCAAAAAAAAAAAAAAAAAAAAAAGTTTTCCTTCTGGAATCTTCCAAGTAGTAAGTGCCTTTTAGCTCTGAAAACCTCTTGACCATATAAAACAAAAGTAAAGGCATCGGCTTTAGAAACCAAGCTGTGATCTCTCTGGGCACCTGGCAGTGGCTGACACCTCGCTGAGACAGAAAGTGGTAAAAGCTTCCTTAGAATAATGCTGCAGCTCGGACATTCTGCCGAAAGCCAGCCGCTTTCAGTCAGGAGCGTCAGGAGCGAGCGAGCCTGTCTCTAATCTCCCTCACTTTGCCTGATGCAGCCGGCAGGGTATGGGCCTGCCTTTGGCACCGCCTGCCTGAGCTTGGCCCTGGAGACACAGGCCAGCTGCAGAGGCAGGAGTAGAAGACTCACACTCAACTGGGTCTAGACCAAACATAAATGAATGACCACAGGCTCTTGACTGCTGAAATGTCAGTTAAAAAGACAATCTAGAGGCGGGCATGATGGCACACCCCTTTAGGCCCATTACTCGAGAGGCAGAGGCCAGCCTGGTCTACAGCGCAAGTTCAGGGACAGCCAGGCCTACACAGAGAAACTCTGTCTCAAAAGAGAGAGAAGAAGATAAAGGGAGAGTGTAAAAGTAATTTTTACTCTCCCAACTCAACTGTTGGCTTACTGCCTCCTTCTGCTAACCTAGGCCTAGGCCTCTGAGACTTACTGCTTAATGAGTTCACCTTTACTTGATCTTTCTGAGCTCTGGGCTAGCTGGTTCAACTCAGCTGTTCTGGCTCAAACTCTTCTCCCAGCTGACTTATTTAACCTGGCTTCTCTCCCGGGCTGGAATTGCTCTGCTTGGCCTCAAACTAACTCAGCAAGCTGCTCTAATCTTATGGCTTCTCTTCATTTTCTGCTCGTTCTGTCTTCACCTGAGCTCTCTCTGCAACCTATCTCTCTCTTCCTATCCTGGTAAAAACTGCCTCTTAAGTAGCTTCCCTTTCCTCGCCTCCTAAGAGTTGCACGTATCCTATTCTGTCAAATCTTATCTGATTCGTCACCTTTTCTGCCATTCAATTAGACATCACTTTCAAACACGGGTATTTCCCTCTACAAACTAACCTTACCTTTGGGATTAAAGGCATGTATCACCAGGCCTGGACCTAAGTTTTCCTTTTCTCTTCTTTTTCTGAAAGATTTATTGTTTTATTATTTATACAGTATTCTGCCCACATGTGTACCTGCAGGCCAGAAGAGGGCACCAGATCTCATTGTAGATGGTTGTGAGCCACCATGTGGTTGTTGGGAGTTGAACTTAGGACCTTTGGAAGAACAGACAGTGCTCTTAACCTCTGAGCCATCTCTCCAACCCCTAAGCTTTTCTTTACCAGATACTTGCTCTATACCAGGCTGGCCTTGAACTCAGATCTGTTTGCCTCTGTCTCCTGGATTAAAAGCGTGTTTGTATTCCAGCAGGATCACACAGACCTAGATCTTTGGATGTGATCTCTTGCCAGAACAGCCATGTTCTGAATTAACATTCTTCTACAGGAGAGGAAGGAGGAAAAAGAAGAGAGGTGAACTTGGACTGGAGAGATGGCTCAGTGACCAGGAGTACTAGCTGCTCTTCCCGAGGGCCTGGATTTTATTCCCGGCACCCAAGAGATAGTTCAGAACCATCTGCAACTCTACTTCAGGGCACCCGTACACCCTCTTCTGATCTCTGTGGGTCACACTCACACGCATGCATGCATGCAGACAAAGCACATGGGTGAGGTGGTTTATTCCTGTAGCCCTAGAACTCAGGAGTCAGAAGACGAAGAATTGCTGAGATTAAGACGAGCCGACACCATATAATGAGTTCCAGACCAGCCTGGGCAACAGGGTGACAGCTCTCAAAAAAAAAAAAAAGGTGCACTGGGGGGTGGGGGGCAGAGGAAAGGGGGGAATCTAGAAAGAAGAGCCCAATAATTCTAGAATCCAACTAGATTTAATCCTAGGTTCCAAGTCTTTCTCCATGAACTTGGATGAGTCATTTCAGACTTTAGAAAATGTTAAGCTTGGGCTGACCAGATGCCTCAGAGATAAAGGTGCTTCCTTCACAAGCCTGCTGACCTGAACCAGATTGCTGCAGGCCACACAGAGCTGAGGAGACTCAACATCAAACTGACTTCTACCTCCACATGTGTATGATGGCACACATACCCCTTCCCCAACACGTATCTCGCCCCCACACACCAATAATAAATCAAATCCTTAAAAAAAAAAAAAAAAAAAAAGAAAACCCACCAAAAACCAAAACATACACACACACAAAACTGATAAGTTTGCACAAAGTTGCAGGAAGGAGTCCCTGAAAAGAGCCTAGTTGAAATGCTGACTACACCCGGGAGTCTCCTCTCCCCTCCACATTCCTGTGTCTACACCAACCTCCTTCTTTACAAATATTTGTCATCAGGTAATATACACACAAGGCACAAAATTCAAAAGGTGGAAGCCAGCTCCCCTCCCCAAGGACAGCACTGTTAAGTCTCCTAGCTGCGGAGTTCTTGCTCAGCCAGGAATTCTGTGCCTTGTTTTCTCACTTAAAGAGAAACACCTCAGGTCAACCCCAAGTGTACATCGGCACACAGCGGGATTTCATCCTTCCTGTGACTGCAACTGCACGGAACCACGTGTCAGGAGGGTGCTGTGCCTACCTGTTCACTACTGATGGAGGTTTGAGGGTTTCTGTCTTTATTTTCTTTCTTTTTTAAATTTTTTTTTTAATTTTGGTTTTTTGAGACAAGGTTTCCCTGTGTAGCCTTGGCTGTCCTGGACTCACTTTGTAGACCAGGCTGGCCTCTAACTCACAGCAATCCGCTTGCCTCTGCCTCCCGAGTGCTGGGATTACAGGCGTGCACCACCTGCAAACACCCGGCTGGTTTGAGGGTTTCTTTGTTCCCACCCATCTCCCTGTCCACTTCCCCAGAGATCACTATGTAGAACAGACTGGCTTCAAACCACCTGCCTCTGCCTCCCAAGTGCTGGCATCAAAGGCGTGTGCCATCACCGACAGCTGCCCTAATCTTACAATGTGTTTCCTGCCCCTTCCCGGCCTCTGCTGGAGCCTTGTGCACGCCAAGCCAGCAATCTGCCCCACCCAGCTCCTCTCTTCCAATTCATGGCCAGCTACCTCTAGGATGTGCTCGGTCCCTCCACAGCCCTCCCATCTCTTCGTTACCATTTGTGTGTGAGCCAAGAGTTGATACCTGGTGTTGCAGCAACATTCATAAACTGCATGTGGGAGGGAGACCTTAGAAGCTTTCAGTGGCCGGGCGTGGTGGGGCATGCCTGTAATCCCAGCACTTGGGAGGCAGAGGCAGGAGGATCCCTGTGAGTTCGAGGCCAGCCTGGTCTACAGAGCGAGTCCAGGACAGCCAAGACTACACAGAGAAACCCTGTCTCGGAAAAACCAAAATTAGCCTTTCAATATATGGCCAAGGACTTGAAGGACCAAAGAGGGGAGCTGGACTCATCCACAATTACAAGCCAGGTGGTCTTATGACATTATGATATTATTACTAAAGAACAGTACTATTGATTTACCATACACTGTGTTTCAGGCAATAATTATTAAACAGTGACTCTTCCCAACTCTAGGAATAAGTAACGTGGCTCCAAGCTTATCATAAGCTGGAGGCTAGCCTCACCTTCAGCGAGTCCCTGGCTAGCTAAGATAAGTAAGACCTTGTCTCAAAAAGCAAGCAAACTGCAGGGCATGGTGGTACAGGACTTTAGTCCTAGCACCTGGGAGACAAAGGCAGGAGGCTCTCTCTGAGTTCCAGGCCAACCAGCGTTCCATTGTGAGACCCTGTTTCACAAGCAAACAAACATACAAAAAAAAAAAAAAAAGAAAAGAAAATTAAACAAATAGAAAGAAATAGAGGGGCTAATTTTATAAGAGTGCAGGGAGAAAAACACTGAAGACATGGAGTGTGTGTTCATGTGTGTAAGTGCACATGCGAGTGCTAGTGAACACGAACGTGTGCAGGCAAGCGATCTCAAGTGTCCTCAGATGCCCTTTTTCCTACGATAGGGTTTCTCACTGGCCTGTCTGCTCTCCCCAGCGCTGAGATTGCAAACACACAGCACAGCAGGCTCTGTTACATGCTTCCTGGGGACTGAGCACAGGCCCTCCTGACCCTTTACCAACTGAAGTGCCTCCCTAACCCGACACCCAGGTTCTTGCTTTTTGTAGGGTTTTTGTTTGGTTGGTTTGGTTTGATTTTTTCAAGACAGGGTTTCTCAGTGTGTCCTTGGCTGTCCTGGAGCTTGCTCCGTAGACCAGGCTGGCCTCCAACTCACAGCAATCTGCCTGCCTCTGCCTCCCAAGTGCTGGGATTAAAGGCGTGTGCCACCACACCGGGCTTGAACACCCAGTTGTAAGTAGGCCTGACAAAACTAGGACATTGGCTCAAAAGAGAAGGCATTTGGCAACAAGGTATCCATTGGTGCACAAGGGAGGATGTCAGGAAGGACCAGATACAGGAAGGAAAGAAGGAGGCTAGGGGTGGGGCACCAAAAAGGGGGAGTTCCTCAGAGTATGGGTGATTGGCGTGTGTGTGTGTGTGTGTGTGTGTGTGTGTGTGTGTGTGTGTGTGTGTAGTTCTGCCCCTCAAAACTGTATGCGAAGAATAGATGGATCAAGCCGGGCATGGTGACTGACACCTTTAATCCCAGCCCTCAGGAGGCAGAGGCAGGCAGGTCACTGTGAGTTCGAGGCCAGCCTGGTCTACAAAGCGAGTCTAGGACAGCCAAGGAAACACGGAGAAACCCTGTCTCAAAAGACCAAAAAAAAAAAAAAGAACAGACGGATCTATAGGACCTTCAAATTCCTGCCAGAAGGAAATATATCCTCCTCCCTGATAGAATGCATTTTCCCGGACAGCCAGGAATACACAGATACCCTGTGTCAAAAATCAAGCCGGGTGTGGTGGCGCACACCTTTAAGCCCAGCATTCTAGGAGGCAGAGGCAAGTGGATCTCTGTGAGTTCCAAGCCAGCCTGGTCTACAAGGCGACCAGGACCAGTCCAGGACAGCCATAGCTACACAGAGAAACCCTGTCTCAGAAAAAAACAACAACAGAAGATAAACACAAAGGATAGAATTAATTTTTAATATACATTTTAAAAATAGGATATAAAGCAAGGCACGGTGACACATGCCTTTAATCTCAGCACTTGGAAGGCAGAGGCTAGCCTGGTCTGAGCGACAAAGTGAGTTCCAGGACAGCCAGGGCTGCATACAGAGAAACCCCCTCTCAAAAATAAAATAAAATAAATAAAAATTGTATTACAGAAAGACATATAGTTAATTAGTTAATTGGCATTCCCAAAGAAGGGACTGAAGAGGCAATGACAGAGAAACAAACAGCCAGAATTCTTGTTTTAAGGTCAATCTTTAGAGCAATACCATGAAACCCACTCCTTCAATGAACCGCAAAAGCCCTTCCCCCCAGGGCAATTACAAAGTACAGCAACTGAGCCACCAACTAACTTCTGTATCAGCAATGAAAGGACTAGTTGGCACAAGCATTTAGTCACAGGCAGAGCAGGATTTCTGTGAGTTCAAGGCCAGCCTTATCTACATAGTGAGCTCCAGGACAGCCAGGGAGCTACATAGTGATATCCTGTCTAAAACACAGACAATGCTATTAAGTACCAAATGCAAATAACTGTCAAGCTAACATTTTATACCCAGTAAAACTATTTTTAAATATAAGAATAAAAGTTTAACCAAACAGAAACTGAAACTTTAAAAAAACGTGATCATTAAATGTTAAAATCCTAGAAAGAGCTGAGCTGAAAGGAAAAAATGGAATGCACAAAATGCTGAAGATTAGAGGAAAGAACTCCACAGCAGCGATAACCACACAACATGTAAAACAGCACCCAGGCTGCGGAGATGGCTCAGCAAGTGAAAGGTGCTTGCCGCCAAGTGTAACCTGAACCAGAGTTCAATCTTCAGATCTCACAGGAGTTGTCCTTGGAGCTGTAACACACACACCTTTTTTTTTCTTTAACAGCACCTAATTAACTTGTGGGATTAAAGAAAGAAAAGCTGGGTATGGTGGCGCACACCTTTGATCCTAGCTCTCAAGAAGTAGAGGCAGAAGCACGCAGATCTGTGAATGGGGCCATCCTGGTCTACACAGCAAGCTCTAGGCCTGCCAGGGCTATATAGTGCCTTTAATCGCAGCCCTTGGGAGGCAGAGGCAGGTGGATTGCTGTGAGTTCAAGGCCAGTCTGGTTTACACAGCCAAGGCTAAGCAGAGAAACCCTGTCTCAAAAAAACAAAACAAAAACTAAAAAAAGAGGGGCTGGAGAGATGGTTCACAGATTAAGAGCACTTAAATTCAATCCCCAGCAACCACATGATGGCTCACAACCATCTATAATGAGATCTGGTGCCCTCTTCTGGTGTGCAGGTGTACATGCAGGCAGAATAATGTTTACATAATAAATAAATCTTTAAAGAAAAAAATGAAAGACAGCTAAACCACTGGGACAAATAAATGTGAAGAGGACAGTGATGACTTTCTATAAAGCTTTTCAAATTCCTAATCCCAGCACTCTGTGAGTTTGAGGCTAGCCTGATCTAATGAATTCCAGGACAGCTCAGACTATGTAGAGACCCTGTCTCAAAAAAAAAAAAAAAAAAAAAAAAAAAAAAAAAGAATAGAGAAAGAAAAGAAAAATAGGTACAGCCAGGTTTGGGGGAGGGGCAGACAGGAAGACCACTACAAGTTTGAGGATGTTTGATCTACATGTAAGTTCAGGCCCTGTCTCAAAACAAAACAAGGGGCTAGGGGCGCGGCTCAGTCATGCTTGCTAGAGCAAGCGGGCACAAAATGTAAAGTCCCTCCCACTCTCAGCACAATATCTGGATGGGGCAGATCTATGATCCCAGCTATATATATAAAAACATACTTAGTTTTTGTTGTTGTTTTGTTTTGTTTGTGTTTGTTTTTCGAGACAGGGTATCTCTGTGTAGCCTTGGCTGTCCTGGACACGCTTTGTAGACCAAGCTGGCCCTGAACTCACAGTGATCTGCCTGCCTCTGCCTCCCGAGTGCTGGGATTAAAGGCGTGCGCCACCACGCCCGGCCCCATGCTCACTTGTTAAATGTGTCACAAACCAAAGTCCACCTGTGGGCTGTGCATGGGGCCATGTGATCGAGGTAGAGCCCCACTCAGTTGAACCAGACATGTGGACAGAAAAGCTGAACGCAGAGGACTGTGGCCAAGGCATCAAAGTGCAGCACAGCACGGGGGAAATGGCAGAGATAACAGAATCAGAGAGAGGGACCACTGATAAACCAGATCAGAGCAGGCTAGGCTGTCCTGACGGTAACCGCCTGGAGCAGTCAGGGGATTCTAGTGTGACGGGAATGACAGCAGAAAGGAAACCAGAGCAGAAACTAGAGTGCAGGATGAGGGGCACCCACTGCTACAGAGGCAGTCTGGGCAGGACTGGCTGGAAAGGCAGGGAGAAAACCCTAGGGAGGCAGGCACAGGTTCTCAGCTTGGGCAGGGGTAAACAGGCCCCCACTCAAGTAGGGCTGTATATAGGCAAAACAAGTCAAGACACTTCTGCAAGAGGTCTTGAGGTCTGTCTGAAGCTAACATAAGTCACATTTGTCAACAAGACAGTTTGTAAGCTCAGGGTCCAGTTATTAGAATCACAAAGTGAGATTAGCCAACCACACCACTGGCTTCCAAGGGGCACCTGACAGTTTTCAAGAGAACAGTTGGCAGTGGTCCGTAGGGAGACGTGCTGGGTGACACAAAATATGAGCAGTCAAGTTTGCTTGTTGTGTTTTATCAGGCATGCAGAACTGCATTCACGACCAGGAAGCTAGACCATCACTGACCTACTGGAAATGGGATGGTCACCAGGGCGGTACCCGGGCACACAGCCTCCTCCAACCCCAGACAATCCACGTACAAGCAAGAGTCAATCACAATGTTAGTTTCTCATTTAAATCTGGGCGTTCTTGCTGTCTGTAGCAATCTCCCCAACCTTCTTTTGATTCTGTAGTTCCTAACCAGGGTACTCCAACTGGAAGGAAGACAGTTGGACCACAGTGATCTCTCATGCTTAGTTCTGACTGCTCAGAAAACCCTCACATTTCCCAGAGCTCTCTGCGCACTCCCAGAAATAAACATACAATAGAGCATATATATATATATATATATATATATATATATATATATATATATATATATATATATATATTTTACCAGAAACTCATACAATGGCGCGTGTGAAAGACGGAACCGAAACCCTCTTTAGAGGCTAGCCCATTTCTGGTAGTGATTTGACCTCATTTGCAAACATGCACATACACGTTATGAAGAAAAATCATATGCATGAAAATTCAGATAGCACTGGAATGAGAAAAGGAGACAAAAGGCCTCCGTGCTGGGGTAAAGCACTGTGGGGGGAGGGGGGAGGGGGAGGGGAGGGGGGAGGGAGAGAAGGGAGGAGGAGGGGGGAGGGGGAAGGGTCTGGGAGCACCACACATTAATTAGGAGGTAATAAAACCAGTTATTTCACCTTATGATGCCACTGACATGCATTTGGCTAGCTTTGCCTCTAACACCCTTTAATCTGTTCCGTTTGGGGATCTACCCCAATTTCCTCTTGCAGCCCCCTCCCCTAACTCGAGGGTGTGATTCTTCAAAGGCTTTCCTTCCAGAACGTTTAGTCTTCAAGGCTGCAGTAATCTTGTTTGCTAATTCTTTGCTTTGCAAATAAGAGGAAGTTGGACCCAGTCTGGGAACCTGGCTCCATCCCGTTCTGTTTCCTTATGAAAATTCTTCCTGTCACATGTCATATACATGGACCAGGAGATGCTTTCTAAGGTGGGGTGGGGGGGTAACGCCCTGTAACCTCCATCTCCACTACTAAAAAGGATCTCACCTGGGCCCAGTGCTTGCTCCTATGCTTGCTACAGGTGACTTCAGGGAAGTTCTTCTACTTAAGGGAGCTAAATATTTAAACAGAGCTCCAGAGAGTAGTGCATGCCTTCAGTCCCAGCACTCAGGAAGTGTAGAAAAGGGTTTTAAGAGTTTGAAGCCAGATGGGCAGGCGGTGGTGGCTTATTTCTTTAATCCCAGCACTTGGGAGGCAGAAGCAGGCGGATCTCTGGGAGTTTGAGGCCAGCCTGGTCTACAAAGGAGTCCAGACCAACCAAGGCTACACAGAGAAACCTTGTCTCAAAAAACCAAAAATTAAAAAAAACAAAAAGAAAGGAAAGAAAAAAGAGTGTGAGGCGAGCTGCAGCTACATAGCAAGCTGAAAGCAGCCTGAACTACAGGAGTTGTCTCCATTTTCACCCCCCCCAAAACTCCCCACAAAATGAATGAATGAATAAATAAAATAAGCTAATAGATAATATGCAACATGCTTAGAATTGCGCCTGCCTCTGCCTGCTAAATGCTGGGTTTAAGGGCACCAAGCCTGGCTTTATGAATTGTCATGTAAATATTTGACACGCAGGATAGTGGAGGAGGGCGCCTTTAATCCCGGCGCTCGGGAGGCAGAGGCAGGCGGATCCTCGTGAGTTTGAGGCCAGCCTGGTCTACAAAGCGAGTACAGGACAGCCAGGGCTACATAGAGGAAACCCTGTCTCAAAACAAAAACAAAACAAAACAAAACGAACAGCTGGGCTAGAGCCAAGAGCTCCTCTGAAGCTAATGAGTACAATCCTCTTCCAGAATGGCGCACCACACACATAACCTGCACGGCTTCCGGTTAAAACCCCACCCCTGCCTATCCCCTACCCTACAGTGGAGTCAGGAAGCCAGGTACAAAGGTCCAGTGCAATTCTGAAAAGACCAAGTTCGCATGCAGCTGGGGAACCACTGAGCAGGTCCGGCCCTCCCCCCCCCCCCCCCCCCCGCATCCCCTGTAAACCTCCACTTGGGGCAGAAACCTTCCGTCCCTAAAGCCCTCAGACCCTGCAGGGGTTTCTTACTTCAGGGTAAATCTTCCTGTGTGAGGGTCTGTGGCACAAAGCTCCAAAACATTTTACAACTTACTCTGTTACTCCTCAGAAACTCTGAGCGTGCTCGAGTGCTTGCTGAAATGAAAGGAGAGTCCCCAGGAAGGCAATGCAGGGGTGAGGCCCTGGCCGGCGACAAGCTTGGAGATAGCACAAAGCTCCAAAAGCCAAAGGTCAGAGACGCCAGAAGGGATCCGTGGGCTTGCCTAATTTCCCTGCTACTTGCCAGGAGTTGTTCTAGGTCACACCACTAGCAACACACACACAACTAGCAACCTCCCAATTCAGGACTCCGCAGTCTCCTGCGCTACCTCCGTGGCAATCTTCTTAAAATGCAACCTCAGCAAATCTGCGGAGGGGCCCAGGAGCCTGCATTTTTACGAAGCTCCCAGGTAATGCTGATGGTGCTGGTACACCATTCCCATGGAGAATAGCAAGATTCATATGAAAGTGAACAGACCGGGCCAGGCCTGATGCTATGGTGCCTGTTAATCCTAGCACTGGGGAGGCAGAGGCAGGGGAGTGGCTGTGAACTTAAGGCAAGCATGGTGTGGTGGTGCATGCCTGCAACCCCAGCACTTAGCTGCTCAAGGAGTTTCAGGTGCTCAAGGTCAGTATTTCAAAGCAAGCTGAGGCCAGCCTTAGTTACTAAAAACAAACTAACAAACAAAACCCACCAGTAAGGGAGAGAGAGAAGCTGTCAGCAGGATAGTTTTGCAGGTTAAGGCACTTGCTGCCAAACTCGATGACCTGAGTTCAATCCCCGGAGATGCACGTGTGTGGGGCATCGCCTCCTCTGACTTCCACACAGTGCACCATGGCATCCTTGTGCTCAGACACATACATAGTAAAGTAACAAAATGTTCGTCGCCAGGCATGGTGGCACACGCCCTTTAATCCCAGCACTCAAGAGGCAGGTGGATCGCTGTGAGTTCGAGGCCAGCCTGGTTTTACAGTGCGAGTCTAGGACAGGGAAGGTTACACAGAGAAACCTGGTCTCCAAAAACCAAACGAAAAACAAACAAACAAAAATGTTTTGTCAAGGCTTTTGAGTTAGACCTGTACAAGCTGTCTAACCCTT
Organism: Acomys minous; assembly: GCF_964271855.1. NCBI lineage: Eukaryota > Metazoa > Chordata > Mammalia > Rodentia > Muridae > Acomys > Acomys minous. The sequence continues at coordinate 115,501,316 of NC_140484.1, read as the reverse complement.
CCATTAATTACCCAGAGTGCCTTTTTCTTTACTCTATTTCCAAAGAAAAGAGCAACAAAGTATCCCACCCTGGTTAAAGCCCTCCTTGCCGTCAGGAGGCTTTCAAATGCCCTTTCTTCAGGAACTGTCCCTTCACTCCTCCCTTGCTAATTATTGGCTCCTATGCCTCTGAACTTCTTCCTTTGAAGCATTTATAACAACTGTAATTAAAGAGTATTTGTGTAATTATTCGTTTAATGTCTGTCTCTCCCAGACAGACTGCAAGCTCCAGGAGGATGGGACAGCATAGGGCCTAGAATGCCACAAACCCATTAACGAGCAGCTGCTATGGGCTACACTTTGCTGGGCTAGCAGGCTGGACTTTCCATGTGTGGGGCATCGGCTGGAGACCTCCTTGCTCTGGGTGCATTTGTGTGTGCAGGTGCACCTATCCATGTTTGCATGCAGGTGGAGGTCAGAGTGTCATTCTTCAGGTGGCACCCACCTTCTTTTTGAGATTAAAGTTTCCTGGATTAGTTAGGCTGGCCAGCCAGTGAGCCCCAGAAATCCCCTCACCCTCGCCCCTGGTCTCCACAGTTCCAGTTCTGGAGTGTGTACCACGACAGAGCTCAGACTGGTGCTGAACATCTAACTTGCCAACACTTTACTGCCTGGGCCACTTCCCCAGCCCTTAACAGTCCATTCCTACTTAGCTTTGAAATTCCTGCCAGTTTAAACATATCCCAATAGGGCAGCAGTGTAGCTCAGTGGTACTGACTCTTGTGCAAAAGCCTGGATTTGATTCCCGGCATTCCTTGTGTTCACGTGTGCTCTTGTCAAGTACAATGAGTCCTGGTCTGGTACTGCTACTGGGGAATAATTAGGGCCTGGAAAATAAGCACACCCTTTCAGTCCTCGCTGGCTGAACCATCACCAGGCACTGCAAGGACCCTCATTCTGCAGTAGACTGACAGTTTCTTTTTTAGCTTCTCGCCCGATATCCTTTAAGGGGGACATAAAGGCTGAAGACTCAGCTCCTTCGCATGAGGGGCCTGACCACTATTCTAGGGAAGTGAGGCTCAAGACAGCAGCTCTGGGCCCCTGGACAGGTGACTTAAAGCCTCTGTGCCGTTTCCCAGGCTACCAAAGAACAGCGATGTGCCCGCCAGCACCTGCGAGGACTATTGGCCGTGACATATATTCCTCAGCATCACCCTGGCCCAGAACACCTGATCACATCCTCCTCCCAGTGTCTGAGTCCAAAGCAAAACCTCTCTATTGTTTTGCAGGAGTCTCCACCCTGTGGCTCCACCCATTCAGGATCCACTCTTTCCCAACCCCCTTCCTGCCTTACCTGTCTGGAGCCTGTTTGAGACAATGAATCACAGCACAACTCTGCAGCTCCCATCAATCACCTCCCTGTCCCTGCCTCTGCCTGTCATTTCTGAGCTCCTCCTAGGAGGGGAAATGCTTTTCCTAAGGCCCAGTATATCATTCAACAAGTACTTATGGAAGGCCAACTATATGTTAGTCTTACAAGGGCTTAGCAATGGACAAAGCAAATAAGCAATAAGTAAATAAATAAATAAATAAATAAATAAAAAGATGGTGGTGGGGGAAATCCATATATAGCCAAGATCTCTGCCACACTAAATGATCTAGCAGCTCCAAACTGTTGAGTGGAGACCAGCTAGCTGAGGCGCTTCCTTCTGTCCTTGTTCTTCCTTCCCCTCTGGCCAGCCTTAAAAAAAAAAAAAAACCGACCCACAAGTACAAAGTATGAAGAAAGTATTCCGGATCAAAACCCGGTAATTTAGGAACATCCTGATGACTAAACTTCTACCCTGTTGAACTGCTAGACTTTAAAGAAGTCAGTGTGAAAATAGCAGCAAGCTCTCCCAATAATTGCCCTGGCCTGTCCAGCATGCCTGGAAAATAAGGTGATGTTTCTTCAGCCTGGACATGTCCCACCAGCCCATGGTTTCATGTCCTCATAGCCACGCTCTTTGAACTAAGTGTGGCTGAGGAGCCCCAGGAGCAGCAAAGTTAAATGGCCTTGTGGAAAGAGTGCTGAAAACAGATGCCAGAGGCTCAGATTTGACTGACTTGCCTACTTCTGACTGTGAGGTCAACACGGTGTTCTTCCTGCCTTGGTTGTTTTTAAACAGTCTCTCGAAGGTCTTCCAGTGTTTGAGTGGAAGGAATGGTCCACCCGCCCTTCACAGAGGGGCCTTGGGGATTCAGAATCCTTTCTCCTACAAACTGAGTAACAACTTGCTTGGGTCCAAGCCCTGGTAAAAGGAGTGAGGGAAGCTGTGGGTGCCCAAGCCAAAGGAGGAACCTGTACCAAACAGCAGCAGTGGTGTGGGAGGATGGCGGGCCTTTTCACAGTTTCTTTCGGAATGAAAATAGTCTTCCTAACTGGGGAGGCAGAGGCAGGTGGATCTCTGTGAGTTTGAGGCCAGCGTGGTCTACAAAGTGAGTCCAGGATAGCCAAGGCTACACAGGGAAACCCTGTCTCAAAAGCAAAACAAATAAACAAACAAACATAAATAAATAATAGTCTTCCTTTTAGTTTTCTACTCTTCCAATGGTTCTCAACCCTCTTAATGCTATGACCCTTTAATACAGTTCCTCATGTTGTGTTGACCTCCCCAAGCCATAAAATTATGTCATTACTACTTACTTCATAACTCTCATTTTGCTACTGTTATGAATATATCTGATATGCACAATCTCTAACAAGCTAAGCTAAAGGATCAAGACCCATAGAAAAAAAGCTATCCTAGAGCCAGGCATGGTGGCAGAAGCCTGTAATCTCGGCACTTAGGCACTTTAGACAGTAGGATCAGCAGTTCAAAGCCAGTCTGGGCTAGGTAGGGATACACTGTCTCAAAAAAGAAGGAAATGGGTATTCTTCAGGAAAGCAGCCAAGCTCAAAACGCCTCTAGGCCACAAGGCAAACCTAAACTAGACTCCAGGCAAACTCTGGCAATCCCATTACTTTCCTCCAACCCCAAAGATATTCTAGGCCTTGTCTGTCTCCTTGTCTCTAAACAGGGAGCCTAAAATAAAACGCCTGGTTGTGACAGAAGTGACCCGAGCACAAAACAAATGCCTTGTATACCGTGGGGCCAAGGGCCAGCTCAGAACAGCCTGGAGAAGACAACTAAGACTCTCTAGATAGCAGTTCTGTCCCCACGTCGTCACACTGACACTCTTGGCACATGGTCACGCAGGAAAGCAGACCAGACTGTCCATTCCCCCTACCCCAAAGAGGGAAGCTCTACCCAGTGCCCCGAGGCAGTAAAGTCAGCTCTGCAAGGTGGCAAGAGCTGTAAGTGATCGAGTCAAGGCTGTGCTCCAAGAAGAGCAGGTGCCTGGCCCTGGGTTACTTGTGAGGCGAGAGGAGGACAAAACCACTAAGCAAAGGTCTCACAGGTAAATCTGCTTTAAAACAAGTGAAAAGGTGACACTCATGCTACATCTCAAAACCGAGAGCAGACAGGCAGCCCCTCGGCTTTAATAAGAACATGTTTATAGCTAAAGACAGGACTATTCCCCTCCCCGCACCAGCACCCCCCCCCCATCGCAGTTTCCCACACCAGCTCCCTGGCTCTTGGAAGTTCCCTAGGAAGGTGACCCATACCCTCCCCCGCCGGCCCCCCCCCCCGCCGCGACCCCGTTCCCACACAACATCTCTTTGGCAGAAATGAACTTTGCTTTTACTTACACACGTACAAAGGCAAAGCTGAGAGGGCAGCGTCAAAGCTGGCTGGATGACCCCCAACAGCACAAAGTCCTCCGCACACCTGTGGGGGAGTTTTGTAAGCTTCCGAGGAACCCCCGGGGACTAGTTACGGCTTCAGGTGGACAGTGTCGGAGAGTTTCCATTGTGAACGGAAAGAAAGACGCTCAGGGTGCCCTTCGAAGATAGGGCACAGGGCCCACAGGTCAAGTGTCCCCTCACTGGCAGGCTGGCCGCTAAGACCGTGAAGGAACTCCGCAGTGTCCGGGTGAAAACACACCCAGGCTACTGCTTGGCCTGGCCGGAACCATCTCGCAGGGCGTAGAGATACATTAATGACCGTTTTGGATTAGTTAAAGCCCACACAAGCACCTCCCTGGCCTCTTAAATCTTCCCAAACTACAGTTTAGACTGGAGGGAAGCATTTGCAGGGACCATAAAAGTCATCTTGAAAGGCAAGTTGAAAAAAAAAAAAGGAAACCAACAACCCGCTACGCACGAGTTAGCAAGTCCGCAGCTGGGGGTGGGGGTGGCACAGAGCCCAGCTTCGTGGGGTCTGAGAGTCGGGGAAGGAAGACCACCCGGCTGGGGGGGGGGGGGGAACCTCCTCAATCTGACGCCGACGATCACGCCCCACAGCACCATCCAATTAGGAAAATGACCGCGAGGAGAGGGAGAGGGGGCGGCAAGGAAGGAAGGCCGAGCCTCGGGAGGCTCGAGACCAACCGTGGGGATCTGCCCACCCATTCCCTGCACCCGGCGAGCGCCTTCAACAGGTCGGAGCCGGGGCCACCGACCGGGGCCCGAGTCCCCGGTACCCGGCTAGAGACGCCTGCTGCCCTCGAGGGGCGCCCGGCACCCCAGCTGCGCGCAGCGCCCTCGCCACCCCGCCGGGCCCGCCGCGCGGCCACCCCACCCGCTCCCGGAGTAAAAAGTTTGTGGGCAGCCGCAGGGGCGGGGCGGCGAGGGGTGAAACTTTGAGTCCCGGGCCGGGTGCGGGGGGAGCGTCCCCGAGCGCCGCGACACCCACGTGTGGGCCGGAGACCGCGGCCGCCTCCCTGGCCTCCCGCGCCGCCGCGCTTTCCTTTCATTTTGCCTCTCTCTGCCTTCGCTTCTCTCTCTCTCTCTCTCTCTCTCTCTCTCTCCCTCCCTCTCTCTCCCTCTCTCCCTCTCCCTCTCCTTCGCGCGCGCTCTCCTCCCTCTCTTCCTCCCTTCCCCCCTTCTCCCTCCCCACCCCCCGAGACGCCATCTCTCCCTCTTTCCCCCGCTCTCTCCCTCTCTCGCTCCAGCTCTCCGGCATGAGGGAATGTGGAAGTGAAAGGAAAAGACGACATGTTTGCAGCGCGGCTGCGGGCCTGCGCGCCGCCGTCCCCGGGGAGAGGCGGGGGGCGGGTCGACCGCGGCCGCAGCGACCCACCCCCGCGCCCCCAGCCACCCCGTCGCGGGCCACCCCGGGGGCTGGCGGGGCCGCGGGCCGCGCGGGACACACTCACCCTGACTCCGGGCGCAGCTCCTCGCGCTGGGGGCCCTCCGCTGGCCGGGCCGGGCGGGCCGGGGGCTCCTGCTGCCCACCGCCCGGGTTGCTGCTGCGCGCCGCCTCCACGCGCGCCCGCCCTGCTCTGCCACCCTCCCTCCGGCTCCTCTCTTTCTCTCCCCCCCTCCTCTCTCTCTCCCTCCTGCTCTCTCTCGCGCTCGCTCTCTCTCGCTCGCTCGCGCTCTCTCCCTCCCTGGAAGAAGGGAATGAGGCAGGGCTGACGTGAAGGGATGCTAAACAGCTCCTCCTAAGCCGGCTCGCAGAGGAAGAGAGACAGAAAAGCAGCCTTTTATCTCTCTTTTGTTTTCTCACTTCCTTCCACCCCCCAGCACCCCCCTCTTGTCGGCCCAAGTTTTCTTTTTCTCTTTCTACCGCAGAGAGGATTTTTCTTCTTTTCTTTCTCTTTCTCTTGGTGCAACTCTCCTACTCGAATTGCAAGCCTGGAGGCTTCTCTTTTTTCTCTCTCTCTTCCCCTTCCCTCTTTTCTTCCTCCTTCCTCCTTTCTTATTTCTCTAAAAGGGTTTTGTTTGCTGTGGGAGTTTCGTTTGAAAATCGAGTCACGCCTTTTTCCTTCTTTTCTTTCTCCCTCTCCCTCTTTTTCCCCCTCCTCTCAGCAGAAAAGGGGAACAAAGATTAACGGGGGGGGGGGGGAAGAAGGGAGCATCAGAACCTCGCATGGAAATGGGGGGCTGTCCCTGCCAGGCACAAAGGGGGCCCGAGAGAACAACTCCCCCCCCCCCGCACAGGAAGTCTGGGGTGTCCTAACCCAAAGAAGAGCCCCTGGGAATTGGGGTCCGGGTGCCCATTCCTTCTGAAATACGGGTAGAACTGAGTCCGCCCCCTCCCCAGCCAGGGGTGGAAGGTAGGGGTGCTCTTCGCTTAATATTTTTTAAGTGGGCAGATGAGGCTTGGAGCAAACGTCGCCGCAGAACCCTGAACAGTAAAGGGGGGGGGGGGAGGACAGCTGTTCGCAGAGCCCTGGACAGTCAGACTCGAGGGACCCGGCTCCGGCTGCGATTGCCGGGTGTTAAGGGGTTCAGAGGAGTTTGAGCCCCTCGCGGCCTCCTCAAGCCCATAGCCTGGGTTCGGCCCCGGGGTTGCACGGCTGGGAGGCGCCGAGGCGTGGTCGTTCGCTGAGGTCTGGGCCCTTGTGGATCCCCATAGGGCCTGGGGTTCGGCATAGCTGCCCTCCTCTCAGCTTTGGGACAGGCCGGACACCCCGCCTCCAACCTCCCGGACACCCGCCACTCATAGCTGCGCGGCTGGACTCCGACGCAGGGCGGGTGCAGAGCTCGCGGACAGAGCCGGGCAGTGTCGCCACCAAGGGTCAATTATTCATGGGGCGCCTGGGCGTGCTCCCAAGACCAGCTCTGTCCTCGGCTTCTCCGGAGGAGTGGAGACAACACAGGGGAAAAGTTCCCAGAGCAAAGTTGGCCACATTTCTTATTTTTCCCAAGTAAGTATTGAGCACCTGCTGGATGCCTAGCCCCCTGGACTGGAGCTGCAGCTAGGCGAGAAAAGTGAGGTCTCGGCGGGCCCAGACAAAGCGAGGGAAGCTGCGGCTCCGGACCAGGTCACCGAGCAGAAGAGAAGCCTGGATCCTCTCCCCTCCCCGCGCTCTTCCTTCCCCTACCCTCCTTCCTCCCCGCTGCATCTCCTTGGCTCCACCCCTTCTCATCAATTCCTCCCACACTTCCCTGCTCTCCCTGGCTTTTCACTGGAGGGTCCCTTCTCCCAGCGAGGAGCAGATGCTGAGCCCCATTGTCTCCCCCCCCCCAGCCCCCCCAGCAATGACTGCAGCCTCCCAGGGACAGGCCCAGCCACTCCTTCCCATCCCCCCAACCCAAAGGCCTAGGCCTTTACTGACAGGAGCCCCAAGGCCACTGCCCCTCGCCCCACCCTACACCAGCTCTCTCTCACGGAGCTGTAAGCAATGACTCCAGTCACTCAGAACATGATTTATTCCTGGCAAGGAGTGAAGAAACAGAAGCCAGAGAGTTTGGTTCAGCAAGAAGGACCCCATGATTTCAGCCCAGCACCTTGAGCCTCTAGTGGCCCCCAGGACACCCTTTTAGAAGTGAATGCAGGAAACCACAGGTCTACCCCTCTTGAGAACTCCCAAACCATATCCCCCCCCCCAAAAAAACCACAAAGTCAAACACCGGCACTGTGGCCACGCCTGTAATCCCAGCACTCTGAGAGGCCGAGGCAAGCAGATCTCTGTGAGTTCGAGGCCAGCCTGATCTACAGGGTTGAGTTCCAAGCCAGCCAGCCAAGGATACAGGGAGAAACCATCTCAAAACACCAAAAATAAATAACTGAGAGGCAAATATTCATTCAACAACCATTTGCTAGGCACCTGCTCCCTTGCCTGGTGCTAAGGACTTAGCCACCAGCCAGAGCAGTTCATTGTTCTAGCCTTGCAAACTGGTAGAAGGAGCCAGAGAGCTGGGCCTCAGCATTGCGATGCGTACTTGTAATCCCAGAACGTGAGAAGCTGAGGCAGAAGGATTGGCGAGAGTTTAAGGGCAGCGAGGCTACGCGTATGGAATACCAGGATAGCCAGGACCATTATAGCAAGACCTTGTCTCAACAAAACTAAAAAGAGGCATAGCCAGGCTTGGTGGTGGCGGTACACGCCTTTAATCCCAGCACTCGGGAGGCAGAGGCAGGCAGGTCGCTGTGAGTTTGAGGCCAGCCTGGTCTACGAAGTGAGTCCAGGACAGCCAAGGCTACACAGAGAAACCCTGTGGGGGATGGGGGTGGGGAATGGAGGCTCCAGGTTGTAATCCTGGAGTCTGGGAGGTAGAGACAGGAAGGTTAGAAGTTCTAGGCCAGCCTGAGCTATACAGCAAGTTCCTGCCTGGGTTGCTCTCGGGAGGCGGAGGCAGGCAGATCTCTGTAAGTTGGAGGCCAGCCTGGTCTACTAAACAAGTTGTGGTCCAGGACAGCCAGGGTGGTTATACAGAGAAACCCTGTCTCTTGGGGGGGGGGGGGAGGAAGACAACAGGCAGCTAGGGTGCCATATGAGGAAGCTAGGACAAGGCTGGTCAGTGAAGGCCTCCTAGAGGTCACATCTAGAAACTGGGGCTGCGCCTGTCAAGATTCTGGGAGAGGCTTGCGGTAGTGGTTCATGCCTTTAATCCCAGCATTCAGGAATCAGAGGCAGGCCTATCTCTGTAAATTCAAGGCCACCCTGCTTCTAGAGAGTTCTAGAGCTACATGAAGAAAACATGTGTCAAACACACATACACACACAGCAGGATGTGGTAGCATAGACATGTAATTCCAGCACTTGGGTGGCAGAGGCAGGCAGATCTTTGTGAATTATTTTTGTTTTTTGAGACAGGGTTTTTCTGTGCTAGCCTTGACTGTCCTGGACTCACTTGTAGACCAGGCTGGCCTCAAACTCACAAAGATCCAACTACCTCTGTCTCTCAAGTGATGCAATTAAAGGTGCGTGCCACCATGCCCAGCTGATCTTTCTGAATTTAAGGCTAGCCTGGTCTACATAGTTCTGGACAGCCAGGACTACACAGACACAACAAAAAAGCATGGAAGGGAGAAATTTGTTTTGTTTTGTTTAGGTTTTTTGAGACAGGGTTTCTCTGTATAACAGTCCTGGTTTCTCTGTATAACAGTCCTGGCCACCCTGGACTCACTTTTGTAGACCAGGCTGGCCTCAAACTCACAATGATCTGCCTGTCTCTGCTTCTCAAGTTCTGGGAATAAAGGTGTGCTCCACCACACCAGACAAACAATTTGTTTACAGGGCAAATTCTTCTAAATTCAAAGAACTGTTGAGTTCTTTTTGTTTTTTGAGACAGAGTTTCTCTGTGTAGCCTTGGCCATCCTGGACTTACTTTGTAGACCAGGCTGGCCTCGAACTCACAGCGATCTGCCTGTCTCTGCCTCCCAAGTGCTGAACTGTTGAGTTCTAACGGCCAGGTGGTACATGCCGCCTTTAATCCCAGCTCTGGGGAAAACAGGCAGAGGCAGGTGGATCTCTGACTTTGAAGCATCCTGGTCTACATAAGGAGTCCCAAGCCAGCCAAGGTTATGTCAAGAAGTCCTGTCAGAAGGAAAAATAAAAATAAAAAAGAATTCAAGTCCTTGAAGCAGTATAGAGTACTTGCTAGGGAGTGGGGTGGCTTCGGGCGCAGGCAGGGGACAGGGTTAGTGTCAGGGAAATGGTCAAAGTGTATCTCCTTTCACTTGCTGGCTTCCTGAACTGAAGTGATTAGCATGTTCCCTAAATAACTGAGACCCCCCCCTTTTCCTGCCTTATAAAAATGGATGCTGCACACCTTGAACCCCAGCACTCAGAACCAGGTGGATCTGGTGAGGCCAACCTGATCTGCCTAGTAAAGTTGCTGGTGAGAGACACAGAACTGTAATTCTGGCTACTTGGAAGATTCAGGCAGAAGGATCAAAAGTTGAAAGCTAACCTGGGCAAGCTGTGGAGACCATGCCCCAAATTAAAATATAAGAAGGAGGACTTGGGGGCTGGAGAGATGGCTCAGAGGTTTTAAGGGCACTGACTGCTGCTCCAAAGGTCCTGAGTTCAATTCCCAGCAACTACATGGTGGCTCACAACCATCTATAATGTGGCCTAATAGCCTCTTCTGGCCTGCAGGTGTACATGCAGGCAGAGTACTGTATACATAATAATAAATAAACATTTTTTTAAAAAAAGAAAGAGGGCTTGGAATGCAGCTTAGTAGTTGAGCACTGAGTGAGCCACCATATATACACACACACACACACACACACACCCCTAAGTTCCAGGCCAGCTTGGGCTACATAGTGCGGTCCTGTTTCAAAATATTGAAGGGAGGGGCCAATTGTGCTTGTGTGGGTGTAGGGTTGTGTAGACGTATGGGCTGTATTGTCTTATGTTCCAATGCCCAGACTTACATGCCATACATCTGTGGCTGAGGCAACCACTGATGTCATGTGTAAGACAGGGGTACAAATACCTGCTTCCCAGTAAGAGCCCACACCTTTTGTGCATAAGTACCAGCAATATATACTAGCGATTATTCACTATTGCTATAAAATGAGGAAGTGCCAGGGAGGTGTCCTTCCAACCTAGAAATGACAAGATGGGTCGAAACCAGAGTGACTCACAGGCTACAAGGCAGAACCATCCCATCAAAGATTCCTTGTGTCCCAGTGGGTGGCTAGAATGGGGGGACACCCACATCTGACCAAGATGGCCAGGGTGTCACCTCAGGACCATGCCAGCCTGATCACTGGCGTTCCAGCCTGCCTGGCGAATGTGAATCAGTGGAGGACGGGCCCAGAGAAGTCAGCAAAGGTGCCCGGGGCCAGGGAAAGAAACCGATTCCAATTCACACAGGGTGGGAAGGGAGTCGCCAGTTCTCCAGAGTTCAGTTAAATCTAAGACTCCTAGTCCTTTGCAGGGGTCCAGTGCCCCAGGCACACTGAAGGTGAACACTGCAGCAGCAAAATGCCCTGTGCATCCAGGGATCAGACCAGACACCAGCGGTCCACTCCTTCCCTTGCGGATATTTATGCACCTCTGTATTGTAGTTTATTTTATCAAAGTACTGGGAATGGAACTGAAGGCCCTTACATGCCAGGTCAGTGTCTCCGGACTGCCTCTTCCCTCCTGCCTACAGGCCTTCTCTGCCCTCTCCACAGTCTCATGGAGCCCAGGCTGGTCTCAAACTGTATAGCCGTGGGCATTTCAATACCCCATTTTTACATGTAAATGCATATAATAAAACTACACAAAATAAATATTGTTAAATAACTGGCAATATAGATAACGTTAGTCTGGAATGGTGGCTCAGTCATTAAGAGGGCATTCTGTTCTTATAGAGGACCCAAGTTTGATTTCCTAGCACCCACATTTGGCAGCGCACATCCACCTGCAACGCCAGCTGCAGGGGGATGCAATGCCTTCCTCTTACGGCTTCTGAAAACATTTATATGCAAGTGACATATACATGAACTTTTTTTTTAAGTCGAGACCTATAGAGGAAAACAATTGACATCAACACACACACACACACACACACACTAAAGAGCACACAAGCATATACCATATACATATATAAATAAATAAAATTACAATATAGTAAAGAAATATGCCTTTTTAAAAAGGTGTGCTTGTTTATTACAGATACAGTGTTCTGCCTGAACACCAGAAAAAGGCACCAGATCCCATTACAGATGGTTGTGAGCCACCATGTAGTTGCTAAGGATTAAACTCAGGACCTCTGGAAGAACAGCCAGGGCTTTTAACCCCAGAGCCATCTCTCCAGCCCAGAAATGTGCTTTTTTTTTTTTTTTTTTTTTTTTTACTTAACAAAATTGCATCACATTAACTACTGAGTTGCAACCAGTTTGATATAGTAATATGTCACAAATATCTTTTCCTGTCTGTAAACACCTGCAGTATCATTCACAACAAATTGTACTATTCCATTGTATCTATGCATAGAAACTGATGGATTGATGGGGATAAATGCATATTTTCAGTGTTATTGAAACTGCTATGAAGCTGGGCAGTGGTGGTGCATGTCTTTAATTCCAGCACGCAGGGAGGGAGAGGCAGGCAGCTCTTTGTGAGTTCAAGAGGATAGCCTGGTCTACAGTGAGTTCTAGGACCAAGATACACAAAGAAACCCTGTCTTCAAAACCCAAAGAAAGCCGAGTGGTGCTGGCACAGACCTTTAGTCCAAGCACTTGGGAAGCAGACAGATCTTCATGAGTTTGAGGCCAGCCTGGTCTACAAAGTGAGTCCAGAACAGCCAAGGCTAGAGAAAGAAACCCTGTCTCGAAGGGGGAAAAAAACCGAACAGAAAGAGAAAGAAAGAAAAACCAAAGAAAGAAGGAAAGAAACTTCAATGATAAGCATTCTTTTTTGAGATAAGGGTTCTCTGTGTAGCCTTGGCTGTCCTGGACTCATTTTGTAGACCAGGCTGGCCTCAAACTCACAGCGATCCACCTACCTCTGCCTCCCGGGTGCTGGAATTAAAGGCGTGTACAACCATGCCTGGCCTCTAGTGTCTTTTGAAACAAAGTTTTACTAGGTGTCTTGGGCTGGCCTTGAACTTATATAACCCAGACTGTCCTGGAACTCTCAAGATCCTCCTGCTTCTCTGTTGAGATGGTAGACATTAGCCACCACACCTGGCCAGAGGCACAGTCTTGCACAGTCTTTTCTGTGCTGGCTTTGGACAGCACTTTATCATAACTAAAGCCAAATTTTACAGCCAAGGCTTCTGGCTGGGTTTCTGTGCCTGGCCTGGTCATAGCAGGGTCCCTTAGGATCCTCTCTGCCTCACACTTGCTGACTAGCTAAGGACTTGAAATCGAGTCCTCCTGCCACACCTCTCCCGTCCTTCCTAGACCACAAGCGACTCCCCATTATCTTTCTTACATATTGCCTCCCTGACAGAACCTGTCTGGCCAGACGCCCCGCCTTTAATTCCTGACACCTTGGTAACTAAAATAACTAAAGCTCATTTCCTGGAGTTGCTGGAACAAATGAAATCAGGTAAGTTGTGACAGACAAGGGCTACTGTGTCTTGTAAACTGTAAAGGCTCTTTGAGTGTCAGGAGATCCCAGTGAGGGCCCAAGGTCAAGATACTCTAAGCAGCGGAGAACCTTCCAGATTGACCCTAGAGAGCAACCAGCTGTTTAACAAGCCACACATGCAGGAGACCTCTTTGCAGTATTTCAGAAGCCCAAAGTGGTCTCTCTTAGCTAAAATTTGAAGCTAGATGTGTTTTAAGATTCAAAAGAGAACCCGGGGCGTGGTGGCATTTGGGAGGCAGAGGTAGGCAGATCTCTGTGAATTCGAGGTCAGCCTGGTCTACAAAGTGAGTCCAGGGCAGCCAAGTCTACACAGAGAAACCCTGTCTCGAAAAACCAAGACTAAAACCAAACCAAACCAAACAAAAAAGATTCAAGTGAAAGACCCTGTCTCGGGGGAAAAAAAAAGATGAGTCCTCATTATTTTCTGAGGAAAGAACATTTGGGTTCCAGGCCTTTCTGAGTGTTCACATCCATCTCTAAGAGTCTGTGGGATCTTTTGTTTGTTTGTTTGTTTTGTTTTTGTTTTTGTTTTTCGAGATAGGGTTTCTCTGTGTAGCCCTGGCTGTCCTGGACTCGCTTTGTAGACCAGGCTGCCCTCGAACTCCCAGTGATCCGCCTGCCTCTGCTTCCCGAGTGCTGGGATTAAAGGCGTGCGTGCGCCACCACCGCCCAACTCTTGTGTGTCTCTTGAGTGTTTGAATGTGCCCCATGTGCAGATGTCTTTGGAGGCTAAAAGATTTCTGATCCCCTGGAACTGGAGTTACAGACAGTGGTGAGCCGCACAGCGTGGGTACTGGGAGCTGATTTCTGGTTCTCTGTAAGCACAACCACTCTTAACTGCTGAACCGGCTTTCCAGCCCCTTGCTTTTAAACCTTGAGATAATGTCATCCTAAATTCCTCAGGATGCCCTGAACTCCCTCTGTACCCCAGGCTGTCCTTGTTCTTGTCACTGCCTAAGAGCTAAGATTACAGGCCTCCAGCACCAGGCCCTGAAAGTTCTAGAAATCTGAGAGAATTGATCAATCTTCCTTGTAAGTATCTTCAGCAAGGCTCTGTTACACAGGGAAACCTTGTCTCAAAAAAAAAAAAGAAAGAAAGAATCTACTTGGGAGGCAGAGGCGGGTGGATCTCTGGGAGTTTGCTGCCAGCCCAGTCTACAAAGTGAGTCCAGGACAGCCAGGGCTGTTGTACAGAGAAACCCTGTCTCAAAAAAACCAAAGGGGGCCAGGGAAAGAATCTTTATAAAAGTGTTACAGCCAGGCGTGGTGGCACACACCTTTAATCCCAGCACTCGGGAGGCAGAGGCAGGTGGATCGCTGTGAGTTCGAGGCCAGCCTGGTCTACAAAGTGAGTCCAGGACAGCCAAGGCTACATAGAGAAACCTTGTCTCAAAAAAAAAAAAAAAAAAAAAAAAAGGAAAATTATTTATTTGGGTTGAGGTTTTTCTTTTTCTTTTTTCCTCCCACATCTAACTTTGCTAAAAACATATCTAACTGGTATATAAAGGCTGCACATAATTCATGAATAAATTTTGGTAGGTTTGTACATGTGTGTGCTATGTTAGGTCATAGCAGCCAAGGTGACTTCACAAGCACATATGTCCCCTCCAGAACTTACCAGGTTATCCTTGTTTCGTTTTCATGGTCACTATTTTTGTTTTCATGTTTCATTATTCCGAAACAATGCCCTAAACGGTTAGAAAACAAGGCCTCGACTTCTTTTGAATTCTTCAGTCAGTGGGGAAAGCCCCACTGGGAGTCTTCAGGGAGCTTCCAGTTTGTAGGAGAAACAGGCTGGCCGGCAAATAGAGGCTACATTTGTGCAGTGCAATTACTTCTCGTTTAGAAATGTTTGGAGAACTGGGCGGAAAGGGGGAACCAGCCTTTTGGTTGCTGAGTTAAGCTCTGGATCGAATAGAGTATCTATTGTGGAAGTGTATTGTGTAAAAAGAGAATGGAGCTTTTTGTGAAGGGAGATAAAGAGGTTGTGGGGTGGGAAGGGGAGGAGGGGGGAGGGGGAGGCAGCGCTGGCAGAGAGTTCCCGGAGAGGGGCCTGAGAACTAGCCATCCAGCGGCTGCTGCCGACTTCAAGCCAGGCCGTTGGAAGGTACCAGCAAGTTGTCCTCCTCAGCCTGCCCCGGGGTCTGTGAGTCCAGGCCAGCACTGGACTCTGTGCCATCTTACAGGCACAGTTAACAGTCATTGTCCTTTTGAGGAAGCTGTGTGTTTAGAATCACTCTTCGGCATTTCCTTGAAACCACTCGGTAAATAGGCTGAAGATGAAGGTATAGTGGCTCACGCCTATAACCCTAGCAATTAGGGGGCTGAGGCAGGAGGATGGCTATGAATCCCCGACCAGTTTGGGCCACAGAGTGAAATTCTATCTATCTGAGACAAAGGGTGGCTGGGGAGAGCCAGAAAGAGGGTGCAGCAGGCAAATGGTTTGTGGTATAAGAGCCTAAGCCAGAGAGCTGGGTGTGGTGGCGCACACCTTTAGTCCTTGCAGTCTGGGAGGCAGAGGCCAGCGGATCTACAAAGCCAAGGCTACACAGAGAAACCATGGCTCTAAATAAATAAATATCAAAAGGAAGGAAGCAAGGATTTCTCTGGGTCAGTTGTTAGTGTTTAGATTTGTTTGTGGGTTTTAATCATTTGTTTGGTTTTGAGACAGTTTTCCTATGCAGTCCTGACTGCCTTTGAACTTGACAAGACCCTCCTGCCTCTGCCTCTCCCCAAGTAGATGTTCTGCCTCTGCTAGATTGATTCCCAGACTATGTGTCGCTCTCTGGAACTCCCCATGCAGATCCAGCTGAGTTCAAACCCACAGAAACCCACAAGCCTCTCACTCCGGAGCTGTGCTGGAATTA
This sequence comes from Acomys minous, assembly GCF_964271855.1. NCBI lineage: Eukaryota > Metazoa > Chordata > Mammalia > Rodentia > Muridae > Acomys > Acomys minous. The sequence continues at coordinate 115,485,615 of NC_140484.1, read as the reverse complement.
AAGGACAAGTCACCAGGCCTGGCTTGGGGACTCTTTACATATAAATTCTCTGTTTTTGTTTCGTTTTTCGAGACAGGGTTTCTCTGTGTAGCTTCGGATGAACTGGTCTCACTTTGTAGACCAGGCTGATCTGGAGACCCGGCTGCCTCTCTGCCTCCCAGAGTGCAGGGATTACTGGTGTGAGCCATAATGCCTGGCTTAAATTCTCTCCCTCTCTCTCTCTCTCTTGAGACAGGGTTCTCTGTGTAGCCTTAGCTGTCCTGGACTGTCTTTGTAGACCAGGCTGGCCTCAGACTCTCAGAGATAAACCTGCCTCTGCCTCCAGAGTGCTGGGAGGAAAGGTCACCGCACCCGGCTAAATTCTCTTTTTGTAATCAAATCAAATTTTCTACTACTAAGATATTTAGTAGTGGATTCTTTCTTCCTCCTTCTCCTTCCCCTTCCCCTTCTTGTCCCTTCCTTTGTCTTTATTTTGTTTTTGTTTTGAGACAGGACCTCTTGTAGCCTAGGTTGGCCTCAAGTATGAGACATCATGCCTCTGGCGTTTTCTTTATCTACCAAGGCATGGGATTTATTTATTGTTTGTTTACTGTTGTACTGGGAATTGATTTTTTTTGTTTTCTCTTTAATTGGTTTTCTGAGACAGGGTTTCTCTGTGTAGCCCTGGCTGTCCTGGACTCCCTAGTAGACCAGGCTGGCCTCGAACTCACAGAGACTCTGCCACCTCTGCCTCCCCAGTGCTGGGATTAAAGGAATGCACCACCACTGCCCGGCTGGCACTGGATGCTGAATCCAGAGCTTCATTCCATCAGGCCTGAGCCATACCCGCAGCCTGACAGGCAAGGTTTCACCTGATCTAGAATTGCTTTGAGTTTGATGCTCTGCTGGGGCCCACAGTGAGTCAAGGCCAGCGGAAGCTACAGAAAACCGGCTTCTGTTTTTGCTGTTGTTACATTTGTTCCGGCTTTGTTTGTTCCGTTGCTTTGAAACAGTTTCTCTTTAGACTGCCCAAAACAAAATAATCAAACAGACAAAAAAAAAAGTTTGCTTCACCTAGGAAGAAGGAAGGAGTCTTTATCAAGAATCAACTATCGTGACCTCCAAAGGCTCACTTCCCACACCGAAGAGCCCCACCTCCCAACACCAGCCTCTGTCCCTGGGCTATCAAGATCAGTTCCTCTCGGAAACTTACTTCCTGTTCCCATTTCTCTCTTCTTTCTACTTCCTCTTGTTAGCTGGGCTGTTGGCTCCCACCCTTAAGTTACCCAGACAATTTTCCCCAGAGTTTAAAAAAAAATAATTTTAAACAAGGCTCTTATTTTCCACCACAGGGAAAACTCCCAATAAGTTTGAAAATGCAGATGTCATCTAAACCATGTTCCCGGTTCCCAATAATGCTACAACTGGAAAATAATGTTATGAACTGGTTTTGTTGGATTCTCTGAGGTAGCTCTGGGATAAAAGAGATAAATCAAAAGTAAAGTGTCAGCTGGGCTGTGGTGGTGCACGCCTATAACCCCAGCACTCATGGAGGCAGAGGCAGGTGGGTCTCTGAGTTCAAGGACAGCCTCCTCTACAAAGTGAGTCCAGGACAGCCAAGGCTACACAGAGAAACCCTGTCTCAAAAACAAAACAAAAACAAAAAACAAAAAAGAGCCGGGAAATGGTGACACATGCCTTTAATCCCAGCACTCAGGAGGCAGAGGCAGGCAGATTACTGTGAGTTTGTAGCCAGCCTGGTCTACAAAGTGAGTCCAGGACAGCCAAGGCTACACAGAGAAACTCTGTCTTGAAAAACCAAAAATAAAAAATTTAAAAATTTTAAAAAATTTAAAAATCCAAATGCAATGAAGACCTTCCCCCTTTTTCTCCTCTAGAGGCAAGGTCTCATGTAGCCCTGCCTGGCCTCCAAGGTGCTATGTAGCTGGGGATGACTTTGAACTCTGACCCTCTTGCCTCTACCTCTCTGCTACTGGCATCACAAGCCCACACAAGTGCATGGATTTACTCAGCACTGGGGAGGAATCTGGAGCTTCCTTCTTGCTGCGCAATCACTTCACCATCTGAACTGCACACTGCAGCCTTCCCCTTTCAGACAGGATCTCAACATATGGCCCCAGCTCCTCACAGTCAAGGCCATCCCTTTGCCTCAACCCCTTGAGTGCTGGGATTAACAAGGCATGAACCTACACCTGCCTTTCATCACCATACTAACCGAAACAAAACAAAGTAAAACACAGACAACACCAAGAAAGAAAGAAAAGAAGAAGAGGAAGAAGAAGAAGAGGAAGAAGAAGAAGGAGAAGAAAATACAAGTAAATTCCATTCACAGTAAATAATCATAAGATCAAACTATGGCCATGTTGTAAATCATAGAAAATTGCAGGCAAGCCGGGCGTGGTGGCGCACGCCTTTAATCTCAGCACTTGGGAGGCAGAGGCAGGTGGATCGCTGTGAGTTTGAGGTCAGCCTGGACTACAAAGTGAGTCCAGAATAGCCAAGGCTACACAGAGAAACCCTGTCTCGAAAAACCAAAAAAAAAAAAAAAAAAAAAAAAAAATTGCAGGCAGTGGTGGCTCATATCTTTAATCCCAGCACTCGAGAGACAGAGGCAGGTGGATCTCTGTGAGTTCAAGGCCAGCCTGGTCTACAAAGTAAGGCCAGGACTATACAGAGAAACCTTATCTGGAAAAACCAAATAAACAAAAAGAAAAGATAGGAAGATAGTGTTCAATACGTATTTGTGTGTGTGTGTGTGTGTGTGTGTGTGTGTGTGTGTGTGTGTACATATGTTGGGTGCCCAAAGATGGGAGAAAAGGGGATTTGATCTTCTCTAGAACTAAACTTAGAATTGTGAGCCACCTGATGTGCGTGTTAGGCACCAAGTTTAGGTCTTCTACAAGAGTGCGAATGCTCACGATGAGACACAACTATAATCCTAGCACTGGGTAGATAGAGACAGAGGATCAGGAGTTCAAGACCAGTCTTGGCTACTTCATATCCTATCTCAAAAATCTAAAAAAGAGGGAGGAGGAGGAGGAGGAAGACAGAGGAGGAAGTGGAAGAATGAGAGCAGGAGGTGGAGGAGGTTATCTGGGTGTGGTGCCACAGGCCTGTAACCTCAGCCCTTAGGGGTTAAAGACTGGAAGACCAGGACTTACAGCCCAGCCTCAAGGCCACACTGGCCTACATGAGACCCTCTCTCAAAAGCCCCCCAGAAGTGACAAGACAAGCACAAAGGAAGACTACTTTATTTCTAAAGCTATTTTTTGATTAGATGCAGGTTACACATACGTCATATACATACATATATATATGTACACACACACACACGTATATATTTACTGTAAAATCTCAACAGATAATCAAAAACTACCACAAGACAGGTTACTCAAGGGAAAATTCCAGAAAATAAAAATACAGGAAACGGTCGCTGGCTATGGTGGCGCATGCCTTTAATCCCAGCACTCGGGAGGCAGAGGCAGGCAGCTCGCTGTGAGTTTGAGACCAGTCTGGTCTACAAAGTGAGTCCAGGACAGCCAAGGCTACATAGAGAAACTCTGTCTCTCGAAAAACAAAAACAAAATACAGGAAATGTCTACACTCTGGGTCATTTAAACAAAATACAGGAAATGTCTACACTCTGGGTCATTTAGAGCAATCCCAGCACTGGGGAGGCAGGCAGGCAGAGCTCTGTGAGTTCAAGGCCAGCCTGGTCTATAAAGTGAGTTCCAGGACAGCCAGGGCTGGTACATAGAAAACTCTGTCTCAGACCTGCCACTGCTCCCAAATGAGTTTTCCTGATCACAAGCTCAAGAGAAACTATGGTTGTTTGCTTTCTTCGCTCCTTCCCACCTCCCATTTGGGCCCTAGAATCCACCTTACCTGGGAAATGGTCCCACAACAGAGGGGAGCAGCAAGGGGACAGCCACAGAGGAAATCCCTCGCCCAAATCCTTCAAAGTAGAGAAGCCGCCAGTGCTGTCCCCTTAGTGACCCCACTGTGGTTGTTTCTCTTGTCCCCTGCCCCTCACTCCGCTGGCCTTTCTGTCACAGGGGTGCACTGGAGAACTGCAGGCAAAAAGAGAAAAAAAGAAAAAGATAAACTTCATGTTTATCATCCACACTCTGAGACAGGTGTCCCTTCCAGGAAGAGATTGACTTTGTAGCTTCCTTCAGACCACAGAGAAAATGAAGGGAACATGGTTAAGGCAGATGAGCAGTGAGAGTTACTTAGGTATTCATTTGTTTGTTTGTTTATTAATTAATTAGTTAATATTGTGTATCTCTAACTGGCCTTAAACTACTGATCCTCAACCTCTGGAGCCCTGGATTATAGTTGTGCACCACAGAGCCTGCCTGACAAATGGGTTTGGTTTCTGTTTGGTTGGTTGGTTGGTTGGTTTTGGAGATAGGGTTTCTCTGTGTAGCCTTAGTGTCCTGGACTCACATTGTAGACCAGGCTGGCCTCGAATTTACAAGACCTGTCTGCCTCTGCCTTCCCTAATGCTAACAAATGTGTTTTTTAAAAATTACATGTGAGGCCGGGCGTGGTGGCACACGCCTTTAATCCCAGCACTCGGGAGGCAGAGGCAGGCGGATCGCTGTGAGTTCGAGGCCAGCCTGGTCTACAAAGCGAGTTCAGGACAGCCAAGGCTACACAGAGAAACCCTGTCTCAAAAAAACAAAAAAAAAACAAAAAAAAAATTACATGTGTGCGGGAGACAGGAGTAGGCGGATCACTGCGAGTTTGAAGCCAGCCTAGTCTACAAAGTGAGTCTAGGATAGCCCAGGCTACACAGAGAAACCTTGTCTCAAACAAGCAAAAAAACAACAACAACAAAAATTACGGTGTGTGTTTGTGTGTGTATGTGTACAAGTACCAGGGCACACAAGTACCACAGGGTGTGAGGAAAGCCTTGTGGCGTTGCTTCTTTCTTTCCAGCATGTGAGTTCCGGGGATCTAAGCATTGTTGTCAGGCTTGGCAGCAAACACCTTTCCCTGTGAAGCCACCTCACCAGCCTGACAGGAAGGCTTGCAGTGCAGCCTGCAACCCCTGGAGACCGGCACCTTCCCTTAGGCTGCACAGATTCCCCACTGTTTGCTCACACAGAACAAACAGACCGGGGAAGGCTTAGCTCTCCATATCCAGTGGACCAGGATTTAAATCCAGACCCACCTACCACCTGCTAGATGGAAATCGTAGAACCTCTCTGAATTTTGTTTCTCTTTCTAAAGAGAACCATGGCCCCTCAAGGGCTGCTACAGTTAAGGCTCAGACACCACACAGGCCTTGCTACCAGATGGGAGCTGGCACTCCCCGAGGGCTAAGAGCTCATGAGATCTGAGTTGCGTGGCTCCTGGCTGCTGGCCCACTCCACCTGTACACTCTCCTGATGAGTCACTGTGTAAAATAGAGCTCTCCTCTTCCTGCCAGCTTCCATGCTAAGCCTGTCTCACATTGGGCTTCATCCAGTAGTACCAATGTCTTTCTAGAACCAGCTGAGAACATGACGCTCCTTCTCCTCCATGCTCTTTTTTTTTTTTTTTTGGTAAATGTTTTTTTATTTTATGTGCATTGGTGCTTTGTGTGCATGTGTGTTTGTGTAAAGGTGTCAGATCATGGAGTTACAGAAATGTGAGTGCTGGGATTTGAACCTGGGTCCTCTAGGAAGAGCAGTCAATGCTCTTAACCACTAAGCCATCTCTCCAGCCTCCATCTCCATGCTCTTTAACACCCAAGACTGATTTCCCCCAAGACAGGGTTTCTCTGTGTAACAGCCCTGGCTGTCCTGGACTTACTATGTAGATTAGGCTGACCTTGAACTCACAGAGATCAGATCCCCCTGCCTCTGCCTTCTGAGTGCTGGATGTTTATTTGTTTTGTTTTGTTTTATATATATATATATATATATATATATATATATATATATTTTTTTTTTTTTTTTTTTTTTTTCCGAGACAGGGTTTCTCTGTGTAGCCTTGGCTGTCCTAGACTCGCTTTGGAGACCAGGCTGGCCTTGAACTCACATTGATCCATCTGACTCTGCCTCCCAAGTGCTGGGATTAAGGCGTGAGCCACCACTGCCCGGCTCTTTTTGATAGTTTTATTCAGTCCAAGCTAACCTTGCTTCTGATCCTTCTGCCTCTGTCCCCTGAGTGCTGAGATTACAAGTGTGTGCCACCCTGACCTGTTTTTGTGGTGCATGCTAGACAAATGTCCTACCAACTGAGCCACTACCCCAGCCTAGACTACTGTTTTTTTGTTTTTTGTTTTTTTGGTTTTTTAAGACACAGTTTCTCTGTGTAATAGCTCTGGCTGCCCTGGAACTCGTTCTGTAGACCAGGCTGGCCTCGAACTCACGGAGATCTGCCTGCCTCTACCTCCCAAACACTGGGATTAAAGGCGTGCGCCACCACCGCCTGGTTTAGACTCCTGATTTGAAGACTATTTCTCAGGGCTTAGTGAGCACAGAGGCTGCTAAGTTGGCAGAGGTTCTGCTTCAGCCCCCAGCACCCACGTGAAAGCTGGGCAGGGCGGTGCTGGTTCGTAACTCCCATGGGCATAAGTGTAGCTACTTTGTGGGTTCCTCTGTCTTCCATCCTTTTTCTTCTTCCCTTTCAACCTAACACTAGATAGGAGAGAAAAAAGAGTAGAGGGGAAAGGGGGGCAGCTTTATCATTAGACTACTTCCTGCTGATTAGGGGCTTCCAGCTCCTTGGGGCAAATTTGATTTTTACTGTCAGGAGGTCTTCTTCTTCTTCTTCTTCTTCTTCTTCTTCTTCTTCTTCTTCTTCTTCTTCCATCTTCTTCTTCCGTCTTCTTCTTCCTTCTTCTTTGCTCATGATTACTTAACAAACCACAAGCAACAGTAACCAACAACCCACCACCTCACCTCTCAGGACCCTCTAAAAAGTCCCCAGAATTCCAAATGTCACATAATCTCAGAAACTATCTGCAGCTGGCAAATCATGCCCCTGCCAAAGCATGAGGCAATTCATAGTCATCTGCTTTGAAGCAGCCACATATCCCCAGACTTGGGGATTAAAACAAAAACATAGTGGTTTGGTTTTTAGAGTCAGGGTTTCTGTGTGTAGCCTTGACTCTTCTGAACTCGCTTTGTAGACCAGGCTGGCCTTGAACTCACAGCAATCCGCCTGCCTCTGCCTCCTGAGTGCTAGGTAAGGCCGGCGCCACCACACCCACCCAGCCTGTGTTTTTTGTTTTGTTTTGTTTTTGTTTCTCAAGACAGAGCCTCTCTGTGTTAGCCTTGGCTGTCCTGGGCTAGCTTTGTAGACCAGGCTGGCCTCGAACTCACAGCGATCCGCCTGCCTCTGCCTCCCGAGTGCTGGGATTAAAGGCGTGCGCCACCACGCCTGGCCCCGGCCTGTGTTTTTAAAGAAACCAAAATTCCAAAATTCTCACTACAGATAGAAGTAAAGATAGATCTCAAGGGCTACCCCAAACTGCTAGCTCCAGCTTCAGCAAGAGTCTGTTTTCAAAAAAGGTAGAGAGTGATGCAGGAAGATGCCCAGAGTCAACCTACAGCCTCCAGGTGCACACACAGATGAGTGTGTACACACACACACACACACATACACACACACACACACACACACACGGACAGGAATACACACACACATGGGTGGGGACACACACAGGCACACACAGACACACACGGACACACAGACATGGATGTGGACACCCCCCCCATGGACACAGACACACAAACAGATACACACAGACACATAGAGGGGGGCCAAACACATGGACAAGGACACAGATGTGCCTAGGCACACAAATAAATAAATCCTCTCACATCACTTCTTGGTCTTTTGGTTAAAAGCAAATGTAAATAAGCCGGGCATGGTGGCGCACGCCTTTAATCCCAGCACTCAGGAGGCAGAGGCAGGCAGATCGCTGTGAGTTCGAGGCCAGCCTGGTCTACAAAACGAGTCCAGGACAGCCAAGGCTACACAGAGAAATCCTGTCTCAAAAAAATAAAAACAAACAAACAATATAAATAACTTTTCCAGATAAAAAAGCCTCCCCCACCTCTGTCCCTGCCCTTCTTTTTCTCTTTAAAGCGCTGGATATCCAGCCAGGGCCTTGAACATGGTAAGCAAATGCCCTACCATTGAACTAATACCCTCAGTAGCCCTCCCCTTGATTGGATTTGAATTCCCCCCCCCCCAGACAGGGCTTCTCTGTGTAACAGCTCTAGCTGTCCTAGAACTCTCTCTCTCTCTCTCTCTCTCTCTCTGTAGACCAGGCTGGCCTCAAACTCGCAGAGATCCTCCTGCCTCTGCCTCCCAAGTGCTGAGGTTAAAGGTATGCTCCATCACTGGCAAGATGGATGTCTTTTAGAGAGGGAGAGCGTCACAGCTCTGTCTACTTCCACAGGCAGACACAGGCTGTTCCCTGCAAGAACCATCCTTTTACAGCGCCCCTTCCCAATTTGTGGTCCATAAAGCTCTCCATGACCTTTGCCACCTCTGACACCACTGTTGGCTCAGGAGCTGTGGGACGGCCTCCTGCTATCCTGGTCCTTCCATGGATCTCATGGTTTGGGTCAGGACTCCTTTAGTGCATCTGTGAAGAAAAGCTATGAGGAATCTTCTGGATTCATCTCTACCAAGAGAAAGCAAAACCACAGCCTAGGGGACGAAATTCTGCATAACAGCGAGCCCCACTGTCAACCTCTGAGACCTTGGAAATGCTCCGATGTCCTCTCCGGGTCCCCACCGGAGCCTCCATCTGCCAGCCTGTGCCCACTAATTAAGCTTGCTTGCTCTCGAGCACCAGCACTGCAAACAAACACAGACAGACTTTCCCACCCGGTAGCTTTCCGACTTGTCACCCAGCCTTGTACATTTTGATTTCTATTTTTCATCGCAAATATCTAGTATCTCCACTACATCATAGATGACATATTTCTTCACACTAGCCTGGGCTATTTACAATGGAAAACTGCCCCCCCTCCCGACTCCCACCACCATACACAGGTAAAATGTGCTGACTTCCAAACAGATTAATAAACGACCTTTTGAGCATACCCTCTCTGGAATCCGTTTGTCACTTTGCTTTTAATCCCAAGTGGAGTTCTTGCCTGTTTATGCTCCTTCCTCTGCCCTTGCATTGTTTCTCCTTATTTCCTCCGTTCTTGCCTTCAGTCTTTCATATTTCTCTTCTCATCCTTTCTGCTGCTTTCCGCATATGTGGTGCACGGAGGTGAGAGAGAATGGAATCTGAGGCCCTCCTCGTGCTAGGCAAGCGTTCTACCATCAGCCTAGATCCCGGCCTCTTCACACTTTTCTTTCTTTCTTTTTAAAAGTATTATTAATTATGTATACGCAGCCATCTGCCTGCATGTGTGCCTGCCCACCAGAAAAGGGCACCAGATCCCATTATAGATGGCTGTGACCCACCATGTGGTAGCTGGGAATTGAACTCAGGACCTCTGGAAGAGTGCACAGAGCTCTTAACCTCTGAGCCATCTCTCTGGCCCCCTCTTTTTTTTTTTTTTTTTTTTTTTTTTGGTTTTTTGAGACAGGGTTTCTCTGTGTAGCCTTGGCTGTCCTGGACTCGCTTTGTAGACCAGGCTGGCCTCGAACTCACAGCGATCCGCCTGCCTCTGCCTCCCGAGTGCTGGGATTAAAGGCGTGCGCCACCACGCCCGGCACATTTGGTCTTTTTTTTTTTTTTTAAAGATTTATTTATTTATTATTATGTATACATTGTTCTACCTGCATGTACATCTACAGGCCAGAAGAGGGCATCAGATCACATTACAGATAGTTGTGAGCCACCATGTAGTTGCTGGGAATTGAACGCAGGACCTTTGGAAGAGCAGGTGGCACTCTTAACCGCTGAGCTATCTCTCCAGCTGGACACTTTTCATTTTAAGACAGGTTTGTGATAAGTTGACCAGACTAGACTTGAACTTACTCTGTTCAGGCAGGCCTTTAACTTGTGATCCTCCTGTCTCAGCCTCTCAAGTAGGATGAGTTACAGGCCTGTATCATGGAGCCTGGCTGATCCTGCTTCTTCTTTTTTTTTTTTTTTGATCCTGCTTCTTTTAAGGCACCTCACTATTGTCTGAGAACACTTCCCTCATTCCACAGAAGGCCTGTTACCTGTGAGGTTGATGGTTTTGGCCTACTCACAGGTTCTCAGGCCCAGCAGTAAAAAGGAGCCCATTTCTCTCTCTCTCTCTCTCTCTCTCTCTCTCTCTCTCTCTCTCTCTCTCTCTCTCTCTCCTCTCTCTCTCTCTCCCCCTGCCCTCTCTCTGCTGGGAGCCTGGGCTCTGTGGAGTACTCTGTGGGGGTGAAATGAAACTCTGGGTGGAAAAGGGTGAAGCTCAGAGTCAGAGGGGCTCAGGGCTCTGGAATCTGAGCCAGGTGGCGACGAGGGCCTGCCTGACTCGGGCAAGTCGGTAGCTGCTTGGTGACTGGCTCTGTGGCTGGGTGGAGCTGTGCTAGGAAGATGGCGGTAGCATGGTGAATGGTGGAAGCTTGAAGCTAATTGACCAAAGTCGGTCACCAGGGATCCAGCGATGAATTCTTCAGGGAGAAGCGGAGCTCTTCCCTCCCCAGAAAAGAATGATGAGTACCACATGATTTTTGGTGTGAAACAGAGACTTACTAACCTTGGCCAGTGGGCGGGGTCTTGAGGGTGAATGTGTTTGATTTGCTGGAGTTAGGTGCTGCTCCTGGGATACTTCAGTCCTATTGTAAGAAGTAGAGCACAGTACTTAATTATCCTATGGGTGTGTGTGTGTGAAACTCCAGGCATGGTTAAAGACACCAAGACATCTTGTTAGCATAGGGTGGGTGTTTCCAGGAATCCTAAGGTGCTTGCTGAACAGGTTTCTTTTCTTTCTTTTTGTTTTTTTGAGACAGGGTTTCTCTATGTTTTCTTAGCCATCCTGGACTCGCTTTGTAGACCAGGCTGGCCTCGAACTCACAGCGATCTGCTTGCCTCTGCCTCCCAAGTGCTGGGATTAAAGGCGTGCACCACCACACCTGGCTTTGAACAGGTTTCTTATTGGGAAAGGGTTGGGTTTGTAATCTCCCCAAGGGCTAAATGATGCTCCTTACAAGATCTGGGGTTCCCCAGATCAGTCCAAGAGGGAAAACCCAACTGAAAGGGAGTCCATCATCTTATACCCAGCTCAGAGGCTATCCAGAGATGCCAAACTTTGACCTTAATAGCAGAGTTCCTCCTCCCCCCATAAGGTCTCATGTGGTCTAGACTGGCTTCAGGTCATGTAGACTCAAGTGCTAGGATCACATGCTTGTGCTAACACATTTGGCTGACATCACATTTTCCTGGTTCATTATTGCGACACATAGAGCCAGGGAAACTCAGTTTACTTACTGGAAACACATTTTCCTGAGAGGAGATAAAGCTTGGACATGAAATATCCCTCCAGGCTCATATGGTGACTGCTTGGTCCCTAACTTGTGGCACTGTTTTAGGAGGTTCCGAAAACCTGAAGAGGAGACCCCTACCCAGAGGAAGACAGCCTTTCCTTTGGGTGGTGGGTGGATGGTGGTGGGGTTGCCCTGGCCCCTTCTCAACACTCTCTGCTTCCTTCTGTCATGAGGTGAGCCGCTTTTCCTACACAGGCTTATGCCACAAGCGTGCTTTGCCCAAGCATCCATGGATGGAACTGTGCATTTGTGAGCTCAAACAAGTCAGTCCTCCTTGGAGTTGCTGGTGTTTGGGTTACTAGGAGGAAACAGCACCTCACACGGCAGCCATCTTACTCTGAGAGAGAAGGCAAAGCCAATGCGCAGGAGCGGAACCCAGAAGGTGGGCCTTGGTGCCTTCTTGACCTTTTGATCAGTCTACACCTGAAGATGGACCTGCTCCTGAGTTTTCCGCTCTGTCAATCAATACATGTTTTTGCGTGAACTCATTTGGCCTGGGTTTTCTGTTGCCTCCCTCCCTGGCCTGTTTTCTGTCTCTAGTGTCCACATACCCCTACGTGAGAGAGCTCCATAGCCAACTCACGGGTCCCCAACATTGATTTTATGCTGTTTCCTCCTCCTTTTTGGAAGATGAATGCTGCACACACATCTCATGGAAGAGAAAGGAACTGTTTTGAAATAGTCTGAGATCTAGTCTCCTCTGTGCCTCCAAATAGATGTGTCACATATGTTCCTAGGGTTCTAGCAGACATTCTAGCTGGCAACTGGCTTCCATCCTGAAACCCAGACAGTTCTTCTACAGGGAAGCAAAGACAGCCTCAGGCAGAACCACAGAGCCTGGAAAGCCAGGCCAAGCCCACTGGGCCTGCACACCCCATCCTGTCTTCGGAAACAGAGAAATTGAGGAACAGTGAACCCAGCTGGTAAGGTGGAGAGGTGGCCAAAGGTCTGGACCCAGGAGTCAGCTAGGTCTGGGCCTCATCTTCCTGATATGCACAAGCTTGTGCTGGTGGCAAGTTCCTCAGTCTTGTAGGCTTCAGTTTTCTCCTCTGTCAAATGCAGGGGGCGGAACCCTTCTATCTCATAAAGCCCTTTGAGGGAACTGAGTGATGCCTTAGTTAGGATTCCTATTGTTGTGATAAAACACCAGAACAAATGCAACTTGGGGAGGAGAGGGTTTGTTTCAGTTACAGCTTGGGAGTCCATCGTGCAGGGAAGTCAGGGCAGGAACCTGGAGGCAGGAACTGAAGCCGAGGCCATGGAAGCGTCCTTCTTACTGCCTTGCTCTTCCTGGCTTGCTCGGTTTCTTACAGCAGCCAGGACCACCAGTCCAAGGTTAGTTCCCAGCACCCACATGGCAGCTCATAACCATGGAGTTCAGTTTCTGCCATCCTCTTCTAGTGTGCTTGGGCACTGCACACATGTGGTGCATTTACATACATGCAGGCAAAACATATACATAAACAAATCTGCCAGGCAGTGGCGGTGCAGACTTTTTTAATCCCAGCAGAGACAGAGGTGGGTAGATCTCTGTGAGTTTGAGGCCAGCCTGATCTACAGAGTGAGTTCTAGGACAGCCAAGGCTACACAGAGAAAATCTGTCTTTTGTTCTTTTGTTTTGTTTTGTTTTGTTTTTGTATACAGGGTTTCTCTGTGTAGCCTTGGTTGCCTTGGACTAGCTTTGTAGACCAGGCTGGCCTTGAACTCACAGCAATCAGTGTGCCTCTGCCTCCTGAGTGCTGGGATTCCAGGCATTCCATCCCCCGCCAGGCTTAGAAAATCTCTTAAACAACAACAACAACCACCACCACCAAACAATACAAAGAAACCTCAATGCCACTTGGAGCTAGTGCTGTACTTGGCTTGATATGTGCGCTCTCAGCTGCTCCAGCCGCCATATGCCTTTGCATCACCATCATGGACTCTTAACCCTTTAGAACTATAAACCCAGTTAAAACACTTCCTTTTATAAGTTGCCTCTGTCATGGCTTTTTATTACAGCAATAGAAAATTAACTAACATACACACACAAACATTCACACAAATAAAACAAACAGCCTTCTCTTTATGTGGAACTGGGTGGAACATTTAGCCAGAAAGCTATAAGCAGCTTTCTGAACCTTTGCTAGCTCCTCTGTAAAATGGGCAGGTGGAAACCCTCCTCTGAGGCTTGTGTGTGGTGCGGTGAGCTCACAGAGGCACCTGCCTGCCGCACTGCTGGAAACGCAATAGAGTGTGAAGACACCGCCCGTGTGACCCTGGGCTGGGTCTGCACGTGCTCTGCTGATTAGATTAGCAGGAATGAGGCTGCTCTTACCTTTATGTGAACAGAGTTAGTGTACTCCTTAGATGGGTATTTTGTTTATGGCAAGAGAAGAGGAAGAGGAAACAGAAAAGAGGAAGAAAGGATCATGGGAAAAGTGTAGTGCTATGGGGAAGGAAGACACGGAGTGACCTTGCCTTGAGGTCTGTAAGCATGTCTCTGTAAGACCGTGCTCTCTGGGAGCTGTGTGATACAATTGGAAATCTCTGGCATCAGTCTGAGGAGACTGGAGCTCTAGCCAGCACCTCCGAGGAGTCCAGAAGCCCCCTTTAGTTCTAGCCTAGACATTTTCCTAATTGTTTGGTATCGCCGTAAGGAAATACACAAGGCTGAGCACTTTGTAAAGAAAAGACTTTGCCGTATATGGTGCAGGCCTGTCATCCCAGCAGCTCAGGAGGCACAGAGAGGAGGTTTGCTACACATTTCAGGCTAGTCTGGTTTACCAAGAGAGTTCCAGGCATGTGGTGAGACTGTCCCAACAGGACGGATGGCACCAGGGATAAACAGCACAAAGAAACAAGCTCAAAGGGGAAGGAGAGATTGTGTGGCAGGCCAAGATGCCAGAACACAGCGAGGGGGCTGGGCTAGCTAGCTCCTCTTCCTCTTCTTTTTCTTCCTCCTCCCCCTCCCCCTCTCCTTCCTCTTCCTCTTTTTTTTTTTTTTTCTTTGACAGGGTTTCTCTCTTGGCTGGCCCAGAACTTGCTATGTAGACCACGATAGCCTTGAACTCGCAGAGATCTGTCTGTCTCTGCCACTTGTGTGCTGGGACTAAAGGGGTGAGCCACCATGTTTATCTAGCTCTTTATAAACATAAAATCAACAACAACAACAAAACCTGACTCTTTTTTTTTTTTTTTTTTTTTTTTTGTTTTTCGAGACTGAGTTTCTGTGTGTAGCCTTGGCTGTCCTGGACTCACTTTGTAGACCAGGCTGGCCTCGAACTCACAGCAATCTGCCTGCCTCTGCCTCCTGAGTGCTGGGATTAAAGGCATGCGCCAGCATGCCCAGATGTTTTTTTGGTTTTTTTTTTTGTGTTTTTTTGTTTTGTTTTTGTTTTTGTTGTTTTTGAGACAAGGTTTGGGTAACCTTGGCTCTCCTGGAATTCACTATATTATTTATATAGACCAGGCTGACCTTGGACGCAGAGAGATCCACCTGTCTCTGCCTCCCAAAGGCTGGGATTAAAGTCTGCTACTACTATTATTACTGACAGGGTCTCACTATGAATTCCCTCGGGTCTGGAACTCACTAGGTAGACCAGGGTGGCTTTGAACTCACAGAGTCTGCTTCTGCCTCCTGTAAGGACCAAAGCCTGGATCCACCTTGTTTTTTTGAGACAAGATCTCTTACTAGACTTGTAGCTCTCTACACAGATAGACTAGCAGATCAGAAGATCCTGTCCTACTGTCTCAGTCTGTCATGTGTGTGTGCTTACACACACACACACACACTGACAACAACAGTAAAATTAGAAGTGCTGGTTAATGTCCTCCCCTCCCCCCAACCCCACCTTCTACCACTGAGCTATAACCCCAGCCTATGCATTTCTCTGGCTAGGATGACAGTACCTGGACTTCCGTTGGTAATTGGAAGGGCTTTAGCCAGGGTTTGCAGCTGGGGCCCTAGGAATCTCCCATCCAGCAGCACTACCCCAGGGCCAAGGCTCCAGGGATTTGCTGTTAAGACCGTTTGAAAAAGTCCCCATCTCGAGATGTTGTTTATGAGGGTGGCTGAGGCTTGCGTGTGACCTATCAGCTGTGGGTGATTGACTGCCTCTCTTCTCTGGAATTGGAATGCAGTGCTCTGTCCTCACCACTGGTGTCCAACTTCTAGGTCAGATTTCTAGAATTCTCCATTCTGTAGATGGCTCCTGACGTGGAAGCTCCCTTAGCTCTAGGGCCCTGCTGGTGTGCTCGCAGAACACCGGAAGACGGAGGGAGCGCAGGATCCTTGAGGAATCAATACTTGGGTGTGGGGGGTGTCTCAGGTCCCATAGGCCTTTGGAAAAGCCCTGTCCTTTGTGAAGCCATAGGGCTGATACACAACAGGCTGTAATTAATATCATGGAGGCTCTTGAAAGACATCCCACTGCTCTAATAAAAAATGAAAACCCATTGGGCCCGGTGCCCAGAGCCTGCCGACTCAGCCAGGCCAAAAGCCTCCAGCAGAGGGTGCTCCCAGCGACCCGAGGCACTGCTTCCCCTATGCCAAGCAATTGCCAGCCACCCAATGGCGGGAGTGAGCAGCCTTAGCCCAGCTGGTCCCACTCAGCCAGAGCGGAGCAGCACAGATGGCAGAGACCTGCTGCCTCAGGGTGTGAGTCATTCAGAGGAGAGGCCTGGAAACGTGGGGATACCAGGGATGAGGGGTGGGGCTGGAGAATAACGGGTGTGGGCTTCAGGAGCTAATGTTGACCCCTAACCTGCTCTATTTGCTGCTGATCTTGCTGACTGGGCTGAGGGCATGGGGCCAGCCAGTCACACACGGTGGGGGTGGGGGTGGGGGGGGAACACCACTGGGGGGCGGGGGGTGGGTCACTGAAGCTGCCACGACTCCCTGTGGCCCTCACGTGGCTGTCTCTGGCTGATGTCAAGGCCTCCACTCTGTTCCCTTGCTTGCCACTCTGCGCAGAGAGAGAGAGAGAGAGTGTGTGTGTGTGTGTGTGTGTGTGTGTGTGTGTGTGTGTGTGTGTGTGTGTGTGTGTTTTAAGTTAAATTAAATTAAAATAATGCTAATGGGTGTTTTGTCTCCACCTTTGTGTACCACATGAATGCTTGGTACCTGGAGAGGCCAGAAGAGGGCATCAGAGTCTCTCTGGAACTGGATTTACAGAAGGTTGTGAGCTGCCCTGTGGCTGTTGGGAACTGAATCAGGGTCCTCTGGAAGAGCAGTGAGTGCTCTGGACTGCTCAGCCATCTCTGCAGCTGGCTTCTTTTGTAGTGTAGGCATTTACAGCTACACACTTTTTTTTTAAGGTTTTTTTTTTTTTTTGAGACAGTGTTTCTCTGTGTAATAGCCTTGGCTGGCCTAGACACTATTTGTAAACCAGGCTGGCCTCGAACTCACAAGGATCCACTTTCCTCTGACTCCTGAGTGCTGGGATCAAAGGTGTGTGCCGCCACACCTGGCTCCCCCAGGAAACTTTTTGTTGTTTTTATTTGTCACAAAATATTTTTATATTTCCCTTAAGATTTCTCCTTTGGCCCCTTGGCTAAGGGTCTGAGCTGGAACCAGGCAGTGGTGGCACATGCCTTTAATCCCAGAACTTGGGAGGCAGAGACAGTAGATTGATGTAAGTTTGAGGCCAGCTTGTTCTGTAGAGTGAGTCTTGGACAGCCAGGGCTACACAGAGAAACCCTGTCTTAACCCCCTTCCCTGCTCCCCCAAAAAAAGAAAAGGAAGAAGAAAAAAGAGTCTGAGTTGGGCGGTGGTGGCCCATGCCTGTAATCCCAGCACTTAGGGAGGCAGAGGCAGGTGGGTTTCTGTGAGTTTGAGGCCAGCCTGGTCTACAAAGTGAGTCTAGGACAGCCAAAGCTACATAGAGAAACCCTGTCTCGAAAAACCAAAACAACAAAACAGAATCTGTTGGCTAGAGAATTGGCCCAGTGAGTAAGAGGTTGTACTGCTCTCAGAGAGGACTCCAGTTCAGTTCCTAGCACCTGCATCAGATGGGATGGGTCCAACACCAGGGGAAGAGGTATCCAAGTGCACATACATGTAAGCCTATCATCAACATTTAAAATTCTGTTGTTTACACCCTTCAGTTGATGGGTTTTTGTTTTCCTTCTGCTGTTGCTCTTTGGTTTTCTTTTTCTGTTTTTTCGAGACAGGGTTTCTTTTTTTTTTTTTTGAGACAAGGTCTCTCTGTGTAGCCTTGGCTGTCCTGGACTCCCTTTGTAGACCAGGCTGGCCTCAAACTCACAGCAATCCGCCTGCCTCTGCCTCCCAAGTGCTGGAATTAAAGGCGTGCACCACCACCACCCGGCGATACAGGGTTTCTATGTGTAGCCTTGGCTGTCCTAAACTTGCTTTGTAGACCAGGCTGGCCTCGAACTTGAACTCCCGAGTGCTGGGATTAAAGGCGTGTGCCACCACGCCCGGCTTGTTTGTTTGTTCTTAAAGATTTGTTTATTTATTATTTATGCAGTATTCTGTGCACATATGCCCCTGGATGACAGAAGAGGGCACCAGATCTCATTATAGATGGTTGGGAGCCTCCACGTAGTTGCTTGGAATTGAACTTTTGGAAAAACAGCCAGTGCTCTTAACCTCTGAACTATCTCTCCAGCCCTGTTTGTTTGTTTTCTGAGGCAGGGTTTCTCTGTGTAACTCTGGCTTTCCTAGCTTTGTAGACCAGGCTGGCCTGAGACTCACAGCTGTCTGCCTGCCCCTGCCTCCAGAGTGCTAGGATTACAGAAGTGCACCACCAAACCTTGCTGGTCTTTGGTTTCCCACTGTTATTGAAACAGATGCTTTCTATTTCTTTTTTCTTTCTTTGTTTTGTTTTTTTGTTTTTTCAAGACAAGGTCTCTCTGTATAGCCTTGGCTGTCCTAGACTCGCTTTGTAGACCAGGTTGACCTTGAATGCACAGTGATCTGCCTGCGGGAGCTTTCTGTGATTTCAATGTGGTGTCTATCCTGGAGAATGTTCTAGATGCCCTTGGGAAGAATGCAGATTTGGCTGTTCTTGGGTAGCATTCTCTGTCTGTCTGTCTGTCTGTCTGTCTCTCTGTGTGTGTGTGGGGGGGGCAGCCGGTCTGCAGTGTTGATCAGATCCCGTATCTCCTCATTGATCTTCTGTCTGGTTGTTCTATTTCTTTCCTCTAAAAAATTTATACTATGTATTAAAAGGTGATACGTTCACATGGCTCAGAATTTTAAGTTTAAAAGGTCTTTCCATCTTACTCCCAACCCCCATTTTTTATTTTGCAGAGACACATATATTAATAGTTTCATGGGCGTTCTCGAAGCACTTTAAACAAAATATACATTTTTTAAAAATGTATGTTAAACTTAGATTGTGTTTAGCTATATGGGTATAGGTGTTTTGTTTGCATGTATATTTGTGCACCACATGCATGCAGTGGACATGAAGGCCAGAAAAGGGAGTTAGATCCCTTGGGACTGGAGTTATAGGCAGTTGTTAGCCAACATGTGGGTGCTAGGAATTGTTTTTGTTTTTTATTTTTTTGTTTTTTGAGACAGGGTTTCTCTGTGTGTATTTCTGGCTGTCCTGGACTCGCTTTGTAGACCAGGCTGGCCTCGAACTCACAGGGATCCACCTGCCTCTGCCTCCCGAGTGCTGGGATTAAAGGCGTGTGCCACCACGCCTGCCGTGTGCTAGGAATTGAACCTGGGTCTTCTGAAAAAGCAGCCAGTGCTTTTAGCAGCTGGACCATCCCTCCAATCCTTCATTTATTTAGGGGTGTGTGTGTTTGTGTGTTTGTGTGTGTGTGTGATGTACATATTTGAATGTGTTTGTGTGGTGTGTGAACCTTTTTGTGTGGGTGAGTGTGGGTAGAGGCCTGAGCCTGTGAATGCCAGAGGTCCACGTGGATGGGCCTCTCACGGCACCTAGAGTGTACTCACAGCCTAGACTGGCTGGACACCAAGCCCTAGGAATCCTCCTGTCTGCCTTCCCAGCGATGCGGTTGTAGATCAGCACTGCTGTGGCCTAGCTTTTTACATGGTGTTGAGGATCCTGGCTCCCCAGGACCCTCCCCATGGCCCTGTAGCAGCCCCCTCCCAGCTGAGGCTTTGCCCCAGCTCTCCCAGAGACTTTTATCCTTGGGATCTGAGGAAGACTTTGGAAAGCTGTTCTCAGTTTCCTTGACGATCCAGATGCTCCAGCATTTGAGGATTTCTGTTCCCACTCCCTCCAGTACATGAACACATGGCTCGGGGGAGGAAGACACTGGATGGGTTGGGGTACTCAGGGTAGGTGACTGTAAGAAGAACCTCTCAAGAGGGGCTGGAGTGCTGGCTTAGTAGTTAAGAGCACGTACTGCTCTGTGGAAAACCCAAGTTCAGCTCCCAGGACCCACTTCTGCTGGCTCCAGACTGAGCAAGTTGGACATCCTCTTCCAGCCTTAGATGGCACCCTCTCACAAGTGCGCTTGCACACACACCCCGAAAAATAAATCTTCAGTCGGGTGTGGTGGCGCATGCCTTTAATCCCAGCCCTCCGGAGGCAGAGGCAGGCGGATCGCTGTGAGTTGGAGGCCAACCTGGTCTACAAAGAGCGTCTAGGACAGCCAAGGCTACACAGAGAAAAACCTGTCTTGAAAAACCACAAAAAGAAAGAAAAAAAAAAAAAGAAAAAGAAAGAAAGAAAGAAAAGAAAAAAGAAATCTTCAAAAAAGGAGAAGCTTTCTGAGAGACAAGGTTACTAAGAGGAGCTGGGAGGGTGCAGGAATTGTCCAAACTTGAATTAGGAGCTGACCTCCCATGCCAACGTTGACAGTGGTTGCCATGGATGTCATGCTCAAGTCACTGCCTTCACTGACCTCCACTTTCTACCCTTGAAGAGAAGAGATTAGGAGCCCGAGGCACCCCTTCCTCCAGCTCTAACACTGAGCCTTCAGTCCTTCCCTCCCACAGTCACCCAGGGCCTGCTCAAGTGTACTCCAAACATTTGGATCCATGAACTCTGTCTCTCCCTCCCTCCCTCAGGCCTGCACTGAGCTGCAAGAAAGGCCCATAGTTCTTAGATGGGGAGAGTTTCTTGGACAGAGGGATTAGCATGTATGGAAAATATGAGTCAAGAAGCAGTCTTAGAAGCTGGGCGTGGTGGCACACACCTTCAATCCTAGCATTCTGGGAGGCAGAGGCAGGCAGATCTCTGTGAGTTTGAGGCCAGCCTGGTCTACAAAAGTGAGTCCAGGACGGCCAGGGCTACATACAGAAACTCTGTCTCAATAAAAGAAAAAAAGAAAAAAAAGAAAGAAAAAAAAAACCGAAGCAGTCTTAGGGTGGCCAAGGCTTTGGTTCAATCCACAATGTCACAAAAGTGAATAAATCTCAGGAAAAGAAGGAAATGGGGTGGGGGGGGGCAAGAGAGCTCTTACAGGGGGAGTGAGAGGGAGATACAGGATCCAGCTGGGGAGGGAGGAGGGCCCACAGCCTCCAGAGTTTTATGGGTAAGATAAAGACTGCCAGCTGGGTGCTGTGGCGCCTGGAGTCCCAGCACTCGGGAGGCAGAGGCAGGCAGATTTCTGTTTGTTTGAGGCCAGCCTTGTCTACAAAGTGAGTCCAGGACAGCCAAGGCTACACAGAGAAACCCTGTCTTGTGGGGGGGGGGATTAAAGACTGTCAATAAAACAGATGAGAACAAAAGAAACCAAAACAAAGCAAAACACACAAAACAAATGCACAAAACCCTCAGCTCTCATCCTAAAAGAGATAAGATTGCTGTGGAGCCATTTTGAGTGACCATAGCCCAGGGACACTGATTTAGGTTACCCCAAACTCAAATTCCAACATGGAAGCAGTTTAATGAAGTTTTAATGGTTTTACAGAACAAAGTCATACATCAGGGCATGGTTGAGGTACATCAGAGAGACAGGTACAGTGAGATGGAGAAGCTTCTCCACAGGCTCAAGACGCTGCCTGATGCTGTTTCTTAGCTTTTGGATTGGTGGGAGCCAGCGGTCTGCAGAGTCAATGGATTCCAGAGGTTTCTATCTCTTAGTCACAAGTGCTAGTTCTGACACTGGTGTTCTGAGGCTAGAGCTAGTCCGAGATTAGGCAATTAGCCTCTGGACCTGCAACATTCCAGCCTCCCCACAGGTCCAAAGTTCTGTCAGTTGATCTCAGCAGGCACATCTTCTTTTCAGGAGTTTTCAGTCACAAACGTTAGGTTCCCACTGTTTATTTATTTATTTGTTTTGGTTTTTCGAGACAGGGTTTCTCTGTGTAGCCTTGGCTGTCCTGGACTCACTTTGTGGACAAGGCTGGCCTTGAACTCACAGTGATTCACCTGCCTCTGCCTCCCAAATGCTAGGATTAAAGGCATATACCAAGTTGCCTGGCCAACTCTCTCTTTCTTAAGAAAGAAAAATATTTATTATCATTAATTTAATTTAGTTTTTTGTTTTGTTTTTTGAGACAGGGTTTCTCTGTGTTATCTTGGCTGTCCTGAACTTGCATTATAGACTAGGCTGGCCTAGAACTTACAGAGATCTGCCTGCCTCTGCCTCCCAAGTGCTAGGATTAAAGGCATGTGCCACACCACACCCAACTATTATTTTAATTTTTAAAATTTTTATTTTATTATTATTTTTATTTATTTATTTATGTGGTCTTCCTTCCTTCCTTCCTTCCTTCCTTTCTTTCTTTCTTTCTTTCTTTCTTTCTTTCTTTCTTTCTTTCTGTGTTTCGAGACAGGGTTTCTCTGTGTAGCCTTGGCTGTCCTAGACTCACTTTGTAGACCAGGTTGGCCTCGAACTCACAGTGATCTGCCTGCCTTTGCCTCCCGAGTGCTGGGATTAAAGGCCTGTGCCACCATGCCCGGCTCATCAGTCTTCTTTTCACTAGTTATTTTGAAACAGGGTCTCACCAAATTGCCCAGGCTGGCCTCGAACTCATTTAGTAGCCCAGTCAGACCTTGAACTTGCAATCCCCCTGCCTCAGCTTCCTGTGGAGTCAATCTTTTTCTGTTCCTGTTGTCTGCTTTTTAAGTTACCAACATTTTGCTTGGCTTGGTATTACAGCATAGTGCCTGGTGAGTGAAGCAGCCTGAGGCGTGCCAGGAGCATTGGGTGACAGTTCCGGGGAGGCTGTGCTGACTTAGCAGAGTTTTCTGAGGTCACCATTGTCTCCACCTAAGAGCGTCCTGCTTCTGAGAGCGTTGTGCCTCAGGCCAGCGACTACCTGCTGAGCACCTCGTGCCTGCCAGGCATCATTCACCACCAGAAACACTGCAAGAGGGGCAGGAGAGATGGCTCCGGGCTTCAGAGCACTGCTGCTCTTCCAGGTGGTCAAGTTTGAGTCCTCATGCCACAGCAGGTGGCTCACAACCACCTGATGGGCACAACAGTGGCCTGTACTCCTCTAGTCCCGATACCTGGGTGGTGTAGGAGGCAGGAGGATTACAAGTTTGAGAGGGTGCACTGTCCTTAACGGAGAATAGAAGGACAGGCATCCGTGCGATTTGATAGTTTTTTTTTTCTTTTTTTGGTTTTTTTCGAGACAGGGTCTCTCTGTGTAGCCTTGGCCATCCTGGACTCACTGTGTAGATCAAGCTGGCCTCGAACACACAGTGATCCGCCTACCTCTACCTCCCGAGTGCTGGGATTAAAGGCGTGCGCCACCATGCCCGGCTGATTTGATAGTTTTATAGACAGTGAATTCATCTAGCATTGTCTAGCAGCTGCCACTCAAAGTGTGATTCCTGGACCAGCAGCTGGAAGGGGATGTTACACAGAGAGGCTAATCTTGGTTTCACTGGACCTGCTGGATTGGAATCTGAGTTTCATAAGATTGTCAATAGTCTTGTGCACACGACCATTTGTGGAAATACAACCCTTGTCCCCTAATACCATGATGACCTAACTGGTGTAGCCAGACCTGAGCTGGAAGCGGCTATATGTTTAAGGGCTTGGGTTTTTTTTTTTGTTTTGTTTTGTTTTGTTTTTTTTTTTTGTTTTGTTTTCTGTTTTTCCCCGGTTTTTTTGAGATAGGGCTTCTCTGTGTAGCCCTGGCTGTCCTGGACTCGCTTTGTAGACCAGGCTGGCCTCGAACTCACAGAAGTCTGCCTGCCTCTGCCACCCAAGTTCTGGGATTGAAGGCATGCGCCACCACGCCTGACGTGCCATACATTTTGAAAAACTGAGATTGGTTTGTGCAATAATATCGAGGCTCTGGTGGTAGGCCACCCACCCAGGCATCCCAGGGGTCTGGACTGAAGGTCTGAACTGAGAATGTTCCAGATACAGGACTTGCAAGGGCTTCAGCCTGTGACTGCCCACCACTGGCCCCATTGAAGGATACTCTGGTCCTCTGTCAGGGCCGCTTTCCTGTAAGCTCTGCAGGAGGGCTCACCAGGCATCTGCTTCCTCTGAGATTTTTCCAGTGTTGTAGTTGCCATGACAAAATATCTGGCAAGGGCGACTTGAGGAAGGAAGGGTTTGTTTTGGCTCAGTGAGGGTCGGGTTACCGTAGCAGGGCGGCGGCAAAACCTTAAGCAACTTGTCACGTTGCACCCACAGTGAGGGACCAGCAGCTCACTTTTCTGTCTTTATTGAATCACCCCAGAACCTATGGAATGGGGTAAGAATGGTGCCACCCACATGGGGGTGGGCTGTCCAATCTCAAAAAACGCAGTCTAGAAAACCCTTGATAGGCCGGGAGTGGTGGCGCATGCCTAGCACTCAGGAGGCTGAGGCATTCAGATTGCTGTGAGTTCGAGGCCAGCCTGGTCTACATAGTGAGTCCAGGACAGCCAAGATAACACAGAGAAACTCCATCTCGAAAAACTGAAAAACAAAAACAAAAACAAAAAAATACAAGCAAAACCTTCACAGATGTGTCCAGAGGCTCATCTCCTGGGTGATTCCATCAGCTGACAGTCAATATTAACACAGACTATTGACTTTTAGCATCTTCGCTTGTTTGTTCTATTTTATTATAGCATATTACTCTAATTCACATTGGTTCAATTCTTCCTTTCTAGATGGCTTTGTTTTTCTCATTTATCTTTTCAAACCTTCTAAGCTATCTGATTTCCATTCATGTTTTCTCTCCGATCCAGGGCCCCAGCCAAGGGGCGGTGCCACCAATTTTGGGTGAGGGTTCTCACATCAGTTTAACCTGATCCCTCATAGACATGAGCATGGATTTGTTTCCTCTGTGACTCTTGATCCCGCCGCATTGGCAGTCCCTGTCACCGGTCACACGGGCCTTCACTCTGTAGCTGGGCTAGCTTTATACTCGCGACCCCCCTGAGTCAGCAGGACTATGGCAGCAAGCCTAGGTGCATACAAGTCTTTGATGATGGTTCTATCAGGACCACCTCTGTGTTATGTCTTCCCACTTAGGGCATCTTTCAGCATCTTCTCTCCAAGCCTGAATGCCTGAGGTCAACCCCCAGGACCTACATGGTGAAAGGGGAGGACCCACTCCAGAAAGCTGTCCTCTGACCTCCACCTGCATGCCATGGTAGATGCCCACTACCCCATGCCTAAATACATACGTGTAAAAATAAAGTTCTCTCTTGACTGCTATACTGCCCCAATATCTTGTGTTATTTTATGTATTTATTTAGAGGTGAGGTCTCTATGTATTTATTTAGAGATAGCCCTGACTAGCCTATCACACACAATGTAGCCTGGGCTGGCCAGGAAACCCTCAGCCCCCGAGGAGCTGGTATTACAGGCATAACTGCCCAGGCCTGGCTTCTGGTCTCAGATCACACATCGTCGCGACTGAGTAACTTCTAGCTTTGATGGTGTGGACGCTACAGTCATAGCATGGGTCATTTCTCCATGTTGCTGGCACGTCAAGTGACGAGTCAGCGTCCCTGTGGCGGTGACACAGCAGCCATGGGAGCCACAGCATGCGGCACAGTTGGGGTTAGGAGGCCAAGGATGCTGTGACCCAGCCAGCCTGCCTCTGTCTACTGCAGTCTCAATCGCGATGCTGGAATGGAGGCTGGGTTAGAGCCCAGACCTTGGCTGTGCCAGGTGATATAGCCTCACTTGCCAGGAAGCAGCCTGGGAGCTTCTAGAACCAGGGCCTACAGGGAGGGAAGAGACAGGGAAGATCAATGAGTTCTTGTGTGTGTGTGTGTGTGTGTGTATGTGTGTGTGAGTGTGTGTGTGTGTGTGTCCTCCCATTCCAGGCATGGGTCTGGGGGGGGAGTGGCTTATACCTGACCTGCAGGTAGCAATGTGGACTTTGTCGGCAGATTCCCCGAAAACAGAAAGATGAATCTACTCCTGTGGTCCTCAACATTGGGCCTTTGGAGGTCTAAGAACCCTTTCACAGGGGTCACATATCAGACATCCTGCATACCAGGTATTTACATTATGATTCATCACAGTAGCAAAATTACAATGATGAACTAGCAATGAAAGTAATTTTGTAGTTGGGGGTCACCACAACATAAAGGACTTTATTAAGGGGTTGCAGCGTTAGGAAGATTGAAAACTGCCGATCTATTCATAAACATTTAGGGCTTTGGAGTCTAGGGACTAAGGTAGTGCAGCACGTAAGAGCTCTTAGTGCTTTTTCTGGGAATCTGAGTTCAGTTCTCAGAACCCGTATTGGGCGGCTCAGAAAGCTTGTAACTCAGGTCCAGAGGACCCAACACCCTCTCCTGGCCTCCACTGGCATCTGCGAACATAGACTCATGCACACACACACACACACACACACACACACACACACACACACACACACACACATCAGAGAGATGGCTCAGAGGTTAAGAGCACTGACTGCTCCTCCAGAGGTCCTGAGTTCAATTCCCAGCAACCACATGGTGACTCACAACCACCTATAATGTGATCTAATGCCCTCTTCTGACATGCCAACATACATGCAGACAAAACACTGTGTACATAATAATAAATAAATAAGTATTTTTTTAAAAACTTAAAACATTTACTTCTTTGTCTTTGTGTTTATTATTAAAAAGAAAAATCCAGCCAAGGTGTGGTGGCACATGCCATTAATCCCAGCACTTGGGAGGCAGAGACAGGCAGATCACTGTGAGTTCAAGGCCAGCCTGGTCTACAAAATGAGTCCAGGACAGCCAACGCTACTCAGACCAACCAAACCAAACCAAACCAAACCAAACCAAAAGAATCCCCAAAATGGGGCTGGATAAATAGCTCAGCAGTTAAGAGCACTGACTGCTCTTCCAGAAGACCTGGGTTCGATTCTCAGCACCCACATGGCAGCTCACAATTGTCTATAACTCCAGGATCCAACACCCTCACACAGACATACAGACAAAATAGCAAGAAAAAAAAATCCCCAAAGTATTAGGGATGGGACTCAGGAATTTAGTTATTGTAGACAAGGGCTCTACCCACTTAGCCCATTTTTTATTTTGAATGGGGTCTCAATAAGTTACCTAGGCAGGCCTTGAACTTGTGACCCTCCTTTCCCAGCCTCCTGGGTGTTGAAATTACAAGGGTTGGCTTTCGTTGTATTTTGTTGAGGCAGGGTCTGACTCTCTATCCCAGGCTAGTCTTGAACTTGCTGTGTAGCCCCTGTCTCCACCTGCCACATGCTGAGACTACAGAGGAAGTCTGCAAGGAGCACCACACTCACTCGTGCTCCATTTTTGTTTGTTTGTTTTTCAAGACAGGGTTTCTCTGTGTAATAGCGCTGGCTGTCCTGGACTCACTATGTAGACCAGACTGGCCTCGAACTCACAGAGATCCAGACTGCTTCTCCCTCCCTAGTGCTGGGATTAATGGAGTGCGCCACCCCGCCCAGCCTGTGTTACTTTTTTTTTTTTTTTTTTTTTTACTGGATGGGGCCTTTCCTGGCCTTGGACTCACTATTAGACCAGGCTGGCCTGGGACTTGCACCAGCTCTCCTGCTGGGATGAGACTCGCACCACCATGTCCAGTTGCTCTGTCTTTTAAATAGAAACAACCCCACCATAATATAAGCGAGCTGCAGTGAGCACATCCCACCTCCCCCACCCAACTCGTCCTTGCAGACTTCCTCTCTATTCTCCAGTGAAGTTTTAGGTTTTTCTCTAGTGCTCAGGCATTCCGCTGTTCCTATTTGACTTGTGCCTGCATAATACGGGGAGCCTTACTGTTTACACATGGACACCTGTCCAGGCATATAGCATGTTTACATTGTCCCGTTGTCAAGGCGGCCAACCTTTTCCTTTGTCCTTGTTAGTTTGTTACTAGGTTTAGCAAGGACTCTGCTCCAAGACTGTGAAACTATTTACTTCCATTTTCTTTCAAAGCGTTCATGTTTGTACTTTTAAGAAGTAAGCTGTAAATGTTCATCTGCGTTTACTTAGCATCTGGTAGGAGATAGGGCTCAACTCCGTCTTCTAGTGCCTTAGACGACAGCGCCAATGAGATGCATTGAACTGCCCGTCTTTCCCCCCATTGATTCAAAAATCCCACCTTTATCACACATCAAATTCTTATACCTATTGAATCTCTTTCTCAGTTTTCTATTCTGTTTTATCGATCTGTTGGTTTATTCCCCAGTCAATACCACAAAATGACTTTATTTCTTATTAGAAAAGCAATAAAGACTTATTACAGAAAGATCAGAAAATACACAGAAACACACAGAACCAAGCTCAAACCACCTGTGATTGCATCCTGGGGACAAGGACCACCTGACTGTGGTGTATATCAGTCTGGACCCCCTGCTTTATACCGAGGTGCATAGATAAATATGTATTCATAAAGCAAAACCCAAGCCACACCACATGCATAGTTTGGCTAACTTTTTCATTTCATGATACTTCCAGCGCATGTCTCCTTGTCAATCAATAGTTTTCTTCTCCTTTTTTTATACTGTCTTTATTGTTACTGTTATTTTTGCAGGGCTGGAAGTGGAGCTCAGGGCATTATGTATTGCTATTCAAGTGATTTCCCACTGAGCTATGGGGCCTTCTGGAAGCTTTTTAGTGATAAAATACAAGTAGTATTCCTTTGTGTGTGTGTGTGTGTGTGTGTGTGTGTGTGTGTGTGTGTGTGTGGTTTTTCCAGACAGGGTTTCTCGGTGTAGCCTTGGGTGTCCTATAACCCACTCTGTAGACCAGGCTGGCCTCTGAATCACAGAGATCCACCTGCCTTTGCCTCCTAAGTGCTTGGACTAAAGGTGTGCGCCACCATGCCTGGTCAAGATATATTATGATATCTCTATTTATCTATATAGAGAAAGGCACAAAGCAACACGTTGCCTCCAGTGATTTATTAAGAAGTGATCCTGGATAACAGACAATCTGCAACTGACCTTCTGAAGGACGGAGTCTTGGCCTCACATGGTCACAGGTGCCCACTGACTCACTAACTCTTCCTCATAGAGATAAATTTCTTGTTTTTATTATTTTTTATTTTTTTTTGTTTTTGTTTTGTTTTGTTTGTTTTTCTTTTGGAATTTTACTACCTAAACTTTTATTTTTAGTGTGTCTGTGTGTGTGTGTGTGTGTGTGTGTATGTGTGTGTGTGTGTGTGTGTGTGTGTGTGTGTTGGTTCAAGTCAGGGTTTCTCTGTTTAGCTCTGGCTGTCCTGGAGCTTGCTCTCTAGATCAGGCTGGCTTGGAACTCAGAGATCTGCCTGACTCTGCCACCTGAGTGCTGGGATTAAAGGTGTGGGCCACCACCCTCCTGGCAAAGCTTTTATTTTTAAACAATAGTTTGGTATCTGTTCTTTTTGTTTGTTGCTTTTAATTTTTGTAAAGTTGTGTGTATGGACATTTTTCCTGCATACATCCCTGTGTACCACTTGTATGCCTGGTGCCCACGGAGACCAGAAGAGGGTGTCAGCTGCCCTGGAACTGGGTTTATACATGGTTGTGAGCTGCCCTGTGGGTTCTGGCAGTAAGAGAGGCAGGCACTTTTAACCACTGAGCAGTCTGTCTCTCCAGGCCCTGTTTGCTTGCCACAAAGGCTCATATAGCTGAGGAGATATAATCCCTTGCAAGTGCTGGCGTTATAAGCACAGTATTTTCTCTCAATAAAGATTTATTTATTTATTTATTAAGTATATAGTGTTTTGCTTGCATGCACACCAGAAGAGGGCACCAGATCTCATTATAGATGGTTTTGAGCCATGTGGTTGCTGGCAATTGAACTCAGGACCTTTGAAAGGGCAGGCAGTGCTCTTAACCTCTGAACCATCTCTCAAGCTCTTGTTTTGTTTTTTAAAAACATTTATTTATTATTTATACAGTATTCTACCTGCATGTGTGCCTGCATGCCAGAAGGGGCACCAGATCTCATTATAGATGGTTATGAGCCACCACATGGTTGCTGGGAATTGAATTTAGGACCTTTGGAAGAACAGCCAGTACTTTTTTTTTTTTTTTAAAGATTTATTTATTATGTATGCAGTGTGCATGAGATCTCACTATAGATGGTTGTGAGCCACCATGTGGCTGTTGGAAACTGACCTCAGGACCTCTGGAAGAATAGTCAGTGCTCTTAACCGCTGAGCCATCTCCCTCTCTCTTGCTTTTTTTTTTTTTTTGGCACAGAGTTTCTCTATGTAGCCATGGCTGCCCTGAAACCTGCTCTGTAGACCAGACCGGCCTGTAACTCACAGAGATCTACCTGCCTCCATCTCCAGAGCGCTGGGATTAAAGGCGTGCGCCACCATGCCCAGCTTCTTCTTTTCTTTTTTAAATAACCTTTTAAAACATTGTGTCATTATGGCACATGCCTTTAATCTCAGCACCCAGGGGGCAGAGGCAGGCGGGTTTCCAGGTTTGAGGCCAGCCTGGCTTACATAGTGAGTTCCAAGACAGCCATGGCTGTTATGCAGAGAAACTCTGTCTCGAAAAATAAAAAAACAGACAAAAAACTGTCTCCTTGAGCTGTTTACCTGAAGGTGCTCCTCTTCGGATGAGGCAAGAACAACAAACATGCCCACTCAGGGAGGAGGCCAAGCGGCACTACTCACCTGAGCTCCAAACTGAACACTACCCACGTGCCTACAGGAAGCAGAGTTAGGGTGAAAGTGGAGCCAAGGAGGTGGGCTGTTGGCCTTGTGTGCACGCAACCCCTGAGTTCACGCCCCAGCACCTCATAAAACCAGGCAGGAGGATACAGGAGACTGTCTCAAACGATCCCGAAGGACAATTTGTGCCACCCAGCGTATTGGCCCATGCTTGCAGTCTCAGCGTTATAGGATGTGGAGGCAGGGGCGTCAGGAGTTCAAGACCATTTTCAGTTACTTCAGTTACTTAGAAAGTCTGGTGCCAGCTTGGATTGTGTGTCCAAAAAAAAAAAAAAAAAAAAAAAAGCAAAACCTAGAGCTGGAGAGATGGCTCAGCTGTTACAGGCTAGGCTCACAACCAAAAATATAAAAAAGCAAAAACTAAAACCAAAACAATAACAAGACAGATTCAAGCCGTGGCAGGGCACACAGCTACATATTTCTGTGGGTTGAGCGCCCAGGGAGGAAGAGACACATGGCTTTTGCGTGTGTTCTGCTCTCATTGATGCCGGAACAGCTTCCCCAAATGATGGGATGTCTCACTAGGAATTCTAGTGTGTGTGTGAGAACTTTATAAATCCTGGATATGGAGGCTGGAGAGATGTCTCAGCAATTCAGAGCACTGGCTGCTCCAGGAGAAGAGGATCCAGGTTCCCAGAATCCCTGTCTCCAAAAAACAGGGGGAAAAAAAGAGAGAGAGAGAGAACACACGTAGTTCACTACAGTCTCTAACTCCAGTTCTGGTGGCTTCTATGGACACCAGGCACACAGGTGGTACACAGACACACACAGATTTTTTTTCACTATTTTTATTTGTGTCTGGGCATCTCGGCTGCGTGTCCATCTGTCCAACACCTACATACGTGCCTGGTGCCTTTGGAGGCCAGAATAAAGCACTGAGGCCCCTGGAACTCGATAGATAGACCAGGCTGGTCTTGAGCTCAGTGAGCTCCCTGTTTCCGGTTCCCAACTGCTGGGATTAAAGGCATGTGCCATCAACCCTTATTTATTTATTTATTTATTTATTTCGGACACATTTCCTCCATGGACACAGCACTTTTTGTATCTTGTCGACCACTCAGAGACATTTTTTAGTTTCAAGTTTTTGGGTTTTTTTTGCTTTTTGCCTCCTATTGTGTTATCTTCGTTTCTTATTGACTTCTGAAGTTCTTTGTATTTTCTGAATATGAGCTCTATTTTGATTATAAGCGTCATAAATATCATCTACTGTGTGGTTTGCCTTTGTAAGCTAAAAAAAAAAAAAGCTTTAGAGATAGAGAGCTTTGTGCCAAATAGCTCACCCTTTTTAAAATGTGCAATTCAGTGGCTTTTTAGCATATCCATAGCCCTCCACTCACCACTACCTGGATTTTAAAATGTTTTTATCACTCCAAAACCGAGCTCACATCCATTACCTGCCACTCTCCCCAGCTCACCCATTACTCCTGGTCCCAGGTAAGCGCTGATGGACTTCCTGTCTTTATAGATTTGCCTGTTCTAGGCACTGGGTACAGAGAGGGACCCGGATAACAGTCCTGTGTGACTGACTTCTTTGATTTAGCATGCTCTCAAGATTAGTCCACATGTATTTTGTTTCTCTTTATTGTCATATAGCATTGCATCCTGTGTATATGCAACCTTTGTTTATCTGCTCGTCAGAAGATGGACAAGGGAAGGGTTTCCCCCACCCCTACCCCGAGACAGGGTCTCTCTGTGTAGCCTTGGCTGTCCTGGACTCACTTTGTAGACCAGGCTGGCCTCGAACTCACAGAGATCCGCCTGCCTCTGCCTCTTGAGTGCTGGGATTAAAGGCGTGTGCCTCTGTGCCTGGCTTATCTGTAATTCAAATCTCAGGGCACTCCATGCCCTCTTCTGATGTCTGCTGGCCCAGCACACACATAATGCACAGACATACATGCAGACAAAACACTCAGACACATAAAATAAAAGAGTAATACTGTTATAAACACCTACATACAGTTTTGTAGGTAGAGATACGTTTCCATGTCTCTCAGGCATATACCTAGGAATGGAATTTCTAAATTATTACTTAGAATTAAATTGTAGCTAAAGCCTTAGAGGAGCTGACAGTTTCCCTGCATGGCAACACTGTCTTATATTCTGGGTAACAGTATATGAGTCCCACTGTCTCCAGATTATCAAAATATTTACTCTGGAGCTGGGCAGTAGTGCCACACGCCTTTAATCCCAGCACTTGGGAGGCAGAGGCAGGCGGATCACTGTGAGTTCGAGGCCAGCCTGGTCTACAGAACAAGTCTAGGATAGTCAAGGCTACACAGAGAAACTCTGTCTTGGAAAACAAACAAACAAGCAAACAAACAAACAAAACAGAAGGAGCTGAAGAGCTGGCTCAGCTATAAGAGAGCAGGCTGCTCTTGCAGAGGACCTGCGCTCAATCCCCGGCACCCAATGGCAGCTCATAGCTGTCTGTTTCAGGGGACCTGACACCCTTACACACATATACATGTAGGAAAAACAACAATGTACATAAAAAAGAATAAATTATTTAAAAAAAAAAAGAAAAAGAAAAACAAAACAAACCAAAAAAAATTTTGTGAGGGGGAGCCGGGCATGGTGGCACAAGGGTTTTTTGGGTTTTTTGTTTTTGTTTTTTTGAGACAGGGTTTCTTTCTTTCTTTTTGTTTTTTGTTTTTTTGAGACAAGGTTTCTCTGTGTAGCCTTGGCTGTCCTGGACTCACTTTGTAGACCAGGCTGGCCTTGAACTCACGAAGAAGATCCACCTGCCTCTGCCTCTGCTTCTCAAGTGCTGGGATTAAAGGCGTGCACTACCATGCCCTGCTCTCTTCCAATATTTTTATTTTTTTGTCCTGTGATATAGCTATCCAAGTTGGTTTTGATCTGCATCCTCTTTTGAGGTTCTTTAAAAAAAAATTATAATTTATGCAGATTGCGTCCCGATCGTTATCCCATCCCTTGTGTCTCCCCATGCCCACCCTCCCTCCCTCTCCTGCTTTATTTCCCTCCCCTAGATCTCTGGCAGAGGAGACCTCCTCCCGCACCATATGACCACAGCCTACAATGGCTGAGTACTATTCCTTTGCATAAATGTACACAGTTTCTCCATGGACATTTGCTCAACTATGTTCATAGCAGCCTTATTCATAATAGCCAGAACCTGGAAACAACCTAGATGTCCCTCAACTGAAAAATGGATACAGAAACTGTGGTACATCGATAGGCATCTTTGTGCTAGCTAATGGCGTTGAACATTGTTTCTTGTTCCTGCTGCCTGTGTGGTTTGGAAAACAGTGGCTCCCATAGGCTCTTGTACTTGAATGCTTGGTCCCAGTCGGCAGCCCATTTAGGAAGGACTAGGAGGTGTGGCCTTGTTGGAGGAGATGTGTCACTGGGGATGGGATTTGAGGTTTCAAGAGCCCACACGGTCTCCTGTTAGTGCTGTCTGCTTTGCGCCTGTGGATCAGGTGTGCGTTCTTACTGCTGCTCTGGTGCGGTGGCTGTCTGCTGCCATGTTCCTCTCCATGACAGTCACTGGACTCTAACCCTCTGAACTGTAAACCTAATAAACTCTTTCTCCTATAAGAGAAAGGAGTCATGGTGTCTTACACAGCAGTAGAAAAGTAACTAAGACACTGGCTGTCTAACCATGGCTGCCTGGCTGGTGTAGAACTCATATATGGACCACACTTGCCTCGAACTTGAACTTGTAGCTGTTCACTCGATTCTGCCTGGGTGTTGGGATATTGAATTACTTGCCTCGCTCTTGTTGCTGTTGTTGGACAGGGTCTTACTGTACAGCCCCACCTGGTATGGAACTTCCTATGTTGACCAGGCCAACCCAGAACTTATAAAGGTCCACCTGCCTCTGCCTCCTGAGTACTGGGTTTAAAGGTGTATGCTACCTTACCCCGGCCACTTGCCTATCATAGTGCCGATTTTTAATAGATTCAGGAAACTTAGATAGGACACTTATTCTGGAATCTGAATCCTAACCAGCCATGGTGAGGTGACAGTGAAAGGATTTTGAGAGAGGGTCTTGTTGAGGCTGTGTCACTCAGGCTGGCCTCGAACTCTTGATCCTGGGGTTTTATTTTCTCACAAGAGCTGAGATTGAAGTCCCTTCTTTTTTTTTTTTAAAGCCACTAAGTGTTAGGTTAGCTTTTCAAAGTAAGAACAGCTGACTATTAAATATCATTATGTGTCCAACATTCTTGTTCTACTTATTTGGTTTCCTGTTAGGCCAAGATTGATATTTACTTCCTCGGTTGGTCTGTGTGAAGTCTATTTCATTTATTTATTGGTTTGGTGCTGGGATCAAAGCCAGGGCCTTGTGCTCCAGCGATCAATACCACCTTGGTTCTGATCAGTCTCACCTGTTTCATTCTTCTACTCTTGTTAATGTGGCACCCTCTCTAGTGCAGTTAATACAGACCTGCTTCTGGTCCACCATCTGTGTTTTAGTTAATATATGTCAATTCTTAGAAATATATGAACACCTATACATACATATACCTATTTTTGGTATATGCTTTCAAAATTACGGAGTTGACACTGTACTGAGAGTCACTGGGTGACTTGGATATCTGAACACTCTAAAACCCACATTGAAATTGATTGATTTATTTGCTTACCTTTTTTTTTTTTTTTATTAAGGAAGGGGCTCATGTAGCCCAGGCTAGCCTTGAACTCCAGAGACTCTGATTCCCCTCCCAGGTACTGGGATTGCAGACCTGTGTTACCACACCCAGACTTTTTCCCCCCCATAATTGTTTTCCAGATTTATTTATTTTATTTTTAGATTTTTCAAGCCAGGGTCTCTCTGTGTAACCCTGGCTGTCCTGGACTCACTCTGTAGACCAGGCTGGCCTTGAACATAGAGCTAATTCTTAAGCATTGTGTTCCTTGACTACCTTGTTATATACCTTGAGTCATTCTTTTGATTTTATTTTGTGGGTGTGTGCATGTAGGCATGCACCTGCCATGTCACACATGTGGCAGTTAGCAGACAATTTTTAGGGTTCGGTTCTCTCCTTCCACCATGTGGATCAAACTCAGTCCTCAGGCCCCACGTTCTGAGCCGTCTTGCTGGGTCCTCAGGCCCCACATTCTGAGCTATCTTGCTGGGTCCTCAGGCCCCAAGTTCTGAGCCATCTTGCTGGGTCCTCAGGCCTCACGTTCTGAGCCGCCTTGCTGGTCCCTTACCCTTATTCCTTTTTGATAATTTTTTTGGGGGATTGGGTTTTTTTGTTTGTTTTACACTTTTCATTTACTTTTTTATGTATGTAAGTGTCTTGCCTGAGTATACGTATGTGGACCACATGCATGCTTAATGCCCATGAAAGGCAGAGGATGGGGTTAGGTCCCCAGAGTTACAGATGATTGTGAGCCCTCATGTGGGTCCTGGAAACTGAACTAGAGTCCTCTGAAAGAGCAGCAAGTGTGTTTAACCGCTGAACTATTTCTCCAGTCCCTGGTTTTGTTTTTTGAGACAGGGTCTCACTCTGTAATCCAGGCTATCCCAGAACATACTATGTAGACCATGATGACCTTAAAGCTTTGTCAATCTTGGCCCTAGAGAGATGGCTCAGAGGTTAAGATTCCTGTCTGTTCTTCCAAAGGTCATGAGTTCGATTCCCAGCAACCACATGGCGGCTCACAACCATATACAATGAGATCTGGTGTCCTCTTCTGGTGGACAGACACACACACTGTATAAATAATAAATAACTCTTAAAAAAAAAAAAAGCTCTGTCAATCTTTCTGCCTCATCCTTCTGAGTTAGGTGTGAGCTACCATGCCCTTTTCCCTGCTTTTCAGAGATAAGGTCTCAGTGTGTATCCTGTGTAGGCCTCGAATCCTTGGTGATTTCCTGCCCCATGAATGCTGGCACACCTCACCCAACTCCCCTCCTTTGGTCATAGCTCATTGCTCCTGCCCCATACATGTCTGCTGTCAGTCAGACCTTACATCATCCTGACAATTAACTGAGAAAACAATTTGAAGGGTTGAGCATCTATGGTCACTCTGGCTCTTCTTGCATTTAATTCAGGACCAAACATTCTCCAAGTAGCCCACTCTCTCTCTCTCTTTCTCTCTCTCAGTAATTTTTTTTTAAAAAAACGCTTCACGAATTTGCGTGTCATCCTTGCGCAGGGGCCATGCTAATCTTCTCTGTATCATTCCAATTTTAGTATATGTGCTGCCAAATCAAGCACCAGTAATTTATTTTTATTTTATGTGCACTGGTGGTGTTTTGCCTGCATGTATGTCTGTGTGAGGGTGTCAGATCTTGGAATTACAGATAGTTGTGAACCGCCATGTGGGTGCTGGAAGTTGAACCCCGGGCCCTTTAGAAGAGCAGTCAGGTTTTTTTGTTTGTTTGTTTGTTTTGTTTTTTGAGATAAGGTTTCTCTGTGTAACAGCAGGTTTTTGTTTTGTTTTGGTTTGGTTTGTTTTGGTTTGGTTTTTTGGTTTTTTGGGATTAGCTTTCTCTGTGTAACAGCTCTAGATGTCCTGGAACTCATTTTGTAGACCAGGCTGGCCTCGAACTCACAGAGATCCGCCTGCCTCTGCTTCCCAAGTGCTGGGATTAAAGGTGTGCGCCACCATGCCTGGTCCAGTCAACACTCTTAACTGCTGAGCCATCTCTCCAGCCCCCATCCCCAAGTCTTTACTGATTATTCCTTCTGCTTTCCCACCTGATGCCCAGCGACTCACTCCATTATTTAGTTTAGGTCCCTGCTCTAATCATTTCTCGGCCACTCAATGAGACTCCCCTGGGTGGATCTCTGTGAGAACCAGGCCAGCCTCATCTACAAAGTGAGTCCAGGACAGCCAAGGATACACAGAGAAATCCTGTTTGGTTCCCAGCACCCATCATGCCTAGGAACTCCAGTTCTAGGGGACCTGACACCCTTCTGGCCTCTGTGGGTGCCCGTACATACATAGTGGACAGACAGACAGACAGACACACACAGCCTTCAGTTGTATTTGTAGAACTGTGTAGATGTGTGGAGTCAGACACTGATATAGGCATCAGTGTTCATAACAGGCATACAGTGTCCTGTTGTCTGGGTACCACCCCAGGAAAAGTTGCAGAATGCGACCTAAATCCAAGGGGGTAACAGAAGTAGACAGTTGAGGATGTTTGAAGTCCGCCTGTAGGTGAAGATGCACCTGTCCTTTGGTCACAAACCATGATAAATGGAGTCTCCATCAAATGGGTCTTTGGGATCTAAAACAGCATTCTGAGGAAAAGACTGCAAAGCCACTTTGGATGGCGCCTTCTGCAGAGTCAGGGCCCTTTAGGAACTCCCTGTGATATTTATCGATCATGACCGCATTCACTGATCTAGTGAGCACACCCTGGCATCTGGTTTGGAACCACGGTAAGAAAGTTTTTACTTGAATATATTGATTACACTTGAGCACATCGCAGAAATCTTTGTGTGTGTGGTTTTTTGTTTTTGTGTTTTTGAGACAGGGTCTAATGGTCTAGCTCAGGCTGGCCTACAGCTCTTGGCAATCCTCCTGGCTGAGTGCTGACCTTACAGGCTCGCTTCACCAAGACCACAACTACATCACAAGAATCTTAAATCTCGCCCTATTGTGTAAGAGACAAATCGGCGGCACATAAAACAACAGTGCAAATGCGCTCACTGCTCATTCATTTTCTGTTTAAAAATATACTTATTATCATTTGTGTGTGTGTGTGTGTGTGTGTGTGTGTGTGTGTGTATGTGTGTGTGTGTATGGGGGTTCATGTCCTATACGATAACTTCATTGTCACTTCTCTTCTCCCACCTTTATGTGGGCTTCTGGGATTGAACCCAGGTCACCAGAGCGTGCGGCAAGGGCTTTTACCCACCGAGCTATCTTATTAGCTCTATTATACATACTCTAATGCCAAACGAAGGGAAGAGAAAGCACAACCAACCAAATAGCATGGAGAATTACAGGAGCCTGGGTGAAAGGGCTGAAAGAGACGCTAGACTTTCTGAGAAACTTGGTTTTTGTAGCTTTAACTCTGGAATTATGTGACGGTTTAACCTCCGAGGAGAGCTAACTCCAATCAACACGTATTGACAGTTTGCATCTTTCTCTTGCTTTTCTTGATCAGTCTATCTAGAGGGTTATCAATGCCATCGATCTCACCAGGGAACCAGCTTTCAGGGGCATTGATTTTTCTCTAATGCGTGTCTGTTTCCTATCCCATTGATTTCTGCTCTTATTTCCTTTACTTACTTTGAGTTTAATTTGCTCTTTTCTCTCTAATGACTTAGAAAGTTGATTTTTAAAGTTTCTTCATGTCTTTTATTTTTTTTATTTTTTATTTATTTTTTGTTTTTTTGAGACAGGGTCTCTCTGTGTCAGTCATGGCTGTCCTGGACTTACTCTGTAGACCAGGCTGGCCTTGAACTCATAGCGATCCCCCTGTGTCTGCCTTCAGAGATGAGATTAAAGGCATGAGGCACTACACCCAGCTAGTTTGTTTGGTATTTTGAGACAGAGTTTCTCTGTGTAGCCTTGACTGTCCTGGACTTGCTTTGTAGACCAGGCTGGCCTCGAACTCACAGCGATCCGCCTGCCTCTGCCTCCCGAGTGCTGAGATTTAAAGGCGTGCGCTACCACGCCTGGCTTGTTTGTTTTAAGTCAACTTGACAAAAGCTAAAGTCATCTTAGGAAAGGAAACCTCAATTGAGAAAATGTCCCTATCAGATTGGTTTGAAGACAGCCTGTGACACATCTTGATTGAATATGAAGGGCCCAGCCCTAGGTGGACAGCGCTGGACTAGTGGTCTTGGGATGTATAAGGAAAAAGGAAGTAAACTGAGCCGGGCATGGTGGCGCACGCCTTTAATCCCAGCACTGGAGAGGCAGAGGCAGGTGGATAGCTGTGAGTTTGAGGCCAGCCTGGTCTACAGAGTGAGTCCAGGATAGCCACGGTTATACAGAGAAACCTTGAATCAATACAAGACAAAACAAAATATGGGCTGTGGTTCCCTAAATTTTTGTTAGTGTTTCATGTATAAACAAGAAAGAGCAGCTGTCCTTCCCGCTGTTCCTGCAGAACTCTCTTTACTCATTAGGCCAAACTTGCTAATGGTCTTGTCCAGATCTGTTTGGCAGTTTTTCTACCGTGCGGCCCACTTGAGAGCAATTTGAAGAAATCTCCCACTCTGATGATACATTAGGCATTGCTCCTCGTGGCTTTATCAATTTTTTGCTTCATATACTTTATTAGGTGCACACAAATTTAAAATTGCTACCACTTCCTGGAGAATGATGTCATTCATCATAATAGAGTGAGTTTGCCTATTTGTAATAATGTTCTGTGGCTGAAAGACCATTGTATCTAATATGAATATGATTATATACCTTTACATGTCTTTGCTTGGTTTGCTGTTTGGAGTTCATATTGTCCCAGACTGGCGTCTAACTTGCTGTGAAGCCAGTGATGACCTTGAACTCCAGATCCTTTGGCCTCCGCCTCCCAGGTGCTGGGATTACAGGCATCATCTTTATATTGGCTTGATAAGACTTTTTCCGTATTTGTCTGTCTCTGTCATCCAAGTGTTAGGATAATCCTTTTTTAAAAAATCTGTATAGGGAGGGAGGGCTGGAGAGATGGCTCAGAGATTAAGAGCATTGGTTCATCTTCCAAAGGTCCTGAGTTCAAGTCTCAGCAACCACATGGTGGCTCACAACCATCTATAATGAGATCTGTCTGATGCCTTCTTTTGGCTTGTGGGTGTACATGCAGGCAGAGCACTGTATACATACATAAATAAATAAATCTTTAAAAAAAATCTGCAGCCGGGCTGTGGTGGTGCATGCCTTTAATTCCAGCACTCAGGAGGCAGAGGCAGGCAGATTGCTGTGAGTTCAAGGCCAGCATGGTCTACAAAGTGAGTCCAGGACAGCCAAGACTACACAGAGAAACTCTGTCTTGGAAAAAAAAATCTGCACAGGCATGTTGTCTACAGTGCCATGGAGGCCAGAAAAAGGAGACAGATCCCCTTGAGTTGAAGCAGCTGATGTCTGGTGCTGGGAATCAAACCTGGAGCCTCTGGAAGAGCAGCCAGTGCTCCTCACTGTGGAGCCATCCATCTCTCCATCCCTGGCTCCATCCTTTTTTATTCCAACATCCAAGTACCCTTATAGTTGAGATAGACTGTATATAAAGAACATAGAGCCGGGATTTTTAGAAACCCAATACACACTTCATTATCTGTGTGAGTGAGTGTGTGTGTGTGTGTGTGTGTGTGTGTGTGTGTACACACACGTGCGCGTGCACTAGGGACTGAATGAGAGCCTCACACATGCTCAGCAGTCAGTGTCCCACTATTGAGCTTCAGCCTTAGCTTGCCTAGTTGCTGGGTCTTCAGTTAGTGCTGCCTCAGCTGGCCTAACTCACTGTCTTTTGGGGGTTTTCTTTGTGTGTGGGATGGGGTGGGGTGGGGTGGGGTGGGGTGGGTACACACACAGAGGCCACTGGATAAACATTCGGATCTTATGTTATGCTTCATCTCATTCTGTTGAGACAGGGAATCTTTTTGGAATTGGAAATTTCCTATTTTGGCTAGGATGGCTGGCCAGCAAGCTCCCAGAATCCACCAGTCTCTGCCTAGAAGCTCTGGCATTACAACTATCCAGAGCCATGTTCAGCTTTTTATATGGGTGTTGGGAATTTGAACTCAGATCTTCAAGCTTGCAAAACATCTACTCTTACCCACTGAGTCTCACTGTCTTTCTTTTGAAGGAGGGCTTTAGATCTTTATTATTATTGTTGTTGTTTTTGAGACAGGGTTTCTCTGTGTACCCTTAGCTGTCCTGGACTCACTTTGTAAACCAGGCTGGCCTCCAAATCACAGTGATCCACCTACCTTAAAGGCATGCACCACCACCGCCCAGGATCTTTGTTTGTTTGTTTGCGTGCTTCTTTCTTTAATGAAATCTGAGACCAGTGAGATGGCTTAGATGATAAAGGTGACTGCTGCCAAGGATCCACACAGTAGAAGGAGAGAAAGTTTTCTGTAAAAAAATTTTATTTTTATTATTTATACAATATTCTACCTCCATGTGTATCTGCAAGCCAGAAGAGGGCACCAGATCTCTTTATGGTTGGTTGTGAACCACCATGTGGTTGTTGGGAATTGAACTCAGGACCTTTGGAAGAACAGACAGTGCTCTTAACCTCTGAGCCAACTCTCTAGCCCAAGAGAGGTTTCTTGAAAGTTGTCCTCTGACCTCCACAGGCATGCACCACCCTCAGTAAAATAAATTAAGTAAACAAATATTAAACAAATTAACAGATTTCCGAGCGGGGCGTGGTGGCGCATGCCTTTAATCCCAGCACTCGGGAGGCAGAGGCAGGCAGATTGCTGTGAGTTTGAGGCCAGCCTGGTCTACAAAGTGAGTCCAGGATGGCCAAGGCTACACAGAGAAACCCTGTCTCGAAAAACAAACAAACAAACAAACAAACAAACAGATTTCCGGTTGTGGTACATGCTTGCAGTCCCAGCACTTGGGAGGAGGCAGGAGGGTTGTGTAAATTCCCAGTCAGCCTTGTGTATGCACCAAATTTCAGGTCAACTAGGACTAAGCTGTTTCAGAACAGCCTTATCAACAAAACCGAGTGTATCTCTCCTTTAAGAAGAAAGTTACAGCTGGGCGAGGCAGTATGCCGGTGATCCCAGCACTCTGGGAGGCAGAGGCAGGCGAATCTCTGTGAGTTCGAGGCCAGCCTGGTCTACAGCCAAGGCTACACAGAGAAACCCTGTCTTGAAAAACAAAAAACAAAAAAATAAGGAGAGGAGGAGGAGGAGGAGGAGGAGGAGAAGAAGAAGAAGAAGGTAACAGGAGGCCGGGGGAGGTGCGTGGAGAGACTGCTTGAGGGCCAAGTGCTTGCTGCTCATTCATGAGCACTGGAGTTCACATTCCAAAGCCTATGTCCCCCAAATGCATGTAACACCAAAGCTGAGGGATCTGTTGACTTTTTCTGTCTTCTGCAAGCTCACGTAAGTGGGCACAGGAACAGACAGACAGACAGACAGACAGACAGACAGACAGACAGACATAGACACAGACACATGGAATAAACCTTTAAAGCAAGAGAAAAATAACCACAGCATATTCTTTAAGACTTTCTTTCATGGTCGGACGTGGTGGTGCACGCCTTTTATCCCAGTACTCGAGAGGCAGAGGCAGGCAGATCTCTATGATTTTGAGCCAACCTGGTCTACAAAGTGAGTTTAGGACAGCCAAGGCGACACAGAGAAACCCTGTCTCGAAAAACCAAAATAAAATAAAATAAAATAAAGACTTCCTTTTAGGGGCTGGAGATGGCTCAGTGGTTGGAACACTGGCTGCTCTTCCAGAAGATCCAGTGCCAGAGCTTCTGACACCCTCACACAGACAGCCATGCAGGTAAAACAGCAATGCATAATAAAATA
This sequence comes from Acomys minous, assembly GCF_964271855.1. Taxonomy (NCBI): domain Eukaryota; kingdom Metazoa; phylum Chordata; class Mammalia; order Rodentia; family Muridae; genus Acomys; species Acomys minous. The sequence continues at coordinate 115,442,752 of NC_140484.1, read as the reverse complement.
AAAATCAAATATTTGAAAAAGGCTTTCCTTTAGGTGTGCATGTGTCTGTGGTGCCGGGGATCCTTCATGCTAGGGAAGTGCTCTATCATTGACCTACAATCCCAGCTCTCACCGTAGACTGTTACAAAGACAAATGTGATCATTTTAACTTCTCTTACTTCTGGAATCGCCCAGATCTGTCTCTCCTACTATTTAAGTACTTTATTCAAAACTAGCTCTACTGTGAATCTTTATGTGTTAAGCCTTCTCAGGCTTGCAATGCATGATGGGATTTTTTTTTTTAAAGCCATGGTCACACAGTTGAATGAAAGTTCAACTGGATGTAAAATTCTAGATTTTAATATTTTTTTCTCTTCAATTGTTTGAAAATGAGGCTCCATTGTCTTTGTGCCTTCATTACTGCAACTGAAGACTCCACAGTGATACAGTCTTTGTTCCTTCAGATCCCTCTGTCCTTTATTTGCAGGGCTGAAGATTGGCAATCTGTTCCTCTTTCTTTTAAGCTGTGTGTGTATGCATGTGCACATGTATTTGTACACTGTGTGTGTATGAATGCGCTCACTGTGTGTATGCGTGTGTGCATTGTGTGTGCATGTGTACACTGTGTGCATGCATTTGTGCACTGTGTATGCATATGCGCATTGTATTTGGGTATGTGTATACTGTGTGTGTATTGCTCACTGTGGGTATGCGTGTGTGCACTGTGTATACATGTACATACTGTGCTGTGCCCTGTGTGTGTTCATTGCTCACTGTGTATATGCATGTGTGTACTGTGTGTGCATGTGTATACTGTGTGCATGCTTTTGTGCAGTGTATGTATGCATGTGCTCACTGTGTATATGTATGTGTGCACTGTGTGTACATGTGTGTGCTCTGTGTGTGCATGCATAAGTGGAGACCAGGGATGCTGCAAGATGTGGCCTCTTGCTGCCTTAGTTTTTGAGGCAGGCTCTCTCAGTAAACCTAGAGCTCACCATGTCAGCCACCCTGTCTGACCAGTGAGCTCCAGGTATCCACCTGTCTCCCAGCCTCAGCACTGGGGTTACAGACTGGTGCTCCCGTGTCTGGCTTTATGTTGATGCTGGGGACCCAAACCCGTCATGTTTACACAGAAAATACCTTACTCCCGAGCCATCTCCCCAGTGGGAATCTGTTTTTTCTTTTTTTCCTTCTGTCGCTGATGCTCCCCCACAACCCCTCCCCCCAGACAGGATTTCTCTGTGAAATAGCCCTGGCTGTCCTGGACTCCTTTTCCTTTTGTAGACCAGGCTGTCCTCAAAGTCACAGAGATCTGCCTGTCCCTGCTTCTTGGGTGCTGGGATTAAAGGTGTGGTTCCCATGAGAACATGGTAGTCCCCAACCATCTACAATGAGAGCTGGTACCCTCTTCTGGTGTGCAGGTACACATGTGGTCAGAACACTGTATAAACAATAAATAAGGAAACAAATAAATCTTTTTATTTATTTTTATTTTTATTTTTTAGTTTTTCGAGACAGGGTCTCTCTGTGTAGCCTTGGCTGTCCTGGACTTGCTTTATAGACCAGGCTGGCCTCAAACTCACAGTGATCTGCCTGTCTCTGCCTCCTGAGTACTGTTTGTTTTTGTTTCTAAAGATTGGTATTATTAGTTGAGCCTTATAGCATTTCTCTGCCATGGTCATGATTCCAAGTTCCACCTTGCAGCACTTAAAAAAATGAAAAAACAAAAACAACCATTTCCAGGTCTCTTAGTTAGAGTTTTGAATGCTGTGAAGAGACGCCACAACCATGGCAACTCTTATAAAGAAAGCACCTAGCCATTTAATCGGGGCTGGCTTACAGTTTCAAGGTTTAGTCCTTTATCATCACAGCAGGAAACATAGCGGGCAGACATGGTGCTGGAAGAGGCAGCAGAGAGTTCTACATCTGGATCCACAGACAACAGGAAGAGAGAGACACTGGGCCTGACTTGAGCATCGGAAACCTCAAAGCCTGCCTCCAGTGACACACTTCCTCCCACAAGGCCACACCTCCTAATAGTGCCACTCCCTATAAGCCCATGGGACCATTTTCTTTTTCTTTTCTTTTCTTTTCTTTCTTTCTTTCTTTCTTTCTTTCTTTCTTTCTTTCTTTCTTTCTTTTTTTCCCTAACTCCATGCCCAAGATAGGGTTTCTCTGTGTAGCCTTGGCTGTCCTGGACTTTTTGTAGACCTATGGGGCCATTTTTGTTCATACCACCACAGCAGGAGTTAGAGAGATGGCTCATTTGGTAAGAACAACGGCTGCTTTTCTGAGAACCCAAATTTATTTTTCAGCCTCCACATCCAGCGACTCACCGCTGCCGGTAAGTCCACTATCAGGATTCTCTCTGGGGCCTGTGGGCACCCACACAGTTATGGCACACACACACACACACATATATAGACACATAAAAATAAAAATAAATTTACACACACAGCAAAAAAATAAAAATAAAAAAGGCAATAGCAATGTAGTAAGATTTATATCTCAGAAAGAATCGGTCTCTTCAAGCACATGACCTTTCAAGGTGACTTGAAGTACCACCTGCCTAGAGGCAGCAGGAGAGGCGTGTGAAGGAGAAATAATCGTAAGACTCACTCAAATCCATCATGTCCAAGGCTTCCATCTCCTTGGAATTGGCATGTGTCCTCCAGTCAATACTGCTGACTCTAGCTGTTGGTTGGAGAGCAGCTATGATTGGCACCTATTGTCTGCACACAGACAAAGTGGGTCTGGCCGCATTCTATCACTGACTTTCATAAGGTTTAAAAAAAAAAAAAAAGTAGTGGCTTGGGGAGAACACAGAGATGGCTCACTAGGTGAAAGTGCTCCCTGTGTGAGCCTGACACCCTGAGTTCAGTCCCCGGAACTCAGAGCCCTCAGTGGAAGGTGAGAATGGATTCTTGGAAGATGTCCTCTGACCTACACACACACACACACACACACTCACACACAGAGAGCCCTGACCCCTCTGTCTCTCACACACACATGCACAGATAATAATGATAAATTAAATGCAAAAAAAGGGGGGAGGGCTGGAGAGATGGCTCAGTGGTTAAGAGCGCTGCTTGCTCTTCCAAAGGTCCTGAGTTCAATCCCCAGCAACCACATGGTGGCTCACAACCATCTATAATGTGATCGGATGCCCTCTTCTGCAGATAAAGTATTCATGTACAATAAATAAATAAACTTTTAAAAAAGGCTACAAGGTTTGCAGCAGAATAGCTTGCAGAATGCACATCAGCAGCTTGGAAGAAAATTCTGGAAGCAGTGGTGGAGCATTGGGTTAAGAGGTTCCTTCCTGTGTCATCGACACTTGGGAGACACAGGCACTCACAACGTGGAGGGAGAGCGGTCATGACCAACTCTGAGTTGAAAAGGAATTCAGAAATAAATTAGCCTCCGCACCAGGCTGTTCTATGAGAAAGTTTTAGTAATAACTGCCAATTTGTTTCCCTTTTTACCTATGCAAGAGGGTGATGGATGATAGAAATATATGCTTAAGTAAGTCTAAAAAAAGAGCCTTTCCGTAAATTTTAACCAAAATCCTAAATAAGAAGTTATTGTTCATGGCTTCGTTGGCAGCTTGGTTTTCATCCTTAGGGGGACCTAAAATAGGAGCACAGCTCACAGATGATATTAGCGGCTTGGGCGACGTGGGAAGTGGTGGGAGCGGGGGATGGAGAAAGCTGGAGTACTCAGCCTCAGCCTCCAAAAGCAAGCATGAAGCAAGACATCAGCCTGGCACAATGGCCGCTCGTCCGGAGAGATCAGCTCCTCACTTCCGCTGGAGGAGGCTGCCTCCAAGAGTGTCCTGTCCTTCTCTGGGATGTTCTCTCTAACATCCCAGATGGAGAAAGGCCTCACCTGGAGGCCATCTGAAACTCGGATGCTGGCAGAGACGGCGCACGTGCACATGCAGTGGGCTGTAATGTTTCCTTAGATCCCTGAACGAACTCACAACCCAAGACCCTGAGTCTCTTTGCCACCCTGGCCCTGGAATCTCGGAGGCCACACTCCTGGGATAGGAGCAAATACTTAAATGTGTATCTTTTGAGCTCCAGTTAATTTTTTAAAAAAGATTTATTTATTTATTATGTATACAATGTTCTGTCTGCCAGAAGATGGCACGAGATTTCATTATAGATGGTCATGAGCCACCATGTAGTTGCTTGGAATTGAACTCAGGACCTTTGGAAGAACAGCCAGTGCTCTTAACCTCTGAGCCATCTCTTCAGCCCCAGAGCTCCAATTAATTTTAACTTTTTTTTTTCTTGGTCTTTCGAGACAGGGTTTCTCTGTGTAGCCTTGGCTGTCCCGGACTTGCCTGTAGACCAGGCTGGCCTCAAACTCACAGAGATCCACCTGCCTCTGCCTCTCAAGTGCTGGGATTAAAGGCATGTGCCTCTATGCCCAGCTTTTTAAAAAAAGTATTCTTATTCTTATTCTTATTCTTATTCTTATTCTTATTCTTATTCTTCTTATTATTATTTTGAGATAGGGTTTCTCTGTGTAGTCCTGGCTGCTCTGGAACTCCCTCTGTAGACCAGGCTGGCCTCAAACTCAGAACTCAAGAGATCCATCTACCGTTGCCTCTCAATGCTGAGGTTAAAGGCATGAACCATCACCTGGCTTCATCTAGCTATTTTTAATTTTAAAATAAGGGACACCCCTCCCCCATGTACTTGCAAAACAAAACAAAACAAAAAATGTAAAGCAGAGCAGGTGAAGTGGCTCAGTGGCTAGAACACTTAGAGCCAAGCCTGGCAACTTGAGTCCAGTCCTCAGAGACCACATGGTAACAAGAGAGAGGTGGTGGGTGACTCCTGCAGGCAGGCAGTCCTCTGATCTTCACACTGTGCGCGCGCGTGCTCTCTCTCCCTCCTGTGTGCGTGCACACACACACACACACACACACACACACACACATAAACATTCCCCCCAAAACCTAAAGAGGAAGATAATTTAAAATCAATTAAAATTTTTAAATAGAATGAACTTTAAAGTAAAAAAATATTTCAATTTAGAATTACATTGTACAATAAGTAGATATAAATATGGATGCACTCGATGGTTTCCTTTATATATTAAAAATAGATTCTAGGCCTGGAGGTGGTGAGAAACGCCTTTTAATCCCAGCATTTGGGAGCTAGAGGCACTCAGGTCTCTGTGAATTCCATACCAACCCGGTTCACAAAGGGATCCTAGGACAGCCTGGGCTACACAGAGAAACTCTGTCTTAAAACAAACAAGCAACAACAACAACAACAACAACAAAAACAAACAACCCCGTTAAAACAACAACAACAAAACAGATTCTAGAAATTTCATTTAAACATAAACAACTGTTATTTGGAATGGAGTATGTGCATAGCTACTTTTCATTCTTTTAAAATTTGGGTGCCCCCCTCCCCCACCGCACTTTCCCAGTCTCCAGTTCATGTGTGAGGAAGCCCTGGTGGGGGAGTCCTCACCAGGCTTAACCCTCTAATGTCAGTCCTCAAAACTGAGGTAGGACACTGACCTTCCCCATGACAGTCCAGCAGCCCCTGTTTCTTTATGGAAGTGCTGGCGAGGAGTTCTCCATTCAGATCAGCATCCATGCTTCTGACATTCTAATCCTCAGACATCATCTGCTTCTCCATGGGATACATAAGAAATACAAACCCAGTGTGGTGGAGCAAGCCTTTAATCCCAGCACTTGGGAGGCAGAGGCAGGCGGATCGCTGTGAGTTCGAGGTCAGCCTGGTCTACAAAGTGAGTCTAGGACAGCCAAGGCAGAGAAACCCTGTCTCGAAAAAGTAAAACCAAACCAAACCGTACCAAAAAAAACGTAGGAATGGACTGGGTAGTCATGCTGCACGCCTTTAATTCCAGCATTTAGGAGGCAGAGGCAGGTAGATCTCTGAGTTCAAGGCCAGCCTGGACAGCCAGTGCTGTACAGAGAAACCCTGTCTCAAAAAAAAAAAAAAAACAAAAAAAAAAAAAACCAAAACCAAAAACCTAGGAATGTACTGTTAAGATGGCCTGGCAAGGAGAGGCACTTGCCACCAAGGATGAGATGATCTGAATCTGTGATTTTTCCTTTTTTGTTTTGTTCTGTTTTTCCCAGGCAGGGTTTCTCTTGTAGTCCTGGCTGTCCAGGACTCACTTTGTAGACTAGGCTGGCCTTGAATTCACAAAAATCTGCCCGTCTCTGCCTCCTGAGTGCTGGGATTAAAGGTGTTGGCCACCACACCAGGCTTTTTTATTTTTTATTTTTATTTTTTGGGATTTCTTTTCTTTTCTTTTCTTTCTTTCTTTCTTTTTTCGAGACAGGGTTTCTCTGCATATCCATGGCTGTCCTGGAACTCACTCTAGATCTGCCTGCCTCTGCTTCTGGGTGCTGGGATTAAAGGGGTATGCTACCAATGTCCAGCTATGATTTTTCCTTTGGGAAAAATCATAGTCATGTAATGGTTGAAGCAAGGAGATTTTTTAAAAGTCTTTGATATCAAAAACAGGCAAATGATCCTTCAGCAAGCTTTACCATCGCTCAGTCATATGAATAAAAATGCAGGGTGTGGAGGAGTCGATTCCCCCCCCCCCCATCTTCATCAACTGTGAGCTTTGTGAGTTTTTAAATCCTTTCGAAAAAATCCTATTTCTCTGATGTTGCAATTTACATTGCTCTGATTATAACTAAGATGGCATGTTAAGATGTTCTCATAGTTTAAAAAATTAACTAGTTTTTAATTGAAAAAGCAATTCATGCAGATAGCAAAAATATCAAACAGCATAAAAAACTATTCTGTGAAATACAAATCTTCTTCCTGCCCTGGAGCCAAAGTCCCCTGGGGCAACCACCATCTTCAGTGTCTTGTTTCTCCTTTAGAACCGCTGTGTACATAAGCAATTACACACAAGAGAAATGCATGCATGTCTGTATGCTTGTGTGTACATGTGAAAAGGTGTGTGTGTGTGCATGCAGGGGTGTGTGCATGCAGGGGTGTGTGTGTGTGTGTGTGTGTGTGTGTATGTGTGTATAGGCCAGGGAACAATTTCAAGTGTCATCCTCGGGAACACTGTTCACCAGCCAAATAGATGAGTTTCAGGTTCAGTAAGAGACTCTCAAAAAGGTGGAAAGTGGGGCTGGAGAGATGGCTCAGTGGTTAAGAGCACTGGCTGCTCTTCCAGAGGTCCTGAATTCAATTCCCAGAAACCATATGGTGGCTCACAACTATCTGTAATGAGATCTGGTGCCCTCTTCTGGTGTACAGTTGTACATGCAGGTAAAACACTGTATACTTAATAAATAAATAAATCTTAAAAAAAAAAAAGGTGGAAAGTGACTGAGGAGAGATATCCAACATCAGCCTCTGACTTTTTGTTTTGTTTTGGTTTTCATTTTTTGAGACAAAGTCTTATTACATAGCTCTGGCTGTCCTCAAACTCACTATGTAGAGCAGGCTGGCTTTGAACTCAGAGATCCATCTGCCTCTACCTCCCAACTGTTGGGATTAAAGGTAAGTGCCATTCCTTCCAGCTCAACCTCTGGTTTCTGCATGCATGCACACAGACATAGCTGTTCTGACTACTGTTGTGGTTAATATAAATATGGCTAATATTTATTATTCACCTTATAATTACTATATTGGTATTATCCAACCCGCTATCACAATCAATAAAAACAGACACCTGACAGATTTTTAAAATAACCTTATTTCACCTGAAGCATGCCAGATATTACCCTCTGAACTATCCTTACCTCCCGAGCCCCCATATCATAGCATCTGCTCTAATAATTTCTCTCTGGGTTACCTCCCATCCATAGTTCCAAATTACTTGCTAATTCTTGGCTGCTTTCCTCCATCCATGTCGACCCAGCCATGTGTTTCTCTCCGTGTTCTGCTTTCTTCTTTCTACCTGTCTCCTCTTTCTTCCCAAGAGCCTTTTGTTCCCAAAGCTCGCAGACCTTCACCATGTCTACCTTCCTCGGCCTTGCCCAGGTATCGGCTTTTTATTGAGCAAACAGGAATAATTTCTTTCCTTCTTTCTTTCTTTCCTTCCTTCCTTCTTTCTTTATTTCACTTATTTATTTATTTGGTTTTTCTAGAGGGTTTCTCTCTGTAGCCTTGGCTGTCCTGGACTCACTCTGTAGACCAGGCTGGCCTCGAACTCACAGCGATCCGAGTGCTGGGATTAAAGGTACGCACCACCACATCTGGCTTCTTAGCAAGGTTTACACAAGGGCAGGTGTCCATGAGAATGTGCTCATCTGGGTGGCAACTAGATTTTGGGATCCAGCAATTAGCATCCGAGTACATATCATCAGACCAACCCCTAACAGACCACTATACCAAATACATCCCCCATACCCCCTCCGTGTGTGTGTGTGTGTGTGTGTGTGTGTGTGTGTGTGTGTGTGTCTGTTTGGATATGTGCTTGTGAGCGCCAATGTGGTGAAAAGAGAGCATGAGATATCAGATCCCCTGGAGCTGGAGTTACAGGCAGTTGTGAGCTCCTTGACACAGGTGCTGGTCACCAAACTTGGCTTCTCTGCAAGAGCCGATGGAATCTTAATCTCTGAGTCATCTCTCCAGCCACCGCCCCACTCCCCACCCTCAGTTTTAAAATGAGTTCTGTGCCGGCCTCCTGCCCACATCTGACCGGCATAGCCCTGTACTATAGCCCCTGTTTTCCCACCTACTGTCACCCCGTACCCCTCAGTACTCCATGCTCTCTCCCCTCCAAGAAGTTGTTCCCCCCACCCCCACCCCATAGCACTCCCTGGAGAAGTCTTTACCTCCGGTTCTAAAGCAGCACCCCCCCATGCCACTCAGCATCTTGGGGTCACAGTCTTTGCCTGAGGTTCCTTGATAACCCTTACCTGTCTGAAAAGGATCTCATGTCTGAGTTATCGTAAGTGCTCACTGTCCATCTCCTTTACCAGGCTGTCAGTTTTATGACCTCGTGGGTCTGATCTATTTGGGTCACCTCTGTATCTCCAGCATGCAGGACAGCTCCCAACAGAGCTGCCACCCCCTCCCACCCCCATATCTGAATGAATGAGTGAACCCTGGGTTGATTATCCTGGTTTTTGTTGTTGTTGCTTTGCTTTTTGCTCTTTTTATTTAATACATGAAATACTTTACTAATGTGAATATGCACAGACATAAACATATCACATGTATACCTATGTATTCTTTGTTGTTGTTGTTGTTGGGTTTTTTTTTTTTTTGGTTTTTTTTTTTGGTTTTTTGAGACAGGGTTTCTCTCTGTGTAGTCTTGGCTGTCCTGAACTCACTTTGAAGACTAGGCTGGCCTCGAACTCACAGCGATCCACCTGCTTCTGCCTCCCGAGTGCTGAGATTAAAGGCGTGCACCACCACAGTCCGGCCCTTATGTCATTCTTTTATTTATTTACTTATTGTATATGAGTGCTTTATCTGCAGAAGAGGGCATCAGATCACATTATAGATGGTTGTAAGCCACCATGTGGTTGCTAGGAATTGAACTCAGGACCTCTGGAAGAGCAGGCAGCACTCTTAACCCCTGAGCCATCTCTTCAGCCCCCTTATGTCATTCTTTTAAGTGGATTCATAAGTATTTATCTTCTCTCATCCTTCTCATTTATTCCTCTTTCCTCTCCTCTGCTCTCTTCCCTTCTTTAACTTTTTTTTTTTTGACACAGCATCTTATCTTATCTTATTTATTTATGTTTTTCAAGACAGGGTTTCTCTGTGTAATGTCCTGTCCCAGGGGAGAAGTCAAACAGGGTTCCCTGGAAGAGGGAGTGGGGATGGAAAGTGAGGGGCAGAGACTTGAGGAAAATTGAGTGAAGTCTGGATATTTCTGATCAAGACTCTCTTTAATGTGGGAGAGCAGACTTTATATAGCAAGGTCAACACAAGCTCTATTGTAATCTCACTTCTTCTAGACCCCAGGCAAGGATACAGTCCTCTGAATAGTTCCCTGTAAGAACTTCCCTATTTCTTTCAAATGTAAACAATCCAAAGATAGCCTAAACACAAGACCTCCTTCAGCAAAGGTCAACAACTCAAAGGTCACAGTATGCAGCCTAAGCATGGGATTTCTAATGTGGCTGAATTTAGCATGGCTCTCCACAGTGTAACAACCCTGGCTGTCCTGGACTTGCTTTGTAGACCAGGCTGGCCTCAAATTTACAGAGATCGGCCTGCCTCTGCCTCCTGAGTGCTGGGATTAAAGAGTGCGCCACCACTCACTGCCCCAGGATCTTTTAATTTTATTAGGCCCCTTAAACATACATAGCCAATAGGCAGCTTAGTCATCACGTGGCTTCCCTAGAAAAGGGGGCGGGGCTGCCTCTGACATAGACTCCATTGCCTGCTTTTCCATCACTTCCCCCTGGCGGGGCTGCCTGGCCAGACCACAGAGGAAGAGGATGCACTCAGTCCTGATGTGACTTGATGTGCTAATGTGGGTGCCTGGGGTGGGGTGGGGTGCTTCTCTTATCTGAGGAAAAGGGGAACGCTGGGAGAAGAGGACGGAGGGTACACGATCTGGATGTAAAGGGAATAAACAACAACAACAACAAACACCGAGAGCCCGACATTTTCCTCTTCCTCTTCTTTTCTTTTTTCTTTCCAAGGTTCAGTGTTGACACATAGCTCAAGTGGCAGAGTGCCTGTAGAGTGTGCACCAAGGCCTGGCTTTGACCCTCAGTATCACCTAAACTGGGAGGTGCAGGTCTAAATCCCAGACCTAGGGAGACGGAAGCAGCAGCTTCAAACGTTTATGGTCATCCTCAGCTACACTTAGCTGGAGACCAGCACGGGCTCCGAGAGACCCTACCTCAGAAAGCAAAACAGAACAAGAGCTGGCTCGTTCTGCCGTTTCCTCCGACTACCATTGTCCTGTACCGATCAAACAGCATGGAACCTGTTTCCCAGCCCAGTTTTACCTTCCACCTGAGCCTCGCACCAATAGCAGGTGAAAACCTTAACAGTTTGTTCTATTTTATTGTTTTATTCTAAGATGTATCTCTATCCGGGTGGTGGCGGCGCAGGCCTTTAATCTCAGCACTTGGGAGGCAGAGGCAGGTGGATCCCTGTGAGTTTAAGGCCAGCCTGGTTTACAATGTGAGTCCAGAAAAGCCAAGGCTACACAGAGAAACCCTGTCTCAAAAAACAAAACACAACCAACCACAACAACAACAAATCACCCCCCCCCCAAAAAAAAAAAAGATGTTTCCCTGGCTGGCATGGTACTCACCATTATGGCAGGCAGATCTTGAGCTCAAGGCAATCCTCCTGCCTCAGTCTTCTAAGTGTTGAATGTGGGGCAGCACACTTGGCCTTTAGTTGTTATTATTACAGAGACAGTATTGTGAAGCTATTTCCTCTGAGTTCAAACGTTCTCTCTGGAGCAAGGAGATAGCTTCTAGCACGGAAGAAGCTAATGAAATTTACAAAGCTCAGAAAGCCGGGAAAGTTAAGGGTTTCCCAAGGCTCCTTGGCAAATTTATAGAAGCAGTAAGCAGGTGCTAAGGGTGCCGAGACTCTGTGGTGGAGCTGACTGCAGCCTGGGCAGGGCAACTCCAGGGACACAGTGTCACCCATGGTGGAGTGGGCTTTTCAGAGATGTAGTTATTCTGAGTCATCCATGCTCCTGTAAGTAGCCCCTCACCCACACCACCCCTGTAGATAATTCTAACAGACTCACGGGCTCACCAAGTAGGCTTGGATGCAATCTTTTTTTTTTTTTTTTTTGTCTGACATTGGTGTCTCTCCAGGAAAAAGTCACAGTGCAGGGTCTCATCATATTGCCCAGGCTGCCCTTAAGCTCCTGGGCTCAACCAATCCTCCTGCCTGTCTTAGTGGGTGTTCTGACCAGACCAGACACCAGGACCACAATAGCTCTTATAAACGGAAGACATCTAATCGGGCCTGGTTACAGGTCAGAGGTTCAGTCCGTTATCGTCATGGCGGGGAACATGGATGTAGGTAGGCATGGTGGCTGAGGGTCGTGCATATGGGTTCAGAGGCAGCAGGAAGAGAGTGAGTAAACCACTGCGCTTGGCTTGAACTTCTGCAACCTCAAAGCCTGCCCCCAATGGTGGTGGCGCACGCCTTTAATCCCAGCACTCGGGAGGCAGAGGCAGGAGTATCTCTGTGAGTTCGAGGCCAGCCTTGTCTACAAAGTGAGTCCAGGACAGCCAAGTCAACACAGAGAGACCCTGTCTCGAAAAACAAAAACAAAAAAACCAATAAGACACTTCCTTCTGTAAGACCACACCTACTCCCACAAGGGCGCAGGTCCTAATTCTTTCAAATAAAATGCCACTGCCGCCACCACACTGCCTAAGCCTCCCGCGCAGCTGGGCTGCACACCTGCATGCTCAGCTAAAGCCTTGGGCGGTTCCATGTCACTTCATCATCGACTTGCCTCTCAGAATAGTGTTCCTGATCCCGTCAGAGCAGGAAGGAGCCCAGCTTTACAGTCCTCTTCTGAGGGTTTTCTTTCCAGGGACTCTCTTGGAACAAGCATCTCAAGGAAAAAGTGGGGTGCAACGGCCGCTTTTGAGATGGATGGCGACGTTTTCTTTGTGAAGTCAATTGGTCACTAGAGAGAGTAGGACAGGCCTGGAGGGACATGAGGCTGAGAGACATCGACATGACATTAAGCGTTGCCTGATCCAAGGCGTATGATAGATTTTCTTTCCAAAGCAGGCTCCCTCCATTTGCATTTATTGACGGACTGTTGATGGATGGGTCTGGCCCCCCTTCTGGCATCCTATTTCATGTTACGTTCGCTTTCTCTCTTGACTGCTTCCTTTGTTTTCTCTCTTTTGCTCCGTGGGATGCACGTGTGTTTTCTCCAGGCTATTTCACTGCCTCGGTGGCAATTTAGCATGCTATTTCTTCTGGAACCACCAGACGAACCGTCAGTACAAGACATGTCAGCTATGCTAAGCTCTGACCCGATGCATGAATGTGCTCCTGTGTGTTTTACTGTTTTGCTCCGAACAGGCATCTTGACAAAGTCTATTTTCTTGAGGGAAGGCGTGGGGGTGGGGGAGATTGGTGTGTTGTAATTACATGCATTGCTTTAGAAAAAAAAAAACATTCCTGAGAGAATTTCGATTTTTTTTTTTTACTAGGGTTAATGAAAAACAAATCTTTCATTTACGATTTTACCTGCCTGCTGACTGGAAGAGATTTCTACACACTAGCTCCTGGGTCTTTTTTTTTTTAAAGTTAAAAAAAAAGATTTATTTATTTTCATGTGTATGAGTGTTGGCCCACATGTATAGCTGTGCACCATGTGCATGCCCGATACCCATAGAAGCCAGAAGAGAGGGTTGGATCCCCTGGACCTGAAGTTAGATACAGCTGTGAGCTTCCTTCCATATGGGTTCTGGAAATCAAACCTGAGTCCCTTGGATGGACAGCCAGCGCTCGTAACCACTGAGCCATCTCTTCAGTTCTTGCTGTTATTGTTTCTTAAAATAGGATCTCACTCTGTGGCCCAGGCTATTCAGAAGTGCACTAGGTAGCCCAGGCTGTCTCAGCCTCCTAAGTCTGGAATCACAGGCATGTGCCACCATGCCCTGCTCACTTCTGGGTTTCTCTCTCTCTCTCTCTCTCTCTCTCTCTCTCTCTCTCTCTCTCTCCAGGATTTCTCTGTATAGCCTTGGCTGTTCTGGACTCACATTGTAGACCAGGCTGGCCTTGAAATCACAGAGATCTGCCTGCCTCTGCCTCCCAAGTGCTGGGATTTCAGGTGTGCGCCACCGACGCCTGGCTGGTTTCTTGTTTCTTAATTGTTCTTTGTCAGTAACTCACCGCCTCAGTACCAGAAATGTAGGACATTTCTCTCCTGTGGTCTCTACCTGCTCCTTGTGATCTCTGCTTTGCTCCTTGGTGCCACTTGCTTTGTGTCCTACACCAGATAAGTGGTCACAGAGTACAGTGGGGTATCACTGGCCAAGATGATTGATGACAGCTTTATTAGGTTAAGAATAAAAGGCAGACCACAGGGTTGGAGAGATGGCTCAGAGGTTAAGAGCACTAGGGGTTCTTCCAAAGGTCCTGAGTTCAATTCCTAGCAACCACATGGTGGCTCACAACCATCTGTAATGAGATCTGGTGCCCTCTTCTGGCATGAAGGCACAACCCTGTATATATAATAAATAACCAAGTCTTAAACAAACAAACAAACAAAAACCCAATAACAACAACAGAAGCAAAGGACCAGACCAGACCAAACCAAAAACCACTTGGAGGAGAAGGAGGGGGAGGAGCAAGAGGAAGAGGAGGAGCAAGAGGAAGAGAAGGAGGAGAAGGAGGAGGAGGAGGAGGAGGAAGAGGAGGAGGAAGAGGAGGAGAATCCAGACAGTGGTGATGGACACACGCCTTTACTCCCAGCACTTGGGAGGCAGAGACATGAGGATCTCTGAGTTTGAGGGCAGCCTGGTCTACATAAGGCGTTCCCAGGGATACACAGAGAAACCCTGACTTGAAAAGCCAAGAAAGAAAGAGGGGGTGGGGGGAAGGTTTTTCTGCCTCTGCTGTTTGTGCTCTGTGGATTATGCGGATGGCTGGGAGGTGCAGATGGAGATGCAGGGTTGGGGCGTTTGCCTAGCACGTGAGGTCCTAAGGTCAATACCCAGCACATGGGGAATAAAAATGAAACCAGGCTTCCTGAAATGGTAGCCACTCCCCACAACCAAGCAATGCAGTGAGGCACGTATGAAAGCACTTGCTGCCCATGCCTGACAGCCCCAGTTAATACCTGAAGCCCATGGAGAGGTGTAAGGAGAGCGCTCATTGCACAGAGTTATCCTTTGGCCCACACCCTCTGACTCAAGCCCCTTATATATACACACAATAATAGTTCTTTTTTAAAAAAAAATTATTATTATTGATTTGTTTTTTGTTTTGGTTTTTCTTTTCTTCTTCTTTTTTCTTTTTTCTTTTTTTTTTTTTTTTTGAAACAGGGTTTCTCTGTGTAGCCTTGACTGTCCTGGACTCACTTTGTAGACCAGGCTGGCCTCAAACTCACAGAGATCTGCCTGCCTCTGCCTCCCGAGTGCTGGGATTAAAGGTGTGCCCCACCATGCCTGGCTTTATTCTATTTTAAAATGATTTTATTATTTACTTTTATTTTATATGCTTTTTTCTAATTTTTAATTTTTTTAAATTTTATATGTGTTTTGCCTGCATGTATGTCTGTGTGAGATCGTCAAACTGTCAAATGACAGTTGGAAGCTGTCATGTGGGTGTTTGGAATTGAACCCACATGGTCTGGAAGAGCAGACAGTGTTCTTAATCGCTGAGCCATCACTCCAGCCCCAAGATTCATTTCTATTCTTTTTTTTTTTTTAAGATTTATTTATTTACTATGCATACAATGTTCTGCCTACATGTGTGCCTGCCCGCTACAGGAGGGCACCTGATCTCATTATAGATGGGTGTGAGCCACCATGTGGTTGCTGGGAATTGAACTCAGGATCTCTGGAAGAGCAGACAGTGCTCTTAACCTCTGAGCCATCTCTCCAGCCCTCTCATTTCTTTCTTTCTTTTTCAAGACAGGGTTTCTCTGTGTAGCCTTGGCTGTCCTGGACTATCTTTGTAGACCAGGCTGGCCTCGAACTCACCGTGATCTGCCTGCCTCTACCTCCTGAGTGCTGGGATTAAAGGCGTGTGCCATGATTCTGGGCTCAGCCCTCTCATTTCTATTCTATGCATCTGTGTGAATTTGTGCATGTGATGAGGGTGCCAGAGGAGGTCAGAAGAAGGTGGCAGATATCCTAAAGCTATAGTTACAGGGGGCTGGAGCTGTCCCATATGAGTGCTGGGAATCAAGGTTGGGTGCTTGGCAAAAACAGTTCATGGGGGCTCAGTGGTTAAGAGCGCCGCCTGCTCTTCCAGAGGTCCTGAGTTCAATCCCAGCAACCACATGGTGGCTCACAACCATCTATAATGTGATCTAACACCCTCTTCTGCAGATAAAGCACTCATATGCAATAAATAAAATAAATAAATCTTTAAAAACAAAACAAAACAAAAACAGTAAATGGTCTTAACTGATGAGCTATCTCTCCAGCCACAATAATAATTTAAAAATATATTTTTTTAATGTGACTAACTGCCTGGCATGGTGGCACATACCTTTAATCCCAGCACCCAAGAGGGAGAGGCAGGTGGATCTCTGTAAGTTCCAGGCCAACCTGATCTACATAGTAATTTCCAGGCTGGCAAGGCTACATAGTGAGACCCTGTCTAAAAAACAAACCACCAAAAACTCCCAAACAAACAAAAAACAAAAAACCACCAACAAAAACAAAGACCTCCCACCCCCTTTGTGGCCAAGGAAGTGAATTAAAATATGCAGACTTACTTTGAAAAAAAACATTATTGTTTGGGGATTAAAAAAATATATATATAGTACTCTCCCCATATATGTGCCTATAGGCCCGAAGAGGGAACTAAATCTCATTATAGATAGTTGTGAGCCACCATGTCGTTGCTGGGAATTGAACTCAGGACCTTTGGAAGAACAGTCAGTGCTCTTAACCTCTGAGCCATCTCTCCAGCCCATGTTTGGGGATTTTTTGAGACAGAGTCTCACAGTTTAGCCCTGCTAGGCTGGTACCCACTGTATGGTCCATGCTAGCCTCAAAATCTAAGCAGTTTTCCTAAGTTCCTCTGTCTCCCAAGTATGGGATTACAGGCATGAACCTCTATGGCCATCAACGGTGCCGTCACTTTTGATGTTGTTTAGATCTCGTTATCTATGATTTAGTCTGGGCCTGTCGCTCAGTGGTCGAACGCTTGCCTGGTGTGCACGAACACCCTGGATTCTGTTTTCTAGCACTGTCAAAATACAATTTAAGTAGCTACCACAGAGGGCCATGCAAATGTAGAGCCACTGTGAAGGGACAATGACCAAGGAAGGGGAGGTCAGTCAGGTGCCTATGAGCAGTCGGGAACATTTAGAGAGGAGACAGAAGGACAGTTCTGCCCAGAAGGCCTTTGTCTTTCCTTCTGGGAAAAGTGCAGAACTGCCTGACAGGCCAGAGGTGGCTAGGGCCAAGCATTCACAGGTACTATGCCTAGGGCCCATTTTATATATATATATATTTGTTTGTTTTGTTTTTCGAGACAGGGTTTCTCTGTGTAGCCTTGGTTGTCTTAGACTCACTTTGTAGACCAGGCTGGCCTCAAACTCACAGCAATCTACTTGCTTCTGCCTCCCAAGTGCTAGGATTAAAGGTGTGTGCCACCACGCCCAGCTAGGGCCTATTATATTTCTAGGGACCTACAAAATTGTATTTCTGGAGCTGGGGATGTGGCTCAGTTGGGAAGATTGTTTGCCTAACATAAATGAAGTCCTGAATTGAACCCCCAGTACCTAATGATTCAGGCATGGTGGTGGCCCTCCTAGCTCTTGGGAGGGATTGTTTTGCTTTTGTTTTTGTTTTGAGACATGATTTCTCTGTATAACTCTGGCTGTCCTGGAACTGGCTCTGTAGACCAGGCTGGCCTCAAACTCATAGAGACCAACCTGCCTCTGCCTCCCAGGTGCTGGGATTAAAAGAGTGTGCTATCACTGCCTGGCACTCTTGGGAGGTATTGTAAGGAGAAAATTTAAAGTCATCATAGGCCACACAGTGATTTCAAGACCAGTTTGGGAAATATAAAAATATGTCTTTAAAAAAAAATTGCTGGGCTGGTGGTGGTTCACCTCTTTAATCTCAGCACTCACGAGGCAGAGGCAGGCAGGCAGATCTCTGAGTTTGAGGCCAGCTTGGTCTACAGAGTGAGTTCCAGGACAGCCAAGGCTAGACAAAGAAACCCCGTCTTGAAAAAACATTTTTTAATTAAAAATTTTAATTAAAAATGTAAAAAAAATTTTTTTTATATAAAGAAGGAAGGACCCTTAAAAGCAAAGTGACTGAGACCTCTGTGTGATCATAATGTGTGTGTTTGGGGAGAGAGAGTGTCTTCCAACGCTGACATCTCACTTTGAACTCTTCAGTATCTCCACTGTTGCTGAGGCAGGGGCACACCTGGCATACCAGAATGCGGCCACCTGCACCAGGGTTCGGCACAAAGGAGCCAATAAAACAAGCGGACTTCCCAGTCATTTCAGGGTCAGGATACTCCTGGGTGTAGGCTGAGAATAAAAGGCTTGCAGACGCTCTGGGGCAAAGAGCACTGTGGGGCTAGAGAAGCGATGGATCAGAGTCTGTGAGAAGTAGCAGGGAAAGTAATGTTACGTCCCCGAGACTAGGGAAGGGCGAGTTCCGTTTTTACAAATCACTGGATACTGACTTTTATTTCTATTTCGCCGCCGAGGAAGAAGCGCAGGCTCAGAGGTTGAGGAACTTCCCTTGTAGCGGATCTGACAGCCATCCCTACTCCTTCTCGCGTCCCTGGGACTCTTCAGGCCACTGCGGGCACCATGGGAAGGGCCGAAAGGATAGCGTCTCTGCAGACCACTCTGTGGTTCCTCGTGGCTGCGCCTTCCTGTTCCCTGAGAAAATATCCTGCCAGATACGAACCCAAAAAATATCTACAATTCCTGACTTCCTCCCCCACCCCGCCCCTTTTTGTATATCGGTGTATTTTGAGACAGGGTTTCTGTATAGTACAGATGGCTCTCGAACTCTCTACCTTTCGTTATTGGACTACAAGGACTTGAAGGACTGTAGTCATTCTGAAGTCATTCCGAAAGACCCCAGCCACTGGACAAGGTCTGGGCGTCAGGAACGAGGCTCGGCCCCTTTAAGCCTCGCCTGGGAACGCCCAGGGCAGGCAGTTAGGTTCCGGGATCTGCAAACTGGGAAAGCTTGAGCCGCAGCGACCTCCAGGCTTCTGTCCCCGAGGTGCCCCGCCCCGCGCGCCAGCTGCTTCCTGGAGCTGCTGTGCCTCGGCGTGGGGGAAAATGAGCCGCATCTACCAGGACAGCGCCCTCCGCAACAAGGCGGTGCAGAACGCGCGACTGCGGGGAGCCTGGGACCCCACCGCGCACCAGGGGTAGGCTGTGTTCTGTCCGCCCCGTTGCTGGCCAGAGATGGGTTGCACTTTCTCCCACTGCTGGCTGGGGGTGGCCTCTACTTCCTCCCATTGCTAGTCAGAGGTGGACTGGGTATGGGAACTGCCCGGATTGGCTGTGTCGGGGCCCAGGGGTCCTGGTCCCCCAACTGTTTGCCAGCGGTGGCCTGGGAGCATCCCTGGGGCCTGGGCTCGAGGCCTAGGTCGAACTCGGGATCTGAGTCCTGCTCAGAGATTGATCTGGGGCGTTGGGGGGCACAGATAACTGGGGTTGCCAAAGCCATCCCAGGCATCCCTCTTGCTCTTCCCAGGGTCCCTGGCCACCACACACTGGGAAGACAGGTAAACTTGAAACTCCAGTCAACCATCATATCGGCTGGAGGGACTCCAGACTCCCAAATGGAACTCCAGAACGATGTTGCTATTTCTACTGACCTCGGTCCTTTCCCCACCTCAGTGTTCTAAACTCTAGCCATTTGGTAGTTACTGCAGGTGACTAGTGCCTGGTGTGGCAGGAACAACAGCCGGAGGGCGGGAGCATCTGGAGGTATTGGCTTTGCTGAGGGTAATAAGTAGCACGGACAATTCCATTAATAGTCAGAAACACCAAACATATATTCTATGTGAAAGAAGCCAGGCCCCGAAAATCAAATATCGAATCATCTAGGAAGTGCAATCTAAAGTCCTTCTCAAGCTTTCCAGTGGAGAAGTTTCAGTTAAAAGGAGCACTAGGTTCTGAGGATCTAATGCGTATATAAACTTGATTGTGTGAACCATTGCACAGTGTGTGTACGTATCAAGTTTTCTTGTTAAATGTCTTCAATATAGCCTGTTTTTATCTAATACTTCTCTCTGTGTTTCTCTGTCTCTGTCTCTCTCTGTTTTGTTTCTTTCTTAAAAAAAAAAAAGAAAGGAAAAAAAAAAGACTTATTTATATGTATATGAGTGCTCTATCTGCATGTGCGCCTGCACACCAGAAGAGGGCATCAGATCACATTATAGATAGTTGTGAGCCACCATATGGTTGCTGGGAATGGAACTCAGGACCTCTGGAGGAGCAGATAGTGCTCTTAACCACTGAGCCATCTCTCCAGCCCCTGTTTTGTTTTTTCAAGACAGGGTGTAACATGCGCTGGCTGTCCTGGAACTCATTCTTTTTTTTTTTTTTTTAAATAAAATCATTCGTATTACATCTCAATTGCTATCCCATCCCATGCATCCTCCCATTTCTCCCTCCCTCCCGCTTTCTGGAACTCATTCTTTAGACCAGGCTGGCCTCAAACTCACAGAGATCCACCTGTCTCCGCCTCCCGAGAATTGGGACTAAAAGCGTGTGCCACCAGTCTGGGCTGTCTGTCTTTATCAGTTAAATATTTTTTTAAGAAAGAATTTGAGAGGAGAAAGGGCATAGAGAGTCTATAGGGGCTATAGGGTCTATAGGGGCTGTAGGAGCCTTGGCCACCCCTCTTCCATTAGCCCTACCCTCTTCCCATGCTAATGGTTCCAAAAAGAAAGCCCCTGGATCCCAGATTCTGCTTTTGGGAAAGCTATCACCCGGAAGTGGTACGGGGTCAGTTCTGGCTCTGGTTCAACTCCTGTGGGACCCTGTGAGTCTCTAGTTTTCCAGCTGTATCTGTGACAATAACATTTCCTTGGGTCGATGACCATGTTGGTATGAATGGGGACAGGAGCGTGAACGTTCTTTAAAACAGGACAAGCGATGTCTCACCAGTGAAGAGGGCTTGCTGCTCTCTCAGAGGACCTGAGTTCAGTGCCCAGCACCCACATCAGGGGCCTCAAAACTGCTTGCCAGTGCAGCTGTGGGGGCTTTGACTCCCTCTTCTGGCCTCCACAAGCACCAGTACACAGCTGTATACATGCTTACACTCATACAGACCTACTTACACATACACACACACTTGCACATACATTAAACATAAAAACACCCAGGTGGCCGGGCAGTGGTGGCGCACGCCTTTAATCCCAGCACTTGGGAGGCAGTGGCAGGCGGATCTCTGTGAGTTCCAGGCCATCCTGGTATGGAGCGGAGCTGTTACACAGAAAAACCCTGTCTCGAAAAACCAGCCAACCAACCAACCAAAACAAAACAAAAACCCAGGCATAGTGCCTTACAACCTTATTCCCAGCACTTGGAAGACAGAGGCCGGTTGATCTGAGAGTCCAAAGCAGCTTGGTTTGCCTTGTGAGTTCCAGGACAGCTAGGGATACATAGGGAAACCCTGTCTTAAAAAAAAGGATGAAAAGGAAAAACGAAGTCAGGTGTGCTGGTGCATGCTTTTAATCCCAGCACTAGGGAGGCAGAGGCCAGCCTGGCCTACAAAGTGAGTCCTGAACACTTGTAGCCAGGGCTACACAGAGAAACCCTGTCTTGAAAAACAAAAGAAAAAAAAAAAGAAATGGAAAAATGATTTATTGTAGCACAGACACATGTCCCCAAATTTACTTAACTAAAAACGTCGAATCAGGGATGGAAAGACGGCTCAGAGGTTAAGAGCACTGGCTGCTCTTCCAGCCAGTTGAATTCCCAGAAGCCACATAGTGACTCACAACCATCTATAATGAGATCTGGAGTCCTCTTCTGGTATGCAGGGGTACATGTGGGAAGAATACCGTATTTTAAAAAAATCTTTTAAAAGTCGAATCACGTCTGGTGCAGTGGCATACGCCTATAATCCCAGCACTAGGGGTGGGGGGTGGGAGAAGAGGAGGAGGCAGGTGGATCTCCGTGAGTTCGAGGCCAGCCTGGTCTACAAAGTGAGTCCAGGGCAGCCAAGGCTACACAGAGAAACCTTGTCTCGAAAAACAAAAACAAAAACAAACAAACCCAAAACCAGAACAGAAACAAAAAAAAAATCATTTATTTGCAACATTTTGCTATTTTTAAAAAAATTTTTTATTTATTTATACAGTATTCTGCCCACGTGCCAGAGGAGGGCACCAGATCTCATTATAGATGGCTGTGAGCCACCATGTGGTTGCTGGGAATTGAACTCAGGACCTTTGGAAGAATAACCAGTGCTCTTAACCTCTGAGCCACTTCTCCAGCGCCTGCCTACTACCCCCGTTTTGCTATGTTTTAAAGACTTGGCTTGAACTCACAGCAATCCTCCTTCTGAAGTGCAGGGATTACAGGTGTGTGCTGTCAAGCCCCGCTGTAAAACATGCTTTACATTTAGTACTTAGTACTAAGTACTTTAGTACTTAGTAGTTTACGCTACCTTTGCATTCATGATCTCGGGCCAGTGCCAGAGGAGCACAGCAAGGCAGCTGTTTGCTCCTTATTTGTGGGTAAGAGTATTGAGGGTCTGGTCGCAGTAACTCCTGGGGTATCTGTGGGTATCTTGGTCTCCGCACAGCCTGGGAAGGTTCTTTGGAGGCATGAAGGTTTGGGACAGGGGAAGCAATGAGTTGTTTGCTCTGTACCAGGCAAGGAGACTGGGATGACAGGGATGACTCATTTCTGGCTCAGGACGAGTTCTCACCCAGGCCATTAAATCTGAGTGAGGCTTTCCAGAACTGGCATTTCTTCCTCTTTTCTCATCCCCAGGGGAGATGGTGTCTTGCTGGAGGGAGAGCTGGTGGATGTTTCTCGGCACAGCATCTTGGATGCCCATGGCCAGAAGGTGAGGATGTGTCCTGTGTGGCGCTCACAGGGTCTCCTTCCTCACCCACATGACATCTCCCTCTGCTGGGGTAAGACATGAGATCCAGGCCATTCCTGAGGGGCTCACAGAACAGATTGCCACGGTCAAGCGGGACCAGCAGAGAGGGGGCCTTTTAGGGCCTCACCGTGTAGCAGACAGATGGGACCACAGGTTCTTGGAGGAAGAACTATGGTTCTTGCAGGAAGAGCAACTGAGAAGATAGATCAGATCCAATCGAGCCTGAATGTACAGTCCGCGTGCCGTACCTGGGCCCGCAGCTCCTATATGGATGGCCTCTGTCTTTGCTTCACAGCCTCCTCAGGTTGTGCTCACAACATGGGTGCTCATAGCAGCTGTCTGGTACTAGCTCTCCCCCCACCCCCCCTCTGATTTTTCAAAACAGGGTTTCTCTGTGTAGCCTTGGCTGCCCGGACTCGCATTGTAGACTAGGCTGGCCTTGAACTCACAGGGACCCACTTGCCTCTGCCTCCCGAGTGCTGGGATTAAAGGCATGCGCCACCATGGCTGGCTTATTTTATTTTATTTTAAGAGACAGAGTTTCTATATCCTGGAACTCAATCTGTAGACCAGGCTAGCCTTGAACTCAGAGCCCCTCCTGCCTCTGCTGGGATTAAACGTACACCACCATGCCAGGCTCCACCCTGTGCTTGTGTATTACACTCCATGACAGCAGTCTCTGCCGCTGGCTCACCGTTTTCATGGCCAGAGATCTTGTCACCCTCTCTGCTTCTTAGGTTGCAAGTCAGTAGGTGGGCAGAGCAATATGGAGTCCCCACTTAGCCTGCCCAGGAGAGCTGCACCAATGTGGAGCTGGCCTGCCTCAGCTGGCCCGGCACAGGCAGGTGTTCACAGACCCTCTCCAAATGTGCCTCTTCTGTCCTTACTCTTGATGACACATAGGACAGAAGCCATGTCAGCCCCTAGCCTCCGAACCCCTATCTCCTGCCCCCTCCTCTGGTAAGCAGTGGCCCATGTACCCTAGTTCCTACCCAGTCAGTTCTGTTTCCCTCCCATCTTCTCTCCTTGCATGGTCACCCTCCTCCCAGGGGCCCTTAGTCATTCCTCTTAGAGCTTTGTGCCTTGTTTCCTACCTTCTGGGGCCCCTCAGTTGGGCCCTGATTAACTCATGTCCAGAAAGACATCTCTGGGGGTATTGTTGCTGCCCCAAACCTTTCAGGATGCCTTCTTACCTACCAAAGAAGATTCAAACTCCCTGTGGCCATTGAAGGCCCATTGAAAACCCATCTAAGTTGCTTTCCAGCCTGGGGCTCTGTGTGCGTGTGTGTGTGTGTGTGTGTGTGTGTGTGTGTGTGTGTGTGTGTGTGTGTGTGTGTGTGTGTGTTCTGGGATTGGGGTGGACTGGGGTGCGGAGTGAAGTAGTGCCCCCCATCCTTTCTTTGCCTCCCCCAGGTGCGTTACTATGTGCTGTATATCCGGCCCAGTTGTATCCACCGGCGTAAGTTTGACCCCAAAGGAAATGAAATTGAGCCGAACTTCAGTGCCACCAGGAAGGTGAACACAGGCTTCCTCATGTCATCTTACAGTAGGTATCCTGGGTCCTCCCTCCCCAAGAGGCTGTTCGACTGTCCTGCTTGTCCCAGGAGATCCCTGAAAGTGGCTTCTTAGCACAATGGGCTTTGATGCTGTTTCTGGCTTCAGCATTCCCCTGTTGGATTCCTGCCTCCCCTCTCCCCCCAAGAATTCCCCAGTGTCCCATCTTAGTCCCAGGAGCCAGGCTGGCATTCCCAACTGATTCCATTTTCTGAAGTCTGGAAGAATTGTCCCCAGCTGTGCCTTTGGACTCTACTGTCACTGGGTGCAGAGACCAGGCCAGGTCCCAGCAGTTGCTGTTCTTCCGCCCAGGGGTTTCCTTTTTGGTTCTCAATCTATTTGTGCTGCACGCTACTTTTCTTGTTGCTGTGACAAAAGCAACTTCAAAGGAAAAAGGGTTTTTTTTGACTCACACAGCAGAGAAGGAAGTGCTGGCTGCGGAACTATTAGACAAGACGTGGGGACATTGTGCTGGGGTGTGGGGACACCGTGCTGGGGTGTGGGGACACTGTGCTGGGGTGTGGGGACACCGTGCTGGGGTGTGGGAACAACCAGGCATGCCGACAGCACCTTACTGACAGCCACTGCTCTTTGAGCCCCACCACCTGCAGGTTTAGGACTCCCAGCACTCGGGAGGCAGAGGCAGGCGGATCGCTGTGAGTTTGGGGCCAGCCTGGTCTACAAAGCGAGTCCAGGACAGCTAAGGCTACACAGAGAAACCCTGTCTTCAAAAACCAAAAAAAAAAAAAAAAATTCCTTCCCGAGCTACTGGGAGTTGCTAGGGTTAGCCTGGAGGAGGCCAGTAGTGGGTGTCAGGACCACATGCTGGCTGCTGGTTCTAGAACCTGAGAGAACCCTTCTCACAGAGTCTCTGTGGGAAGGAAGAATTGCATTGTGGGTGTTTGAATACTGCCTCCTCCTCTAAGTCTTGGCTTTTCTCATCTCTGAGATGGGAATAACAAAACCAAAGATTCTTGCTGAGGGCTGGCTCAATGCCTGATGCTGCTAAAAGCTCTACTTTTTTTCATCTGTATTGCAAGTTAGTGCTGTCAGATTGGCACCATTTTTATCCCTGTTCTCCAAGGACAAAGAGAAAGATCACTGGCCCAGATTGTGGAAGGACCTAGATTTGTTCCAGAAAGCCTGGCTTCAGAGTCCAGGCCACAGAGTCTCTTCTGGGGAATTCTCTGCTGAGCCCTGGCAGGTTGGGTGCCCTTACCAGCTCCTGAAGGTGCTCAGAGACTGTTTCCTCTCCAAGCACACTAACACCATGTTTTCTACAGAGGTAGAAGCTAAGGGAGACACTGACAGGCTCACCCTGGAGGTGCTGAAGAGCCTGGTAAACAAGCCCGAGCTGCTGGAGATGACAGAGAGCCTCACCCCAGACCAGACGGTGGCATTCTGGATGCCTGAGACAGAGATGGAGGCCATGGAATTGGAGCTGGGGACTGGAGTGCGGCTAAAGACTCGGGGTGATGGCCCTTTCATAGGTGAGCAGGGTGACTCGCTTTGCCTGTTCCAATAGCCTATAGGGGCCCCTGGCCTCCCTTTAGAGGCCTCCCATATCTTTTGCTCAGAGCTATGGGAGAAGGCCAGGTGTGCTTTCCATGGGGACATGACCTGTGCCCTTGAGATTTACTTCTAAATCTGTGTACAAGTACCCTGGGACTATTAGCCTAGACACACTGTTTTCCAGGGTACCATCTAACTCCTTGCTTCCTGTGGCTGACCCTTGCTCTCTAGTGCTTTGAGAGTCCCCCCAAGAACCTCAGTGGCCACACCAGAGAACAAGTCAAACCAGGGTTAGAGGACCCCACCAGAACGGACGGCCTTACCCCGGCTAGTCTGCAAGGAGAAAGGCCGCTCAACGTCTCTTCTTTCAGATTCCTTAGCCAAACTGGAACTGGGGACCGTGACCAAGTGTAATTTTGCTGGTGATGGAAAGACAGGAGCATCCTGGACAGACAACATCATGGCCCAAAAGTCTTTGGAGAGGAACAAGGCGGAGATCCGAGAGCAAGGCGATGGGGCCGAGGATGAGGAGTGGGTAGGTCAAGGGCGCGGCTGTGGGCCTGGCCCTGGCACTGTTGGTCTCCTGGTGGGAATTTTGTGCATGCAGAGTAAGGTTGAGAATGAATGAATGCAAGGCAAGATAAATTCTGTGTAAGTCCCAGGGGCGTGTTAGCACCAAGGAGATTCCCTCACGGAGTTAGCAGAGGGTGACGACAGCCTGGTGTGTTAGCACCAAGGAGATTCCCTCACGGAGTTAGCAGAGGGTGACGACAGCCGCTGGCCTTTCTTGCTGGAGGACCTGAACTGTCCTATGGATGTGGAGCCCCACCCAGAGACCCAGAAAAGCAAGGGTGGGAAGGAGAGATTACAGAAGGACCCGGGGACACCTCCCTCTCTCTCTCTCTCTCTCTCTCTCTCTCTCTCTCTCTCTCTTGAGACAAGGTTTCTCTATGTAGCCTTGGCTATCCTGAACTCGCTTTGTAGACCAGGCTGGCCTCGAACTCACAGAGATCCGCCTACCTTTGCCTCCCTGAGGGCTGGGATTATAGGTGTGGGCCATCCACCAGCCCAAAAATGTTTCTCTTGAAGTGATACAGTAGTGGACTGGGAAGTCTGGAAAGCCACTGAATACTAGTCCTGTCTTACCAATGTTTCCTGTGCTCAGCGGTAACACCTTGTCTAGTTCCCAACTTATATTTAGTTGTTTATCTGAAGGATATTTCACTTGGAGATTTTTACTGATTGCTAAAGCCTCCAAATAGAACATTTAGAGCAAAGGAATCTCTCACACACACACTCACTCACACACACACACACAGATTCACATGTGCGTTTGCACACACCGTAATAAAGAAACAAACAAATAAATAAATAATGGAGTAGTCACCTCAGAGGTGACAATGATGACTTTGACCAAAGAAGGTCACAGAAGGGAGTGTGCAGAGCCTGGGCTCCCAGCTGAGAAAAGGTGGAATTGCAGAGCCGGCTCTGGAGCCAGCTCTAATGAGGTGAGGCCAAGACAGTGGCTGAGGTACCACAGGCTCAGACTCTTGGGTGAAGATTGCCATAAAACTTTTATGAAATATGCTTTACTCACATCCTTTGACCTGGCCGCTCTGTCTGTCTCCAGGATGACTGATCTGCCTCCTCCCCTGCCAGCATCTGTGATGGCGCCCTTGAGAAGTGACCATACTGATTTCCACCCCTGGAGAGATCAGTCCGCCGAGCTGAATACCATGGAACACACTGTGCTGAAATCAAACCCAAGACCTCAGTGCTCACACAGGGCCTCCGGGCTCCGGCTTTTGTATGTGTGTATCCCTCTTTGGATGCAAGTTTAAGTTCCTTGCCCTAGGTGGCTGACATGTACTGGATGAGTCCACCAAGGTGCATAGCTGAGGACTGTTCCTTGTCAGAGTACAGAGGGGCTCTGAGGGGAAGAGAGCAGGCTCCTTCCATTCTTGCTGTTTTCTCCTGTCTTTCCTTTCTACCCTGTGCTGGCCTCTTCTTGCGCCTCTGTTCTCCTGACCCCAGTTTTCCTTGCCCCATACCCAACGCACTGCTTCTTTACTTCTATTAGGCCCTGGGTCGCCCTGGGGTTTCCTGCCTTAGACCTCTGTCTTAGCTGGAGTTCTTACTGCTCTGATGAAACACCGTGACCAAAAGCAACTTAGGGAGGAAAAAGTTTATTTTACTCACGGTTCCATTTAGCAGTTCATCTTTAAAAGCAGTGAGGGCAGGAACTCAAGCAGGGCAGGAACCTGGAGACAGGAGCAGAGGCCGTGGAGGGTGCTGCTTACTGACTTGCTCTCCCGGCTTTCTTCTAGAAGCCAGGACCACCAACCCAGGGATAACTCCACCCACCATGGGCTGGGCCCTCCCCCATCAACCACTAATTAAGAAAATGCCTTACAGCCAGATCTCATGGAGACATTTTCTCAATGGAAGTACCCTCCTCCTTCAGAGGACTCTAGCCAGCACAGACCTCCGTGGCTGCTCTCCTGGAAAGATGCTGTTCTTGGGAAGGCCAACAGCCTTTCCATCTGTGTCTGGCTTGTCCACAAGTCTTGACTCATTCCACTGGGCCAACTTTATATATATATTTTATTATTTTTAAATAGTGCTGGTACGCAAACCTAGGGCTTCATGCTTGCTAGGTGAGTGATCTCCCACAGCCCTGAACTATATCCTTTGTAACTTTTTGTTATTGTTTTGTGCTTAGAGAACTTTTTTGTGAATGAGTGAATCTTCGGGGGAACAATTCCTCCACACTACTGGGTTCCTGTCCAGTGTCAATGATCTTCCAGATGAGCCATGATCCTAGAAGAGAGCCTCCAGGCTTTGATCATGAGTGCTGCCTCATTGGGTACTGTGCCCCTTGCTCAGCTCTGTGACAGAGTCGGGAATGGAAGTCTACACATCCTGAGTTTAGTTCTGTATCCCCCATGGCAGGTGTATGTACCCTGCTTGATCCTGGGAAGAAAGGTGGAGGAAGAGAGGAGTTTACTGAGTCTCCTTAGGGTGTCAACTGCAATGCCAAGATGCTTTCTGTGAGCTGTACTGACAGTACTGAGTTCTCCCTGGTGCTAGTGCTTGTGTTAAGTTCTTGGAGTATCCTGTCACAACAATCCTACGACGTACATATGATGACTATCGCCCTTTTTTTGATACATAAGACTGAAGTTTCGAGGCTCTATGAATAGCATCTATTGTCAGAAAAAGGAATATTTACATCTGGGCAGCCATTTCAAGGCCTAGGTGTGCTTCCCCGCCTACCCCTGAGGGTCTTAGACATTGCTAGCTGACCTTGAATTTACTATGTAGCTCAGGGTGGCCTTGACCCTTCTGATCTTCCTGTCTTTACCTCCCTTCTGCTGGGATTGCAAGCACCCATTCCCGTGCCTGGTTTATGTGGTGCTGGAGCTCACACTCAGGACTTTTGGCATACTAGGTAAGCATCCTGCCAACTGAGCTACATCCCGAGTCCTAAAGTCCACATCCCCGCCCCTGTGCCTCCCTCCCATCCCCCCCCCCCCCCCCGCCACTTTTTTTTTTTTCTTCTTTTGTCCATGTAGCTATGGCTGTCTTTGAACTCATGGAGATCTGCCTACCTTTGCCTTCTGAACGCTGGGATCAAAGTCCACAGTTTTGACCACTGGACTCTTCTGCTTCCATGTGCAAACTACAGAGGAGGAAGAGGGGTTCACACAGGTCAGACAACTCTCCCAGTTCCTAAGTGGAGGACCCAGGAGTCAAGTCCAGAGCTTTCAAAGGCAATGCTTTTGTCTCTTCCCTTGTCCCCTGCTTCCCTGGCCACAAAAGACATTTGGATAAGATGATTGTGGTGGCGCACGCCTTTAATCCCAGAACTCAGGAGGCAGAGGCAGGTGGATCGCTGTGAGTTCAAGGCCAGCCTGGTCTACAAAGCGAGTCCAGGACAGCCAAGGTTACACAGAGAGACCCTGTTTTGTGGGGAAAAAAAGAGAAGACTTTTGGATATAGGGGCAAGAGGCTGTCGAATCATGTCATTGTTGTCCTGTGTCTGGGGTGGCTTACAGACTGGTTATGATGTAGCCTTACCCGTCAGGGCGGGCAGGAAGGTGGGGACATTGGGACTTCTTACTGTCCAAGGCACTGTGGCAGCGCCTGGAGCAGGCCAGCCTGTTAATGTGCTCTGGATCTTGGACTTTAGGGAAGGTAAGGCCACTGTGGCTGGAGTTCAGAGGGTAGAAAAGGATGGAAGGTGCATTTGAGATGAGGCTGGAGAGTGGGCAGTGGCAACGTCATACTCATGAAAGCTTTGAGGACTTAATGTTCTGAAGCTAGCGACCCTGTGGAGCAGTGAGGCCTGATTCATCTTTTCTAAAGCTCAGTTGGCTGAGAAGAAATGGGGCAATGAGCTGCTTCCGCAGGAGTCTGCTGTGGGATTCAGGTTAGAGGTGGGTGTGGTTTGGTTTGCAGCAGGGCCAGAGACAAAGAAGAGCATGAGAAAAGGGCCCATGCCCAGAGGTATTTAGAGAGCAGAATCAACAGGCCTCCGGAGAGAGGAAGGAGCAAGAAAGATGCTCATGGGGTTGGGGACTCAGCTCAGTGGTCCAGCACTTGCCTAGCAAGCGCATGGCCCAGGGTTTGGTCTTCAGCGCTGAAAAAAATAAAAAGATGCTCAGACTCTGGAGGGTGGAAGTGTTGGGGTGCATAAGATTGTTTAGCAGGAGGCCAACCTGAGGCTAGGCTGAAATCCAACTCCTGGGGAAGGGAAAACCAAGTGTTCTGTAGATAAGAACTGGACTGAGGCCTGCTTCATAAAACCAAAGCAAAAAAGCATGCGAGTGAAAGGTCAGCAACAAAAAGGCCAACAAGATGGCTCCGAGGCTAAAAGTGCTTGCACCATACCTGAAGCCGAGTTTGATTCCCAGAGCTCACCCAGTGGAGGAGAGAACCAACTCCAGCAGTTGTTTGATGACTGCACCACTGATGCACACAGTAGCACATGGGCACCCCCACATAAATAAGCCCCTCCCCCCCAAAAAAAAGCTTTCAGGCTTAGCAGTTAGAGGAACTGAGGCAAAACCTTCTTCCCAGGACAAAGATGGCCTGGCTCAGAGCTGCGTGGGGACCTGGGGGCTCATCCTGGTACCCTGAACAACTGGAAAAGATCCACAGCTTCATCCTGCCCTGTTAATGGTTGTTATTATCTTGGATTTAAAAAAATATGTCTATGTGTACAACGATGTTTCTCTTTCCATTATTATTACATAATCGCTGTCAATACACACAGTCACAATTTGGAGACTATTTCGAGTAGGCCAAGCACAGATCTGCCTGCTTCTGCTTCCACAGTGCTGAGATGAGAGGTGCTCACCACCACCACAGGCGGCTCCACACTGTAATTGTGATTATTTAGAAAAATCCAGAGTCAGATCACTGGGGATCCAGGCACAGTGTGTAAAATTCTTGTTACAATGCCAAGTAGCTTCCCCAAAGGGTTTTAGACTGCAATCTCAGCACCAATTAGGCGAGAACCAATTTCATGCTACTTTTGCCAGAACTGGGGATGAAGACTTTGAACAAATGTTTGATAAGGTGAAAAGTCTTAAATATATTTTAATTGGCCATTTTTTCTATCTATAGTGAAAGTAAACATGTTTCATTTCCTGAATCTACTCTTTTAAAAAAAAGTTTTTTGGGCTGGAGAAATGGCTCAGCAGTTAAGAGCACACTGTCTTTTCTTCCAAAGGTCCTGAGTTCAATTCCCAGCAACCACATGGTGGCTCACAACCATCTATAATGAGATATGGTGCCCTCTTCTGGCATGCAGGCAGAGCATTGTTTTTTGATTTTTGTTTTTGTTTTTGAGACAGGGTTTCTCTGTGTAGCCTTGGTTGTCCTGGACTTGCTTTGTAGACCAGGCTGGCCTTGAACTCACAGACATCCACCTGCCTCTGCTTCCCGAGTGCTGGGATTAAAGGTGTGTGCCACCACACCTGGCTAGAATAGTGTACAAATAAATAAATCTTTAAAAATTTTTTGTTACATTTATTACTGTGTGTGTGTGTGTGTGTGTGTGTGTGTGTGTGTGTGTGTGCGCATCAGAAGACAATTTAAGCTTGTTCTCCTATCACGAGTTCTGGGAATCTAAATCAGGTCATCAGGATTGGCAGCTGTTGCCTTCACCGGCTGAGGCATCTCACTGGCCCCTGCATCTGTTTCTTTTGTTACTCCCTTTGAAGGGTGACTTTCCATTTGGGCCTCTACCTCTTGTCTCTGTCTCCCAAATACTACAGGCATGTACTGTCATGCCAGCTTTTCTTTCTTTCTTTTTTTTTTCTTTTTAAAAAAGATTTATTTATTTATTTTATGTATAGGAGTG
Source organism: Acomys minous (assembly GCF_964271855.1). NCBI lineage: Eukaryota > Metazoa > Chordata > Mammalia > Rodentia > Muridae > Acomys > Acomys minous. Next base: position 115,410,605 of record NC_140484.1, on the reverse strand, counting down.
CTCTGTTTTCTTGCACACCAGAAGAGAGAGCCACCATGTGGTTGCTGGGAATTGAACTCAGGACCTCTGGAAGAGCAGGCAGTGCTCTTAACCACTGAGCCATCGCTCCAGCCCCAATGCCAAGCTTTTCTATAGTGCTGGGGATGGAACCTGGGATTCTGTATAAGCACTTGACCACGTGTGTCACATCCCTTATTGTTATACATTTTTATCGTTATTGTTTGGGTGTGTACATAAGTGCTCATGTGCTACAGCAAGTATGTGGAGGTCAGAGACAGTTTTTGGAAGCCAGTTCTCTTCTTCTCTTGGGTTGTGGGCCTTAAACCCAGTATGTCAGGTGTACCAGGCAAGTGAGTTTACCTGCTGAGCCATATCCCACGCCCTTATTTTGTTTTCCACTTGCCTCCTTAATCCACTGTGCCTTTATTTTATATGAAAGTGGAAGATAACTAAACTGCTTTTTCTCAAAGTGCTAATCAGTTATCTCAAGAGCATTTATTAAATTCCTTCCCACAACCAAACTATGATGCCCATACATCACTTATGAAAATTATTTTGGGCCAGGTGTGGTGGTGCACGCCTTTAATCCCAGCACTGGGGAGGCAGACACAGGTGGATCGCTGTTGGCTCTGTTTATTAACAATTAAACTTTATTATACAACCCAACTAGCATACACAAGAAGGAAAAAAGGTTAAAGGGACAGAAGAATGAACCTTCCGGTCTCCGTTCCACGGGATAGGTCTTTAGGTGTCTCTCTGACCCACGAGCTGGTCCGGTCCGTTCCTCTCTCTCCGCGCTCTCTCCTCGCCTTCTCTCAACCTCTTGTTTTTCTTCCCACCACCTTCCCAGTCACATGCAAAGGGCGGTCTCCTTCTCCCTTTGAGGGTCAATTAGGAAAACAATAGCCACGGTGGGGTTCCCAGGTAGGCTTCCTAAATTCCAAGCCCAGGAAGGCTCCAAACAGTCTCTCACAAGGTATTCATGGTGTGCCCCAAGGGTAAAGCCCGCCAAGACTGCTTCCACCTGTGACAAAGCTTAATCTATCCCACAGATCGCTGTGAGTTCGAGGCCAGCCTGGTCTACAAAGTGAGTCCAGACAGCCAAGGCCACACAGAGAAACCTCATCTCGAAAACAACAACAACAACAACAACAACAACAACAACAACAACAACAACAAAAATTTTATTTCATGCCAAGGGCTGGAAAGATGCCTCAGTGGTTAAAACTACTTCCCTTCCAAAGGACTGGAGTTGCTCCCAGCACTGCTTTGGGTGGCTCACAGCTGCCTGTAACTCCAGCTCCAAGGCAGCCTCTTCTGGTCTCTGAGGGCAACTGAACATACAATGTCATACCGGCACACAGACACTCAGATGCACGTAATTAAAATTAAATCTTTTTGTTTTGTTTTTTGTTTTTCGAGGATATAGGGTTTCTCTGTGTAGTCTTGGCTGTCCTGGCCTCGCTTTGTAGACCAGGCTGTCCCCAAACTCACAGAGATCCGCCTGCCTCTGCCTCCCTGAGTGCTGGGATTACAGGCTTGTGCCACCGTGCCCGGCTTAAAATGACATCTTTAAAATTATTTTACTACACATTATTGTGTTATAGTTCAGTACGTCTCCCTTTAGTTGTGATTTAGGGCCTGTGAGGTAAGGTAAGGTAGGGCTGGCTCGGGAGGTAAAGGCACTGTCAAGCCAGGTGATCTACATTAGATCTCTGGGGCTTATGTGGCAGGAGAGCACTGACCCCTCAAGTTGTCCCCTGACTTCCATACATGCATGCAGGTGCACACATCCTCTCCCTAAATATCTATACATATATGTATACATGTATACACACACACACACACACACACACACACACATATAACTTTAAAACATACTTCAAACTATCCCAATTGGTTTGATTGGTGGGTAAAGCTAGTTCCTTCTCGTTACTCTGTTTTGGAATTATCTCTGATATTCCTGCCCAACATTTGATTCATTTTGTCACACTTCAATGCAATAGTCATTTGAATTTTTATGTACTAAAAACCCAGGCATGCATGTGGTAGTGCAAGTCTTTATTCCCAGCACGTGGGAGGCGAGGCAGGCGAATCTCTTGAGCTCAAGGTCAGTCTCTCTTTTTTGACATCCTTTTTCTTTCTTTCTTTTTTGTTGTTGGTGTTGGTGGTGGTGGTTTTTCAAGAGAGGGTTTCTCCGTGTAGCCCTGGCTGTCCTGAACTCACTTTGTAGACCAGGCTGGCCTGGAACTCACAGCGATCCGCCTGCCTCTGCCTCCCGAGGCGTGGGCTGCCACACCCGGCTGATATCCTTTTTCAAAAAGGGGTGACATAGGGCTGGAGAGATGCCTGGAGGTTTAGAAGCACTGGCTGCTCTTTCAGAGGCCCTAAGTTCAACTGCCAACCCGGTGCCTCATAACTATCTATGATGAGATCTGGTGCCCTCTTCTGGCCTGCAGGCACACATGCAGGCAGAACATTGTATACACAATAAATTAAGTTTTTTTTAAAAAAAAGGATAACATATAAACAAATACACAAATGAGAAAACAAAGGTGTACCAGTTTGCGACCAACCGTTTCTTTTAAATAGAATTCCATGAAAGATTGTGATTTCAATTTTCGCCATCTAAATGAGAGACTGACCATTTCCACGAGGAGACTTTTGCCTAATTCACTACAGCATTGCAATAACGGGGGGGGGGGGGGTTCGTTAGAAGCACAGCCATTTGCTGGCCCAAGCTTAGGAAGCAAAGAAGCCACGCAAGCTTCCTCCCGGACCATAAAACTGGAGCTCAATCCCTATTGCGGACGCAGTTGGCTCTAGGATGGAACCAGAGTGAGGAGCCCAGTCCAGGATTCACGTCCTAGCCAGGCTCTGATTGGTAACCAGACTGGTCAAGGTGACCATGCTTCTCGGCTTCCACAGCGGTGCTCCCCAGGCGAGCCCGCCGACTTCTCCAGGGCTCCTGAGCGGCAAGACCTTTCGGTGCTCGGGCCTCCCGGCACTGAGGCTAAGTTTCCGGGAGCGGCTTTCAGCAAGGCACCAACCGGAAGTGTCTGTGTTGTGGCGGAAGAAGGTGCTTTCTTGGAGCAGCTAGTGCAGAGAGAAGCGGGACCGGCAAAGATGATTCAGGCGATACTGGTTTTCAACAATCATGGGAAGCCGCGGCTGGTCCGCTTCTACCAGCGTTTTGTGAGTGCGGCCTGACCCGCCACGCCCCTGCGGAGCGCCCGCGCCCGTCCTTTCCCCTCGGCCCACAGCAGCGTTCAGCAGCACCCTAGGCTCCCGGACGGTGCATGACCCACCACCCTCCCTGGATCCAGGATTTTCTATGCCTTGTGACACTTTCCCTTGGGTCTTAGTGCCAGACACGGTACACTGATTGTATGCCTCATTGAGATCTTGGATGACAGAAGCCTCTGTCTTTAAGGTTTTTTGTTTTTGTTTGTTTTGATATTTTGTTTGCTTTTTAATTGATGATAGTAGTTTCGTGATGATCCGGTCCTTGGGTTCCTTTAAGTTTCTGTTTTCTCAAAGGAGTGGGAGAGAAGTTATTTTCTGGAGTCACTTGCTTCAGCATTGGCTGGGACTTATCAGGGTTGAGCTGCCCTTTGCTCTGTAAGGTTGCAGAAAGTCACTTTAAAAAAAGGGATAGGGGGTGAGATATTAAAAGATGCCAGATCTGGTGGTGCACACCTCTAAGCTCCAGAACTCAGAGCTGGAGGCGTGAGGATCAGGACTTCGTAGTTTTCCTCAGATACACAGCTAGTTCGAAGCCATCTTGAGCTACACCAGACCATATCTCAAGAAACCAAATAACTAACTAAGTAAGCAGATACTGTCACGAGATGGCTCAGCAATGTTCAGCCAAATTTGAATTTTTAAGAAACATTTCTTTTGGGAAAACCTAAGTGTCGTTATTTGCTTCCTGTTTCCCAACATTTTATTCATGGTTAGGTTTCAAAATAACATAACTGAGAGACTGGTTAAACCTGAGAGGGAATGGAATCAGAAATCATTCAGGCTTCAGCCCACCTTTTCTTCCTTCCTTCCTTTCTTCTTTGGTTTTTCAAGATGGTTTCTCTGTGTAGCCTTGGCTTTCCTGGACTCACTTTGTAGACCAGGCTGGCCTCGAACTCACGGTGATCCACCTGCCTCTGCCTCCCGATGCTGGGATTAAAGGCGTGTGCCACCACATCCGGCCTTTAAATTTTTTAAAAATTTTATTTTATGTGTATTGGTGTGTGTGTGTGTGTGTGTGTGTGTGTGTGTGTGTGTGTCACATCCCTTGGAACTGGAGTTACAGACAGTTATGAGCTGCCATGTGGGTGCTGAGAATTGAACCTGGATCCTTTGAAAGAGCAGACAGTGCTTTTAACCACTGAGTCATCTCTCCAGCCCCCTAAATAGCTTACTTTTAGTAGGATTTACAAATTACATTTAAAAAAGAGCACTTAATGTAACTTCTTCTGTGTTCTAAGTTCTTGAGATACAAATTACTATACAGCTACTTTTTGAATGCAGTTTGGTGTCATCTGTCACAATCCACATTTTTATTTCTACCCCCAAAGAAAGGCCTCCCTGTTAGCCATCAAATCCTCTGGCCCTGGCCGGACGTGGTGGCGCACGCCTTTAATCCCAGCACTCGGGAGGCAGAGGCAGGTGGATCGCTGTGAGTTCAAGGCCATCTTGGTCTACAAAGTGAGTCTAGGCCAGCCAAGGCTACTCAGAGAAACCCTGTCTCAAAAAACAAAACAAACAAACAAACAAAAATTCTCTGTCCCTAAGCAAGCCCTTGCCTGCTTTCTCTTTACTTACCAAGACACCTTCAAGCTTCATCTGTATTGTAGCATGTGTATAGATTTGTGTTCTTTATTTATTTTGTAGCAGGATCCCATTGTGTAGCTCAGGCTGGCCACCACCACTGACCCACAATGTTTATCTTTTTTGTTTTCTGAACCAGGGAGTGAATTCAGAGCCTCTCGCATTCTAGGCAACGCTCTACCACTGAGCTATCGTCCTAGCCGGGTTGTCTTTAATTAAAGGCATTTTAGTGGGTGAAAATGGATCTCCTTTGATGTCCGTTTCCATAGTGACTAAGGATGCTGAGCACCTGTGTTTTCTTGTGCGTATTGGCCTTTTGTATATCTCTGAAGATCATTTCATTGTTTAAGAATCTCTTGAGTGAAAGTCCTTTGAAAACTGCAGTGTACTAAAAGATAGGACAGGATGTTAAAATAACTGGGGCATGTAAGCAGCTGATAGTTTGCCTTTTTGTTGAATGGGGAAATAGTGGCCTCACTGTCTCATATACCACCCCACCCCCACTCCACCACATCCCCACACCCCCACACCCACATCCCCACACCCCCACTCCACCACATCCCCACACCCCCACACCCCCACTCCACCACATCCCCACACCCCCACACCCCCACTCCACCACATCCCCACCCCCCACACCCCCACTCCACCACATCCCCACACCCCCACACCCCCACTCCACCACATCCCCACACCCCCACACCCCTACTCCACCACACCCCCACATCCCCACACCCCCACATCCCCACACCCCCACACCCCCACTCCACCACATCCCCACACCCCACACCCCTACTCCACCACATCCCCACACCCCCACACCCCCACTCCACCACATCCCCACACCCCCACACCCCCACTCCACCACATCCCCACACCCCCACACCCCCACTCCACCACATCCCCACACCCCCACACCCCTACTCCACCACACCCCCACATCCCCACACCCCCACATCCCCACACCCCCACACCCCCACTCCACCACATCCCCACACCCCACACCCCTACTCCACCACATCCCCACACCCCACACCCCTACTCCACCACATCCCCACACCCCCACACCCCCACTCCACCACATCCCCACACCCTCACACCCCTACTCCACCACATCCCCACACCCCCACACCCCCACTCCACCACATCCCCACACCCCCACACCCCCACTCCACCACATCCCCACACCCCCACACCCCCACTCCACCACATCCCCACACCCCCACACCCCCACTCCACCACATCCCCACACCCCCACACCCCCACTCCACCACATCCCCACACCCCCACATCCCCACATCCCCACACCCCCACACCCCCACTCCACCACATCCCCACACCCCCACTCCACCACATCTCCACACCCCCACATCCCCACACCCCCACACCCCCACTCCACCACACCCCCACACCCCCACACCCCCACTCCACCACACCCCCATACCCCACATCCCCACACCCCACATCCCCACATCCCCACATCCCCACACCCCACATCCCCACATCCCCACATCCCCACACCCCCACATCCCCACACCCCCACATCCCCACACCCCACACCCCACATCCCCACACCCCCACACCCCCACATCCCCACACCCCCACACCCCCACACCCTCACTCTGCTGCTTCCACCTATAGTTGGAAAGATGTTTTTGTCAATTTAAAAAAGTGCTGATGCTTAGCGTGCTTCTAAGCACACGGGGTTAATCTTTGACAACATCCTAGCAAATGTGAGCTTGGTGTGTTGCTCACATGGAAACCAGGAAGATAGTGATTGATTTGTTCCAGTTTGAGGGCCAGTGATTAGCAAGTTTGCATTCATGCATTCAGCAGATCCTGAGAGCCTTTCAGAGCCCACACTGAGCCAACCATTTCTTCTCAGGGGTCAGTTGCCTGTTTTTGTGTCCTCGGGGTGCTGTCCCCGTCCCCAGTGGCTTTTAAATAACTGACCATTTCAAAGCTAAGTTCAGTGGTATAGAGAAAAAGGATTGTTTTTTAATGTGTTTTTCTGACTTAAGGAAAATTCAAGCTGAGCATTTTCTTATGCTGTGCAACTCAGTGTGGTCCCCAGACCTATAGCACTGCTGTCTGTGGGAGCTTGTTAGGACTATAGTCTCAGTCCCTAAGCCCAGGCCCTCCCAACCTCCCCCAAAATTTTTTTAAGGTTTGTCAAGACAGGATTTCTCTGTGTAACATCTATGACTGTAGACCAGGCTGGCCTAAAACTCAAAGAGACCCACCTGCCTTTGCCCCGAGTGCTGGGATTAAAGACGTGTACCACCATGCCAGGCTAAGCCCAGGCAAACGAAAGCAGAACTTGCATTTAAACATTATCCCTCGCTGACTCATCCCACATTACCACGTGAGAAGACGAATCTAGAGGGTTTAAGTTATTTTTAGATTGATTTATTTTATGTTTATGAGTATTTTGCCTGCTTGTATACTTGTGTACCACATGTGTCCCTGGTGCCCTTGGATGTCAGAAGAGGTCATTGGATCCCTTGGAACTGGCCTATTGATGGTTGTCAGCCATCATGTGGCTACTGGGAATTGAACCTGGGCCCTCTGTAAGAGCAACAAATGCTTCTAAAGGCTGAACCAAATCTCCAGCTCCTGATCTAGAGGGTGTTGTTGTTGTTTATTTGTTTCTAAGACAGGTTTTTCTTTGTTCCTCTGGCTTACCTGGAACTCACTCTGTAGACAAGGCTGGCTTTGAACTCAGAGATTTGCCTGCCTCAGCCTTGAGTGCTGGTACTAAAGGTGTGTACCACCATGTCCGGCTTGATCTAGAGGTTTTAACTACCTATTCTGTCTGGTTTCTCCCTTATACTTTTTGTTTGCTTGTTTTGAGACAGGGTCTCACTGAGTAGCCCTGGCTGACCTGGAACTTACTATGTAGACTCGGCTGGCCTTGAACTCACAGAGATCCACCTGCCTCTTCCAGTGCTGTTATTAAAGCACCCCTGACTCCCCCACCCCCTTATACAGGTCTCATATTCTTCTTGCTGTCACCTACCCAGTGCTGGCATCACAGACATGCTCTACTACCGTGAGCTTCCTTTCTCCTCTCCTCTCTACCATTCCCCACTCCTCTTTGCTGTTTGGTTTTGTTGAGATTGGGACTCACTCTGTACTTCATTCGGCTTGGCCTGGAGTTCATCAGATAAACCAGGCTGTGCTCCAACTCAATGACAATCCTGCCTGACCTGGGCTTGTAGGACTGAGCCCCCATACATGGCTTTTTAAAAAAAAGTGCCATACCTGTTCTAAAACTCATATGTGGAAATCAAGCATGATTTAATCAAGTGGTTTGTTCACAGTTGAGGTTTCTCAAGATTACAAGTGACTATTAATGAGAAAAGTTTATTTGCAGTTTTGTTCAGTTGTCTCAAATTCACATCTGTAAATACATTTTCTGTTTTCCCCAGTAACCCTTGGTTGGTGAGTAAAACAGCATCTTACATGTAGTACTGGTGTTAGTAAAAAGATGACAAATTTATCCCTGAGACATGCACGTGACTACAGCTTGACCTTCCACACTGCTGGCACTCTGAGAGTTAATTACCCACTGTGGATGTTTGTCAGAGGGCCAGAAAAAAAGAAAAAAGACTTTAGGATCTTTGTGAGGTTATGGATTCCTTGTTTGGATCTGAGCTTGCCTGTAAGATTGTAATGGTTCGTGACTGGAAGACCTCAGTAAATAAGCCCACCTTAATGCCTGTAGCCTTCTTTTCCATCATTCTCTGCTTTCCATGCTTGCACATGATCTTTTCCAACTGTTCTCAGGGTGAAACCCCTTTTTAAATTATTTTATTTAGAGGGTGTGCGTGTGTGTATAATTTATTTTATGTGCATTGGCGTGAGGGGGTCAGATCCCCCAGAACTAGAGTCACAGACAGTTGTGAGCCTCCATGTGGTTGCTGGGAATTGAACCTGGGTCCTCTGGAAGAGCAGCCACTGCTCTTAACTGCTGATCTCTCTAGCCTGGAACCCTTTCCTACATGTCTGTCCTTTTTGATGGGTGTACTTTCTCCACTTGCCCCTAACCCTGCCTTTTGCTGTTATTCCATAGCCAGAAGAAATTCAACAGCAGATTGTGCGAGAGACTTTCCATCTGGTCCTCAAGCGAGATGACAACATCTGTAACTTCTTAGAAGGTGGAAGGTAAACCATCAACTTGAGGTCGCCGTCCCCCTACTCCCCCAGCTCTGCTTTGGGTGGCATTCATTGCACTCAGGGGTCAGTGACTACCTGTTCTTTTTTTTTTCTTGTTGGGGGGATGTCAGTCAAGACTAGGTTTCTCTGTATAGCCCCGGCTGGCCCTGAACTCAGAAGTCGGCCTACCTCTGCCTTCTGAGTGCTAAGATTAAAGATGTGTACCTCTGCACGAGACCCGTAACCTGTCCTTAGCATGCACTGCTCAGGGAGACACCTGATTCTCTGGGAAACACATGACTGGGCTTCAGCCATTGCTCTTTTTCTTTTTATGTATTTTATCTGTTTTTATTTTATGTGCATTGGTGTTTTGCCTACATATATGTCTGCGGGGGGGTGTCAAAGCCCCTGGATCAGGAGTTCCAGACAGTTGTGAACTGTCACATGGGTGCTGGGAATTGAGCCTGGGTCCTCTAGAAGAGTAGCCAGTGCTCTTAACCGCTGAGCCATCTCTAGCCATCATCCTGATGTATAGCCACTGGCAAGAGCTGAAGTCAAGGGGCTTCAAGCTGGTGTTCATGTGGAAAGTTCCTGCCGCAAGGGCTCAGCCTTCCCCCTCTTTGTGAGACCCATCCCTTCCTTTGGTGCAGGGATTCTTTGATACGTTGACTTAACATTAAGGTTCTGTTTGCTACCATCTTCCACAGTTTGATTGGTGGCTCTGACTACAAACTGATTTACCGGCACTATGCTACCCTCTACTTTGTATTTTGTGTGGATTCATCAGAGAGTGAACTTGGGATCTTGGACCTCATCCAGGTATGTGTAGTCATAGAGTAATGGTAGCAACCTCAGAGTTTTCGCAGGGGTGGGGGGCGGGGCTGGGGGGGTTGAGTAACCAGCCTTTCTTTGGATCTTTTTTTTAGTCTCATTGATGTTGGTAAGAGTTGCCAGTTGTCCACCAGGTGGTGCTCTTGGAAAAGACCTGAGCAACCTTCCAGGATTTAGCTGTTGGAAAGTGGTTTCTACCCAGCCCTTTTACCGCCCTTTTTTTTGTTTTGTTTTGTTTTGTTTTTCTTTTGAGACAGGGCTTCTCTCTGTAGCCTTGGCTGTCCTGGGCGCGATTTGGAGACCAGGCTGGCCTCCAACTCACATATATCCACCATCCTCAGCTTCCCTGAGTGCTGGGATTACAGGCATGTGCCATGCACCTAATCTACTGCCCTTAGTTTTCAATGTTGAATTTTCTTTGAGCTGTGAAACCAAATTACGTTTAAGTATCTTATACTTTCTGTGTGCAAGACACATGGACTTGTATTTGTGTAGGTACTGTGGAGGCCACAGGTTGACATCTGGTGCCTTCCTCAATTGCTTTCTACCTTATTTTTTGAGATAGTCTTTCACTGGACTTGGAGTTGTTGATTCTGCTAAAACAGGCTTGCCAGCAAAGCCCCAGGCATCATCCCGTCTCTCCCAGCGCCTTCTCCCTTAGTCTACTCTCATAACCAGTTTTAGTTGCAAAACCAAGAGCCAATGTTATCTTAAGGAAGAAGTTTAAAGGCACACTGAGTATTTCTTACAAAATGGAATGAAGGCTGGAAGCCAAGCATTGTGGTACTGTAATCCCAGCTGCTCAAGAGGCCAAGGCAGGATTGTTGCTCAGAGCACGGAGTGCCTTTGTGAGCTCTTAGTCTTGAAGACAAAGAGTTTTTAAATAGACTAAGAATGAAACTACATGGGACAATTTGAAAGAAAAAAACAACAGGACTGACATGCTAGTAATTTCAGCAGCTACCAGGATGGGGAAAGTGGATAAGACACCAGAAAATCAGACACCAGCTATTCTGGCCTAGGAGGGGTGAGCAGCTAGAGACCCCATCTCAAGCATCTGAGGGTGCCCTCTGACCACCACATGGAAGTCGTGCTTTCTGAGTTTGAGGTCAAGAAAGCATTGAACTTCCTGGTTTTACAAAAACAGCTAGAAAATTGTATAAAGAAAATATTACGTGGTGATTGGGGATAGTGTTTGAAAATTCAGCTATTATGGATTACCTAATATTGATTCTAATAAAATTACAAAATTGGGCAGACTGTGGTAGTGCATGCTGTAGTGCCAGCTCTCTGGGAAGAGAGGCAGGAGGAGCTGCCAAGCTCAGGGCCCTACCTGGTCTACATGGTGAGTTCCCCTTAGTGAGACCCTGTCTAAAACACAAGCAAAACCTCCACAAAAGCTGCAAAATCATAAAAGAAAGACAAGACATAAAGTAATTGGAGTAAATACAGCTTCTCTTTGTTGGGCAAAGATGACAGCAGCCTCCAATGGGGGAATCGGTGGATTAGATACAAAAGCAAGTGCACTTCCTTCAGGAAGCCTTCAAGAGCCCAGGGAAGGGAAACCTGGCAAAGTAAAGGACCAAGTGTGTGTGTGTGTGTGTGTGTGTGTGTGTGTGTGTGTGTGTGTGTGATTTAAAAATCATTTTATTATAAATGTCTGTGTTTTAATTATTTAATTAACTGTGTGTGTGTGTGTATGTGCACAAGAGTGTGAGGGCTATGGTGTGGTCTAGAAGTCTGTCTTATGAGGGTGTCTGTGGCTGTGATAAAACACCATGACCAAAAGCAGCTAGTAGAGGGTAGAGGAAACGGTTTATATCCGCTGACAGTTTCACATCACAGTGCATCACCGAGGGAAGTCAGTACTGAAACTCAAGCTGGGCAGAAACCTGGAGGAGGAGCTGATACAGAGGCCACTAAGGACTGATGCTTACTGGCTCACCCTCCAGGGCTTGCTTACTTAAATAGTCCAAGATCACCAGCCCATAGTGAGTGAGGTGGGCCTCCACATAATCATCAGTCAAGAGTATGCCCAACCTGGGCTGGAGAGATGGCTCAGTGGTTAAGAGCGCCACCTGCTCTTCCAGAGGTCCTGAGTTCAATTCCCAGCAACCACATGGTGGCTCATAACCACCTATAATGTAATCTGATACCCTCTTCTGCAGATAAAGCACTCATATGCAATAAATAAAATAAATAAGTTAAAAAAAAAAGAGTATGCCCAACAGGCTTGCCCACAAGCGGGTCTGGTGACAAGCATGTGGCAAGCTGACTCAGTAAAGCCAGCCAGCACAAGGTCAGAAGTACTGTGTTGGAGTCAGTGTTCTCCCTCTTCTGTGTGACTCCTGGAAATCAGACTCATGTTGTTAGGCTTGCTGTCAATAAGTGTTGCTGCTGCTGAGCCTCCTGCTGGCTCTATGCTTTTCTTCTGTAGTATTACAGTATTTGAATTCTGAGGCTTTGTGACAAATTCCAATGCATAGTAAGAAAAATCAGATCTTGTTATCACTGTTTTCTTGGTAAAAATTTCCAGTACTAAGAGACTTGCATTGTTAGGTTATAAAGATTCACCACAGAACAGCAGCAGTGTGGTGATTGAAAAAATTAAAAATCTCTCTCTCTCTCTCTCTCTCTCTCTCTCTCTCTCTCTCTCTCTCTCTCTCTTTCTCTCTGTTTCTCTCTCTTGTGTGTTGAGACAGGGTTTCTCTGAGTGGCCTTGGCTGTCCTGGACTCACCTTGTAGTCCAAGCTGGCCTAGAACTCACAGAAATCCTCCTGCCTCTGCCTCCCAAGTGCTGGGATTAAAAGTGTGTACTACCATACCTGGCTGAAAACTATCTTATATTTAGCTGCTATTCTGTTTGTTTGTTTTTGTTTCTTTGAGACAGGGTTTCTCTGTGTAGCCGTGGCTGTCCTGGAGCTCTCTTTATAGACCAGGATAGCATCAAACTCATAGCAGTCCACCTGCCTTTGCCTCCCAAGTGCTAGGATTAAAGGTATATGCCACCACTGCCCTACTTTAACAGCTTTTTTTTTAAGGTTTATTTATTTAATGTATGAGTACTCTGTCTGCATGTACACCTGCAGACCAGAAGAGGGCATCAGATCACATTATAGATGGTTGTGAGCCACCATGTTGTTGCTGGGAATCAAACTCAGGACCTCTAGAAGAGCAGATAATGCTCTTAGCCTCTGAGCCATCTCTCCAGCCCCTGAACTGTTGTTTTTTGTTTTTTGTTTTTTTTTTTGTTTCTCGAGACAGGATTTCTCTGTGTAGCCTTGGCTGTCCTGGACTCCTTTTGTAAACCAGGCTGGCCTCAAACTCATAGTGATCATCCTGCCCCTGCCTCCCAAGTGCTGGGATTTAGGAGTGCACCACCACACCTGGCTTAACTGTTATTCTTAAGCAAAACACTGTATTACTTAAAATGCAAAGAGTTATAAATCGTGCCGCTATGTAATGACTGTGTCTGGTTTTGGCATTACACGTGCATGTGTTTCTGTCAGGTATATACCTGAGGAGGACAGTTGCTAGGTCCTCAAGCATTAATATTTAATGGTCGCCATTTTCCAGTGTTTGGTTTTGAATAGAAACCATGTACCAGTTATCAGTCCCAGGTCAGGAAGTCAAACACCTTTGTCCACTGCATCTTGATATTGGCATCATCAAGGAAGACAGTAGTCGAGCTCTGGATAGAATAACACCTTGCTAACTAAGGCAGAAATTGGCACCAGGTTGTGGGGCATTGCTGTGGCAGACCCAACCATGTGTTTTTTGAGAAGATTGTGGTGGCATTTGAGATTTGGGCTGGAAAAGCCTTTGAATGCTCAGAGCTCAGTGGCTTGTTCTGTGAGAGTGTGGAAGATAAGAATGCTGAGAGAAATGCAGATGATAGCAGCCTAGCTTGTGATGTTTCAGAGGAGCTAAAGACTATCAGGGCCATTTATATGATATTTTGAATTAAAAATCTGTGTTTCAGCCGGGCTTGGTGGCGCACACCTTTAATCCAAGCACTTGGGAGGCAGGTGGATCACTGTGAGTTGATGCCAGCCTGGTCTACAAAGAGAGTCCAGTACAGCCAGGACTACACAGGGAAACCCTGCCTCGGGCGGAATCTGTGTTTCTGATGAGCTGGAGATGAAGAATCAGCCATGATTAATAAGAGACCAACATTACTAAAATGAAACCTTTGCTTTGCTAGGACAATTGATGCTAGCCTGCTGGAGCTAAGAAGTTGGCAGTAATTAAGAAGAGACCAGTGTCACTGAAGTGAAATCCTTTGAGAAGTGTTTCCTCAGGGTCAGCATTCAGAAACTGGGCTCCAGAGGAGGCTGAGGCAGAATCTCATTCTGAGAGCTTTGGTAATGAATAGGAGTCATCTGTATGGTACTGGTTTTGAAGGCATGAAAATAGATGGTTGTGAGCCACCATGTGGTTGCTGGGAATTGAACTCAGAACCTCTGGAAGAGCAGGCAGTGCTCTTAATCCCCGAGCCATCTCTCCAGCCCATAGAAGAAGACTGAATGTTTTTTAAAAAGACTGAACTTTTTGTTTGTTTGTTTGTTTAATTGTTTATTTATTTATTTTTGAACATTGCTCTGTCTGCATGTGTGCCTGCAGGCCAGAAGAGGGCACCAGATCTTATAGATAGTTGTGAGCTACCATGTGGTTACTGGGAATTGAACTCAGGACCTCTGGAAGAGCAGCCAGGCTCTTAACCACTGAGCCATCTCTCCAGCCCTATTTGTTTATTTTTTGAGACAGGGTTTCTATGTGTATCCCTGGCTGTCTTGGACTCACTCTGTAGACCAGGCTGGCCTTGAAGTGCTAGGATTAGAGGTGTGAGGCACCACTGCTTGGCTGAAACTAAACTGTTTTTTGTTTTGTTTTTTTGTTTTTTGAGACAGAGTTTCTCTGTGTAGCCTTTGCTGTCCTGGATTTGCTTTGTAGACTAGACTGGCCTTGAACTCACAGCGATCTGCCTGCCTCTGCCTCCCTCCCTGAGTGCTGGAATTACAGGCATGTATCACTATATCCAGCTGAGACAGAACTTTTTTTTTTGTCTTGTTTTGTTTTTGTTTTTCGAGACAGGGTTTCTCTGTGTGTAGCTTTCCTGTCCTGGGCTCGAACTCACAACGATCCGCCTGCCTCTGGCCCCCAGGGCTGGGATTAGAGGCGTGTGCTACCACCACAGGGCTGGGACTGAACTTTTATAAAGTGTTTGGATTTTTAAGATTGTAGGACTTTTAAAAGTAAAAAAAAGGGGGGGGGGCTGGAGAAATGGCTCACAGGTGAAGAGCACATGTTGTTCTTGCAAAGGACTCAAGTTTGATTCCTAGTACCCGTGTCAGGCAGCTCACACCTGCCTGGAACTCCAGCTTCAGGGAGCCAACAGCTTTCTGGTTTCCTTGGACACATACACAAGCACATATTCATACAGAGAAATAATACTAAGTTTTTTTTAAGTTGGAGAATTTCATACTGCACTATTAATATTACTATGAGATCTTAGGATGGACAGATGAGAAAGGACTAGTTATGTCTTAACAGTAGTGTGTTTGTTCTGGCTAGTTTTATGCCAGCTTGACACAAGCTAGGGTCATCTGGGAAGAGGGAGCCTCAACTGAGAAGATGTCCCACCAGATTGGCCCATGGGCAAGCCTGATGATTGATGTGGGAGGGTCCAGCTCACTGAGGGCAGTACTGCCCTTGGGCTAGTTCTATGTGCTATAAGAAGGCAGAAAGCAGCCGGGCACGGTGGCGCATGCCTTTATTCCCAGCACTCTGGAGGCAGAGGCAGGCGGATCGCTGTGAGTTCGAGGCCAGCCTGGTCTACAAAGGGAGTCCAGGACAGTCAAGGCTACACAGAGAAACCCTGTCTCAAAAAAAAAAAAAAAAAAGGGCAGAAAGCAGGTCAAGCAAGCCATGGAGAGCAAGACAGTAAGCAACAGCACTCCTTGGTGGCCAGGTGTAGTGTAATCCCATCACTTGGGAGGCAGAAGTGTGAGGATCTCTGAGTTTGAGGCAGCCTAGTCTGGTGAGTGAGTTCCAGGACAGCCAGTATGACACAGGGAAACTGTCTTGAAAAACAAACTAACTAGATATAAAATTACATTAATGCTATACATTTAGAGGGGAAGAGAAAGTCATACTATGTTTGCTGGTTGAATTGCTAAATTGAAAACCAGACTTCCTGTTTAAAGCCGGGCATGGTGGTGCACGCCTGTAATCCCAGCACTCAGGAGACAGAGGCAGGTGGATCGCTGTGAGTTCCAGGCCAGCCTGGTCTACAAAGCAAGTCAAGGACAGCCAAGGCTAACACAGAGACACAGAAAAACCCTGTCTTAAGGTGGGGGGGAATGATCAATACCCTTGGAATTAATGAAGTAGGTATCAGCTACTGTTGGAGACAGACCATGCCAATTTGTTTTTGAGATCTTGTGTGAGGTAGAAAGAATGTTGTAGCTGCCTCTTTTTTTTTTTTAGTTTGTTTGTTTGTTTTCAAGACTGGCTGGCCTTGAACTCACAGAGACCCACCTGCCTCTGTCTCTCCTAGTGCTGGGATTACAGGCATGTCTCACCACACTCGGCATACATTATTTTTATTTATTTTCACTTTTATAAAACTTTGAGATAGTGTTGCTTACAGTTGGCCAAACAGTCCTTGGTTGTAATCCTCTTGCCTGAGTAGATGGGATTACAGACCTGCATCTTCAGTTTTAGCCTTTTTTTTCCCAATGTTAATTTTATTTTTGTGCATTAGTATTCTACCTGCATATATACTGGTATATCTGAATGAGGGTGTTGGGTGCACTGAAACTGGAACTCCAGGCAGGTGTGAGCCACCACGTGGTTGCTGGAAACTGAACCCTGGTCCTCCAGAAGAGCAGCCAGAGCTCTTAACCACTGAGCCATCTCTCCAGCCCCTAGTGTCAGGCTTTTTAAATGAGCCTGAGGTCTCACTGTGTCACCCAGGCTGGTCTCCAAGTTCTGGTCTCCAGCTCCCTTCCTGCCTCAGCTTCCGGGTCAGCAGGACTGCAGTGTGGGCCAGGCTTGTCTTTTATGTTCACAGGTGGCATGTGTAAAGCAGGGAGTGACGCTCTACTCTCTCTCATGTCTTTTCTTGTCCCTTAGGTTTTCGTGGAGACTCTGGATAAGTGTTTTGAAAATGTGTGTGAGTTGGATTTGATCTTCCATATGGATAAGGTATGTCCTCTCCCAGAATGGGGCTCCTGGTAAAGTGCAAGTTTCGGCCATCGCTAGCCACCGTGTGCCTTCTTGTTCTTTCCCTTCCTCGTTTGCTCTGACCTGTTCTAGAGTCTGTTTTAATCAACTAGTCAATTAATTTTGCAGTACTGAGGGTTGAATCCAGGGCCTCCCACATGCTAACCAGGTACTCTACCACTGGGCCATGCATTGTCTGAACCTGTTTTATTTAGTTAGTAAGCTTACTAGTTCCGAGAGGCCAGTGAGATGGCTTAGTGGGTAATGGACCTGCTTCCCAAGGTTTGATGAACTGAGCTGGAGCCTCAGAATTCACGTGTGGAAAGGAGAAAATTGACCTCTGCAAACTGTCCTCTGACCTCCACACATGCTCCATGGCATGTGTGTGCCCCACCCCCAAAATAAACAGATAGAGTAAACAAACGTGTTTTTATCCATCCACTTCTTTGTTTATTGGTTGGTTTGTTGTTGGTTTTTTTTGTTGTTTGTTTGTTTCTTTTTGAGATGGGGTCTTTCTGTGTAGGCCTGGATCCACCTACCTCTGATTGGATTAAAGTCAACATCTGGCTTTTAACAAACATGTTTTTAAAAAGTTGGATGTTAGCTAGTTTTGAGAGTTTTTTTGTAATGTGTGTGGGTGTTTTGTGTGCATGTATGTTTGTACAACAAGTGTGTACCTGCTACCTCCAGAGACAAGAAGAACATGACATTGGGTCCTCTGGGCCTGGAGTTACAGAGGATTGATTCTAAGCTGCTATGTGGGTGCTGGAAATTCAACCCAGATCCTTTGAAAGAGCAGCTGGTGCTCTTAACTGCTGAGCCATTCCTCCAGCACTGGTGTGTCTTGGTTTTTGTTGTTGTTTTTGCTAAGATCTGTTCATCATTTTAGTGCACAGAGAGTATCACTGGGCCTGTTCTTCCTGGTTCTTTTGCAGGCAGACTTCTTGGTATATGGCAGTTATGACACTAAATTAAGTTGGCTGCACCTCTGAAGCTGAGGTGTTTATGTTGGTTATGAGATGTGTTTCCTAGACATAGGCTGCTGACAGGAAGGGTTTGGAATGATGAGCGCTCAGGAGCTCTGTTATAATAAAGTTTGTATTTGGGGGGCTGTAGGGCTTGGTGGGTAAGAGTGCATATTGTAGCCGGGCATGGTGGGGCACGCCTTTAATTCCAGTACTTGGGAGGCAGAGGCAGAGGCAGGTTGATCTCTGTGAGTTCCAGGTGAGGCTGCTATACAGAATTGAGTTCCAGGACACTCAGGGCTATTAGAAACCCTGTCTTGAGAAAACAACAAAAGAGTGCATCCTGCTCTTGCACAAGATCCAGGCTTTGCTCCTGGTACCCACACAGTAGCTCATAACCAGTTGTCTTTAACCCCAGTCGGGTGATCTGATGCCCTCTTCTGGCCTCTGCAGGTACCAGGCATGTATGTGGTCCACATTGACACAGGCAAAACACTCATGCACATAAATCTTAAAAAACAAAACAAAAGCTTGTATCTTTGCCGAGGAGCAGTCAGTGACTAAGACATTTGTAACACCATTTGAGTTCAGATGTAGGATGCTCTGAGGAAGCACAGCCAGACAGCATTGAAATGGACCCAAGTAGTGTTCTCAGATTTGTTTTGTTAGCATGACTGTGATGAGGCCTGCGTCCTCGTGTGCCAAGTTAAATAGGAGACAACTCACAGGGGGATAGGAGTGTTATTCTGTCCAGCTGGCATATGCTGTCTTCAGAGCTATTCACTGGCAGATCAGCCAGCGACCTTCCAGTGATCCGTGGCTTTTGGAAGGAGGTTTTTAAAAAAAATGCTTATGTATTTATTTTGTGTGTATTCATATTTCTTCTGAATGTTTGTTTGTATACAATGCGTGTGCAGTGCCCATGGAGGTCAGAAAAGGGTGTAGAATCTCTTGGAACTGGAGTTATAGGATAGTTGTGATCCATCATGTAGGTGCTGGGAACCAAACCTGGGTCCTCTAGAAGAGCAGTTAGTGCTCTTAACTCCTGGGCCATCTCTCCAGTACCCCTCCCCACACCTTTTGAAAAACTGGCCATTGTTGTAGCATACTTTTTTTTAAGGATTTATTTATTATGTATACAATGTTCTGCCCGTATGTGTGCCTGCCTGCCAGAAGAGGGCGCCAGATCTCATTAAATATGGCTATGAGCCACCTTGTCGTTACTGGAAATTGAACTAACTCAGGACCTCTGGAAGAGCCACGTCTCCAGCCCTATGGCATACTTTTTATTAGTTTATTATTATCATGGCAGCAAGTTTTTACCCTCGTTGCTGCTAGCATTACACAGCATATTTTGGCCATTTTTCAGTGGCTTCTCTTCTTTTTCATCTCTGTTGATAGTGTCAGGGTTTACTTAGGAGAATTGTATGAAGGACAAGAGGTAGACGTGACTAAGCAGTCCTGGTCAAGGCCTGGCCTGGTTGCTCTTGTCCCAGTTATGGTTCTGTGTGGTGCAAAGAAGTCCTAGCTGCTCTAGGGGAGCAGTCTGGTTCCTGTAAGATGACCTCAGTCAGAGAGTGCTCTTGTTTGGATGTTAACAGAGTGTGTTTTCATTGGCCTGTCTCTGACTCTGTCATAGCCTGGGCAAGAGGATCATAGAACATATTCCTTCCTTAGAGACAACTTGAGGCTGGCGCTTCACAAGGCATCCGGGACTCACTGATGCTTTTGTGGTGCCCAACCTCCCTTGTCATCTGAAAAGATCTTTGAAACTTCAGACCTCTCTTAACCCCTCTCTTTGCATGCGCAGTGATGGTTGTTTACCAATAGGTAAGGATGTTGCTGTCTTGTGATTTACACCAAGGAGAACACTTCCCTTACGTACTATCCAGGGGACAAAAGGTTACGTTGAGAATATGAAATTGAGATGTCTTTATGGGCCTTACTATTATTATTATAAAAGGATTGGGTTTTTTGTTGTTTTGTTTTTGTTCTTTGAGACTGAGTGTCACTCTGTGGCCACATGTGTGTGTGGAGAGGTCAGAGGACAGACTTGCGGAATCAGTCAGTTCTTTCTACCTTTGCGGCCTAGGTCATTGCAAGTGCCTGTAACTACTGAGCTATCTTGACACCTAACTCGTTTTGTTGTTGTTGTTGTTGTTGTTTTTTTTATTTTTTACCATTTTTTATTAATTTATTCATATTACAGCTTGATTGTTAGCCCTTCCCCTGTTTCCTCCCATTCAACTCATTGTTTTAAGTTGTGAAAAACTGAGTGCTACTTGTGGTTACCATGCTGCACAGATTGGGTTGCTTCATAGGTGCTACCTGTTTACAAGTGCAGGTGTGATATTTTGAATGTCTCAGCATAGACTAAAGCATTGGTCTTTCTTGGGAAAGGACTTTCCTAATTGACAGAAAAAAAGGCATAGGTCTCCCACCCTCTGTTATCTTTACGGTATGGTGTGACTAGGGACAGTCTCTGCTGAAGTGACTCACTCCTTCTCATAGTGCGCGCCCCCCTCCCTCCCTCCCTCCCTCCCTTCCTCCCTCCCTCCTTCTCTCTCTCTCTCTCTCTCTCTCTCTCTCTCTCTCTCTCTCTCTTTCTCTCTCTCTCTCTCTGTCTCTCTCTGTCTCTCTCTCTGTCTCTGTCTCTTTGGTTTCTTGAGACAGGGTTTCTGTGTGTAACAGCCCTGTCTGTCCTAGGACTCTGTTCTTTTTGAAAAACTGATTTTTAAAAAAAATTTTTATGTGCATTGGTGTTTTGCTTGTATGTGTGTGTGTGTGAGTGTGGTGGATCCCTTGGAACTGGAGTTATAGACAGTTGTGAGCTGCCATGTGGGTGCTGGGAATTGAACCGGGGTCCTCTGGAAAAGCAGCCAGTGCTCTCAACCTCTGAGCCATCTCTCCAGCCCAAGAGCTGTCTTTTTATCAGGCTTTTAGTAAGAGCAGCAGTGTCAGTGATGAGCAACACAGAGTAGGCACTAGGCAGTCTGTAGCTGAGTGCCAGATGGTCATACCTGGTATCTGCCTGGTACTTGAACTGTTGGATGGGAGCCTTGGAAGGACCAGCTGCTGTTGTGAAAGGGTGAAGGGGAGTCCCTGGTTCAAGCTGCTTCATCCAAGCAGTGAAGAGCGTGCATCTAAGGCAGCTTTCCCAATCACAGCATGCCAGTCATGTCTGGCTGTCTTTGATTGGTTGGAAGAATTTTCAATATTTCTGTAAGTAGCACCACCACGCTCTGCTCTCCATACAGTATATTCTGATCATCTGTTTCAAGGTTATCCCCACTTCCTTCATCTTTCCAACTCCTTTCTCTCTCTTTAGAAAACAAACAGGCAGCTGGGTGTGGTGGCACACGCCTTTAATCCCAGCACTCAGGATGCAGAGGCAGGAGGATCGCTGTAAGTTTGAGGCTAGCCTGGTCTACAAAGCGAGTCCAGGACAGCCAAGGCTACACAGAGAAACCCTGTCTTGAAAACAAGAAAAAGAAAGAAAGAAACAATCAAACAAACAGGGGAAAAGCCCAAAACAAACAAATAAAACCTATAAACTCATAAAACCAAAAAATCAAAAATCATAACATTTAAGCAAATGACCAATAAGGCAAAACATGCTCAAATAAACATTACAAAACAACAAGAAAGCTCCAAAAATAGCATTGAGTTCCTTTTCTATTGGCCATCTACTGCTGGGCATGAGGCCTGTCCTTAAATGTGGTTTGTATAATTTAAATGTAAAAAAAATGTAAAGCTTGGATTATGTAAAATTCATTAAATATTTGAAGGTAATTTACATTTTTATAATATAAACTGCATCCATAGTGTATCTTCACTTCTTTTGGGGAGCATGTTCAAGACTGGCTATCCTGGAAGCCTGTTGTGTAGGTGCCTTCAAGCCCGTGGTGCACCTCTGCTTCAGCCTCCAAGTCTAGGATTACACATGAGCCACCAGCTCTTACACCTCCATTTCTATAGCCGTTTTGTGCTTTTGTTAAGTTTTATCCTAGGTACCTATTTTTATCTAGGTATGGTGTTTGGGGTATTAATTTTAAATGTATTGTTGCTATTTAAAATTCACTGTATTTGTACATGTTGATACCAAGACCAGTGGTTGTGTTAAACTCTTTTTTTGGGTTTTGTTTTTTGGAGACAGGGTTTCTCTGTAGCCCTGGCTGTCCTGGACTCTCTTTATAGACCAGACTAGCCTTAAACTCACAGAAGATCTGCCTAGCTCATGCTTTCATTTTTTGTTTTTTTCACGCTCGCTCTGCTGCCCAGAATCTCTAGTGTTCTGTTGCTGTGACGTGCAGTGTTTGCTGTGGATCTTTTGTAAACCCTCTTTACCAGGGTGAGGTTTCTTCCCTGCTCTTCCTAGTGGCTGGGGGTTTCAGAGCATGAGAGGATATCAGGATTATCATCTCCTGGGTGACTTCTGGCCTCATCACTCTAATGTTTAAACATCTGTAAGGATGTCTGCTCAGTCAGTAATGTGATCCCAGCTCTGTTTTATTGACATGGCTTTTAGAAGGAAGTAAATGGCCATAAAAATCCTGCCCTCGCTCGCAGTCTTATCTTCACGGTAGTTCTGTCTTGCTGCTGCAGCAGATCTCCTTAACTGTTTATACAACTGTTTATTTTTAGCTGTGGGTTGGCACTGGGAAATGACTGCTCATATCTATCAGAGTTGTTGAAATTGATGATGAAAGGAGTCAGACTCCTATCTTAGTCACCCTTACTGTGTCGGAAGGTGTTTCCCAGCAAGAACCTCACCCTCACAAAGCATTTGCCATCTCAGATATATATATATATATATAGTGTGTGTGCTTGTGGGTGTGTGGGTGGGTGTACCCCTCCCCCAGGGATATCTTGATAGCCAGCTTTTTGTTTGTTTAACTTATATAGGCAAAAGACCTATCTCAAAACTGGTTTGCTTGGTTTTTTGTTTCTTTCAAGACTGGGTTTCTTTGTGTAGCCTTGGCTGTCCTGGACTTGCTTTGTAGACCAGGCTGGCCTCAAATTCACAGAGATCTGCCTACCTCTGCCTCCCAAGTGCTGGGAGTAAAGGCATATACTACCACACCAGGAAACTACTACTCTTGATGGTAAATTTCAAATCAGTCTAGTTTTGATGTCCTACTCTGTGTGACAGATCTCATGTAGAACATAGTGGTGTAGCCAGGGTGTTGGCTACTTTATTGGTTTTTTCCTATCTTCCTATACCACCCCAATTCCTTCCAACTCCCCAACACTAGGTAGGAGAGAAAGGATAGAGGAGAAAGCGGGGTGGGGGGGGTGGGGGGCATCAATATTGTTAGACTGCTTCCTGCTGATTAGGGTGTGGAGTTCCTTGGAGCAAGTCTAGTGTTCGTTGTCAGGATATCTCAGTCCAGCAATAGCAGCAGCTGCAGGACTCAGCAGTAGCTCCTCCTGTGAGACCCCTGCCGGTCCAGCCTCTGGGGAGGACAGGGCCTGAAGCAGGTGGGTGCCAGAGTGGCGGGGGAGAAACCAGACGCAGGACACCTTTTAGTTTTGTTTGACAAGAGATGAACAGAGAGGAAGCACGTGTTGGTACGGCTTGACCTGCTCTGACAACCTGTGTCTCTCACAGGAGCTGTTTATACACAAAACCATTTCCTCAGAGACTTAAATCATTGATTGCACAGCCTTTTAGGATATATTTTTTTCTAAAATCTTCCTTGATTACATAAGCATATTAAAATAAATCAAACAAAGTGACCAAACAGCAAAGTTCATAAGAACTAAAAATTAACATTATGATAAAATCAGGGTTTTTTTCACTCAGTGTCTTTTTCCTTAAGGCCAGTGCAGTAAAGCCTTACAGTTACAGAAATGCCAGACAGGGTAACTACTTGAGTCTGGCTCGTCTTAAGTTTAGTACAGAGTTAATAGCTCAGAAGGGATTTCCTGCTACCTGTTATATCAGTTCCATCTTTCTGCAGAAGCCCCATCTGTCTGGCTCTTGTTTAGTTCTTTGTTTTCCTCTTCTAATTTTCTTTTATATTTGACATAAGACCACCATCTCTTCCTTTGATTCTTAAACTACTGTACAGCCTTTCTAACAGCACACAAATGTTGCTTAAGCAAAAGCAGTCTGTTCTTTGATTTTCTACAATATCAGAAAAATCCTGACCTGACAAGTCTGTTCAGGAAGGCGTACAGTTCACTGAGCCAAAATGTTCCTTTCTGTGTCTTTGTTATAAACCCTTGTTTCAGTATGATCCCTATCTTTATTACAATCCTGAAAAGGATGGACCAACATCAGAATTCCTGAAACTGCTTGCTTTGCCTTCAGGAAGGTACCAAGGATTTAATTGTATAATCAAAATCTCTTCCTGTCCATACTAGTTCTTTCTTTCTGAGGCTGGACATGAAAACCTAATGGTTCAGTTATATAGTTTGTCAGCTTCTAGAATATACCTATGTTTTTTTTTCTTTAATGGCTTTTTTAGATTTCTGTGTCTCATGCTTATTCATACTCATGCTTACTTATTAATGATCTAAATGTATCTCTAAGTAATAGGTGCTGTGAAAGACTCAATTTTCCACATAGCTGTTTTTCCCAGGGAACTAACATCAGTTTTATCCTTATTAACACCAACTTCTGTTACATTATCCCACCCCTAGCTTTCAGTGAGAGGCCTTAAACAGTGAGGAATATAAATACAAGTAAAAGTTGTGTGGTGAATTTCCACCAAGGGCAGTGAAGGGTTAGTCCAGGTCATGTGGTCAATCCAAAGCAGCCCCATATCCCACACCTGGGATTGAAACAAAAACATATTCACAACATAACTGGGTTTTTAAAGAAACCAAAATTCTCCCTGCATACTGGTCTCAAATTTCCTATGTAACTGAATAGGGTCCAGTTCTGTGGTCTGTGAGGTAGCCGCGTATTTTTGGTTGTGAGCCTAGCCTTTAATGGCTGAGCCATCTCTCCAGCCTGCCATTCACTCTGTAGACACATCTGGACCATATTTTTGCAGAGGAACTGGTTCCTCAATACTTCAGCAGTCCCTAAACACAGCTCACTGTCCTAAGTACTGGCATTATGGTAATTGAGTTTGTTGTGTCGAAAACTGTGTGGATGATTTAGCATTCTCATCTGTAGCCTCTCAACAGCAAAGCAGGGATTGGAATCCAACTGGGTTTCCAAGAGTGAGTCATCACATTCACATCGCAATTCAGTGGCTTTGCCCAGGGGCTAGAGTCGCAGTTCTCACCTACCTAACGCTTTGATTCTTTAATACAGTTCCTCGTATTGTGGTGACCCCCAGCCATGAAATTACTGTTGCTGCAACTTCATGGCTGTGACACCTTTGAAAGGACTGTTCAACCCCAATGGGGTTGAGACCCATAGATTGAGAACTGCTGGCCTATGCCAGTCCTCTGTCTATGCTTTAGCTTGCAGTTGGCTTGCAATAGGGTTGACCCATGTGCTGATGGGTGGGTCTGAGCCCAGGAAAACTGCCAGGTAGATAGCTGAAGTGGGGAAATGCTGAGTGTTGGTGGTTGAACTTCTGAAGTCTAAGCTGCAGGCTCATAAACAGCAATAATGGATTCCGTTTGTCAAATGGCCCTTCTGGGAACAGATCTAGCCACAGCAGGGCTCATGCAGCCCCTTCCACATCGCAGTGACTTTGAAGCAGGGATTCTGCCTTGCTTACTGTTCTCTGGAAACAAAAGCGTGAGGGAAGCCTACTTCTGCGCGAGTTAACTGAAGAAGGGGAATTAGATATACTGTTTGAGCTTCAGTTCTTACAGTAGGAGCTGGCTGACACACTGGGCCATCTCTGACAGAAGGAGCTGGCACACTTGACTGTCTTTAGCCATCTTTTCTTATCTGGACATGCATGAGAGAGTAGGGAAGCCTATCCAGCCTGGTGTCCCATTGCATTCCTGCTGTGTCGAGAGTGAAGATTTTTGCCTAAACAAAGAGAAAATGGGGGTGGGGGTGGGGAGATGGCTCAGTAGTTAAGAGCACTGTCTGCTCTTCCAAGGGACCCGAGTTCAATTCCCAAACCCACAT
This sequence comes from Acomys minous, assembly GCF_964271855.1. Lineage (NCBI taxonomy): Eukaryota > Metazoa > Chordata > Mammalia > Rodentia > Muridae > Acomys > Acomys minous. The sequence goes on along the minus strand of NC_140484.1, from coordinate 115,384,550 downwards.
GGCAGCTCACAATTGTCTGTAATTTCAGATCTGACACCTTCACACTGATGCACATAAAATAAAATTAAATACATTTTAAAAAAGAATGAGGGAATGCATTTATGGTCACACACTCAGAAGCCAGCTATAGGTCAGGGCTGAGCATCAGCAAGACAGTAGTTTGATTGTCAAAGACCCACATACCATCTGTCCACTTTGTCCCCATTCCTCAGTGTTGGCCTGTCTGCTTTAGAGGCCAGTATCTCATTCCCTCAGGACAGCGGACTGGGTTTTGAAAAGCATTTTTTAATCTCTTTGTTTAAAAGGAAGAAGTGGGGGCAGGAGGAGCCAAGATGTTTTCAAACTGCACCTGATGTCTTTGCCCACAGTATAGAGTTCTATCTTTGTCTACCTTTCACTGCTGAGGGCCCCTGCTATTGAACTCACACACAGCCCCTTTGGTTTGTTAACTAATTCATTGTTAGAAGTTAAGGGCAGCTAAGTACAAGACAGCAACATTTGACCTTTCAGAGCAATCTATTTGGAGTCCAGCACGTTTGAGAAAATTCAGTGTTTGTCAAGATGTGTGATGGGAGCTGGGTGTTGTGACACCCTGTAGCCCCAGCACAGTAGCTGAGGCAGGAGAGCATAGTGAGTTCAAAGCCAGCCTGACCTATAGAGGTGAAACTCTCTTCCTAAAGACAGACTAACAGCCAGACAGTAACCAAGAACAAGGTTAGTACCAGTGCTGCCCCTTACATAGATTGCAGGTGAAATAAACCACACATGCACATCATGGTGGATGCTGATTTGTCATGCCCTTAAAGACTGGAACAGAGATGCATTTCTATGTCACAGCAGAGGCTGAGCCACCTCTGAAACAAGGACTTGCTTTGCTTGCTTGCTCACACACTCTCTCTCTTTCTTTCTTTCTTTCTTTCTTTCTTTCTTTCTTTCTTTCTTGGTTTTTCATTACAGGGTTTCTCTGTGTAGCCTTGGCTGTCCTAGAATTCACTCTGTAGACCAGCATGGCCTTGAAGTCATAGAGAATCCCCTGCCTCTGCCTGGTGAGTGCTGGGATTAAAAGAGGGTTTCATCAGTGGCTGGCTAAGCAGGAATAATAATAATCTTTCTTAATCATTAGTTAAGAACACTTTGCTGGCCGGGCAGTGGTGGCATATGCCTTTAATCCCAGCACTTGGGAGGCAGAGGCAGGTGGATTGCTGTGAGTTCAAGGCCAGCCTGGTCTACAAAGCAAGTCCAGGATAGTCAAGGCTACACAGAGAAGCCCTGTCTGGAAAAACCAACAAAACAAAACAAAAAAAACAAAATTACTTTGCTACACTTGCTGTTCATGTGAATCAGCAGTGGCTTGGGAGTACATCACTCCAGGAGTCTCGATAGCTTAGAATAGGTTTAGTTTATTTCTCAAGAATTATGTGGTCACAGTGCTTTTGCTGTCCACTGCTGTCATTTGGAAGTACCCCTGGGCGCTTGTGTAGTGGCTTTTACACTGACATGCCTACCACTAGTCATTTCATTGGTTAACATAAGTTACACATCATGCTCAGGGGGCCAGGGAAACATAGTCCTGCCTTGTACCAAAAGAAGGGTGATACCAGTAATGACTGTTGCTGATTTAGTTTGATTTTTTTTTTTGAAACAAGGTCTCTTGTGTCCCAGTCTCACCTCCAACTCATTATGAAGGTAGGCATGACTTTGAATTCCAGATCCCCCTGCCTCTACTCACAAAGGCTAGAGTTACAGGTATGTGTCACCATGCCCAGCACTCTACCACGGTTTTTTCAGTTTGTTTCTTTAGGGGCAAAGCTGACATTTAATTCATTAACACTTTATATTACATATTACAAAACCACAGAAAAAAATTTTTTTTTCCCCAGGCAGGGTTTTCCTGTGTAGCTTTGGCTGTCCTGGAACTTGCTCTGTAGACAAAGCTGGCCTCAAACTCACAGAGATCCACCTGCCTCCGGTTGCTGTATTAAAGGTGTACACACCACCTGAGAATCATTTTTGTAGGAAGAAAACATGGTTAACACTTAGGAAGAGGCAGCTCCTACAATGGCTTTCCTGAAGTGCTAACAGTATATTTGATATTTATATCTTACATGTACATGTACATGAATTTAAGGTTACTTTAGGAATTAAAATTCAGTAACAGACTCTGAGAAGTAGGAGCATCCCCCTTAGGAAGACTCTGTGTTAATGACCTTCTCTTTCCTGGATGTCCCTTTCCTGGGACTTCTGACCTTGAGAAGTACTGGTGCCTACAGAAAGCATTTGTGGGGTTGTTTTGTTTTTGTTTGTTTTTTGACTTTTTACTCCTGATTATCCGACAAAAAGTGTTTATTAAGCATTTACAAGGAGAACATTGCTAAATACAGAGGCACAGAGATATGAAACTAAAGACAGCTTTGTCTTATACACTAATATTCTATCCTCAAGAGGCCTGTGGTCCAGCTGAAAGCATGGGTTACCCAAAGTCACTGCTTTGTCTTGGAATACTTTTGGAAATGCGTTGTAACTACATGCCACTCTCAGTTGACACAGTGCTATTGATGTGAGGGAGCCCCCACTAGGCACGGCTTTTTGTAACTAAGCATCACTTTCATCACATGCACATGCCTTCCAGCATATTGGAGGTGCGTCCCTGGTTGGGTGGAATAATACAGTAAGTACCCAGGAGTAAGTGCTTAGTTCGCAGTTTTGACTAGAAGCAGAGAAAAGCTGCACGTGTCTCTGAGGCTAGACTCTGAAACTGGTGGGCAGGATAGATGGCAAACTGCCTTCAGCTTTTAGCTGAGAGTCAGGGCTTCTACACAGGGAAGCGCAAGAGGCACCTGCTGACCGAGTCTAGTGGCCCTGGTGCTGGACATCCATCTGGGAGTGACTTGTCGTGAGTTAAAAGCTGCTGAGAAAATCCCCGCAGTGTGAGGTAGAGGATGACCACCAAGGCTTTATGAACTTCCTCAGAGAAGTCACTGAGGGCGCGGGAGTCCAGGAGAGAGGTAGGGATGGGCAGCTGCCTTATGCCAGGAATTATGCCGCGGACTTTACTCCTCATTATCTTTGGTAGGTGTGGTGATGTTCTCCAGTAACACTTGAGGAACTGAGGCTTAGGTTAAAAGCAGTTGAAACTTCAACCCATGTCCTTCCTACACAGAATTAGAGAACTTTAAAATATGACCAGTATATTGTAAAAGTGTATATTAATCTCAGTTTTTCTTTCAAAACTAGAAACGTGTGTGGTCAGCCAGGCGTGTTGGCTCACGCTTTTCATCTCAGCACTTGGGAGGCAGAGGCAGGCAGATCTCTGAATTCAAGGCCAGCCTGGTCCACAAAGCGAGTCCAGGATGGCCAGAGCTGTTCTGAGAAACTCTGGCTCAAAAAACCAAACAAGGACAACAACAACAACAAAAACCACAAGCCTAGGGTCAAGATGACTGTGGTGTTACATACCTTTGACCCCAGTATTCAGAGACAAACAGGATTGCAAGTTTGAGGCCAACTTAGGCTACACAAAGGCTCACGATCTGCTGGCAGTGGGGAGGATATACTTGTTGGGAAAGAGTGGGTCAGAGATAGGGAACTAGGCATAAACTCCAGCAGATCCAGTGTAGATCTATAGATATTTTGAGACTGTATATGTTGAATCACTGGTCTTGGTGTCCTTGACCCCTTTTGCTAACCAGTGGTACCCTGGCCACTTTCCAAAGGCCGTCTGCTGGGGAGCTGAAGGCAGGGGTGGTGGGTGGAGGGCAGGAGAGTAGGAAGGCTGGATTGGATGCAGGGTGTGTGCTCAGGGCTAGTTTGAAGCCTTGTCCTCTTCTCCTTTAAGCATTCTTTGTTCTTGGTTCCATAGCATACTGAACTGGTAGTTTTCTCCTCTTCTGGCCATTTTCTTAGCCTTTAACTTGTTTTTTGAGATAAGATGTATATGTAGGGCAGACTGGCCTCAAACTCACTGAGATCCTGCTGCCTCTGCCTCCTGGATGGGTATACCAGCGTGCCAGGTTGGCTTTTTACATCTTAAGTGGGCCGTCTTTTCTTGGGAATCTCAAGTGGCATCATTTACTTACCCATCTGTTCTGACTCCTCACTTACACCCAGGCGTAGTGCACTGCGTACTCACCATGTGCAAACCAGTGTCCGGCTCTGCCCAGCTCCAGACTGACAGCTTTTCAAGGAAGCAAGGCTTCACAAAATCTCTACTGGCACCTGTGCCATTTACAGACTGAAGCAGGCACCTGTGTGGTTCCCAACATCCTTGACTGTTTCTGCAGCTGTCACGGTGTGTTTCTGTTCATGGTATAGTTAGGAGCAGGCTCAAGCCTGCCTGGCTGGACTTGATCCCTAACTCTACCACTTATGAACTTGGCTTTTGCCGTAGTCCTTGATATTGACTGTGAGAGCCATATATGTAAAGTGCTTAGAACATACTAACTACTTACTCAGCTTGTTTCCTCTGCCCGGTAGTATTGTGAAGTAGTGATCAGACTGTCTTGTCCACATATTTCCAGTTATATATTGGTACATGCTGACCATGCAATTACTGGGAAAGTCATTGTCCACTGTTCTAGGGCTGGAGAACTAATCAAGCATTCCTATCCATGATGTAAGGGAAAATAAGATATATGGTAATTAGTGATGGCTGTAGAGAGAGGGCACAATATGGAAGGTAAGGGTTAGGTGGACACAGCCTGATATTTTATGTAGGGTAGTTGGAGAAGGTGGCTGATAAGATAGCATTTGAGCAGAAAGAAGAGAAGAAAGAGATATGTGATGCTGGAGTAGAATATTCCAGGCCGATGGAACAACAGGTAAAGGAACTTCAATGGCTGAAAAAAGACAACTAATTTCATGGCTGCATCAGAGTGGAAGGGAGGAAGGCATAAGAGGTGAGGAGTGGGAAACACAGGAAGAGCCTGAGCCACCACTGCAAGTCATGGCTACAGAAGAAACTGTAAGAGGCACGGCCTCTGTGGAGAGACGCTGGGTCAATGTGGAGACTAACTTTACAGGAAGGTGCCGGGTGTACATACTGCCTGGGGGGGGGGTGTCCTTCCATTCCTCTAGATTGCCCCCCCCTAGATTGCCTCCCACAATAAACAGTTAGAGGCCAGATTATCCCTTCCCTAGCCTAAAACTTTAATTAGCTTCTTTTATTTTTCATTTTTACTTTTAGTTTTTGGTTTTTCGAGACAAGGTTTCTCTCTGTTAGCCTTGGCTGTCCTGGAGTTGCTTTGTAGACCAGGCTGGCTTTGAACTCACAGAGATCCACCTGCCTCTGCCTCCCAGGGCGCTACCGTGCCCGGCAATTGTAATTAACTTCACAGCCTCTGGGAGCCAAGTGGATGTGTGCCCAGTAAAGCGTGCCCAGTGTATGCTTCAGTGCACATTGTTGAATCTGAAAGGAAGTCCCTGCCACTTGACACCCGCATAGTACTTGTGCGTTTGTTCACTGTTGAGCTTTTGTGACCTTAGCTGCCCATGGCTTGAGAACTTAAGGTTCATGTTTGTTAGAGAGTAAGTTCTCAAATGTGTTTGTGATATTAGCCAACGGAGAAATGCCCAAGCTATCCTCCCTGGGCTTGCCTATTGAGGGAGGACTTTAACCACAAGAAGTACCCCACAAAACTCAGAGTGACACAGTTCATGGATTTTGCAAATTACTGCATAACTGTGTCCCTTTTGATTTTTCAGGACCCATGTACTTGTTGATGCTGTGTGCAGTGTTGCTTACACAGAGCCAGAGAAGGAGCAGAGGGCTCCCTGCTCGCCAGGCCTCACCTCTTGGGCCTTTCCAGCTGGAGGACAAGGGGGGACGTAGGCATCCTCCTCTCAGGTTGTCCCTGGCTAGACTAGCCCTTCTCTTTAGACATTGATCTGTAGTCACAAATGTGCCACAAATCCATGTTACATTCTGACCCAGGCGAGGGGCTGGTGCTCCAGGAGTTGCACACTTCTCCCTTGATCTGCCTCTCTCTTCCCCTGTGTGTCCTCACTAGCTTCAGGGCAGGGCACCTCTTCCTAGAGATGCCTGAGTGGGCTCAGGAGGCCCCAGTGTTCCCTTGGGAAGAGGCTGTGTGGGCTTCCAGCTTCCCAGGTCCGTCTACAGCTCAGGCAGCCATCTTAAAGAGTGCCTTGGCCTTCACTCTTCCTCAGTTTTAAAGCGGAATGTCATGTTTCATCCGTGTAGGGTTTTTTGTTGTTCTGTTTTGTTTTTTCTCTTGCTGGGGATGGAATCCAGGACTTTATGGGCTAGTAGACAAGTGCTTTGACAAGCCTCATCAATTCTGCAGGTCACGTCTAGTTATGATTTAACATCTCCAATCAGGATTTGTCTTATAGTCACCAGCATGTCATAGTTTAATTTGTAACACTTTCCTTTGTAGTCACACATAAAACCAGTGTGGCTGTGGATCGGGTAAGTACAGTTCCACATACCTTTGCTTATAGGGGGCTGGAGTTAGTAATTATTTAGCTCACTTGATGCTGCCTTTGCCTCTGTTTTTACCGTCTTCCTGTGAGTCTTCTGCTTCCACAACACTCCCGCTGACTATACTCTTCCTCAGCCTTGACCCCATCTGAGTGACTGAGACCCTTGCAAGAAGGCAGGCATACTGCGCTGTTTCTTTTCCTTCCCTCCACCTTCCTGGAAGCTTTAATAATGTTAAATGACCCAGACTGATCGAGCAGCGAGTTTTCCTGAGTGTAGGAAATACTTGGGGACTGCTACCAAACGGTGAGCCCAAAGTCCCTGAGTACCACACGCAGTGACTGTCGTCTCTGCAGCTTGCCTTTCTAGCTCCACCTCCTGCCGTTTCCTGCGGTCAGCCATATGCTCAGTGAGCTTGTCCTCAGATACTATTGCTTTGTATGTCTTTGTCGCAGCATGGGAAAGGGTGACAGTAGAGTGAGGGCCTGGGCTTTTCTGTGGCAGTGGTTTAGAAGGAACAGGAACTGTGGGATTGGAGGTCACTTCCTAAGGACAGCTTTGTGGACCTGCATTTGGGATCTCTTGGTGATCAAATGAAGCGATTAATTTCCCCGACTGTACTGCCATTGCTCTGATTAGGAAGGGTGCTAGAGTCAAGTCGAGGACAGGGTCTTTTCATTGCCATTGCTGTGTCTACAGGACACAGGGAGGCCAGGAATGGAAATGATTTGTGGCATCGTGTAGCTAATGCAATGGAGAAGTGTTGGCGGTGGCTTCTGCTGGACAGCACACTCTTATTTTCCTATAGTGTGTTTCCGATGGCTACTTCTGGGGACAGTACAGTACCTCTCTTCTCTGAGCTACAGGAAGTGAAAACGGGATTCTGGTGTAGGGGAAGAGTTAAACAGGATGGCTTTGAGGACAGCCACTAAGTTTAAGCAGCCCCATCAGTATTTCTGTGTCAGCCAGAGTGACCGGCACGCCGTGTAAATAGTCTTCTTCCTGCACTGTCTTTTTTCTCCATACACCAGGCAGCTAAGATTCTGGTCTTCCCGTTCACGGGTGAAGAAATGGACTTAGAGAGGACGCCAGCCGCTCCCGGCTGCACGGCGACAAATAGCAGAGTCAGGCTTTGCAGCTCGGTGCTTGCATCTGCACTTCTATACCTGTAGTGTTCTCTCTTGCTTTAGCACCCTAAACATGGGAAAAGATGGCCTGGAGTCATGTTAGCCCACAGTCATCTAAGGACAGAGTTCAAGAAGACAAGATCCCAGCACTCGGGAGGCAGAGGCAGGTGGATCGATGCAAGTTCAAGACCAGCCTGGTGTACAAAATGAATCCAGGACAGCCAAGGCTGCACAGAGAAACCCTGTCTCAAAAAACCAAAGAATAAAAGAAAAGAAAAGAAGACAAAGTCCGGATTGTCCTCTGTGCTCAAAACCATGTAGTGTGGCAGAGGCAGGTGGATCGAGGTAAAGGCAGGTGGATCTCTGAGTTTGAGGCCAGCCTGGTCTACAAAGCAACTCCAGGACAGCCAAGGCTAATACAGAGAGACCCTGTCTCGAAAAACCAACCAACCAACCAACCAACCAACCAACCAAACAAACAAACAAAAACCCATGTAGCGTTTGAGAACAGCAGTGCAGACAGGCCATGGAGGGGAAACAAATAACAGACTAGAGGGAAAAGTCCTAGTAGAACTTTTGTTTTCCCAGGCTGGCCTTGAACTCTCAGCAGCTCTTACCTTACCCTCCCAAATACTGGATTACAGATGTACACCACTGTACCTGACTTAAGCATGCTAGGTTCTGTCTCTTCTGACCCCTCTCCCCACTCCCTTTCTCACTTTGTTTGTCTCTTTCTGTTCTAGGACTTGAGGGACTGTGTTCATGAGCTCACACGTGCCAGGCAAGCACTCTACCATTGAGCTCCAGCTTCAGCTTTAGAGCATTTAAGAAAATTGTTTATTTGTATGTGTCCACATAAGTGAATGCATTGAGAGAGAGAGAGAAAGAGAGAGAGAGAGAGAGAGAGAGAGAGAGAGAGAGAGAGAGAGAGAGAGAGAGAGAGAGAGAGAATATTATGTGTGCCTTGAATGTCATGTCTGTATAGGGATCCAAACTCCAGTAAGCCGTCTCCACAGAACACTTTTTAGAGAATTAAGGATGTAGCTCAGAGGTAGAGCATTTATGCTCATGCACAAGGCCCTTCATCTGATCCCCTGAGCTAAAAATGTTAGAGAATCCTAACTTGTAACAGGCATTGGTTTCATATTAAAAGAAAAAAGTAAGGAGCAGTACTTTGCTAAGTCAAGTGTAAGTACTCAAAGAGCGTAAGTCCTGAAGCAGTGAGTGGTGACCCTTTCACTATGGAATTTCTAGAACATGAAGAAAACCCAGTTGCTAGGCCATTTGCACCCCGCCTCTTCTGGGCATGGACACTTAGTTTCAGGCCCTCCTCCCTGAGCTGACATAGCATTCTGGAAGGGTCATGGTACTAATCGCAATCTTCTTTTATTATAGTTAATTCTATACAGGCTTTATCTTTCTTGATTCTAAGTGCTTGAGGACATGGTCCACATCTTATCATCGCTCTTCCAGCACTTAGTATTATGTGATGTTCAACATATTGGAAAGATAGTGAAGCTGAGTGCCTGTTTTGAACATAACATATTACCCCTGTGCAGTAGGTCTTGGTGCTTAGGACCAAACAGCTCTTTCTCAGCTTCTTTTTTTTTTTTTTCAATTTTTTATTAATTTATTCTTGTTACATCTCAATGGTTAACCCATCCCTTGTATCCTCCCATTCTTCCCTCCCTCCCATTTTCCCCTTATTCTCCTCCCCTATGACTGTTCCTGAGGGGAATTTTCTCCCCCTGTATATGCTCATAGGGTATCAAGTCTCTTCTTGGTAACCTGCTATCTTTCCTCTGAGTGCCACCAGGTCTCCCCATTCAGGGGACGTGGTCAAATATGAGGCACCAGGGTACATGTGAAAGTCATACCCCACTCTCCACTCAACTGTGGAGAATGTTCTGCCCATTGGCTAGATCTGGGTAGGGGTTTAAAGTTTCTCAGCTTCTTAAGGCATGTCAGCATTGTAGTGCAACACATTAATTGATCTTAACTGGGACAGGGGTCGGGTGCTAAACAAAACACCCTATTTTAGAGCCATGGGATGATGCAATACACTTTCAGAAGTTGCCGTTAAAATAACATAATGGTGATTTAAGAATTAACTCACTGCTACACCAGGTATACCTATTCCCTGTGTCCTCCATGGTGAGCACTGCAGCAATCCCTCTGGAAGGCGGAGACAAGCCCTTCCCAGGGACACACGGTGCCAGGACCTCTATCCCTGGTTCACATCCCAGTCAAGGCTGAGAACATCCTGCCTCTAACCTCCGTGTCAGCAGTCACTACCACTAGAAGCTAACTATCTGGGAAGAGGACGGGTACAAGCCACCCACAGTGGTCAGCTCTGATATCATACTTTTGTTTTTGGCACAGAGACATAAGGCAATCCCCAGGGCAGGAGATCAGCAGTGCTCTGCATGTCTTGAGATGTGGCAAAGCAGGAAGCTTCGGAAGGAGAGTAGTCAGAGAGGAAAAGGCACACTCACCGGGTCTCTAGGGCCCATCTCTGCCTTTGCTCTCTGTTTCTTTCTAATATGGAAGATATGAGAACTGGAGACCGAACCTAAGCCAAAGTGATTCCTCCCCCCGAGTCTGTGCCGAGTCTACTCTGGTTCTCTCGGAGCACGTGCCGTCCAGCAGACAGAAGAGTGACCCACCCTCTCCCCCAGGAGCCTCTTCCCTACCTACTCTCTGAAGACTTTTCATAGAGATTACTGAAGCAATCTAAGCCAACAGGGGAAAATGGTGTCTGTACTTGGCTGCTTTTGTGGATAACTTGTAAGCTTGGCTTGTAAGTGCTTAGAAATTCCTTTTTAAAGGATGAGTGTTGTGAAGTTGACACCCTGATTTTCTTTTCTTTTCTTTTTGGTTTTTTGAGACAGGGTTTCTCTGTAGTCTTGGTTGCCTGGACTCACTTTGTAGACCAAGCTGGACTGAAACTCACAGTGATCCACCTGCCTCTGTCTCCCAAGTGCTGGGATTAAAGGGTGATGCCTGGTGACACCCTGATTTTCTGACATAAGCAGAGTGAGCATGTTCTTTTATATTTAGTTGGCATTTTATTAATGCCTGAAACTGTCTTATCAGTGACAGGGCAGGTGTGTGTGCCTCCCTATCTTTTGTAAGATTTTGTCCTATAAGGAATTGGAATCACTCTAGTCTAGAGGTTTCCGTGGCTGTCAGTAAGCTATGGGTGTGGTGTGGCCAATGGGCTGATAGTGTCCCAGAAGATAGTACCTAGCTTCCCTGTCCAAGAGCTCAGGATGGGCTCCTGCAGCCCCACCGGGAGCTGCACAGTGCTGCAGAGCCGATGCTAGAGTGCTGCTCTGAGGCACCGCACTCTGGGTAGTGTTAGGGATTGAAGCTGAGTTCTTGAGCTTTCCTTTCTGTGTGTGTTGACTGCTTCGGCATTGGAACACTGCCAACTGGAGACTGCTCCCCTGGAGGAGAAGCCTGCGGTCAGTGCTTTGCTTGCACCCTTCCTCTTCCCAGATAGATTCGATTGAGAAACGCAACCAGAGATGGGACTCTTGGAGGTTCTGGCACCCTGTGTCCTTGGGAAGGGCTATCGAAACAGACTTGTCTCCACCCTTAACAGTTCCACAGCCTGGCTTCTGTATCTTTGAAGTGGCATCTGTGTCCTTCCTGTTGTACTTATGTCAATGGCGTGAAACCAGCAGGCTCATTTTAATCTCTTTTATCTGGTGTGGAGTTTCAGAGGGCTAAGTTTGGAGGCCATGCCAGGTCAACAAGCTGTGTCTTGAAATGCAAACCTTAGCCTAGTATTGGACTCTTTTTTACACCAGCAATTAGGAGCTAATGCTTTGTAAGCACATTGCTCTGACCACACACAGGAGATTTAACACAGAACCTCAAAGGATCAAATTAGACAAGAGGCATGCAGAGACCAACAGGACAGTGCACCATCTTAAGTATCTCGGTAGACACTCAGTCAAGTCACGGAGAAGATGTTGAGCTTGTGAACTTCCTTGACTTGGGTGGCCCAGTCCTGGGTAGTCAGAACACTGAGCCTGGAAGAATGTTTTTGATTTTCAGACTCATTTAGCAGGGTCACCATGAGGAATGGGTTGAAGGTAGCGAGGTGTGGGAATTCCCACATCTCAGCAGTCAAGAGCATTGCAAACCCTAGCTCGCATTTGGGAAAGTGCTTTCTTCCTACTGGGAGATCTCAGTAGGTTGGACGGTCCTCTTTCTTTTGTGCAGAGGATCCCAGGTCCTTGAGCATGCTGAGCACATACTGTATGTGTGAGCACTCTGCAGCTTTGTTATTTTCTGATGCCTTCCAGTCTTATTTTCCCTCTGTCTGTGCACATCTATAGTAGAGCTGCTGGTCAAGCTTTGTATGGCCGTAGCCCCTTTGAAGGCCCAGCATTTTCCGTGAGCGCTGTTGGTACTTTCCAAACACCAGATATTATTCCTGTTTTATCCATTGGTACTGGTACTAACTGCTACATTCCTGTTATTGGGATATTTATATGACCTCTAGTGGATGCCTCGAACACATACCTTGCATTGTTTGGTTGTTTGTTGTTGATTTGGTTTGGTTTGGTTTGGTTTTGAGACATCTCATTACAATCCAGGCTATCTTCATCCTTGTGATCCTCCTGCCTCAGCCTCCTAAGTGCTGGAATTACAGAAGTCACCTCTGTTCAACCAGATAACTTCTATTGGCAGAAAATAGTAAAAGAAAATATTGGAAATTCAGTTAACCCAGATTTCGAGAAGAATGTAACAGCTTTTTAGAAAAGAAAAACTGAAGGGCTACAGATACCTGAGTGGGAGTTAGCATGGGCCAGAACAGAGACATGCTAAGACAGGTCAGAGTATCTGCAGAGTTGGCGTGTTAGTGTGGTCTGCTTCTGGCTGTTGTGAGATAGGGGATTCAAGAGAAAATTGTAAGTAGTGTGGAACTGTCAACACCAGCTTTCACTCATTGATTTATGTGAATCAATCTCAGGCAACCCCAGCTGCTGCCTCCTCGCCGTCTGCAAACTCCTAAGATTTCAGATGCATCTCTCACCAGTGCTTTATTTTTATATCAATTGTTCTATAGGAACCTTGGGACTATCTTAAACCTTTATGTTCAGATAAACTCTTCTTCCATTGAATTGGCCAAGAACTTAGAAATCTTAAAAATCAAATAGCACTTCTTACTTAAACTCCAATAAGCAATTCTGAATAGATTTTGTTAATGCCATTATGATAAGTGGTTACTGAGCCGACAGATGCTGTATTATACTGATCGGTTTGCTTGTGCAGTGCACACTGTTTGTTGTATGTCAGGCTCTTGACCTTTGCTTCTGCCTTCTCTTAGTCTCACCTTTTTGCTTTTCTTTGTGAGATTATAACATAATTACAACATTTCTCCCTTCCCGTTCCTCTCTTTGCACCCTTCTATATACCCGTCTCCACGTCAAGCTCATGGCCTCTTTCATTATTGTTATTGTACGCATATATATATTTGTATATACATATACCTAAATAGAACCTGCTCAGTCTGTATAATGTTACTTGCATTCATGTTTTCAGGGCTGACGATTTGGCACTGAGCAACCAACTGGTGTGCTCTTTCTCTCTCGCACCCAGCTTTCCTCAGTTGCCTGTAGTTCTTTGGGCAGGGTGAGGCCTTGTGGGCATTTCCCCACTCAGTTTGCCAGTTCCCTGGTCTCATTCTTGTTCAGCTCACGTTTGGGCAGTCATGTTGATGAGACTATGGGTGTGGCTTCTGACATTGCTAAGAGACACAATCTCCCAGCAAACTCCATAGACCTATCATGGCTCAGGTGTCAGGCTTCCTTCCCTCCCGCCCTCTGTCCGGTGGGTGAAACTTTAGCTCTCAGTGTTCTCTCAGGTATTTACCTAGATTTCTGCTAGCATCCTCCAGGGCACCCTGTGCGCTAACAATCCTTCTTTGTGCTCTTCCCTTATCTTCAGTTCCACAGGTGCCTGGGTCAGTTTCGTTTCTTGGCTGCATGCTTGCCACACCTGTTTTTGGCAGCCTTCAGCTGTCTCAGCTCCCTCTTTTTTTTTTTTTTTTTTTTTTTTTTGATTTTTCAAGACAGGGTTTCTACCATCTCACATCTCAGCCCCTCCATTTCTTTTAATTTGTTTCATTCATTTTTTCTCTTAGTTCTTTCCTTTTGCTCTTTAATTATTTATTTTGGTTTTTCGAGACAGGGTTTCTTTGTGTAGCCTTGGCTGTCCTGGACTAGCTTTGTAGACCAGGCTGGCCTCGAACTCACATAGATCCACCTGCCTCTGCCTCCTTGGGTGCTGGGATTAAAGGCATGCACCACCACACCTGGACCTGTTCTTTATTTCTTTTTTTTTTTTTTTTTAAAGATTTACTTATTTATTATGTATACAATGCACATCAGATTACATTATAGATGGTTGTGAGCCACCATGTGATTGCTGGGAATTGAACTCATGACCTCTGGAAGAGCAGTCAGTGCTCTTAACCGCTGAGCCATCTCTCCAGCCCCTGTTCTTTATTTCTTTAGTGATGTCTAAATGTTTATGTTTTCTTTTTTTGTTTTTTGTTTTTGTTTTTGTTTTTCAAGACAGAATTTCTTTGTGTTATCTTGGCTGCCCTGGACTTTGTAGACCAAGCTTGCCTTGAACTCACAGAGATCCACCTGCCTCTGCCTCCTGAGTGCTGGGATTAAAGGTATGCGCCACCACACCCAGCTCCAAATACATTTAAAAAAAATATTTATTTATTATGTATAATGTTTTGCCTGCATGTACACCTGCAGGCCAAAAGAGGGCACCAGATCTCATTATAGATGGTTGTGAGCCACCATGTGGTTGCTGGGAATTGAACTCAGGACCTCTGGAAGAGCAGTACCTGTGCTCCTAACCTCTGAGCCATCTCTCCAGCCCCCAAATACATTTTTAAAATTGTAATTTACTTTATTTGCAGTACTGGGGATCAAACCTCGGGCCTTGTGCATGCCAGGCACAGGCTATTCCACTGATCTGTCTCTTCTGCCCTCTCTTTCTTCTCTTAAACTTTTCACAACACTTTGCTGTAATTTTGGCTTGCACCCCAGCATCAATTTTCTAATATGTGATCTTAGTCTTCCACCTGGCTTTCCTATTTCCTAGTTTTCTCTGCTGGATCCTTATTTTTCCTGTGTCAACTTCTTGGTATAATCATCTTTAAAAGGGTTTGCTTTTCAGGTGTCAGCTAGTTTTAGGAATTTTGTTGGGGGGTGTATTCCAAGCTAGGTGTTGTTGTTCCCATGTTAGACAGGTCTAGGTGAGTCCATTTACCCTCATTTTTAGGCAGCTAATAAAGCTAGGCATCCATGAGCCTCCCTGGTGCAAAAACAGCCTTTTCTGCTGCCATGGGGACATTGGAGATGCACATACCACAGGCGTCTGTATTTTTTGATGTGGTCCCAACTCTAGGTCCAAGGAAGTTTCTGCCCTCCCCCAGTGAAGAATGTGCTTAGTTCCTGTGGGTGGACGTTTGGCCTCCAGGAAGTGTATTCTTTCAGGCCTTGCTGAGGACACCAGCTCCTCATCCTCTGTCTGTCACATCTTTTCTTCTTTTCCTTCTGTGAAGCAGAGGGAGCTGCGCCTGAGCCCCTGCTCTCATGTCTTTGCCACTGTTTGGGGTCTAGTATTTGTATTTCCTTCTAGTTTTGTTGAAAATGGGTTTGTAGTTTCATTTTTAGTTTTTTATATTTAGAATATACTTGAATGGTTTTTGGGAATTGTATCTTTATGATGTTTAAATGAGAAGTTCTCTCCAAGCTGGGCTCAGTGGCACACACTTTTAATCCCAGAACTCAAGAAGCAAATCTCTTGAATTTGAGGCCAGCTTGGTCTAAATAGTGAGTTCCAGGACAGCCAAGGCTACAGAGAAGCCCTGTCAGCTGGGTGTGGTGGCGCACGCCTTTAATCCCAGCACTTGGGAGGCAGAGGCAGGCAGATCTCCATGAGTTTGAGGCCAGTCTGGTCTACAAAGCAAGTCCAGGACAGCCAAGGCTGCACAGAGAAACCCTGTCTCAAAAAAACCAAAACAAAACCAAAAAACCCAAAGCAATCCATAACAGTAGCAAAATTACAGTTAGGAAGTAGCAACGAAAATAATTTGATGATTGGAGTCGCGACAACATGAGGAAGTGTATTAAGGGCCGTAGCATTAGGAACATTGAGAACCACTGCCATAGACTAACCCAGTGAAGACAATTACTCCATTCCAATTCTCCCCAGCTGGTTCTAAGCTGTGGCAAGTTGACATTCAAAACCAACCATCACAATTACCAAACACAGGAGGCAGAGGCAGGTGGGTCGCTGTGAGTTCGAGGCCAGCCTGGTCTGCAAAGCAAGTCCAGGACAGCTACACAGAGAGACCCTGTCTCAAAAAACAAACAAGCAAACAATCAAAAACAACAACAAAAGCCCAAATGCAGATAAGTACTGTGAAATAAGCTCTACAAAGGACTTGGTCACGTGGTTGATAGTCAACAGAAACACTGGGTGGGCTAAGCACAAAAGAATAAAACACTATGAGTGCTACAACACAGGTTTCTTTCTTATTCTAAGGTTCAGGGTTTGGCAGCCTTACCATTGTGAATTTTGAGTTGATAACATTAGCGCGCAGCCATTACTGCACACTGCAGCACATCCCCTGTCCCCACCCCATCCTGCTTTCTGTGTCTATGTAGTTGGCAGCTTTATACAGTGAATTACACTAGTATGTCTTCTTTTGGTTTGATTTGGTTTAGTTTTGTTTGTTGGTTTTTGGTTTTTTCAAGACAGGATTTCTCTGTGTAGCCTTGGCTGCCATGGTTGTAGATCAGGCTGGTCCTGAACTCACAGCGATACACCTGCCTTTACCTCCTGAGTGCTAGGACTAAAGGCTGGCTGGTTATTTGCTTTTTGAAGCAGAGTTTCTCTGTAGACCTGGCTGGACTTGAGCTCTGAGATCCACCTGCCTTTGCCTCCTGCGTGTTGGAATTAAAGGCATGCACACTGTGCCCATCTTATAGTTATTTTGTGCCAGATTTAGTTTACTTGGCACAGTGTCCTCAGGGTTTATCTATATTATTTGGACATATGTATGTTGTAGGATGTTTGATCCTATTGTGAACCCCGAGATTATAAACTGTGAAAACCTGTTTCTAGTTGTGGTGTGGCTCAGCCCTAGCACACACCTTTAATCCAAAAGCTTTCTGTAAACAGGAAGAAATAAAGTTAACCCTAGGTCAAGAAGGGCAAATAACCAAATGACAGGTTTTTGGTTTTTTTAGTTTGTTTGTTTGTTTTTTGTTTTGTTTTCGACTCTCAGCATTAGCCTGCCTCTGCCTCCTAAACTCTGGCATTAAAGGCGTGCATTGCCATGCCCTGTGAGTTGAAGGTATTTTAGACAGTGTGAAGAAAAAGGGACTTTTTGGCCTTTGGCTTTGGGTGTTTTGCTCTCTCCTGGGACAAGAGCTGAGTAGGAAGATCAGCTGGGTGCTTTCTCTGCCTCTCTGAGCTAGCAGGTTTTCACCCCACCATCTGGTTCCTGAGTCTTTATTAGTAAAATTGAAAATTTTGGGATTTTCTTTTCTATTTGGTTTGAGTTGTTTGTTTGTTTGTTTGTTTGAGACAGAGTTTCTCTGTGTAACCTTTGCTGTCCTGGACTTGCTTTGTAGACCAGGCTGACCTTAGAGATCTGTCTGCCTCTGCCTCCCCAAGTGCTGGGATTAAAGTCATGTGCCTGGCGGGACTTTCTTTTTTAACGTATGCATGTATCAAAACTGCCTTCCTTTTAAAGGCACAATAATAGTCTGTTTTATGGACATTTTATGTTTTATTTATCCATTTATCTGGGTGTGGACACTTAGGTCGCTTCTATGCTTTGTTCTTTGTGTCTATTGCTGATATGAACATGGGTGTATAAATGTCTTTTGAATCTCTGCTTTCAGTCTTTTGAGTGAACACCCAGAAATTGAATTGTTGAGTCATACAGTAATTCTGTTTTTGCTTTCTGAGGAACTTCCATTCAGTCAATACATCCAGAGGACTGTTTGATAGGGAAGTGTAAGCAATGGAGTTCCCCCAAGGAATAATATGAAAACCAGTCTTGCATAACAGTTTTTAATTTGCCTAAATATGAAACTTTTACTTTAAACTTTATTTCCATGTAGATATATATTAGTGTATAATGTGGATAATGTATAGAATTTAGATAATTATAGAATTCTAAATCATAGAATTTAGAAAAGAGGCCAGGTGTGGTGGCACATGCCTTTAATCCCAGCACCCGGGAGGCAGAGGCAGGCGGATCGCTGTGAGTTCAAGGCCAGCCTGGTCTACAAAGTGACTCCAGGACAGCCAAGGCTACACAGAGAAACCCTGTCTCAAAAAAAAAAGAAAAAGAAAAAAGAAAAAAGAAAGAAAGAAAGAAAAGAGTGGGAGAGAACAGAGACGTGGTTAAGAAGACTTAATAAGTGGGTACAGGTAAGAGGTTACTCCATTTGACCCTTCCTCAAGGTCAAAGAACAAATCTCAGTTTATGTGTTAGTGCCTTCTTTCAACTTACTGTGGGCGAAATCTGGAGAACACAGTCAAATGCATGAGAGCATGCAAATATGTCTTTTTTTCAACTTTCTTTCTTTTTTTGATTTTTTGTTTTGTTTGTTTTTGAGACAGGGTTTCTCTGTGTGTAGCCTTGGCTGTCCTGGACTTGCTTTGTAGACCAGGTTGGCCTCAAGTGCTGGGATTACCGGTGTGCGCTACCACTGCCGCCTGGCCTTTTTCTCAATTTTCTTGGCACCAAAGACTGAATGACTTGACTTGAGCCTGGAGGTCAGTGGTCTTAACGAGGATGACTTCCCGCTGGGGGAGGCTTTCAGCAGTGTCTGAGGGCACCTTGGGTTGTCCTTGCTGGAGGGGAACACTGCAGCTAGTGCTTAGAGGGTAGAAGCTGCAGTGTCCGGGGAGCTCAGTAACGGCTCATCCCAGCGCCCGGAGCGATCAGACTGACATGAGTTCAGGGCCCAGCACCACCGAGGCAGGCATGGTCACATGACTAGAGGGTGACCAGGAGAGAATCACTCCAGCTTGCTGGCTGGCATCCTGCCTCCAGGGTCAGAAGAGAACCTGTCTTAAGGCGGGAAACAAACAGTAGAACAGGATATGTGGTGTCCTCTGAATATACACACACGAACAGTTGCACTACACACACAGTCAATTGAAACATTCTCTTCTCTCTCTCTCTCTCTCTCTCTCTCTCTCTCTCTCTCTCTCTCTCTCTCTCTCTCACACACACACACACACACACACACACACACACACACACACCATCTCAAGGCTAGGACACCCTGCTTTAGACTCAGGCTGTGCTCTCAGCCTTGTCTTTAGTGTCCCCCTTATATAGAGCTGCTGTGCTAGTGATGCCCAAGAGCTTCACAAGCCCAGCCACCTGTCGCTGACCTGCTTTTCCCAGGGCCTTTTCTGGCCGTCTGCGGCTGCTCCCATAGTTCTGCACTTCCTTGACAACAGAAGATGGTACTTCCCACCTTCCTGGTTTAACAGAAAGTAATTAAAAGTCTTGTTGATATGATTTGGTTTGAAATATAAACTTCCAGGTTGAAATGAGACAGGAAGATTGTGAGTATAGGGGAGGGA
The DNA here is from genome assembly GCF_964271855.1 of Acomys minous. Lineage (NCBI taxonomy): Eukaryota > Metazoa > Chordata > Mammalia > Rodentia > Muridae > Acomys > Acomys minous. The sequence goes on along the minus strand of NC_140484.1, from coordinate 115,365,326 downwards.
GAGGCAGGAAGATCAGAAGGTCAAGGTCATTTTTGGCTACATCACAAGTTCAAAGTCAATCTGATATATATGAGTCAAGAATTAAATTTTAAAGTTGACATGGGGGTGGGGAGTGCGTGCATAAGGCCCTGGGTCCAAGCTTCAGTACTGCAAAGAAATGAGAAGTGCCACCGCTGTAGGCTGAGGTGAGAACCTCTGGGGTCACCACCCACACTCTGCGGCAGCGTTCCTGACATCCTGTAGTGGCTGAGTCGCCTGCGCCCATGCCAGCAGGGTTTCAGGACTTAGCGTTGCTGAGAGAACTGCTGCGCGATGGGACCCCAGTGTGGCTTCATGCTAGGAAAGTACCACGTAGACTATGTCAGCTGCCTGGGTGGGGATGGGTCCTCATAGCCGGATGTACTTAGAGCCAGCCAGTGTGATGACAGCCGAATGGATGATAGAAAAACATCTCTACGTGTGTAAAGCCCAGCGTGTACCAGGTACCAGCCAAGGCGCTTTATGTAGTTTTCCATCTAGTTAGTTCACCCAGCCATTTATTCCTGTAGTTGGGGAAGGAAGCTGAAATGTTGAAAAGATAATTTGCCAAAGACCACCTAGCTAACAAACAGAATTCAAGCATGACCTGAGTTGGAGGCTTCAGCCACCACTTCATTGTCTGGAAAGGTACCAAACCCCTCTGCCATTACTGATAAAAGACCATGAAGCCATAGGCCAGAAGGAGAAACCCCCTGCGGTCTCACTAGCGTGGGGGTAGTTGTGAGTCAGAACGCGGCACAGCCGACCCCTCTTGTCACTCTCTTCTAGGTGCACTACATCCTTCAGGAGGTGGTGATGGGCGGCATGGTGTTGGAAACGAACATGAATGAAATTGTGGCTCAAATGGAAGCTCAGAACAGGTTGGAGAAGTCAGAGGTAAGGAAGCAGCTATACTTGTGCCCTGGCTGGGTAGATAGAACTAGGTAGAGGGAGGAACACATGCTTGTGTACCATGTGAGCTTGTGTGAGCTTGTGTGGGCTTGTGTGGGCCTGTGTGGGCTGTGTGATCTTGTGTGGGCTTGTGTATGCTCTATGGATTTGTGTGTGCTGTGTGGGCTTATGTGTGCTTGTGTAAGTTTGTATGAGCTTCTGTGTGCTGTGTAGGTTTGTGTGTGTGTATATATACTTGTGTGTGCTTGTATGAACTTGTGTGTGCTGTGTGGGTTTGTGTGTGTGTGGACTTGTATGAGCTTGTGAGTGCTATTTTGGCTTATGTATCCTTTGTGGGCTTGTGTGGGCTGTGTGACTTTGTGTAAGCTGTGTAGGCTTGTGTTTCTCTGGGACCTTAGGAGGTGGTTCCCACTCTGTCTGTCTTGGTTTGTCTACACTAACTTGAAGGCCAGTATAAACACTAAACAGGTAGGGCAGCTTACCCTAGAGAGCTTAGCAAAAACAGATGGGAGAAAGAGCAAACAGCCTCTGGAATATGTTTTGTTTTGTTTTTCATTTTTTGTTTTTCGAGACAGAGTTTCTCTGTGTAGCCTTGGCTATTCTGGAGTCGCTTTGTAGACCAGGCTGGCCTCAAACTGACAGTGATCCACCTGTATCTGCCACCTGCGCCACCACGCCTGGCTCAGCCTCTGGAATAGGATTAGGGCCCATGTTTATGGTGCTTCTATGCATCTGATCTCCGAGCAGCCATGTCTCGTGGTGTATCTTAACCTCTAGAAATTCAAGATTCTTTATTTTCAGTGAGGCTTTTACAAAACTATGATTATGATGATTTGGAAATATCAAATCTGGCCAGGTGGTAGTGACACACCTTTAGTCCCAACAATGGGGAGGCAGAGACAGGTGATCTCTGAGTCTGAGGCCAGCCTGGTCTATATAGCAAGTTTCAGTACAGTCAGTACTACATAGAGAAACCCTGTCTCAAAACAAAGAGTTCCTTGCCAGACATTGGTAGACCCCCCTCCCTTTAATCCCAGCGCTCAGGAGACAGAGGCAGGCAGATCTTTGAGTTCAAGGCCAGCCTTGAAGGCCTACAAAGTGAGTTCTAGGACAGCCAGGGCTACACCAATAAACCTTGTCTCATGGGGGGGGGGGGAAAGGAAAAAGGAAAAGAAAATGCCATAGCCCTCATCTACTGGGCTTAATGGCAGAGTGTGGTAAGGCCAGGCCTGTTCCACTCTGGCCCCAGCCTCGGCCCTCCAGTGAGCAGCAGTTAGAGGAGCCGCAGAGGGAGCCGAACAGTGACATCTCTATCTGAGTGTCTCCCGCGGTGGCTTTGCTTTGTGAGTGGAACCTGTTCTACAAAACCAGGAGTGCTTCCTGTGAGGACTGCTGGTCCTGTTGGGGAAGCTTTTCTAGCCACAGTTCTGGTTGTCAGGTGCTGGGACGTGCAGGCTGGGAAGTGTCCAGGCTCAGGGAGCGAGGCAGGCAAGGGCTCTGGGACAGCAGAAACAGCCATGCAGGGGGAGGGCAGGGTGTGAGTGCTGTCCTTAGGGAGCAGAGGTCCTGAAGTCTTTGTCACTTGCCCCTCTCCAGTCCCAGGCCGAGCCTGGAGGGTGGGTTACTGCAGGTTTCTCAGTGTGTGTTAGGGCTTCCCAGCTTGTCACCACATGACAGCCAAAGCCCATCCTTTTCCAGCTCACACTAGTTGGCAAGAAGTTTGATAAGTCACATTCTTTTTCCTTTAAAGAATTTCTCTGGCTTTGTACTTTTCTGTGAGATGGACTCTTTGGTTTTTGTTTTGTTTTGTTTTGTTTTTCAAGACAGAGTTTCTCTGTGTAAACATCTCTGGCTATCCTGGACTCACTTTATAGACCAGGCTGGCCTCCAACTTACAACGATCCAGCTGGCTCTACCTCCCGAGTGCTGGGATTAAAGGTGTGCGCCACTGGTGAGATGGACTTTTGAAGAAAGGTTTCTATTTTGTTTTGCTTTGTAAATGGAATATCCTCAATACTTAGGGCCATCTTGGAGACCCTCAGCAAGCATTTATTAAGCAACCACCACGGGCCATGAGCACTGTAAGTTGCCATGGCTATAAAACTGCGTAAGACACAGCCCACCTTTGCAGACCTTGTAGTGTGATTGGAACAGAGGCTGCAGTCTCCACACGGGCTCCAGCTGTCCTGCGTGGGGTTTTGTTGACCACCTCTGAGGACGGAAGAAAATGAAAACACCTGCGTGTGCCATTTGGAATTCTTTACCTCTCCGTCATGTGGCTTAAGATTTGAGTAGATGACACTGGGCAAGCCGCTCATGCTGTTCCCCCTCCTTCTCCCAGGGTGGCCTGTCAGCAGCCCCAGCGAGGGCCATGTCTGCTGTGAAGAACATCAACCTCCCCGAGATCCCCAGGAACATCAACATCGGCGACCTCAACATCAAAGTCCCCAACCTGTCCCAGTTTGTGTGACGGTGGAGGGCTGGGCTGAACTGGAGTTCCTAGGATGAGCAAAGCAGTCAAGACCAGAAGCAGGACCCTGTTGAGCCTTTAGAGTCGCACCTTGGACCCTGAACCTTTCACGGATGGGAAGGGGGTTGTTGGTGCACGCTGCTGGCAGGGCACTAAGCCACTGCTCCTTTGCCTCCCACACACAGCCGCCCTCAGGGCTGGGGACTGTGGAACAAGCCGCCTGCTTCCCAGGGCCCCAGCACTGGGACTCATCATGTCTGACCTCCTCCCTAGCACCGAGGGCTTCTGAGATCCTGAATCACTGACTGAGCAAGAGACCAGGGAGAAGGGGCTAGCCTTTCGGATGTCAAGTGTGACAAGTGGCAGTTGAGGGCAAGATGTCTGTTGGCTCTGCTAGGCCTCTGTTCCTAGAATCCCTTTACATAGCCAAGCTTTGTGGGCAGCAGCTGCTGCAGAGCACATGTTCCCCACCGGCATAGTCCTAGTTTTGTTGTCACAGGCATCTGTGTGCTGAACACAGCTTAAGTTACACACTGGGTATGTGCCACCAGCCCTGCCAGTAGGGGACACCCTACACACACACACACACACACACACACACACACACACACACACACACACACACACACACACCAGAACCTTCTCCTAAAAATGTGAAGGCTGAATCCTCCTGGTTTTAGGACTCTTCCCAAGTTTAAAATACACTGTTGTTCTGGATGCAGAAGCTTCGGTGGCGCTGTTGTGAATGATGACCTCCCCATGCTCAGAACCTCACTAACCTCTAGATCCTAGAGCTGAGAGCCTGGACTGGGTGCCCTGTGGGCTGGGCCTGCAGCGTGCTCGCCCATGTAGTGCTGTGTGTTCTCTACTCTGTCCCGCAGTGAACACACTGGGCTCCTTAAGCGACATTCTCCTACAGCTTTGGAAACCCGTAAATCTTAGTATGTGCTGGGTTGTCTTCTTGTGGCCAAATTGGAGCTAACACTGCTTTGGAAGCAGGGCCTCTTCTTCATGATGCCTCCAGCTGGGTCTCAGCCCGGGGTGAGGGGACTGATGGGCCTTCCCAGGGAGCCTCGCAGCCCAGGGTCTCAGCCCGGGGTGAGGGGACTGATGGGCCTTCCCAGGGAGCCTCGCAGCCCAGGCGCCTCCCCCTCTGCTGCCTCATTTCCCACAACCTTGTGATGGTCCGAGGAGGAGCACGCTTCTTGCCCAGCATTTCTCATTTCCCAGCAGGCTTCTTGCGCTCTGCCCGCAGTGTCTTGTTCTCTCCCTCTCAGTCCTCTGTCAGAGCTGTAGTGGTGGCCAGTTGGGTAGAGGATAGATCTGAAACCAAATTCCTGATGTCATTCTCTTGAAGCATTTCATTTTTATTTTAGTTATTTCATTACCATTTTAGCACATCCACACCCCTTTTACAGTGGCTGGATGTGAAGTAGGAATCAAGGAAGAAAACCAGTGCTTTTTGCATCTGCTGTAGGGCGACATGAGCAAGCCACTTTTTTTTTTTTTTTAAGGTTTTTCAAGACAGGGTTTCTCTGTGTGGTGGCTGTCCTGGACTCACATTGTAGATCAGGCTGTCTTTGAACTCACAATGATCCACCTGCCTCTGCCTCCCAAGTGCTGGGATTAAAGGCGTGAGCCACCACTTTTTTTGTTTTTCGAGACAGGGTCTCTCTGTGTAGCCTTGGCTGTCCTGGACTCACTTTGTAGACCAGGCTGGCCTCGAGCTCCAGAGATCCACCTGCCTCTGCCTCCCGAGTGCTCGGATTAAAAGCATGCGCCATCACTGCCCGGCTTGAGCAAGACCCTTTTTAAAGATTTATTTTATTTGTGTTGTGCACGTGTGTATTTATGAGTATGCTTTGAGGCCAGAGAAGGATATGGAATTCTCTGGAGCTTGAGAAGCCCCCCAAAGCATGGATGCTGGGAACTGAAGTCAGGTCTTCTGCAAGAGCGGCAGTGCTCTGAACTGGAGCCACATCTCTGGCCCTAATCACAGACATCCTCAGGCACATTTTGTTGCCAAGGACAACACTTGGATCAGGTAAATTGCTTCTAGGTCAGGCAGGGCTGAGGTTTGACACATGCTCCAAAGTCCTTTTTCCCCTCCTTTCTGCTGAAGATGCTCTCTCCCAGGCTGCAACCCTCTCTTCTGTAGATGACAGACAGGGAAAGTGACCTTCAAGGGGATTCAGCAACTCTCACGGACTGATAACAGGAGGCTTGGTTTTCTAAGGCTAAGAGCTGGAGGAGCCTGTGCACATCCACTGTGCTGCGATGAAGCCACCCAGAGTGTTGTCACAAGGGCCACAGAGTCCTGAAGTGCGCTTGCTGTTGGTGAAGGCACCAATGAGTTGGAAGCACTTGGCTTCCTGGGTGGTTGAGGTGTTTGTCTGCTGGGAACTACTTGGTTCCCCAAAACCGGCCTGGTGCTGTAGACTGCCAAAGCCAACATCACATAATGGCTTGCATGACACCCCTTAACAGTCTGTCAGTTTGGGCTTGGAAAACTCAATTCCTCTAGTCAAGCCAGAGGGATTAATTAGCTAATTAATTGCTGATGACTTGCATTTAGTTTGTCTGCTGTCAACAATGACAGTCCGAGACCTGGTGCTCGCTCTCTCTCTCCTGTGTTTTGAGACAAGGTCTAACTTTGGAACGCAAATTCTCAATCCTCCTGCCTCACCTCCAAAATGCCGAGACTACAGGTGGGTACTACCATGCTCTGTGCCCTTTTTTCCGTGGAATAATTAGAGGAAGTCCTTGGTTTTTTTTTTTTTTTTTTTTTTTTTTGCTCTTGAGACATCAGTTATACAACCAGGGGCTGGGTTTGTATTTGCTTTGGGATCCTGGGCTGGATGGTTACACTGAGGTGTCCCTGGGTTTTCTCACGGCTGCTAGTTAAAAACTGGGATCCTCTCACTGCCTGGCCTCTGTGTAAGTGCCCGAAGGGGGTCCAGCCTGGTTCTAAACTGAGAGAGAGGCTGTCTCCTCCACCACTTTGCATTTCCCTGACTGTTCACACGCTTGGAACATGGAGACTGACTGCAAATCTGAACTATGGAGGCCAGACTCAGTGGCTGCTGTGTGGAAGATTTAAAGGACACTTCCCCCCCTGACTCACCAGTGTCAGCTGACGTCTCCCCAAGCCTGACCATGCCCATACATGTTATACTGAGGGTATCTTGAGTCTCTCAGGCCCTGATTATTCATCCTCTGCCACAGACAGAACCAGCCCCTCCTCACCACTATAGAAGCAGCTTAGCAGTTCTCACTGTCACCTCAGTTTCAGAAATGCCTGAGACCAGGTCCCTGGCACGATCTGTGGCCTGGGCTGTAGAGGCTTTCCTTAGCATGACCATGTCTCTTTAAAAAGTACTCAGTGATGGGCACATGGAGACCTTCCCAGTGGCCCGACGGAGTGTGGAGACCCATCCGGAGCACCCTGCATGTCCACTACCCTGAGTGTGCTGATGAGCAGAGTGAGCCAGCTCTCCGTAGGAGCTGCCAGGCTAGGCCAGAGTCTCGACCTTGGGAGCTATGGCATGTTCAGTCACCTGCACATTCTAGCAGAAGCGGGGGGGGGGGGGGGGGTGTGTGTGTGAAATAGCTTGATGCAAGAGGTTAACCCTTTCCAGAGCTCGTTCTCACTTCAGCTCTCCTTTCTAAATAGGAAACATTCACCTAGTTCTGGTTTGGGGGGGGAGCGGCGAGGGGATGTGTTTGTTTTGTTTTTCAAGACAGGGCTTCTCTGTGTATCCCTAGCTGTCCTGAACTTACTCTGTAGACCAGGCTGGCTTCAAATTCAAAGATCTGCCCCTGCCTCCCATATTTTTATGTGGGGGTAGGAAAGTCCCCTCAGAGACCAGAAGACCTTGGATCTCCTGGAGCCAGAGTCGAGTGGCTGTAAGCTGCCTGACATGGGGGTTCTGGGAGCCAAACGAGGTCCTCTGAAAGAGTAGCAAGTACTCCTGTTAAGCCATCTCTCCAGCCCTATGCAGTTCACATTTTAAGAAAACAAAAAAGCACTTCAGCAAAAGACAGCCTATCCCCAGCCACCAAGCTCCGCCCTTTGGGCAGCAAATGTTTGTAGTTTAAAGGAATAAGAAACATCACGTCTTTTATCTTCACTTTCAAAACTGAGGATGTGGCTTCAGTTGACCTCAGCCCAGTACAGTCCTATCCTCCAGAGAGGCTGAGTCCGCCCTGTGTTCACGCATATGCTGTGTAAGCAGCAGCTCCCAGCCTTGCTCAGCCTTACTGTTCCCCAAGACACTGTGACACCATGTTTTTCAGTTGTTTCCTCCTAGGATGTAACCCCTCAAGGGCAGGGGTCAGCCTCTTGCCTCGTGCAGTACCCCAGCTGCTCTGCACAGCGCCTCATCCGTACTGCCCCGCACAGATTGGTGGATGAGTGGGTGACTGGGGAAAGCAGTTCAGACTTACAGTCTCTTGGGACCTGTGCATACTAGAACTGTGACGTGGGAATGGGGAGGCCCATTGCTGCAGATGCAGGACAGCGGGGACCGTCCTGAGAAGGCACATTCAGTTGGAGTTACCTAGGTAACTTAAGAGTGAGCAGACAGGAGAGTGTGGAGTTGGAATGAGCGACGTGCCTGAAGGCTGAACGTGAAACAGACTGTGGGCAAGGCCAGAGGAATGTCTGGACATTGAACAACTTCACATTAGGGGAGAACGTCTAACAGCAGTGAGAACAGGAAACAGACTGCTCAGTCAGAGGAGGGACCCCAAAGCCACACTGTAGGAATGCCCTCGCTGGAGGCCAGGGAAGCCAGAATAATCCTGGTTCCTTCTGGTCCTGCCTCAAAGCTGTATGTAAGGATGTGACCAAGCTCACCTCGTGGGTGGGGCATCTAGCTCATCCTATACCTCACCCCAGGTTTTAACAAGCCCTGACCTAGTGGTTGATGGCAACTCATTTCTAGAACCTGCTCCTGTTATGCAGCTTAGGCTCTGAAACTATCAGTGACTATAATAAAACCTTCTTTTAAAAAATCCTCTGTGTTTTAAGTTGATAATGACGATGTGATAGATATTGATTTACATTCAGAATTTTAGACTCACCAAGATAGGAAAGATGTTTTCTTCAAGGTTACCAAATACAAATAGCCAAAACACTATGAATGCAACATTTATATAATTCATGATTGTTTTGTGGTTCTTCTTGCTGTAGGTAGTTTATTGTATATACATGTAATAATATAATGTATATGTAAAAAAAGAAAAAAAAGCCCTCTGTGGCCATACATTTCTTCACATTGGCAAGGTGAGAACCTGGTAGCCACTGACTCAGGGTGGCTTTTGGGCCGTCAGGTTTTCTGGTACCCTATCTTTCCTCCCCACCCCTAGCTAAGCTCGCCAAAAGCCAAGAAATGCTCTGCCGCTCTTAAAGACACCCTGCTTCTGTGCCAGTGGGGAAAACTATGAGAAGATGATTTCCTACTTGGAACTGCCTAGCTCTAAGCTGGGCCAGCAAAGCCAGCTGCCCCTCGACTGGACAGTTGCAGCTTGGGGTGGGAAGGGCCCTGACTAGGACAGCCATGAGAAGTACATTGCTAGGACCTTCCAGAAACTGACTGTCTACCAGAAGGGGCCTCATTGTGACATACCAACCTGTGACCACAGAGTCCCACAGACTGTGTCTGCTGCCATTGCTGGGAAGTTTGTAGTATCGGGAAGGAGAGAGCCACCAGCATCTCATGTTCATCACTGGCAGTGAGAGAAGCAGCCATGCAGAGGGTGCCCCTCAGGAAGACAGACAGAGACCCCGACCTAGCCCCTGGAAAACCCCACGCCATGTCTGGAGAAGCTGCAGGGTCAAACTGTGAGAGATGGTAGGAACCTCAGAAAGGAAGCTGCCTTCAAGATAAGGGTCTGAAGACAAAGGAATAACTGGTGGGACCAGAGATGGAGCAGAGGGTGGAGCTCTAGAGTTGCAGGAAGTCAGCTGGAAGAGACCGGCATTCTCTGCAGAACTGGAGTCAGGCGATGGGCTCTGGCCTGAAGCCCCAATAAGAGTGGGGACATGCAAGGATCCCACTTTTCTTGGATAACTAAGATCAAGAACAAAGCTTGCACTTTTACTCAGCTGTGCCATCAGACTGGCATCCCAGGAGTACTTGGGAATGAACGAAGACCCTGTCTTCCAGAGGGGCAGGCTGGAAGTTGTCTTCTGTATGATGGAGAGTTGGTTTTGCAAGCTCCTGAGGAAAAAGTATGGGTGAAGTACTGTAAGGGAGCTCCAGGTACAGTTGTCAGACAGTCCCCAAGGCCCTCAGAAAGGTCCAGGTGGTCCCCAACTTAGAATGGGGTTTCATCCAAATAAAACCACTTTCCGAGACAGAGTTTCTCTGTGTATCTTTGGCTGTCCTGGAGTAGCTTTGTAGACCAGGCTGGCCTCAGCAATCCACCTGCCTCTGCCTCCCTAGTGCTGGGATTAAAGGCGTGCGCCACTACGCCCGGCTACCATTGCCATTTGGAAATGCCCTCGGTTAAAAACATAACTGAGTGACCTATGTCCCAGGCTAGCTTCCTGTAGCACCACAGTCTGGTGGATAGAGCTGTGATTGCCGACACTGCCCAGTTTCTTGAGATGATTGATCTGCATATTGCTAGACCTGGTAGGATCCATCGCTGAGCGACAGTTTCTATGATCCCTGTACTGGTTTCACACCCTCTGACTTACCAACCATCATGAGTTAAGACCCTGATCACGGTTGAGGTACTGATTGGGGGATAAGGGGCTATGGGTAGTAGACTGGCCTTGCTGCCTCTTCAGGGTGACAGATGGGAGACCCACAGGTCTCTGCATCTGGGGCTGTTTCTCAGTTATTTTCTGTCCTGGAAGAGACACAGAAAAAAGCCTGTGGTTTTGTTGGTCAGCATACCTCTTACCCAATGTATTGGTAAGAGGGGCAAGTGTCTTCCCACAGTGGACCTGCAAAGTCAGGGCATGAGATCGCTACAGTGCTAGGGCGTTTCCCACCGTAAGACCAGTCTCCAGCCTCAGCACTGAGCATGTGACACCCTTTCACCTGTCTCTAGCTACAGGCTGTCTGAGCCACACTCCCTTGCCAGAAATAGCTTCAGGCCAGAGACAGCAACAGTGGGCCTGTGGTGCAACCTTTTTCCTGTTAGAGCAATGATTTCCACACCAAAGCATTGGGTTTGAATGTCAACTTTGAAAGCTTCCTGGACCTTGTATTTCAGGCTTAAGGTTTGGTTAGGTACACGCCCCACAGCAGTCCCCTGAGGTAGCTTCCACCTTGTGTTTGATTCAGGCCTTGGGGACACTTTCTACAGAGTATCTCCACTTATCCTAGTTGTGTCTGTTTTTCTAACTCTTGGGCCTGCCTTGCTGTGAGACCTCCGACATAGCCCAACAGCTATTTAAAATACACGATGAATGTTTGGGGAATTGAAAAGAAAACTAATAGTAAGAATGTAGAGATGGCATCTTTAAAATCTTCTGTTGTTGTTGTTGCTTTGTTTTTCGAGACAGGGTTTCTCTTGTGGTCCTGGCTGTCCTGCACTCTCTTTGTAGACCAGGCTGTCCTCGAACTCACAGAGATCCACCTGTCCCTGCCTCCCGAGTGCTGGGATTAAAGGCATGCGCCACCACACCCAGCTGCATTTTAAAAATCTTAAAAGCAAAAGGAAACATTGATGTCTTTGGGTGGCTCTGCTGCTTCCAGATTTGTGCCTTGGGCAACATCTCTAACTTCTGTACTTGTTTCCTCTTCTGCAAAATGGGACCAACACAGCTCCCTTGTTGTGAGTCAGTGCCCTCACCACGAACAGAAGACCCAAGCCAGCAATGGCACCGAAAAACATTCATGTTTGTTTGGTGAGTTTTGGGTTTTGTTTTGCTTTTGAGATAGGGTCTCTCTATGTAGCCCTGGCTGTTTGGGAACTCTATGACTCAATGCTGGCATTGCCAACACCAGACTTGTGGGCCACAGAGACAGAATCCTAGCAGGCACTTTGCCACTCCTGGTGGCCAGGAAGTAGAGGGAGGTTGGTCCTGGGCACATGGGGGCACCTGCCCAGTGTGGAAGAACCAGGTGGCTGTCACGTGCCTGCAGAAGGATGGACTCAGCACTCAGGAGAATGTTCAGGCTCAGCTGATAGAGCCCAGGGGAGTCTATGTGAGCTGATTCCATGACTCAGGGAGGCCAAAATAGCTAGTACATGTGTGTTAAGAAGAGGTGGGCATGTGACAAGGGCATTTTGCATGCTCTTCAAAGCCTGCCGCACAGGCCAGGTGTGGTGGCACACGCCTTTAATCCCAGCACTCGGGAGGCAGGGGCAGGTGGATCTCTGTGAGTTCAAGGCCAGCCTGGTCTACAAAACTAGTCCAGGACAGCCAAGGCTACACAGGGAAACCAAAAATATCAAACCAAAACAAAGCCTGCCACACAGCGCAGTGTTCTAGTTTCCTTTCTGTTGCTGTGACAAATAACCTTGGCCAAAAGCAATTTAGGAGAAAAAATGATTTATTTGGCTCACAATTTCAGGTCATGGACCATTTTTGAGGGAGATCAAGGCAGGAACAGGAACCCTGAGAAGCAGAAGCCAAGGAGGAACACTTTTGCTGGCATGCTCACAGACTCATGCTTGGCTAGCTTTCTTTCTTTCTTTTTTATGTTTTCTTGAGACAGGGTTTCTCTGTGTAGCCTTGGCTGTCCTGGACTCACTTTGTAGACCAGGCTGGCCTTGAACTCATTGTGACCCACCTGCCTCTGCCTCCCCAGTGCTGGGATTAAAGGTGTGCACCACTGCACCCAGTGTTTAGCTAGTTTTCTTATACAGCCCAGGCCCAACTGCCTAGGGATAGTACCACCTACAGTGGCCTGGGTCCTCCTTTTCCTACTGGCAATTAACATACACGCTAAAAGCATGCTCACACAGATCTAGGCAGTTTCTGTTGGAGGCTTCCATCTCAGATGACTCTAGGCTGTGTCAAATTGACAAAGCTAAATAGGACACCACAGTATCAATCCACAATGGAGCAAGTGCCTGGATCCCTTGCCAGGCATGCTACTTGACCCCAAAAGAGCACGCCACAACTAAGCACAGCACCTTGATTCACAGAGCCCAGAAAACAGGTGCTCAGGCTTGCACACATGTGGGAGAGGCAGAATTGACTTTGCCCAAGGCACAGTTCATTTGTTCCAACCTTGAAGACAGACATGATGACTCTCTGGAACCAGATTCTAGAGGAAGAGTGTCTCCTAGGGTGAGTCACCAGGCACAGTGGGGCACCGACAGGGCAGAGCACGCTCTTCTTCCCCATCCTGTTCGTGTGTGTGTGTGTGTGTGTGTGTGTGTGTGTGTGTGTGTGTGTGTGTGTGGTGTGTTCTGCTGCTTTGCTCAGCTCTCTGCTTACAATTTGCCTTTCGCTGTAGGCATGCTATATTTCAGCTGGAAAAAACAAAAAGCAGCAACCTGGCATGGCAGTGGACACCTACATTGTCCTCACCTCAGAAGACTGAGGCAAAAGCAGTGCTTCAAATCTGATGCCAAAGCCGGGTATGGTGGCACACACCTTTTTACTTTTTTAAAAATTATATTAGGTTCATTAAGTGAGTACAGGGAGACAAAGAAAGGGGGAAGGAGTACCCCAGAGAGAGCGAGGGGGGGCAGGGATATATGTGATGTCTGCACATTTGTGTGCCTGGGTGTGCATGCCTATGCACACAATGAAAGTCAGAGAACAGCGAGTCCTGATCTGTCACTCTCTGCCTTATTCCTTCAAGACAGGGCCTTTCACTGAACCAACCTGGCTGGCAGCCAGCAAGTGCAGGGATTCTCTTGTTTAGCCCCTTTGATCCTGTGGCCAACCATCCTTAATGGTCCTCCTGCTTCTACCCTCCATAGTGTTGGGATTACAGGCGTGTCACACAACTACACGTGGCTTTTTACATGGATCTGGGGATTTGAACTCAGTTCCTCAGTCTCCCTTACCTGCTGAATCAGGACCCCAGGTCCAGGTTTGGTTTTATTAGCGCCTGGGTCTCATGTAGCTCAGGCTGACCCATGTAGCTCAGGCTGAGATACCTTACACTCCTGACCCTCCAGTCTCCAAGTTCTGGCTATGATAGGTGTGTGCCACGCACCTGGCTGGAGTTCATATTCCCTTTCTACAGACGCAGCAAACGACTAACTTGAAGATCAAGTCACCTGCTAAAGGTCACATGGCTATTAAATGGCAGATATCAACACGGTAGATACCACAGTGTGCCTGAATCCAAACACTGTGTTATTTCACCTGGAGTGAAAACAGATTGTGTCATTGTTGTTTGATTGTTAGCTCAGGCTGGTTTAGAACTCACAATTCTGCCGCCTCACTTTATAGACATCTGCCACCACACCCTAGCTTTGTACTGGGATTTGAGTGGTGGACCAGGGGTCCACAGTGACAGGGCACTCCAGAGACAGCTGCTGCATATGCCTGATATTCCAGAGGAATAGAAAGGGGTGAGAAGTGTGGGGGTGGGTGGAGGGGGGTGGTTGTGGTGGTGTGTTGCTGTGTGTGTGTTGAGAGAGCAAAGGTCACACCCTAGGAGTTACAATAGTAACCAGGGCCGCCTTGGGAAGGGAGGGCCTAAACAAGGCATAGTGAAGGGTTGGAGCCAGCTTGCATGTGCTTGGGACAGCCAATTGTTAAAATTCCACCATTTCATGGGTCAGTTGTTCAGCACAGCCATTGTGAAAAATTAAACTAAATATGCTTACAATTAAAGTTTATTGAAAGTGGGGGCTGGAGAGATGGCTCAGCTGTTGAGAGCACTGACTGTTCTTCCAGAGGTCATGAGTTCAATTCCCAGCAACCCCATGGTGGCTCACAATCATCTATAATGTGATCTGATGCCTTCCTCTGGCCTGCAGATGTACATGTATATATAATAATAAATAAATCTTTAAAAAAAATAAAGTTTATTGAAAGCAAGAGCTGGAGAGTTTGCAGTCACCTGTAATTCCAGCTCCAAGGAACCCAGCACTTCTTCTGAAGTTACCTGCATGAACACATGTACACCTAATTAAAAATAAAATACATCTTCAATAAAACAGGCTAACTAAGGTTTACTAAAAGCAAATGTGGGGAGGATCCTGGGGATGTAGCTTTGCTGGTAGAATATTGGCCTAGCAGGAGAAAGCCTTGGGTTCCATCTGAGCACCACAAAGCTCAGGGTGTGGTGATACATGCCTGTAATGCCAATATTTGGAAGTTGGAGACAGGAGCTTCAGAAGTTCAAGGTCATCCTCAACTACATAATGAGTTCAACATCTACCTGGGGTACAAAACATGTTAGCTTAAAAATGGGCTGGGGGTGAAGAGCAGAGCGCATGATTAGCAGGCATGAGGCCCTAGGTCCTATCCTGGAAGTTCCTGTAAATAGGCAAAGTTAGAGGCTGGAGGAATGGCTCAGTGGTTAAGAATGTGTGCTGAAAGCTGGGCGTGGTGGCACATGCCTGTAATCTCAGCCCTCGGGAGGCAGAGGTGGGCGGATCGCTGTGAGTTCGAAGCCAGCGTGGTCTATAAAGGGAGTCCAGGACAGCCAAGGCTCCGCAGAGAATCCCTCACTCAACCCCCCTCCCCCCCAAAAAGAATGTATGCCGAGGGCCGGAATTTAGTTCCCAGCATTCACACGCGCCGGCTGACATACCACTCCAGCAGGCACAACTGTATGTCTGGCTCCATGGAATCTGACATTGTCTTCTGGACTCAGAGGTCACGTGCACTCACATACTCTACCCCACAAATACATATAAATGAAATAAAAATAGACCCTTTTTTCCCAAAAGGCGAAGATAATATTAAAAGGCCACTGTTCACCAGTGTTGTGTCGCACTTGCCTCTTACTAATGCTTCTTGGGGTTGTGGGGCCCCCTGATCTGCACGGCGAGACTATGCAGGGTGGAGCCCTTGGCCCTTGCTTCTCAACTCCATCTTTGCAGCAGCTGGACGCCTGATCGGGCAGGAGCTCCTATGCCATGGAGCTTGGCAAATGTTAACACTGCAGGTACCCCACCTTCACCCCTTGGCATGTTTGCGGTCTCATCAGTGACCCTCTGGGACCTTGGGTCACCTGCGAGGGGAGAGGGTGTGGAAAGCTCAGGAGTGGAGCTGAGGGTGACAAGCAGAGCCTCAGGTCGTTAGGTCCAGGATGTCTGTCATCATCTTAAGTGGCTAGGGCACACTGCGTGAGGCCTGCTGCGTGAGTGGATTTTGAGTATGCATTTCTCACCACACCCTGGTGAGGTAAAGTGTTATAATTGGCTGCAAGGGAGGAAAATGAGGCACAGCGAGAGTTACACAGTATCACCTGGTTAATAGGCATCATATCCAGGACCCAAAGCTAGACCTTACCCTGCACTCCTGAAATGGGCTTCATCCACCTCCGGGCCTGTGGCCCCACTTCTGAACAACCAGTCCAGGAGGCCATGTGTTATACAGATCGATATATGCTGGAGCGGGTACCCCAGGTCCTGGCACAAGGGCAGGTACCTGAGGCAGTCCCCAGGGCCAGGCTGGTTGGACAGAGCCCTGTGGTCTCCTGAAGTTTCCCAGGAGGACAACTCCATGAGTTCCTTTTCTGTTTCATCTCTATGGCAGAAATTCCCAAAAAACAAGCAATGTAAGGAAAAGAAGATTCATTGCAGTTCACAGTTTCGGTCTGTGTCAGTGGGGGAGCCCTGTGGAGGCCCAGTGCTCACTGTGATGGAGCTCCATGTCTCGCTAGATTATGGACGCAGAGAACTGGAGACAGAAACAGCCCCCTAAAACTATATAGGATCCATTTCCATCCCCAGAGATCTATTGCCCCAGAAAAGCACCACAACCAGCTGAATTAAGTGTTCAACACATGCGCTTGTGAGGGACTTTTCACAGGGCACCACCAAGCACAGTTAACTATGTCCTGGCACTGCGGTGCTGACAGCCACTGAACTGCCAGGCTCTGTGCTATGCAGGCTGGCTTCTTTTCTACCCTGGACAGCGGCTAGATGAAGTCTAGGGTGCCAGCTGGCCTTCCCTTATCAGGGAAGAGGGCTTTTGTGATTGAGAGGGAAGCAGCCACACTGACTGGGTAACCAGGCAAGAGAAGCTGTGCCTGGGTTGTGGCTCGCCTGGGAGCAACTCTGAAGGCTGATAAACAGTTGTGGAAGAGGGCACTGTGTGGCACGGGGACCCCTAGGAAGCTTGAGAGGCCACAAGGAGCTCCTGAGGCCTCACTTAAGAACAGGGTTAGGCCATGGGGTGACAGGTACAGCACTGGGCACACCCAAGGTTGACTGGAAAACAGAGAGGCCAAGAGCTTGCAGGTGATGGCGGGCCCCTGTCCAAAGATAAGAATTAATGATGGCCAGCTCAGAGGCAAGGTTAAGAGCGCTGTCTGAACATACACTCACAAGTGCCAAGGCACCCAGAAAGGCTAGGGGCATGGGTTCAGGGCAGGATGTTCCTGGCTTTGATTGGAAATGGAGGGTGGAGTAGTTTCCAGGTGCTGGTGAGTCCAAGGAAGGAGTGGGACACGTGATGGCAAAAGGGGGACCCACACATGCAGACGAGATGGGAAGGGGTCCTCTGGTATATGTGGCCGGAAGGTGGGTTGTTGGCGAGGTGGGGTCATGAGAGCTAGCAGGAAGGAATCCAAGAGGAAGTCAATGAAGAGGACACATAGAATAGGACAGGACGGCAGCACAGTGCCCCGAGAGTGGCTGTGGTGGTAAAGGTGGAGCGAGAGCCTGTGGAAGAGGATGAGAGAGCTCCCAGGCTTCAGGCTACTGAGGTGGCCTGGGGAGGGCATACAGGGGAGACAGGATGGAGCAGGTCTCCTAGGTGTGAGGAGGGTGGGGCCCATCTTGGTGATTTTTTTTTTCTTCCTGATGCTGAAGGCAAAGGAGGCTTTGGTGAGGAGCGGGAGTTGTGCTCCAGGGGAGCCACAGTTCGGGTGGGTGGGGGTTGACTAGGTGGAGGCTGACAATAGTGAGCTGACCAAATGCAGCATCAGAAAGCTATGTCTACTTTCTGTTCTTAATTAAGGAAAGGGGTGGTGTGGGGAGGAGTGTGTGTGTCTTACATCCAATGACAAATGTCCTTACAAGTGAAATCCGGAAGCCATGTGATCACAAAGGGAGAGATCTGAGAAACTGAGGAGTTCCTTAAGACCGGCTGGTCCCCTTGCGCCTCTTCTGGCCACTTCCCCCTGCTAACCTCTAACAGGTTATGTAGTGATCTGTCACCAAAGACCAGGAGCCTGGGGTATTAAAAGGGCATTTGGAAGGATTCCTTTGCCAACCCTGGGCAACGCCAGGGCAGGGGCAGCACCAGGGCAGGGAGGCAAGACTGGCCCGAGCAGGTGGACCAGGGAGGGCAGGCACATGCTGCTGGGAAGGTGGAAGCAAACGCCCGCAGAGGATCTTGTGGAGAGACCGATGGGACATGACTGGAGGGATGGGTCTCCAGGACAGACCTTGGTTAATCTTAAACAGCTTGATTGGGTTAAGAAGCGCCTGGGGGAATTCATAAAGCACATTTCTGGGTGAGGGGGTTTCTAGAGAGGATTAATGGGGGAGGGAAGACTTGTCCTGAATGTGGGGACAGGGGTCCTGATGGGAAAAGGGAAAGGGAGAAAGTTGCCATGGTGAGCTTTTCCTCTCTGCTCCCTAACCACCAGAGTGGCAGCTGCCCAGCACCCACCACCACGACGAGCTGAGCCCTCCGAAACTGGGGACCAGATAAGTCCTTCCAACTGAAAGTTTATTTTCTCAGGGGTCTGTCACAGCAAAGGGTAAATGACAAATACAAACACCTTCTGGTAAGGCAATTTCAGGACAGAAGGTTGATGGGGGGCCCTTGGGGTGCAGGAGGGGCGGCTAAGGAAATGCTGTGGGAAACTCGTAGGATGGGAGTCAGTCATGAAATATGGTTCAGTAGTCAAGAAGGTCAGTACCAGCCTTCCTGGGTCATTCATGTCCTGGGGACTCTTCTCTGCTGGCTGGGCCACTTGAAGAATGCCCTCTGAGCCTGTTTCCTTACCTCAGAAGCAGGCTGCTGAGATCCCATCGTTTTCCTTGAGACTGGGACTCACATAGCCCAGGCTGGCTGTGATCTTATTGTTTAGCCTAGGATGGTCTTGAGTTCGTTTTTTTGTGTTGGTGGTGTTTTGTTTTTGAGACAGGGTTTCTCTGTGTAGCCCTGGCTGTCCCAGAACTCACTATGTAGACCAGGCTGTCCTTGAACTCAGAGATCCACCTGCCTCTGTCTCCCAAGTGCTGGAATTAAAGGCATGTGTTACCAGGCCTGGCTGGTGATCTTGGATTCTCTTTGTTTGTTTATTGTTTTGGTTTTGGTTTTCCGAGACAGGGTTTCTCTGTGTAACCCTGGCTGTCCCGGACTTGTGTTGTAGACCAGGATGGCCTTGAACTCACCGACATCCACCTGCCTCTGCCTCCCAGAGTGCTAGGATTAAAGGTGTGTGCCACCACGCCCAGCCTAGAACTCTCTTTCTTTTTTCCTTTGTTTCTTTCTTTCCTCCTCCTCCTCCTCCTCCTCCTCCTCCTCCTCCTCCTCCTCCTCTTCCTCCTCCTTCTTCTTGAAATACAGTCTCTAGATGTATGCTTAGCTATTTTGGCTCTCACTATGTAGACCCAGCTGGACTTGAATTCACAGAAATCTGCCTGCCTCTGCACCTGAGTGCTGGAATGAAATGTGTGGGCCACCACAACTGGCTTAGACCTCTATTTTTTTGTTGGTTTGTTTTTTGTCTTTTGAGACAGGGTTTCTCTGTGTAGCCTTGACTTACTTTGTAGACCAGGCAGGCCTTGAACTCACAGAGATCCGTCTGCCTCTGCCTCCCAGAGTGCTGGGTGTGCCGCCTAGACCTCTATTCTCAACTTCTTTGTCCTGGAGCCAGGATGTTTATGTTTCAATACTGCCCCCCCCAAACTCTCTCCAGGTTCCCAGGTGACACCCAGAGCTATATTGCCCTGTGTCTCATTTCTATGGTACCTGGCCTCCTTCTTCCGCTTGTCCTCAGTGCTGCTCATATGGATATTAAACGCTTAAGGATGCCGGGCGTAGTGGCGCACGCCTTTAATCCCAGCACTCGGGAGGCAGAGGCAGGCGGATCGCTGTGAGTTTGAGGCCAGCCTGGACTACAAAGTGAGTCCAGGACAGGCAAGGCTACACAGAGAAACCCTGTCTCAAAAACCAAAAAAAAAAAAAAAAAAAAAAAAAACGCTTAAGGGACCAGTCCATAGCTATAGGGACTGCTAGGCCCAGCTCAAAATGAAAATATGAGCTGGGCGGTGGTGGCACACACCTTTGATCTCAGCGCTCGGGAGGCAGAGGCAGGCAGATCGCTGTGAGTTCGAGGCCAGCCTGGTCTACAAAGTGAGTCCAGGACAGCCAGGACTATAAGAGAAACCCTGTCTCGAAAAACAAAACAAAACAAATTTGAGTCCTTGTTCAAAATTCTAAAGAGCTGGGTGTGGTGGTACAGGCCTATAACTTCAGACAGACTAAAGCAGAAAAATTTAAGACTGGCCTGGGCTACAGAGTTAAACTGTGTCAAAAGAGAAAAGGAATTTATGACGTCTCTGAAATGGGGGACAACAAACTGTTAACCCATACACAGGGCTTTCAGGGGATGAATGGGGATGTGGAGGCTGGGTTCCCTTCTTCCCCACTCAGGGGCTTTGCAGCCTGGTCCTGCCACGGCATCAGGAGGGACTGAGGTCATACCAGAGTAGCCCATGGCAGTGTGTCATAGGTTCCAGGAAATGTGACTGTTAGAATTACCATTGTGGTGGTGAGGTCAGCATTCCGATGCTACCCAGTGACCTCAGGCGAGTGGTCCCTTGATCTCTGGGCTTAGCCCTTGACATGTGATGGATGGCAAGGAGCTTCTAAGCTCCACAGCCTCAGGACTGTGATTTGGCCTCTGGGCAGGAGACACAAGGCAGGAAGAAAAACTTGCCACAGACCTGAGACACTCAGAAATCTGGAGGCTACTGGCAAGCTGCCATGTTCCTGAGAGGGTCTTGTGAGCGTTCCATGGAGAGCCAACACTTCATCCTGGGCAGTCACTACAAGGATACCTTGAGCCTATTTCAATCTGGAATCCCCTTCCCAGCTTCACCCCTATAGAGGAGAGATGTTTTGGGTGAATAAGCCCTGTCGGGCTGAACTAAAACAAACATACATTTTGTTTGGGACAGAATCCACAGAGGTGTCACTCTCTGAGAGTTTCAGCTAAAACTGTCTCATCTTACAGAGGAGGAGGCCGAGGGCTGTGGAGTGGTAAGGAGCCACGCAAAGTTAGTTGGCCAGCTTGTGAGTGTCAGACACTCCCGTCCCATCTGTCTGCCAAGCTCATACCCTGTGGAGATTTTGCCCGCCCTCGAGGCTCCTAAGGGTGCCACACAGCATGAGGCCCTCAGCCAGGGCGGAAGTTGGGTGCTCAGGGGAGCTGCAGAGGGCTGCAGGACTCCCCCTTCCTGCCTGGCTGTCCTGGTGCCACTCCCCAACCCATCACCTCAGGGTCTCCACACCGCCCATCAGGCTCCAGGCCCATGTGTCCCCTCCACAGTTGCAGCTAGCAACAGGCCCCTTTCCACTTCCTGTCTCTCTGGAGAATGTTCTCTTGAAATGTTCCTCTCTCTGCCTTTTTGTTTTGTTTTCTTCTTCCAAAAACTGTTTTCAATTAATCTTATAATGAAAACCATACCAAATTCTTGAAAACAACAGCACCGAGAAAGTCTTTTTGAAAGCTAGCTCAAGGAGGGCCTCTCAGCTCTGTCTGCCCAGTTTAGCAGCGCCCTGGTGCCCACCTCTTTAATCTTCCTCCCAGGCTACCTCCAAGACCCTCTCACTAGGTCTCTTGATTTTTAATTTAATTTAATTTTTTTGGTTTTTCGAGACAGGGTTTCTCTGTGTAGCCTTGGCTGTCCTGGAGTAGCTTTGGTAGACCAGGCTGGCCTCGAACTCACATCTATCCGCCTGCCTCTGCCTCCCGAGTGCTGGGCACCAGGTCTCTTGAAACTACCCTCAAACTGTCCCTTCTTAACGCTTCCTAACTCCCCAACCCCTGCCCCCACATTACCGTGTGCAGCTGTCTGTAGAGCCCCGCCCCTCCCATTACCCAGCCTGCCTCTGGCTGTCTCAGGGATGCTTACTCTACAAGGCAGATCTCACTTGTCCCAATCTTTTTGCTCAAAAGTCACCAGGGATTTGGTGTTCCCTAGGGATAAAATCTAGAGCCTCGCTGCCCACCGGGAAGCTGCTTCCTGCTTTGGCATATGCTGGACTCGGGGTGGGAAGGTGGGGTGGATGATGCCGATGAAGGAGGACAAGGTGCCGGGAAGAGAGGGACAAACTCCAGGTGGCGGAGAACTTACAGGGGGCTTACACACAGAAATATGTGTTGGGTAGGGATGAAACAGGAGGATCCAGCACCCCAGAGCTGGAGGGGGTGTGCGCATTCGCTCTATCTGCCTTAGAAGACAAAAGAGGCACGATGCCAGCTGGACTATACCTGGGCTTTCCCACATTGCAACATCAGCGGAGAGAGTCACGGCGCCATTGTTCACTGTTGAGCATGAAACTCTCCACAGACTGACTATCTGAAGGACTCTTTCTTATCTCACAGGGTCAGGCCACAGCGTGGAGGATCTGGTGGCTCATCTTCCTTCTCAGCCTGACTGGGTGTGCCTGCAGGCTGTTTCCAGAAAGGTTTAGCTGAGGTGGGAAGACCGCACAGTAAGTGTGAGCAGCAGTGTCCCTTGGTCTGGGGTCCTGGACGGAACAAAGAGGAGAAAGTGTAGTGCCTGCCGCTGCCCGCCCCAGTATTCACCCCCCCCCCCTCTCAACCCAGTTTCCTTATCACAGTTACTTTGTAACCAGCTACCTCACACACCTGCTGCCTCAGTGGACTGCGTCCTTTCTTAAAATACAAGCCAAAATAAGCCCTTCCCTCCTTAAATTGCTTTTGTCAAATTTTTATTTTATTTTATTATTTATTCATTCATTTATTTATTTATTTTGTGACACAGCAATGAGAAAGTAACATGGTGGGCAAGGCGTTGCCCATGGCTTAGATGGCTCCCTAGGTCAAGCTAAATCCACCCAGACGCCCTTCTCCCTCTGTTATAATAAGAACTTATTCCTCAAGATTCCCCCCAATTAAGTGCCCCATCTGCTGACCTATGGCCGTCTGCAGGTCACAGTAAAGGGGCCTTACTTGTTGCAGTGACAACTGTATGGAAACTTGGTTTATTCACCTGCTGGACAGGGTGCTGCACCCTCAGGGTTGTTTTACTCCGGCACTGGTTGCCTTAGTAGCCCTGAGGGGTCCCAGTATTTTCGCTCAAGGCTCTACCCAGCATGGCATAGGGCCATGCTACCCAGGGTCAAAGTAGCACCAAGGGGCTAAAGCTTCCTTCAGACCCTGCTGCCCAGCCACGTCGTCCCCTTCTCCCACTGCTCCTCCCCCTTGGCTGTCTCCAAGGTAGAGGTTGAGCCCCATCCAAGGGCTTGCTGGTACCTAACACAACCTCCCCCAGCCACACCCCCGAGCCACACCACAGCCCTTCCTTTTTAAAGTAATATCTTGATGATTTGGGTGGTGATGGGAGATTGCTTCAACACTAGCATGTTTGTTCTTACATTTCAAAGAATTCATGTGAGTGTGTGGAGAAAACCATCACTCCTTCCTCTAATGGCTTCCTGCATCATGCTGACCTATGGAGGCAAAGCAGACTGACAGTTGGCCAAGTCTCCTTTCTATTTTCTTGGCATCCATGGCCAGGCACAAGTCAGTGTCTCCAGGAAGTGGTTATTTTGTTTTGTTGTTGTTTGTTTGTTTGTTTGTTTTTGAGACAGAGTCTCTCTACGTAGGTCCTGGCTGTCCTAGAACTCACTATATAGACCAGGCTGGCCTTGAACTCAGAGATCTGTCTGCCTCTGCCTCCTGAGTACTGGGATTAAAGGTGTGTGCCACCATGCTAGGTTAGGAAGTGGTGTGTGTGTGTGTGTGTGTGTGTGTGTGTGTGTGTGTGTGTGTAAAAGTTTCACATGAATGTTACATTAGAATTTGGTACTTTTTAAATTTTATTTTATTTTGTGTGTATGTGTTTTGCTTGCGTGTATGCCTGTGTACCACACGCATGCCTGGTGCACACAGAGGTCAGACAAAAGAGGGGTTGAGCCCCCCTGAATTGGAGTTATAGTTATTTGTGAACAGTCATGTGGGTTCTAGGATGTAAACTCGGGTTCTCTGCAAGAGCAACAAACAATTTTCATTGCTGAATCATTTCTCCAGCTTTGGGATTTTTTTTTTTTAACTTAAAAATACACTGGTGTTGTTGGGTCTGGTGTTACATGCCTGTAATCCCAGGGAAAACACAGGGGTGTAGATGGTAGGCTAAAGAGTTCAAGGCCAGACAAGGTTACGTAGAAAGTTTAACCCCAGCCATGTTAATGGCTTCAGTGGGCTGATTGGATACCACGGTGGTCAATATTCATGGTCAGCTCCATAGACTTGGAGCCTTATTGGAACCAGCACCCTCAGAAGGTCAGAGGTGTGTCCCTCCTGCATAGTTTAACAGCCATGGTCAAATGCCCCCTGAGTGTGTGGGCTGGGGTCCTAGAATGAATAAAAAGTGAAAAAAGAGAGAGCGGGCAGGTGGTGGTGCACGCCCTTTAATCCCTGTGAGTTCGAGGCCAGCCTGGTCTATAGAAAGAGTTCCAGAGTTCCAGGACAGCCAGGGCTATACATAGGGAAACGCTGTCTCTAAAAACCAACACACACACACACACACACACACACACACACACACACACACACACACACACAGAGCGAGAGAGAGAGAGAGAGAGAGAGAGCGAGCTGGGTGCCAATTCTCTTTATATTCTAACTACGGATTCAACGTGGTCAGCTGCCTCACCTTCCTGACACCAAGCAGTCCCCACCACGAAGGAGCCTGTCACACCTCTCTCAAACCCAGGGCCAAAACCCAACCCTTCTGTGTTTTGGTCACAGAGGGAAGAATGAGCAATTCGTACCTGCTGAGGAACACTGGCAATAAGCCTCATCCTGCCTGTGAGTCCTGGCTTTTCCCACTCCATGTTTTTAGCATAAATTTTCCAAACAGGATCACCGGGTCACAAAGTATATGCACGTACATTTTATATGCCTTGGGGTTCTTCCATCTCAATGGAACAAGTCACACGTCCCCTAGGAGTGTGTGAATGTCTCACACCCTGTCCAACTCTAAATGTTGGGGAACCTTCAAGTTTAAACAGTTGCCAAGATCTCAGGCAGAACCTCATTGTTTTTGATTCAGTTTCCTGAGTGTAATCAAGGCTGGGCGTCTTGACTTGTGTCCACTGGCCTTTTCATTTCCTCTTCTGAGAACTTGAGGATCTAATCCTTTGTCCAGTTTTTAATTGTGTGTGATTTTTTTTCAAACGCCTTGTAAGGCCCTTTGTTGATATTAATCTCACCGTTCATGTGTGTCAGTTATATTGGGGGGGGGGGGCAATGGAAGGGGTCAAACCCAGAGCCTCAGCCGGGCTAAGCTGTTGCTCGAGACTCACCTCCAGCTCAGTGGCAACTATCACCCAGGTATATGCAGAGGAATTTATATACGAGACATTTAACCTCAAAACATACCGAAAAGAACAGCATAGTGGTTGAGAGTGTGATCTGCAGCCGGGTGTGGTGGCGCACGCCTTTAATCCTAGCACTCAGGAGGCAGAGGCAAGTGGATCACTGTGAGTTCGAGGCCAGCCTGGTCTACAAAGTGAGTCCAGGATAGTCAAGGCCACACAGAGAAACCCTGTCTCAAAAAAAAAAAAAAAATTAAGACAGAGTTTCTCTGTGTAGCCCTGGCTGCCCAGAACTTGCTCTGTAGACCAGGCTGGCCTCAAATTTGAGATCTACTGGGATTAAAGGCCTGTGCCACCACACCCGGCTTCTGTGGTCACCACTAAGGCTGTTCCATCACACCAACAGACTACTCCTTTTTGTGGGGGAGGGGGGATCAGGAACCCGGGAGAAGGGGGTGGGGAGTGAATGGTGATGGAGCTTACACAGAATCCCAGGAATCAGACCCCAGAGACCAGACTCAATGGTGCAGATCTAACTTTGTTGTTCAGTGTATAAGCCTTAAAAAGGCTGAAGGGCCAATCAGACCATCCCGTGCGAGCCTCAAGCACCTATAGCAACCCAGCAGGTTTGTGTGGCTATGAGGAAAAGTGGGAGTTGGGGGCAGAGGGCAGGATCACCTTAGAAGACTTCCAAGAAGGGGAAGGCATCCATTTAGGGATTTCACTCGTGCTCTAGGAATCCTAGTACATCAACACTGGGTGCAGTGGATCAGGATCTTTTGAGGAGTCTTAGGAGCCGCTGCCGCTTTTCGCTCGCCAATCTCTGTGGACCTCCAAAGGCTTCCCTGGACACTCCCCACACCTTTTGGCTTTACTTACAGTGGTTTTTATTTGTTGGTTTATCCTTCTTTATTTTCTTTGTTTTTGTTTTTTGTATTGTATTGTATTGTTTTTGTTTTGTGTATTGCATGTGTGCAGAACCCACACAGGCCAGCAAAGGGCATTGGATTCCTTCAGCTATGTGGGTGCTGGAAACAGAACCCAGGTCCTCTGGAGGAACAACCAGTATCCGTGCTTCCCCCCTTCTTTTTTGAGGTTGGGGCTCATAGATCTCAGATTAGCCTCCGTTGTGCGTGGATGGAAGCCAAGGCTTCCTGCATGCTGGCCAACTCTGCCAACTAAGCAGCAGCTCCTGCCCCTCCCATCTGAGACAGGGCCTTGCTGTGTAGCATGAAGTAGAGGCAATGCTCCTGCCTCAGCCTCTGGAATATTGGGATTACAAGGGTTCCCCTTGCCCCCCAGCCCATGAGATTTTTGCCCCCAGTGGTTAAATTCTTGCTTTCAGTTACTCAGACTTTCCTTTTTGTGGCTTCTGGACTTTTAGATAAAAGTTAATAGCTTAACAAATTTAAAAAATGTTCTTCTAGTGCCTTTAATATAAGATTTACTATAATAATAATAATAATAATAATAATAATAATAATAAATTTATTTATTTATAATTTATTTATTTATAATAAATAATAATAATAATAATAATAATAATTATTATTATTATTATTATTATTATTATTATTATTATTATTATTATTATTTTGAGACAGGGTTTCTCTGTGTAACCTTGGCTGTCCTGGACTAACTTTGTAGACCAGGCTGGCCTCGACCTCACAGCAATCTGCCTGCCTCTGCCTCCTGAGTGCTGGGATTAAAGGTGTGCGCCACCACCGCCCGGCTACAAAAATCTATTATTGTTAAGCAGTGGCACAATATTTTATTCTCGGAGCAAGACCCATAATTTATTTAACTGAACCCTCGATTTCTGAGCATTTGGCAGGCTCAGGCTCCCCTATGTAAAATCAAGTCATGCTCAGCTCCATCTGGATTTTTTTCCAAAACCACCAAAATGATTTTATTCATTTATTTTTATTATTTAATTAATTTATTCAGATTATCCCATCCCTTGTATCCTCCCATTCCTCCCTCCTTCCTGCTTTCACCCTATTTCCCTCCCCTATGTCTGTGACAAAGGGGGACCTCCTTCCCCACTATATGGCCATAGGCTATCAAGTCTCATCTTGGTAGCCTGCTTATTCTTCCTCTGAGTGCCACCAGGCCTCCGCATCCAGGGGACGTGGTCAAATATGGGGCACCAGAGTTCATGTCAGAGTCAGTCTCCACTCTCCACTCAACCATGGAGAATATCCTGACCATTGGCTAGATCTGAGAAGGGGTCTGATGTTTACTGCAAATAATTGTCCTTGGTTGGTGCAGTAGTTTGAGCAGAACCCCTGGGCCCAGATCCGCCCGTCATGATGTTCTTCTTGTAGGTTTCTAGGACCCTCTGGATCCCTCTATTTCCTCACTCTCCCATACTTCTCTCACCTAGAGTCCCAGTAGGATGTCCTCACATCTATCCCTATCTCCTGGTAAGTGAAGACTTTCATGTGACATGCCTCTTGGGCTAGTGTCCAATTATAAGTGAGTATATACCACGTGAGTCTTTCTGCCTCTGGGTTAACTCACTCAGGGTGATCCTTTCTAGTTCCATTCATTTGTCCACAAATCTTGGGATTTCCTTGTTTTTTTATAGCTGAGTCGTATTCCATAGTGTAAATGTACCACAGGTTCTTTATCCATTCTTTGACTGAGGGACATTTATGTTGTTTCCAGGGTCTGGCTATTAGCTCCATCTGGATTTATGTCAAAGCGAAACCTCAGGCATCAAATCATTTCATCTGTAAATTGACCTCTGGCTGGAATGCACCCAGAGTGCTTTCCCAGACTGCACTAGGCCCTGGGTTCTATCCCCGGCACCGTATAAGCTGAGCATGGGTGCACATGAGATGGAAGCAGGAGGACCAGGAATTCAAGATCACCCTTAACTACTTAGCAAGTTTGAACCAAACCTGGACCACAGGAGATCCTGTCTCAAAAGAGGGTGAGTGCTGGGGGTTGGTCTGATGTATTTTGATGCTGATTAATAAAAGGCCATCACACCTGGGCAGGGCAAATGAGCTAGGCATGGCTAAGGTTCCTGGGCGTGGGGAGACAGAAAATCTTGGGAAGAAGAGAGACCAAAAGAGAGGAAAAGGAGGCTCGTGATCATGGGTTAGATGGAAAAGAAGCACATGGCTGTCGTGGATGGAGATTTGAACCTTATGATGAGATAAGATGAGATGAGATAAAAATAAATAAATAAATAGAAACCTTAACAAGTACATGGGATTATGGATGGGAGGTAGTTTGATAAAAATTATTAGAAACAGATGGCTTACGATTGGGTTAGGAATCTCATACTTGCCCCACTATGGGAAGTAGTTTAGAGGATTAATATCTGTCCTGCCCTGCTTAACTAAGGCTTATTAAAAATATAAAAAATGTCTATGTCTTGATTGATTGATAGCAGGTTAGAAAATACTGCTGTAATAATAATTATAGGCCTGATAATAAAAATTATTAGGCCGTACTGGTAAATTAACAACAGGGGAGGGCTGGAGAGATGGCTCAGTGATTAAGAGCACTGGCTGAAAAAAAAAAAAAGAGCACTGACTGCTCTTCCAGAGGATCTGGGTTCAATTCCCAACACCCACATGGCAGCTCACAACTGTCTGCAAGTCCAAGATCTGACACCTTCACACAGACATACTTACAGGCAAAACACCAATGTACACGAAATAAAGGTAAATAAAATTAAAAACATTTTTAAAAAAGCTTGAAGTTTCATATTGCTGCTTTTATTGTCTTTTTATATAACTCAACACTTGATTTCACTTAATTTATATTTGAATAAATACTGTGCTCACTCGTACAGTTCAACAAAGATGAGACCGATGAGATGCCTTAGTAGATAAAGCCCTTGCTGCTATGGCTCAATCTGTGGTATTCATGTGATGGAAGGAGAGGACAGACACTGCACACATATACCATGACATATGTGCCCCCTACACGCACAAATAAATACATGTCTTATATACATACATATAGATGGATGATAGATAGATAGATAGATAGATGGAACATAAGAGTAAGTGGGAAAAAATCTATCTCATTCAGTGTCTCCCCTGGGAAACAAGCCATGTTCTCAGTCTCTTGAGTGTCTCCCCAGCTCCCATGCACATGTGAAAACAAAATATGGGCCCATGTTATTTTTTCTCCTCTAAAAATATATGACTGGGTGTGGTGGCACAAATCTGTGTACCTAGCACTCTTGTTGCTGAGGCAGGAAGATCACTATGCGTTCAAGGCCACCCTGAACTACAAGTGAGTTTCAAGGCAGCCTGGGCTATAGACGGAACTATGTCCCCAAGTACACACCACCTCCCCACCTTCCACTTCCCCACTCCACCCTCATGTTTCTGGAAGTACTGGGTTAAAGGGAGATGTGGTATTCATGATAATTATTGCCAAACCAAGGTGCTTCTGTAGATACTCAGGATACTCAGTGGCTGTTTATCCACCAACAAGGCTGGAGGGACCATGGCTTTGCTCAATGTTTTTTTTTTTAATCTTTGTTTATCAGATAATGACATCTTTGTTTCATCCTTTCTTCCTCCCCTATCTCTCTGCCTCAGCCACTGTCCAACTACCCACTCTAAAACTTGCAGTTTTATTGTTTTCTGTGTTCTTTGTGTGAGACAGAATTTCTCTGTGTAGCCCCTGGCTGTCCTGGAACTTGCTCTGTAAAACCAGGCTGGCCTCAAACTCAGAGATCTGCTTGCCTCTGCCTCCTGAGTGAGTGTGCCACCACACCCAGCTTTATTGTTGCTGCTACTGAAGAGGGCAAGATGGCTCAGGAGGTCAAGGTGCTTGTTTATGTAAACTTAGTGATCTGAGTTCAGTTTTTGGGACCCACATAAAGGCAGAAGGAGACACCCTAGTTCATGTCCCTCTGACCTCCACAATAGCATTATAGGATATTTGTTCACATATATCCTACACTTATCATATATAATAAGTAAATAAATATTAATGTTTGTTTTGTTTTGTGTTTCGAGACAAGTTTTCTCTGTCTAGCCTTGGCTGTCCTGGACTCACGTTGTAGACCAGGCTGGCCTTGAACTCACAGTGATCCACCTGCCTCTGCCTCCCAAGTGCTGGGATTACAGGCTTGTGCCACCATGCCCAGCTAGAAAATTTTTATACAGGGGAGGGGGAGCTATTGAGCTTCTTGTCAGATCTCTATGGGTCAATCAGATTTTTCTCTTTTCATTAACTGAGTCTTAATGTGCTTTACCCTTTTCACCTCTAAGTAGAATCATTGTTGGTTCTTTATCAAATGATCTATGAACACTCTTTATATATCAGAGAAATCGCCCCTGGCTTGTTTTATGAGATGCAATCTTCCACTGTTTTGTTTTGGGTTTTTGAGACAGGGTTTCTCTGTGTAGCCTTCGATGTCCAAGCTGGCCTTGAACTCACAGCAATCTGCCTGCCTCTGCCTCCCTGAGTGCTGGGAGTAAAGGTGTGCGCCACCACATCCAGCTTGTGAAATGTACTGATCTTTACTTTAGAGGTCTTAGATTTGCTAAAACACTTAAACAGGCTTTCCTCATTCTCAAATTAGCTTTTAAAAATCCTCCCACTGCTTCACCGAAATATATATGTTTTGCTATATAAGAAATATTACATACATATATTTATTTTGGTGGTAGGGATCCATTGAACCCAGAGCCTGGAATGTTCTCTATCCTTTAACCATGCCCCTAGCCAAAACATGACGTGTTTTAAATAATGAGATAGTGTGTCACCATATGAGAGGACTGTAATTTATTTACCCAATTCCCTATTGCAGAATGCTTAAGCTATGTTTTCGTTTCCACTACTATGAATTATACATACATTTTCAACTTCCTTAGGCTGAATTCCTGAAAGCCACCTGCGTTCTCAACCCCACACTGTCCTTCCAGGAGCAGAGTAGTCCTTCTCCCATAGCAGGCTCCTCTCAAGCCCCCCACCCTCACCCCCAGAGCCTGAGGTGGGAGGAAGACTTGGCCCATGTTTGATTTGTCAGCCACACCGGAGGAAGTAGGCAGGCCTGAGTCTGGAGGAGAAAGGGCATCTGAAGTTGACTCTCAGGCCTCTCCACGCGCCCACTGTCTCTTTGCAAGCGACTCTGCATTCCAATAGATCTGTAACCTGGTCTTTAAGATCATGAAAAGGCTTTGTTTGCCTGGAGGTACTCTGGCCCATCCATCTGCTTCCAAAAGAACTGGCAGGTTTGAGAAGAAAACGTGGCCAGTTGGGGGCAGGGTATGGCTCAGTAACACTTGCATTGCAGGCTTCTGGCCATCAATTAGATCATAGATTGTGGAGCTAAACTGTCCGGCAACTCCCTCTAAAGGAGATTTAACTATTTACAATGCCTCTAAATCTGAGATCCTGGAAATCATCTGGCTATTGTGGTAGGCATGAATCTCACCACGGACACCCCGATTTATCCCAGTACCCCAGAACCTGGGAAAATGCAATGCTCTACAGCTAAGAGTAAATGAGAGCTGTGGGTAGATTCAGTTGCTCAGGAGCCCAGTTGGATGGCGCACAGAGAATATCTTGAATTCTATGGGTGGATCCCATGGGAGAGGCCAGTCAATGTCAGAATGACAAAGCTGAGAGGGGCAGCACCTGTCACTCTTGGCTTCAAAGATGAAGGTGGCCTGAAGCCAAGGAATGTGGGTGCCTCTAGCTACTGGAGAGGACAAAGATGCTCTCTTAGAGCTTCCCCAAGTGTCAGTGAGGGTGTGTGTGTGTGTGTGTGTGTGTGTGTTCTGATTGATAGAATAGTAAGAGAATACGCAAGAGGCTCTTAACGTTGGTGTTGTCATAGCACCCATAGGAAATTAATACAAATGCTGCCTTGTACTGCCATTAAAAAGACGCTCAGAGAGGGGGTGCCCTGGCAGACGCACACAACACCTGGAAGAAGGATGTGGACGAGAAGCGAACACTCCAGAGTGCAATCTTTTTATTTGCTAGATCTTTCTAATGACTTTGACTTCCTGAAGACAGCCTAGGCATCAAGAGTTAGCCAGAGCTTTGCCTGGAGAGGCTGAGGTAGAAGGATTAACAGTTCAAGGTCAGCCTGGATGACTTAGTGACACTTTACCTCACAGTCTTTTTAAAAAAGGGTTGAGGATGTAGCTCATGGCTGAGCACTTATATCTAGTGTGCCTGAGACACTGGGCTTAGTCTTCAGCACCAGAAGAAGGGAGAGGGGGAAAGGGAGGGAGGGGGGAAAGAGAAAGGATGAAAAAGGTAGGTGGAACTGGTGGGTGATCCCAGCCCACGGAAAAGTGTAGCACTGAAGTGGCGTCGCTGCTACTTTGAGATTAGCCAGGATTATGTGATGAGTTCCCAGCTAGCATGGGCTGAATACACACACACACACACACACACACACACACACACACTTATGAATGAGACTCTGATGGGAGAGAAGGGAGGAAGAGCAAAGGAATGGGGATGAAGGAGGAAGAGGAAGAAGAAAGATAACAATAATCAGATTAGCTGGGCATGGTGACACACCTTTAATCCCAGCACTCCGGAGGCAGAGGCAGGTGGGCCGCTGTGACTTCAAGGCCAACCTGGTTTACAAAGCGAGTCCAGGACAGAGAAATCCTGTTTCGAAAAAAAACAACCCCCCCCACAAAATAATAATAATAATAATAATAATAATAATAATAATAATAATAATAATAATAATAATAATAATAAAAAAAATAATCAGATTAAATTGTGTGGAAAGCCACCAGGGCTGAGAAGGCTTGAAGCCCCTCCCTCCAGCTGCAGATGTCTCCCAGATGTGGTGGGCGGGACACTGACTGGAACAGCGGCGCGAAGTGTGGGTGGGTGAGGGCGAGACCTCTCTGTCTAGCGCTGGGGATCAGGGGCCCGCACTGTCAGGGGGGTGCGGCTGTTTGTGGACAAGTGGGGAGGAGCGCGGGCGGAGCCGGGGTTGGGGGGTGTGATCCGGGCGGAGCGGCGGTGGGCTCGGGTTACTTCCCCTTAACTTCCCCAGGAGGGCGGCGGCTAGGCTGGAGCTGCTCGGAGCAAGGCGCTGTCCTAGGCAAGTGCGGGGCAGCAGTCACGGGCTGTGGACGTTTGGGAATACCAAGTGTGGAGATAGCATCCGGGGCGAAGGAGTCAACTGCAGCTTCTGCCCGCACTCGGATGGGTAAACTGAGGGCCGGTAGCTACCGACGTTGTTGGAGTGAGTCGCCGAGGTTGCCACTAGCTTGTGGTCTCCTGGTGTCTGCCGGGCCTTGGTGACAGAAGATGGTCAGGTCTGGAGAACAGGGGGTGGCTGGAGCCGGGGCGGGGGGCGGGGGGGGGGACACAGGGTGGTAGCTGAGGCGTGGTGGACAGAGTCAAGGGATACAGGAAAGGTGGGGGGGCAGGGGGGGGGCTCGAAGGACACATGGTGGGCAGAGCCAGGGTCAAGAGGATACAGAATAGCTGGAGCATAGAGGTCTGGGCACGAGTGGAACAGACGGCGCGCGCTGGCTCAGGGAAGACACAGAGCGAAGCCACAAGTTTCTGTTCCGCAGTCCCAGTCAGGCTTAGAGCGAGTAGCCCCGGGCCCAAGCGTTTTCGAGGAGGCAGGAACTAGACTTTATGCGTTTTGCTACCTGGATCCCTGGTAGCCCAGCCCACTCTATGCATAGGCACCCCTCCTGGATGCGCGCCAGGCTAGAGGCAGCCAATCCTGCGGCGGCGGCGGCGGCTGCTGCTGCTGCGGTGCCCTCCTAGGAGCAGCACCGGAGGCAACTCGAATTTTTTTCTGCGGGGGGGGGGGGGGGGTCTTTCCAGTAACCTCCCCAGCAAGGCTGGGAGAGTAAGGGCTTTGGGTAACTTAAAGTCCCACTCTGCTCTGAGGTGTGCGATTGGGAGATTTCAGGACACCCCTGTGGCTGACAGATCTGAGGTCTAGGTGACAGGTGAACAACTCTCTTAGGAACTCAGCCAGTTTACTTGTAAAAGTGGAGCTTGGAGCAGACAGCCTCTCATCTCTGTTAGAGTGGGTGGCCAGTATGGAGATGGGTTTCTCTGGCGCAGGGGGACTGGCAACAATTCCTCAAGGGAAAGGAGCTAGCTGTTCCTACCCGGGAAAGGCCCAGATACAGGCTCTTGGGCTGTACCTCTGGAAGATGAAATCCCTGAACAATGAGGTGTGTAGCTTATCTCTAGGCAATCCTCAGCCTCTGGATTTGACTATGGGTCTCTCCTCCAGACCCATGATTTGAATCTAGCACCACAAGCGTGGTAGCCCTGTGAACCTGGGAGGGGGCAGCCTTGAGTTGCTGCCCTGAAGCCCCTCATACCAAGAATCCTAACTGGCTGGTAGCCTCTCACCTCAGCCTGAATTCAATCCTGAGGGACCCCGTGGTGGCCTTAGTTATATCTGTGAGGGCAAGGCGAGGGTGCTCCACAGAACAGTGACTTGGAGCAGGCCCTGGTAGTCACCAGATTACAAGTATCACTTCCAGAAAAATTGCCAATTCCTGGTCTCGATCTGAGTGAAGGGAATCTGTCCTTATGGTCTCCAGTCCCCCCACCCCTTAGTGTTTTGCCTGCATGTATGTCTGTGAGAGAATGTTGGCTCCTCTGGAACTGGAGTTACAGACCGTTGTGAGCTGCCATGTGGGTGTCTGGAATTGAGCTCAGAACTTCTGGAAGAGCCGCCAGAGCTCTTAATCACTGAGCTATCTCTTCAGCCTCTCTTTTTGCGGTCTTTAAAGCCACTTCCATCCAAGAAAGTATGGGGCTGTACAATTAGTACACTTCGCTCACCCCAGAAGGCCCCTCTGTTCCTGCCTTCCAGAGACACTGCCCCAGCCTAGAGAGGCCCACTCGACATGGGTTGAATGCCGTTCCCACAGAATGGACAGTGTCCAGGGCTCCCAGAGGAAGCACCCTGGGGGCTGGCCCAGCCCAGCCCAATCCAGCTGTGACATGGGAATAGGCCATCAGCCAGGATGGCCCTGCTCTGGGACCTGGCTTTACGCTGGTCCTATTCACTGATACTTCAGAGTGCGTGAGGGGCTGCACACTGTCCCTTAACTCCCCCTGCCTAGTGTCACAGTGAATATACCAGAACTCATGGTGTGAGCTCTGGAGAGGAATCCATGAGCCTGAGGTGTGGCATGGGGCCCAAACTGCCTAGTGTGTGCCTGGTGAGGGGTGTGTGTGTGTGCTGTGTGTGTGGTATGCCTGTGTGTGGCTTGTGTTTGTGTGTATGGTATGTTTGTGCGTGTGGTGTGGTATATGTTTGTGTGTGGTGTGTGTTTGTGTGTATGGTATGTTTGTGTGTGTGGTGTGTGGTATGTGTGTAGTGTACATTTATATTTGTGGTGTGTGTGTGTGTATCCTAGACAGGCTTTGGTGGCTGAGACCTGCCAGGTGGGGTCAGAGCTCCCAACCACACAGGGGAAGCAGGGAAAGGAAGGGCAGGAGCCTTGCTTCCTGCAGACAGGACCTATGCCAAAGCGTAGATCTGAGAGTTCAGATCAGGAGGGTAGAGCAAGCGCTCATTTCTCCAGCAGCAGCAATGTGTGGGGTGGTGTCAGGCTGTTGAGAGCAGTTTTCACCTGAGGTATGAAGTGGGGATGGGGGGAGTGTGGTGTGTGTGTGTGTGTAAATTACACACCAC
The DNA here is from genome assembly GCF_964271855.1 of Acomys minous. Taxonomy (NCBI): domain Eukaryota; kingdom Metazoa; phylum Chordata; class Mammalia; order Rodentia; family Muridae; genus Acomys; species Acomys minous. The sequence continues at coordinate 115,329,644 of NC_140484.1, read as the reverse complement.
GTTCAGGGTCCCTATTGCTCACCAGGCTGAGTGACATGAATTGCTTTTTGGGGGGGGGGAGGCGTTGTTTTGTTTTGTTTTGTTTTGAGACAGGGTTCCTCTGTGTAGCCTTGGCTGTCCTGGACTCACTTTGCAGACAAGGCTGGCCTCGAACTCACAGTGATCCACCTGTCTCTGCCTCCCGAGTGCTGGGATTAAAGACATGTGCAGCCGCCACCTCCCAGCATGAATTGCTTTTGAGAAAAAATATTAAGCAAATGACCAAGGGAGCATGACAGAGGTGGCTTCTGTGCACAGACTTAGAGCCCAGGATGGAGAGTGCTGTGCGGAGGGTGGACCTGTCCCCAAAGTCAAGGGTCTGTGTGTCCTCTAATGTCTGTCATTTTTGTGGAGGCGAAGCACTGGCTGGCTGCCTGTTTCGTGCAGGCATGGGTGTGGTGTGGAGGCTGACACAATCGTGTCCTTTTTTGTAAATGATGCGATAGAGATTTGAACTGGAGACCACAGAAGTATGACATTAAGGGGCATGACAAGGCTATGATGTTTTTGCCGGGCTTTTGAAGTATAAACAAACAAACACAGAGAGGAAAGGTGTTCCTGGCCAACCGGACCAGAGGAACAAAGGACAGAGAGATAAGAGGTGACCAAGTGACTGAGGAGAGCTGGCTCTGGATGTGAAAAAGAAGCAGGCAAGGGATCAAGTTCAGGCATGGGCTTGAGGCCTGGACTAGAGTCGAAGTCTCACTCCGAAGGCAGTGAGGGCCATCTCACCACGCACTCGGGAAGATATCCCCGCTGAGCATGCTATTAGGGCGGGATGACAGGAACTCCACAGCCACCACTGCCTCCTGGGCCATGGAAGTGCCTGCGCCGCGGCAGGGGCTATGGAGAGGAACCTTTCTTAGAGTCCCCCCAAAAGTGAGGGGCTTCAGAGGCCACCCGTGCACCCCTAGCCTGGCTTGGTGCCATTCCTGGAGCTGTACCAAATCGAGACACCAGGGCTGCTTTGCAGAGGGAGCCCAGATTTTGGCCAGCTGGCCCATGGTCCACGTCCAAAGCAAACAGGAAGAGACTGGAGAGGGCCAGGCAGAACCTAGCTCTTTGTTTGGAGATGAGGATTAGCCAAATGGAATTGTGGGTCTGCCTGCTGCTCAGGTAGGACGGGGCCTGCAGCCCAGCTGGGGGATGTGGTGAAGGGGTATGAGGTTGGGGCCTAGCCCCAGGGTGTTAGCCTGCTGGCACTGTCAAGGTGGTTCTGTTGGAGGAAGGCTGGGACCCATGTGAAACCCTTTAAGGCCTTCACCCTTCTCACTGTAAGCCGGGGCATCATTATGTGCCTTTCCAACACTGCGTTTCCCACTAATGCCCCTTGGCCACCGGCCCAGGCCTGATAGATACCGCTGTTGTTCACTGCAGTGGTATCTACCCTGGTCCCAGATTCGGGCCCTGGGGCTGGGCTGTCAATGGTCGGGGAGATCGGAGGGTTCTGTGCACCCTTGGCCTCACAGGCAGACCATCAGAAGTTCCAGACATCTCCAACACAGATGCTGGCCTGGCAGGCACCCACACCTGCATCCCTTCACCATATGTTGACTCCACACACCTCCCCGAAGGCCAGGGGACAGGGTGGCAGGTGGATGAGGTTGTGGAGGATCAGATGGGCTGGAAGAGGGCTCAGATGGGGCCAGTTGTTCTCTTAAGATGCCTTTTGGGCAGGGGCAGGGTGAAGATAAAGGCTGGGGGACTTCAAAAAGGGACTTCTGGGATGACTCATTCAGTCAGTGGCAAAAGTGGACATCTATGCAACAGGTGCATCTGCTGTGCCTACCACGTGCAGGCACAGAGCCAAGTCTTGGGGGCAGAAATAGACAAGAGCTTACTTACTCTTACAAGCCTCAAGCCCACAGCTTGTGTTACCGCTGAAGAGTAGAAAGCCAGGCTGAGGTACAGGGATGTGAAGAAGACATGCATGGTGCTAAATCTGATCCATCAGGGGCTGCAGCTGGTTAGGGAGGGCAGGTGGCTTCTCTGAGACTTGAAGTATCACTTGGAAGCTAATCAAGGTAAGAGTGAGGGAAGGTCTATCCAGGCAGCTTGCACTGCCTGTGCAAAGGCCCCGAGGTGGAGGGGCTGGATGAAGGATGAAGGACTGTGACTGTGTACACGTGTCAGGGGGCATGGTGGGGCGGGGCTCCTGGGGTGAGGGTGAGAAGTGGGTAGGCTCCCTTGGGAAGGCGGGGCCTGGGTTCTATGAAGCCGTGGAACGTAATGGCGTGGTGTGCAATGAGTGGGCTTGAGGGGGCCTGGTGGAAGCAGGGGATTCATATGAATACAGCAGGGTCTGCTAAAGGCCGTGAGGAGGTGGGGGTGAGCATCAGCCAGCGAGGCATTCTGAGAGGCAGGACTGGTGAGGGAGAGTGGTCAGGGCATGTTTTATGGAGTTTGTATGTAATGTGTTCATGTCTTACCCAGGACAGAAAGCAGGCCAGTGTTGTGCCTGGGGAAGGAAGGACACGGCTCTAAGTTTCTACCACAAAATGGTTCATGTGCTCCCCCTTAAATCTGCTAGGCAAAACTGGGTGGGGAGAGGGGCCTTCTGGAAGGTAGAGTCACCTACTATAATATACAGAAGAGGAAGAAGAAGAAGAAGGAGGAGGAAGAGGAGGAGGAGGAGGAGGAGGAGGAGGAGGAGGAGGAGAAGGGATTCATTTTGTTTTCCTTGGGGAGTTGAGAAAAAAGAAGTTAGTTGGTCAGGAGGGGAAGGGAGAGAATGTGAAGAATGTTCCAGGGGGCCATTGACATCCATCAGGGAATCCAGCCCAAAGGTGGCTCCAGTATGCTTTGGATGGCTGCCGGGACGCTGCTCTGCCTGCCCTACATCATGCGCCTGGTGAGTCCTTCCCTGAGTTTAGCCTCAGTCCTCACGTTTCTGTCCTCTCCATTTCTTCTCGCAGGTAGATGAGTGTTACTTGCCTTGCCTTCTGGGTGCCAAGCCTGCAGCCTGCCCTTCGACCATAGCTCTGCCCGACCGACCCCCCCTTACCTTCCAGGTCACCTGCAGCCTATAACCAGACACTGTCTGCTCCCAGCAGGCACCCTCAGGCCAGCTTTGCTCATTTTAATTTCCGATTTCTCCAAAGCCTGGGCAGAGTGGACCCCTGTCCCAAGCTAGTGACCTTCGCCTGAGCCCTGGTTAATATTTGTCCAATCCAAAGGCAGTGGGGCTCCGCCCCCGGGGAGATATAAACTGGCCCAGCGTTGTTCTGCTTCCCTCTTGGTCTGAGCCACTCGAGCTCCCTGCCCCAGCGGCATCATGGCCAAGGGTTTCTACATTTCCAAGACCCTGGGCATATTGGGCATCCTGCTGGGTGTGGCCGCCGTGTGCACCATCATAGCCCTATCGGTTGTCTATGCTCAGGAGAAGAATAAGAATGCTGAGAACTCACTCCCTGGCAGCATCTCGCCTACCACCTCGCTCACCACCCCTGCTATAGATGAAAGCAAACCTTGGAACCAGTACCGCTTGCCTAAGACTCTCATACCTGACTCCTACCGGGTGACCCTGAGGCCATACCTCACCCCCGACGCTCAGGGCCTGTACATCTTCAAAGGCTCCAGCACTGTTCGCTTTACCTGCAACCAGCCCACGGATGTCATCATCATCCACAGCAAAAAGCTCAACTACACCCTCAAGGAGAACCACAGGGTGGTGTTGCGTGCCTTGGGTGACCCCCCGGCACCTGCCATTGACAGAACTGAGCTGGTAGAGCGCACTGAGTATCTGGTGGTGTACCTGCAGGCCCCCCTGGTCAAAGGTAATCAGTACGAGATGGACAGCGAGTTCCAGGGGGAGCTGGCCGACGACCTGGCTGGCTTCTACCGCAGTGAGTACATGGACGGTGGCAACAAGAAGTAAGTCCCAAGGCCATGGGCGCGGGCTGACACAGGGCTGCATCTGAGGGCCATGGAAAGGGAGGGGCTGCAAACTTAAGGGTACCTCAGTAGTCCCATTGCTCATCGGTAAGGGGAGGCGGTCCTTGGGGTTAATGCTTTTCCCACTCCAGCGATTGGGAATGGAAGGGTTCCTTGGACAGACAGGAATATTGACTCTCAGGGGAGAGGAAACTGTCTGGGACCCCTCAGCTCACACAGGCATGGTCGGAGCCTGCCAGGACTTAGGTGGTGACTGGAATCTTTGGTCTCCCACGGCAGCTTGCTGACCGGGGTCCTGAGGCTGTGTGGAGTTGGATAAAGGGCAGTAAGCGGGTTGGGACAGCCATCCTCTGTACCCCTAAAGCTCTGTTCCTAGCACCGTCTCTAACACAGTGCTTTGGACAGGGTGGTGGCCACAACGCAGATGCAGGCTGCTGATGCCCGGAAATCCTTTCCGTGCTTTGACGAGCCCACCATGAAAGCCGTATTCAACATCACACTCATCTACCCCAAGAACTATATAGCTCTGTCGAACATGCCTCCCAAAGGTGAGCCTGGCTGGCCTAGGTTTGCCCTGGACTGCAGTGCAGAGCAGGAAGCCCACACCCTTATATGCCCCATGCCCAGGCACTCAGGACTTTCCGGAGGACAATTCCTGGACCATCACTGAGTTCCAACCCACTCCCAAGATGTCCACATACCTGCTGGCCTACATTGTGAGCGAGTTCAAAAGTGTGGAATCCGTCTCAATCGATAATGTCCAGGTATGGAACTGGGCCTGTCTGTGGTGGGTCGGCTCTGGTTGTGGCTGGAGGAGCTTCTCAGTATTAGCCTGGTGAGCCTTACGCTGTCCATCTTGTTTTTGTTTGTTTGTTTGTTTGTTTGCTGTTGCTTTGTTTTTTGTTTATTATTTTGTTTTGTTTTTGGTGGGTTTTTTGTTTTTGTTTTTGTTGAGATAGGGTTTCTCTGTGTAGCCCTGGCTGTAGACCCAGCTGGCCTTGAACTCACAGAGATCTGCCTGCCTCTCCCTCCTGAGTGCTGAGATTAAAGTTGTGTGCCACCATGCCTGGCCCCTTGCTTGTAATGTAAAACAAATTTGTTTTATGTGTGTTTGGGGTTTGCCTACACGTATGTCTGTGTAAGACTTCCATGTCTAGTGTCCCTGGAGGCCAGAAGAGGGCATCAGATCCTCTGGTGCTGAGAACTGAACCCAGATCTTTAGCCACTGTCTTTGGTTTACTAATAGTTAGGGTTACTATCGGTGCGATGAAACCAAAAGCAAGCCAGGGAGGAAAGGGTTTATTTCACTTCCACTTCCACATATGAAGGACATCAGGACAGGAACTCAAGCAGGGCAGGAACCTGGAGGCAGGAGCTGATGCAGAGGCCATGAGGCCATGGAGGGGTGCTGCTTACTGGCTTGCTCTCCATGGCTTGTTCAGCCTGCTTTCTTATAGAGCCCAGGACCACCAGTCCAGGGGTGGCCCCACCCACAACGGTCTGCAGTCCTGCCTATAGCCCGATCTTCTGGAAGCATTTCCTCAATTGAGGTTCCATCTTTCAGGTTTCTCTAGCCTTGTCAAGTTGACATAAAATTAGCCAGCTGAGCCATCTCTCCACCCTTCTGTTTTAAATATTGAGACAGGGTCTGCTATGGTGCCCAGGCTGGTCTTGAACTTGTGACTTTCCTGCTTCAGCCTCCTAAATGCTGAATTTGTAGGCATGCAATACCATGCTTGGTTTTCTTGGACTAATCTAGTTAGTCCCCATCCTGATTCATCAGGGACCTCTAGCTCATTGGACCCTGGGACTCTACCCATTCTCCTTGGGATCCCAGAGGACCCTAGACCTGACCTTTTCCCTCTCATTCTGCAGATTCGAATCTGGGCTCGGCCCAGTGCCATTGACCAGGGCCATGGTGCTTACGCACTGAGTGTGACAGGCCCCATCCTAACCTTCTTTGCCCAACATTATAATACGTCCTACCCTCTAGCAAAGTCCGGTGAGTGACCATAGGGCCTTCATGGGGAGGTCATGCTAGGATGCCCATCCAGGCCCTCCCACTGACCCCTGCCTCCCCTCCACAGACCAGATCGGCCTGCCTGACTTCAACGCTGGAGCCATGGAGAACTGGGGGCTGGTGACCTACCGTGAGAGCTCTCTAGTCTTTGACCCTCAGTCTTCCTCCATTGGCAACAAAGAGCGGGTGGTCACCGTGATTGCTCATGAGCTGGCCCATCAGGTAGTATCTGTGGGAGGACCAAGAAGGAACAGAGGCCTTGGGGTGTCGAGTCCTCACGTGGCCTGTGCCTAGTAGACGGCCAGCACGTGGTGAGGTGCTATTAGTGATGGCAAGGCCTGTGAGGCTCAAAGGCTCCTCTGTGTCCCCTGCAGTGGTTCGGTAACTTGGTGACATTGGATTGGTGGAATGACCTGTGGCTAAATGAAGGCTTTGCCTCCTACGTGGAATATCTGGGTGCTGACAACGCAGAGCCCACCTGGAATCTGGTGAGCCACCATGCTGGGAACAGGGCCAAGGCGGAGAAGTGGAGTGCCTGTGACATCCCTCCTGGGCCAGCCTCCTGACTGGCGTTTGGGGTCCCCTGCAGAAAGACCTCATAGTGCAGAACGAAGTGTACCGTGTCATGGCTGTGGATGCACTCGCCTCCTCCCACCCGTTGTCCAGCCCTGCTGACGAGATCAAAACACCGGCCCAGATCATGGAGCTGTTTGACAGTATCACCTACAGCAAGGTGCCTCCCGGAGAGTCACGGGGTGTGGGGAGGCATGTATCCCTCGGGGAGCCCCGCGCTCTGGGGTTGCTGGGTCCTGGCAGCCAGCTCGGCTTGCTGAGCTCTCTCGCTCTCTCTCTCACCTTACCCCAGGGAGCCTCAGTCATTAGGATGCTGTCCAGCTTCCTGACAGAGGAACTGTTCAAGAAGGGCCTTTCGGTGAGTACAGCTCCAGGCGGGACTTCTGCATGGTGGCTGTCCCCCAGCGCAGCCCTCCACAGCTCTGAGTACCACCCAGGCCTGACCAAGGTGTGTTCTCCCACAGTCTTATCTCCACACCTTCCAGTACTCGAACACCATTTATCTGGACCTGTGGGATCACCTGCAGAAGGTGGGTAACAAGCCTTCTTCTCCATTAAGGTCCTAAGGCCCAAAGTTCCTGGGGACAGCAAGTGTGAGACTGTGCCCAGCTGCTCTGTTTACTAGTCTGGGCAAGCAGTTGGGAGCCTCGGTGGCTTGTCTATAAATTGTCTTCTTTCTTCTTCTTCTTCTTCTTCTTCTTCTTCTTCTTCTTCTTCTTCTTCTTCTTCTTCCTTTTCTTTCTTCCTCCTCCTCTTCCTCCTCCTCCTCCTCCTCCTTCTTTTTTGGTTTTTCAAGACAGGGTCTCTCTGTGTAGCCCTGGCTGTCCTGAACTCGCTTTGTAGACCAGGCTGGCCTCAAACTCACAGCAATCCGCCTGACTCTGCCTCCCGAGTGCTGGGATTAAAGGCGTGCGCCACCACACCCAATTGAGACAGGGTTTTTCTATGTAGCCCTGACTGTCCTGAAATTTGTTCTGTGGACCAGGCTGGCCTTGAACTCAGAGATCTGCCTGTCTCTGCCTCTTCAGCATAGGCTACCAGTCTGTACCACCAGAGCCGGCCCACTTGAGGTTCTTGCTTCACTGCACCATGATGGGTCTTGTGATTCTCTTAGCCCTGAGAATGTGAACTCAGGGCTCCTACACCCTAACTACTACCTCTATCCCCCTTCTTCCCCCTCCTCCCCCTCTTCTTCCTCCTCCTCCTCCTCCTCCTTTTCCTCTTTCCTTTGCCAGAACTTTGGAACCAGCTGTTTAATTGACTCAGCACTCCTAGCTGCCCTGTGGCCTGTGGCCCTCCCTACCTGGCACATCCTTGCACACACTAGCATGTTGGATGCAAACTCTGACCCCTGCTCCCCATCTCTGCCTCACATTCCACCCCCTAGCTTCTAAGCTCTTCTGCCTCCTCCAGAGGCCCCTCTCCTTCCTGCCTTTCCTTAGGGCTAGAGTCCACACTCCCCATGAACCCCTATCACTTTGTTTCCGCCCCCTCCGTGCCTCCCAGGCTGCAGACTTTGCCTACCCTTCCTCTGCCCCACCCCCCTCTCCTCCATCAGTGTCCCCCACTCAGAGCCCTAGGGCTCTGTATTTCTGTCCAGCCACTCCCCTGCCTGCTGTGTTGTGTCCTTCTGGGCCTCAAGGCCATCTCACTGGGGAGGCTCTGTCTCAGAGTTATAGCTGGGCAGGTTCCAGTTAGTCGTGTGTGGTCCTGTGTCCCTCCCTACCCACCCCCTTCCCTTCCCTGTCTCCTATGGCCCCAGACACTTCCCCCCACCCCTCCTCCCCAGCTTTGCCTTCTGACAGCCTCTCTTCTGCCTAGTTTTCAGGGTCATTTGCTTTTTTGCTGTGATTACAAACGCATTGCCCATGCATTTGAAAAAGACCCAAGAAAAGAGTTCCAAGGGCTGTGACATTCCCCAGCCCTCCTGTTGAAGTACTTTTCCTCCACACCCCAACAGCCCTGTTCCTTGCTCCTGCACTGCTGTGTCTCCTCTCTAAATGTTCAGAAGGTGCTCTGGGCACGGTCTCTCTTGGGGGCACATACAGGTGTGCCATCAGTGTGGAATTAGCTAGAGGCTGAGAGCGTCTCCAGATCACCAGCACTAGGCTGACAAGGAGAGGCAGAGCTGGTTGGGGTCCTCTGTCCCACTGCCCTGCATAGCTGGCACCACAAGCCTAGGCTGGCCAGAATCTGCAGAGGCTGCCTGCATGGTGTGCACGAGAGGATGGTGTTTGACAGCCACACTGTGTCCCTTGAACAGGCAGTGGACTCTCAGAGGGCTGTCAGTCTCCCAGCCCCGGTACGCACCATCATGGACCGCTGGATTCTACAGATGGGCTTTCCAGTCATCACAGTGAACACTGTAACAGGAGAAATCACCCAGGAGCACTTTCTCCTTGACTCGGAGTCCAGCGTTACCCGCCCCTCAGAGTTTAAGTGAGCAGATGGGTCCACCAAGGCTTGGGCTCCAGGGACACAAGGGAAGGGTTGGGAGCACAGTGACACTTGGTATCGTTGTGCCCGTCATCACTCGGGGTCCCTGGCTCTCTCACTGCAGTTATGTCTGGATCGTGCCGATCTCATTTCTGAAGCATGGAGTGCAATCGCAGGAGAACCACTACTGGCTGGAGATCCAGAAAGGTAATCTAGCCTCCTTGTATCAATCACCTGCTGCCTCCTGTGCCCATGTTCTGGTGGGGGTGGGGGAAGGGATGGGACAGCTAAGGAAAGCATCCCTTCATTATTTCACTCAACAAACAGAGCTTGTGTCCAATGTCCCCCTTGCTTCTGTGTGGCTCGGGTGGGGTTACCGTTCCTCTCTGCTCTTCATTTCGTCTGCAATCAGATGAGCGGTCACTGCTCCATTGAGTTGTGTGAGAATATTACAGGGGGGAAATTCCTGTAAAATGCTTAGGGCAGTGCTTGGCAGGTCCAAGGAGCTGCCTTTATGTGACCACACACCGGAGAATTGAAGGCGAAGGCCAAGTCACTCACAAGCAGGAGAAGGAAGGCAGTTAGAAGCATCCAGGGACCCTCTTAACAGTCAACTGCAGAGTCTGGCTGGGGTGGCTGGGATGGTGAGGCAGGAAGGAGGGATCAGTTCCATGCAGAGGCCCAGAAAGGGTACCTGTGGGAGTTGGCATGGCAAGATGGATGCTGAAAAAAAAAGCTCAGGGTTCCCCCCATGGCCTCTTGAGCACATTTCACCCAACACTGCCCTCTGCCCTGCTCCACAGGGCAGAATGACTCGTTCAAGACATCTGCAAATGAGTGGGTCCTGCTGAACCTCGGTGTAACTGGCTACTACCAAGTGAACTATGATGAGGGCAATTGGAGGAAGATTCAGAACCAGCTGCAAGCAAACCTTAGTGTGGGTACCCCCCTTTCCTGTCCCCCATGGTATGTCAGGCATCTGCCCCCTACTATAAGCCCAAAGTCACGCTGTCTTCCTTTCTAGGTTATCCCTGTCCTCAACCGCGCACAGATTATCCATGACTCCTTCAACCTGGCCAGGTGAGTGAGTGTCCTCCTGCCTAAGCACGGAAGCCTGGGACCTATGTCCCCCCCCCCCCGCCCCTGCTGTCCTCCAGGCCCACCACGGCCTCCCAGAGCAGCCTTCCGGGTCCCCACATGAGCATTTCACAGATAAAGACACCTTACTCCACGTCTCACAGAAGCCACACACAGACCTGTCCCACTCCAGTGCCCACTCACACCCTAACCCACAGCCCCGGCTTTCCTGAGTGCTGTGTGCACACCAGGCCCATGCTTGGTGCTTAAATAAAAACAAAACAAAACAAAAAACTGAGTTGAGAAGACAGAAAAGAAGGGACTTGGGCACAGTGAGGCCTAACAAATACCTGTTCCACAGCTTAGAATAGCACGTTTGTGGTGTTCATGGCGAGGTGCTGAGATCTTTGACATGAGGGACATTCCCCTCAAACGGCCTGAGCCAGAAGATGGAGGAAGGGTCAGTGAGAAGAGCTCAGTGGAAGGGCCTGGAGAGAGGACTCGGTAAAGCGCTTGTTGCATAGCACGAGAACAGCTGAGTTTAGATTCCCAGAAGCCCATAAAGTTTGGTGTAGCTGTGTTCTGTAGCCCTGACACTCGCCGAGGGAGGCAGATTCCTGAGCTCGTTGGCCAGGCAGCCATATGGACTCAGTGAGTTCCAGGTTCAGTAAGAGACCCACGTCTCAGCCGAGCACAGTGGTGCAACATCTGCAATCCCAGCCCTCGGGCAGGTAGAGGCAGGTGGATATCTGTGAGTTTGAGAGGCCAGCCTGGTCTAGAAAGTGAGTCCAGGGCTACACAGAGAAACTCTATCTCAAAAAGCAGAGAGAGAGAGAGAGAGAGAGAGAGAGAGAGAGAGAGAGAGAGAGAAGAGAGAGAGAGACCCAGGTCTCAAAAAGTAACATGGAGAGCAATTGAGGAAGGTACCCACCCAACGTTGTTAGCCTCTGACCTCCACATTCATAAATACGTTTACACATACCTGCAGGCACACATGCGCACATTCACAGGAACAGGTAAGTACACATGTACAAACACGCTCTCTCACACATACATATACACGTGTAATGTACACACACACACACACACACACAAAAAAAAAAACAACAAGAAAAGTTCAGCAGAGTTGAGTGTGGAGCTCTGAGCTGGGTCCCCTTGAGTTGTGTCACTTTGGGGAAGTCAGTATACATCTTCACCATGTGTGATGGCGCACGCCTTTAGTCCCAGCATTTGGAAGGTAGGCAGATTTCTGTGAGTTCGAGGTCAGCCTGGTCTGCATAACGAGCTCCAGGACAGCCAGGGCTACATAGAGAAACCCTGTCTAAAAAAGAAAACAAAATTATCCTAGTAAAAACGAGATAAAATGAGGATACTAGGCAGGAGATCATGACTGGCAGAAGACTGAGGTGGACACCCCCCCCCCCCATTGACAGAGCACCCCATAGAGAATATGATGAGGTCAGGAGACCCAAGTGTAGGTATGTCCTTAAGAGCCTGGGCTTGGGTTGGATGGGTGCTGATCTGGGCCCTCCTGTTTGTTCCCAGTGCTAAAAAGATACCCATCACTCTGGCGCTGAACAACACCCTCTTCCTGGTCAATGAAAAGGAATACTTGCCCTGGCAGGCTGCCCTGAGCAGCCTGAACTACTTCAAGCTCATGTTCGACCGCTCTGAAGTCTATGGCCCCATGAAGGTATGAGTCGCTGACATCCCAACTAGGCTGTTAGTTAATAGGTGCACTCCCTGGCTAAGCCCTTCCAGGGCATGGGGAGGGTGACAGAGTAAGAAGGTTCTAAAAGGAGAGGGCATAGAGAAGGTTAGGAAAGTGGGTACCTCTCCCCACCTCCCCACCCCCCAAAAAAGAAGAAGACAAGATTTCTAGCAAAGTCTGCCCATCAGAAACATGGGAGGAAGAAACATGCTTCGGGGGGGCCCAGAGAGGACACTGAACTGGAAGACTAAAGGCCTGCCAGCCATGTGCCTTAAGCAGCTGTTCCCAGCAGCACTGGTCTCTGCTGGGGTGTGTGTGGGCCTGGCCAGGACAGCCTCCCCACCCCCAGCCCCGCCACCCCCGCTGCCAGTACAGCACTGGTCTTACAGGCTTTGACACGTTTCCAGCGTGACCTAGAAATGTGACGCTCCCATGGGAGAGACCAAAGATGTAGGAGCTGGCTCAGGATGAAGCCACGCCCACGGCATGGATGTTCACTGCATCCTTCATAAAACAGCAAACAGCAGACAAAAGAAAACAGAGACATGCTTACGTGTCTGACAGCTGGGATTGGCTGAGTTATACTGCAATGTCCATTTGATGGGATGTTTATAGCTCTGTAGACTACATAAGAGACTGTTGTTCTTGTGATTTGGGCTGTGTGTGTGTGTGTGTGCGTGCGTGCGCGCGCGCGTGCTTACAGCGCTGTATGGATTTTGGAAATTTGAAGTGAATTCTTCTTCATGCTTGAGCAGCAGGCGCTTTAGCCCTCTCCACCTTATTTTTTGAGCTCACTGACCCTTGAGCCTACCATTTCAGCTACACTAGTCAGGAAACCCCAGGAATCCCCTGTCACCAGCTCCCTGCACTGGGATTGCAGGTTCTGCTGATGCCCTTGACTTTGTGTGGGGGGTGGGGGAACCATCTCCCTAGCCCAGTTTTTGGTTGGTTTTTGTTGTTGTTGTTGTAATTTCTTTTTATTGTTTTAGTGGCTTATTTTTTAGATAGTCTTTGTAGGTTGGCTTGGAATCCTTAAAAAAAATTTTTTTTAAGTTTCATTATCACCGGGCGGTGGTGGCGCACACCTTTAATCCCAGTGCTCTGGAGGCAGAGGCTGGTGGATCTTTGTGAGTTTGAGGCCAGCCTGGCCTATAAAGTAAGTCCAGGACAGTCAAGGCTACCCAGAGAAACCCTGTCTTGAAAAAAAAAACAAAAAAAAACCAAATTCCACTGTCACCCTACGGTAGAAAATGCATATTTTGGTGAGCAGCCTTTTAACTTTTTCATGCTTGCCCAGGATCCTTTCAAGCTGGTACAGCAGCTCAATCACAACACTTAGTCAGAGCAGCAGTCAGCGTACACCTGGTGTCAGGACTCCCTTTGGGGCCAACTGCAGCCCTGGCTTAGTGGACTGCACCCCTAGGAGAGTTCATGTTTTTCCCGGAGTCTTCAAGACTGTCGCTCAGACCCATGCACAAGTTCCTGCTCTCCCGTCTGAGCGGCACTCTGTGTCCTCAATCAATCCCATGCCTCCCTTCTCTATTTTCTCTTAGGAAGTATGGGTTCTGAGAGTTTTCAGCAAAGTTTTGTGATGGCAGGTTTTCTCAGGCCAACCATCTGCTTTCCCACTGGACTGAGAATTCAGTTGGGTTTGGAAGTTTCTAGACTGGAACTCATTCCTCAGGATATTTCAGGTCTTGATCTGTTGACATCAGGCTTCTTCAGTTGCTGTTGAGATTGCCCAGAGATTTTGTCATTTCCAGTTCTTGGGATGTGACCAGTTTTCCTTCCTGGAAACTTCTGGGCTCTTGTAGCAGCCCTGGCAGAACAATCTGGGTCTTTTCGGCTTGGATAGATGTGCTATCTCAGAGCTATTTTTGCTGTCTCTCTGAGCCTCTTTTCTGTCTGGTGTCCACTTCATGTCTTTCTGGAAATCTGAGTAATTTCACTTCTTTCACTTGCTTTGGCCTGGCTTTGTGACTCTTCACTGTCCCCTAGGGACAATCCCCTCAGTGTCTGCCCCTCAGCTGCAGGCTGTTTCTATTCTTCCCTCCTGTAGTGTCCTCTAGTCTCTCTTGGAGGGTAGTTATTACATGGCTTGTGAAGTCTTCTTTTTTCCTCTGCTGACTTGCTTCCTCTGAAGTTTCTGTTTGTTTTGGTCTCCTGTCAAATTGGAAGCTGAGAGGCCTTTTTGGATTTGAGAGTGAGGCAATAGACAGTGATCCGAAGCCATACCAGAATTGGAACACAACAGAACAGACTACAAAGGCCCACAAAAGGCTGTAGTGGGGCACACCTTTAACCCCAGAATTCAGGAGGTAGAGGTAGGAAGGTCAGTTCAGGCTGGTCTACTCAGCGAGTTCAGGCTAGCCAGGGCTACATAGTGAGACCACATCTTGACAACGATGATGATGATGATGATGACAAAAAAAAAAAGCTCTATGGAGTTTGTCACCTGTAGAGCTCACTGTGGGGAGACCTAGTGGCCAAATAATTCTTCACTGGAGGCTCTCAAAAATTAAAGGCTGGGAGGCTGAGATGTGGCTTAGTGAGAGAGTATGTGCACAGTATGTGCAAAGGCTTCAACCTGGTCTCTAGCACAAAAATCAAGAAAAAGGACTAAACTTAGTTATATACTTGTATCAAAATTTCAAAGAATGGAAGCTTTAAGAAATATGAAAAGAGCTGGCATGGTGGTGCACGCCTTTAATCCCAGCATTCGGGAGGCAGAGGTATGTGATCTCTGTGAGTTCGAGGCCAGCCTGGTCTACAAAGCTCATCCAGGACAGCCAAGGCTACACAGAGAAACCTTGTCTCGGAAAAACAAAACAAAACAAAACAAAACAAACAAACAAACAAAAAACTCCAAAACTATGAAAAGGAAAGGAAGGAAAGAGAAAAGAAAAGAAAGGAAAATCAAGTGACTATTCATAGGCCCTTGTTCTCTCAAGATCATCTGTTGTCTCTGGCATGGGGCCTCTGTGTGTAATGAGGATGTCAGTGCCCTCTCTTGAGGATGTCAGAGTGGGAACTGATGGAAACCCTCATCTCTGTCCTCCTTCTCACGGTGTGTAGTGCCCAGCACCCCCAGCCTCTCTGGGCTAGCACTTCCTGTGAATGACAGCCAGCTGCCACTGGACACAGAACCCAGGCTGGACTCTGACTTACAGACTTGGATTCCAGCCTCGCCTCACAGCCCCAGCCTCTTTACCCTATGCCCTTTCAGTTTGAATCTTCCCACAGCAAGTCCTTTCCTTCCTTCCTTCCTTCCTTCCTTCCTTCCTTCCTTCCTTCCTTCTTTCTGGTTTTCAGGGGACAGGCTTTCTCTGTGTAGCCCTGGATATCCTAGAACTTGCTCTATAGACCAGGCTGGCCTTAACCTCAGAGATCTGCCTGCCTCTGCCTCCAGAGTGCTGGGATTGCAGGTGTCTGGCTAGCATGTTCTTTTCTGCAGAGGCTTGGTGGCGAATTCTTCATCCCTGCCAGGCTGGTCTAGCTCCCCTCTCACTTCCCAGTTGCCCTGTGTTGGCATCCCAGCCACCACTACCCTGGAAGATGTCCTTGTGGGAGGGGAGAGGTCCTTTTACCATTGGATAGAAGCTTCAGTTTGACACAAAAGTCAGTCTGCCACATCAAATTAGAATTAGAAAAAAAATTAATAACAGTATGGGGCTGACATGAGATTAGGTGAAAAAGAACACCACAAAGATTTAGACACAAGCTAAGAAAGGAATGCAAGAATAAGAAGAGAGAGCTGGAGAGATGGCTCAGAGGTTAAGAGCACTGCCTGCTCTTCCAAAGGTCCTGAGTTCAATTCCCAGCACCCACATGGTGGCTCACAACCATCTATAATTAGATCTGATGCCCTCTTCTGGCATGCTGACTCACATGCAGGCAGAATGCTGTATAAATAATAAATAAATAACTCTTTAAAAGGGGAGGGTGACTAAAGAGATGGCTCAGAGGTTAAGAGCACTATCTGCTTTCCCAGAGGTCCTGAGTTCAATTCCCAGCAACGATATGGTGGCTCACAACCATCTATAATGTGATCTAATGCCCTCTTCTGGCCTACAGGTGTACATGCAGACAGAGCATTGTATACATACTAAATGAGTAAATCTTAGGGAAAAAAAAAAAAGAAGCTGGGCGTGGTGATGCAAGCTTTAATTGGGAGGCAGAGGGGGGTGGATTGCTGTGAGTTTGAGGCCAGCCTGGTCTAAAAGTGAGTCCAGGACAGCCAAAGATACACAGGGACACCCTGTCTTGAAAAACAAAAACAAAAACAAAAACACAAAACAAAAACACAAGACAAAAAAACCAAACCAAACCAAAACAAACAAAACCAAACAGGATAAAAAGGAGATAACTTGTTTGAAAATCAGTTTGGGCCCATCTTCTGTGTTTGCTCACCTATGTTTCCTAAATTTCTCCCAATAATATCATGGAGGGAGACTTGGTGTTAGCAGTCAGAAACAATGCTGGGTGGACAAAGAGGGTTAAGACTGACACTGACTTTGAAGAGAAAGAATGTCCACTCAGTCTTCTGAAACCTAGACTTGAGGTGCTAGCCTCAGGTGCATCTTGACCTCTCCCAGCAGTCCCCACTCATGTCTTTAAAGGCTACCAGACCAGGGTCCTTGACACGACTCCTACTTTCTTTCCCCAGAGGTACCTGAGGAAGCAAGTCTTGCCCCTCTTCAATCATTTCAAAACTTTAACCAACAACTGGGCCGATCGCCCACCAACACTGATGGAACAGTAAGTGTGATGGAACATTTGTGGCTTTGGAGGTTCCCACATGACCTAAGGGCTGAGAACACCTGGCAGTGTTCTCCTCTGGAACCTTCCATGTCTGGCCGCCAGCCAGGGAGAGACGCCATCTAGAAGCAGGGGACCCAGTTTTGAGTTTTTATTTGGCCTGTGGGTGCTTTGGGCTTCTCTTTGTCACTGGGTCTTATGTAGCCCAGGCTGCCCTGAAACGTTTGATCCTCCTGCCTCAGCCTCTCAAGCAGTAGAATTACAGGTATGTATCACTGGGGCCGGAATCAAACCCAGGGCTTTCTGAACACTTACAAACATCTACAAACTGAACTACACCCCTAGCCCTGATTCTAGTAACAAAGACTCAAACTGAAAGCCCAAGGCTGCTGTGGGAACCAAGAAAGTGCAGGCCAAAGTCCGGAAGTAAGAAAAGCCCCAAAGGCTCAGGTGGACCCCAGGGCCTTAGTTAGACTTCTGTCTGTGTGTTGAGAGGGCACTCTTGGTGGGTGTCTGGGCGGGGTGTGTTAACCACATGTCACTCCTGGGACAGGTACAATGAAATTAATGCCATCAGCACGGCCTGTTCCAGTGGTCTCCAAGAGTGTAGGGACCTGGTTTCTGCGTTTTATCGTCACTGGATGAACAACCCTAATAATAACACGTGAGTGTGTCCCCTGTGCCTCCCCTGGGTGCCCTTATCTGCCCCTTGGACTAACTAGAGCCTCAGGCCAGTCATTGGCCTCACTCCTCACTCCCCACTGCTGCTCCACTCCTGACTCCGGTACCCCACTTACCCCAGGATCCACCCCAACCTTCGGTCTACTGTCTACTGCAACGCCATTGCTTTCGGCGGCGAGGAAGAGTGGCAGTTTGCCTGGGAACAGTTCCAGAAAGCCACTTTGGTAAATGAGGCAGACAAACTCAGATCAGCCTTGGCCTGTAGCAGAGAGGTGTGGATTCTAAACAGGTGAGGACCTGGCCCCACCCACAGACTCAGCCACGCCTCCTTGCTCCTCCTTCTCCCTGCCCCACAACCCTGTGCCCTGGAAGCCAAGACCTGAATGCAGGGTCAGGCTCAGATCCCTACCTCTTAACTGTTGTAGGCTCTGCTAGGGATTGACCCTAACCCCCAAATCCGTAAGAATCATATCCTTAGCTCTATCAGAGTAAGTGAGAAACAGTGTAGTTGAGTCTCCTTTACCGGCAAAGTAAGGCGTGGCCACTTTACCTGATGCGAGGGCTGGGAAGGCTGCACCGCCTTCCTTTTTATTTTTGTTTTCTTTTCTTTCGTTCTTTCTTTCTTTCTTTTTTCTTTTTTTCCCCCGACACAGGGTCCCTCTGTGTACCCTTGGTTGCCCTGGATTCACTTTGTAGACAAGGCTGGCCTCGAACTCACAGCCATCCGCCTGCCTCTGTCTCCTGAGTGCTGGGATTAAAAGGCGTGCACAGCCACGCCCAACACCCCCTTCCTTTTTAAAGCTGTTCCCAGAGAGTTCCATGGCATCACACGTTTGCGTGGCTAGTGATCCTGTGACCGTGTGTAGGTGACTCAGTTTCCCACCTGCCGAAGGGAGGCAGTACCAAAGTGCCACCCAGCTCTCCACACATTAGAAGGATGTTGAGCGATGCAAGAGGCAATGATTGTGTGTGGCATCGGGGTCCTAACCCTGCGTCATGGGCCTGCAGCCTTCAAGTGATCCCTACCCTCATCTCCTGCCCACAGGTACTTGAGTTACACTCTGAATCCTGACTATATCCGGAAGCAGGACGCCACCTCCACCATCGTCAGCATTGCCAGCAACGAGCTTGGGCAACCTCTGGTTTGGGACTTCGTGCGAAGCAACTTCAAGAAACTCTTTGAGGAGTGAGTCTTACTCGGGTGTTGGACTATCAAAGGCCAGGGCTGGGTGTGCTGGGGTGGGGGGTGATCCATACACCTCCTCACCCCTGTGTAGGACTTTATCACTTAGAAAGAAAACGCGGGCCTGGTGTGGTGGCACAAGACTTTATTCCCTGAAGTCGGGAGGCAGAGGCAGGAGGATTGCTATGGGTTCAGGGCCAGCCTGGTCTTCAGAGTGAGTCCAGGACAGCCAGGGCTACACAGAAATCCTATCTCGAAAAATCAAACCCCCTGCCCCTACAATAAAAAAAAAATTTTAAAAAAGAAAGAAAGAAAGAAAGAAAAGAAAAAGAAAGAGGAAAAACATGCAAGGACAAGGAGTCAGGGACCCACAGCCTGATCTGTGTTCAAGACTTGCCTCCTGCTTGTCCTGACAGGGTGTCTTGGGGTTCTGGTTCTTGTCTCCTCAAGTCTCCCTCATCGAATGGTTGTAGGGGTCCGTAGTTTCCTGGCACCGGTAGAGAACATCCCTTAGGTCTCTGCCTGGTCCACGGCTCACACTCCTTCTTCCCCGTGTCTCGCAGTTACGGTGGAGGATCTTTCTCCTTTTCCCGACTCATCCAGGGAGTGACCAGTCGCTTCTCCTCGGAATTCGAGCTGCAGCAGGTAGGTAGCCAGGCCTCTCCCAGCCCTGGGCTCTGTTGAATTCCTCTCCCCCCAAACCCCACTGAGGGTGGTGGCTCCCACTCATGGAGCAACGATTGAGTAGAGAGACTTTGTAGATATTAATGACTTCATTAAAAACAAACAAACAAACAAACAAATGCCCTTTGAATTGTAAAACTATATTTATTCATTGGTTGATTGCTTAGACAGACCCTGAGCTTTTGGGCTCCAGCAATCTCCCTTTCTTAGTCTCCTGAGTAAATAAACCGGAATCATAAGATGTGTGACCGGGCTGGAGAGATGGCTTAGTGGTTAAGAGCGCCGCCTGCTCTTCCAGAGGTCCTGAGTTCAATTCCCAGCAACCACATGGTGGCTCACAACCATCTATAACGTGATCTGATACCCTCTTCTGCAGATAAATCACTCATATGCAATAAATAAAATAAATAAATCTTTAAAAAAAAAAAAATAAGATGTGTGACCTTGAAATGGAATTATGTAATGTGTGACCTGTTCACATCTGCCTTCTCTCACTTAGCGTCTAAGGCTGAAAGGGACCCGTGGTTCCTTTGCTCGGCTAGGTAGTATTCCATGGTACAGCCACAGCACATCCTGCTAATTGTTCATCACGTCCTGGACCCTTCCGTTGTCCCCATTTCTTCGGCTGTTAGAACAGTCATGCGTCCATCTTTATACAAACATATGTTTTCATTTCTCCTGGGCATATTGTGGGGTCGTCTGTTTGCTCCATGTTTAACTTTTTATAGAAATGGCTAAAATGTGTCCAGAGAGAAGTTACTGTTGCAAACATTCCTGCCCATGATGTAGGATGCTGCTTCCAGCTTCTCAGTCCCTGGGCGTTGCCTTGATGACTAATGCCTGGAGCTTCCTGGCCAATTGCATATCTCTGGAATAACTTCTATTCATGCCTTTTGCCTGGTTTTAAGTTAGGCTTGCTGCCTTCTTATTGCTGTGTTGTAAGGAGGGGTGGTGTGTGTGTGTGTGTGTGTGTGTGTGTGTGTATGTTGAAACAGATACATGATTTGCAAACATTTTCTCCCATTCTGTGGGCTATCTTTTCTTTCTTTCTTTTTTTAAAGATTTATTTATTTATTTATTTATTTATTTATTATGTATGCAGTGCTATACCTGCATGTACACCTGCAGGCCAGAAGAGGGCATCAGATCACATTATAGATGGTTGTGAGCCACCATGTGGTTGCTGGGAATTGAACTCAGGACCTCCGGAATAACAGTCAGTGCTCTTAACCTCTGAGCCATCTCTCTAGCCCCGTGGATTATCTTTTCACCTTTGACATACAAGTTTTTATATTTAGGCAAGATGGTTTTACTATATTTAGCCCAGGTTGGCCTTGAACAAATGGTCTTCCTGCTTCTGCTTTTACCCCTTGCAGAGACTTTTAATTTTTATGAAATTGAGTTAATTTGTTATTTTTCCTTGCTTATACATGGGTGTCTTGTTTTATACCTGTGTGTTTTAAAGAGTTTTTTAAAAAGATTTATTTATTTATTATATATACAATGTTATGCCTACATGTTTGCCTGCACACCAGAAGAGAGCACCAGATCTCATTATAAATGGTTACAAGCCACCATGTGGTTGCTGGGAATTGAACTCAGGACCTCTGGAAGAGCAGACAGTGCTCTTAACCGCTGAGCCATCTCTCCAGCCCTAAAGAGTTTTATTGTAGACATTTATTTAAAAATTGTTTTTTAGCAGTGCTGGGGATTCAACCCAGGACCTTGACGTGATAGCAAGCACCCAGCCTCCTAGTTCTACCCCTTTACCCACTTTATTTAATTATTTTGGTTTTTGAGACATGGTCTCACTATGTAGCTCTGCCAGCCTGCAACTCACTATGTAGACCAGGCTGGGTTCGAACTCATCACCTTCCTCGTGCTGCTGCCTCCCAAGTGCTGAGATCAAATGCTTGCACCACCATACCTGGCTTAATTTTTTGATGCTGTTATAAGTGAAAATTCTGTCACTTCTCAGGTTTCCATTGCTGTTCCTAGGAGTACAGCTGATGTTTGTAGTGGTTCTATATTATGAAATTTTTAAAATTTAATTTTAATTTATGTGCATTGGTATGCAGGTATCAGATCTTGGAGTTACAGACAGTTGTGAGCTGCCATGTGGGTGCTGGGAATTGAACCCAGGTCCTTTGGAAGAGCAGGCAGTGTTCTTAACCACTGAGCCATCTCTCTAGCACCCTATATTATGAAATCTTGCTGACTCATTAATCCTCACAAGTTTCCTTTTGTTTTTCTGGTGCTGGGGGCGGATGAGAGAGCTCCCCACATGCTGGGCAGACTCTGTCACTGAACTGGAACTCAGCCTGCGTTCTGCCAGTTCTCGCACTGGTTTCCTAGGATTTTGTGTGCACAAAATTATGTCACTCTTCATGCCACTTTATTGTTTTGAGGTATTGAGGTTGGAAACCTGGGGCCCCAGCATGCTTAGCAGCCACTCCACCCCCTTCCCAGTAGCACCCAAAAAGTAGTTCCTTTTTTTTTTTTTTTTTTTTTTTTTTGGTTTTTCAAGACAAGGTTTCTCTGTGTAGCCTTGGCTGACTTAGACTCCCTTTGTAGACCAGGCTGGCCTCGAACTCACAGCGATTCGCCTGCCTCTGCCTCCCAAGTGCTGGGATTAAAGGCGTGCGCCACCACCACCCGGCTAAGTAGTTCCTTTTTAAAAAGCCATTTATGCACTGATGCAACTAGATCATCTGAGGTTCAAATTTTTCCATAGTTGTTGCTCACACATGGCACCTGTTGTATTTGCTCATTCCTGGGCTGAGGTACTTCAGGTGAAACTCAGGGCTACCTCCCTGAAATATTGCACAACGAAGCCCAATACCCTCTGAGCAGAGCCCACCTGGGGCTGTGGTTTCACAACTTCAGGGTAGGTGAGCCACTTAGCCCCAAGGAGCGGTGGAGAGTGGAGCCCCTTATCCAGGGAACAAGATATGGCCCCCCATCCTCAAGGGCCTGTTAGTGGGGTGAGAAGTGGAGGGCTGGGAGACACCCTTCTCCTCAGGACTGAAATTGAGCACCAGCCCAGATGTGCCACTTTGTTTTCCTGACAGCTGGAGCAGTTCAAGGCGGAGAACAGTGCGACAGGCTTTGGCTCGGGCACTCGGGCTCTGGAGCAAGCTCTGGAGACGACGAAAGCCAACATCAAGTGGGTGAAAGAGAACAAAGATGTGGTTCTCCAGTGGTTTGAAGAAAACAGCCAGTAATCCCTGCTCCTGCGAGCCACCGGGCCCCGTGGGACACCTATGACCATCTCAGCAGCCTGTGAGGGTCTCTGTCCTCAGAGCTCCAGACACCAGCATCCTACCCTCAAGGATGAAGTCTCCAGCCTATGGGGCCTGCCTAGCTCCTAATGTCAGCTACCAGGAGCCCCCTAGACCTTGCCTCTCATGCCAACTCTGCCCCAGGCTCAGGCCTCCGGGGCTGATCTCAGGGAAGCCCAGCTCTGAGGCCAGTTTAACTGGACAAAGGGCAACCTGAATAGAGTCTCCCCGCACACTTTACTACTCCCCCACATGTCCCAGAACCAAAGAATCAACAGGGCACAAGATCTATATATTTTATAAGAGAAAATGTAAATAAAGAATTTCTAAAATGAGCTTTCAGACTTGTCCCTCGGTGGAAGCATGAGACCAATACAATGGTTATGGAAGCTGGAGAAGGGTGCTGGGGTGCATGCTGTAAGTCTCGGGGAGCGGAGGAAGGAGGATGCTTTCCTGCCTCATACAGTGTCAGGCTGCAAGTTTATTGCAGCCCAATTCCCAGGACATTTTTTTTAGGGGTTTGGCACAAGGAACCTCCAGGATGTGAGGGGGGAGGTGGATATGGCGCCATGCCCACAGGAGTGGTAAGAGGTAGGCCTGAGAGAGTGTCCACCTTACCAAATGCCAAGAGAGCAGAGTGTCAAAGAGGGACCAGGCACTTGGGGCAATGGGGGAAGGGTAATACAGTAGAGGGAGGAGGGAGAGAGAGAGAGAGAGAGAGAGAGAGAGAGAGAGAGAGAGAGAGAGAGAGAGAGAGAGAGAGAGAGAGATTTTAATATAATAAGCACACCGGTAAGTACCGACAAAGGGGCCTAGTGGCTCCCAAGTCTATCTCTGACCCAGGCTTTAGGCAAAATTGAATCAAAAGAGTTGGGGCAGCAGGCAGGAGGAAGACCTTCATAATTAAGCAGTCTTAGACTAGGTATGAGAGTCGCTGTCTCCTCCTTCTTCAAGATGACCTAAGAAGTCTGTTTTGTTTGGGAGGAACAAGCTGGTCTGTGTAAGGACTCATCTCCCCACAGGCTGCCTGTCTTTGCAGCTCTGAGTGAGGACGGCAGGGTTAGGACAGAGACTGGATACTTTGTGGCGCCTTCTTAGGGATCCGGAATGGCACATTATAAAAAGCTGAAGGTTTGATGCCTCTGTCACTCCTCGTACTGTCAGCCTTGAAGAGAGATGAGAATGGTTAGGCATCCCCCCGTTTTTTAGACACATGCTTGAGTGGTTAATATACCTGTGGGCAGAGTTGAGTAATCTGACCCAAACTGGAGGGAGGGTTGTGGCTCCCAAGTCCCAGCACTCCTGTGGAGGTCAGAGGACGACTTTGTGGAGTTGATTAGTTCTTTCCACCTTGACTCGGGTTCCAGGGATCAAACTGAGATCACCAGGTTTATGAGGCTGCTCGGCTGTCCCCCTGATTCTTTCATTTGCATCTGTGTACGGTGCACATCTGGGTATGGTGTGAAGGCCAGAGATGCGTCCTCCATCACTCTCCACCTATTTATTTACTCATTTTTGTGAGACAAGAGTCTCACTGAGGGGTGGAGAGATGGTTCAGAGGTTAAGAGCACTAGTCTGTTCTTCCTAAGGTCCTGAGTTCAGTTCCCAGCAACCACATGGTGACCCACAACCATCTACAACGAGATCTGGTGCCCTCTTCTGGTGTGCAGGTGTGCTTGCAGGCAGAATACTGTATACACAATAAATCAATTAAAAAAAAAAAAAAGAGTCTCACTGAATTTGAGCTTGCCCACTGAGCTGGTCCTCCTGTCTCCACCTCCCAGAACTGGGGTTACTGATGTGCACTACTGTCACTAGCTTTCTGCATGGTGCTGAGGCTCCAAACTCAGATCCTCAAGCTTGCGTGTGGAGCACTTTACTAGCTGGGTCATCTCTCCATCCCCTGGCCTCATAGCTTTAAGAAGAAGGAGATAGTTGGGTGTGGTGGCACACGCCTTTAATCCCAGCACTCGGGAGGCAGAGGCAGGCAGATCTCTGTGAGTTCGAGGCCAGCCTGGTCTACAAAGAGAGTCCAGGACATCAGGGCTCTGTTACACAGAGAAACTGTGTCTTGAGAAAAAAAAAAAGAAAGAAAGAAAAGAAAAGGAAAAAAAAAAAAGGGACAAATGCAGAAGGCAGGCGGGAGCTGGAATATCAGGCTTTTATTTTTTTGTTACTGTGGGGCCCACGTGAGGAGTCAGTTATTTTCAGCAGAAACACTGACAGAACCTGGTTGTAGGAGGCTCATGCAGCCTCAGCCCTAATTGATGATATTAGGACATTAATTATTAACCACAAATACGTACTTTCCAGCTGAAATCTTTTATTTTATTTTATTTTTAGTCCCGGGTGGCCTAGAAGTCTCTATATATACCTGGCTGGCTTTGAACTCACAGAAATCTGCTTGTCTCTGCTTCCTGAGTGCTGGGATTAAATGCATATGGTATCAAACCCACCCCAGCTCTCGGTGTGTGTGTGTGTGTGTGTGTGTGTGTGTGTGTGTGTGTGTGTCTGTGCGCGCTCATCCGCGCGCGAACATACAGATATGCTCATGTGTATGTACATGTGCGAAGGTCAGAGGTCACCCCGAGTGGCTGCCTGGAGTGCTCTCCACCTTACTTTGAGGGGATCTGAACTCAGGTCTTCAAGCCTGAGCAGCAGATGCTCTCAATTGAGCCATCATCCCTTGGGCTTTTGGATGGACGTTTTGACACAGGGTTTTTACGTAGCCCAGGCTGGCCTCCACTTGCTATGCAGCTAAGAATGACCTTGAACTCCTGTGCCTCCCACCCTTTCCTCTGTGCCCGGGCTTCCGGCCTAGAATCCTGAAGGTCTGACTTCTTTCAGCCCACAGCTCAGCTGCTGTGTCTAGGGCAGGTAATCTGAACTCCCAGGCCTCAGTTTCCTGGCATTTAAGAAGACCCACATACTTCACACGTGGCTTGAAGACCTTTGAGAGGCAAGTACCACCATCCCTAGCCTTGTCTCCTGGCTCCAGGCAGCCCCTCCTTCCCAAGTGAGAAGGGAGTGATCAGGTACTGGGGCCTGAAGAGCTCCCAACTTCTCTCCCTTCTATCTACATATCAAAGAGCAAGGAGGGGCAAGTTCCTGAGGCCAGCGTTGGCGAGGGTGCCCTGCGGAGGCTCCCTGGGCTGCCCTAGATTAAATCTGCGGGGCTCTGGGCTCTCGCACCAACTCTTCCTGTCGCCTGTACCCAGCAGCCACGGCTGCCACTTGACCTTCTGGCATTCAGCTGGAGGAGGGGTCAGTCTCACCATTTTAGGTCCCTGGTGGGTTCTGGGCTCTGTGATTATCAAAGGGGAGAATTGGCTTACGAAAGAGGGCTGGGATGGGGGTCGGTCCTCTACCGGCACCCTCTCTTTCTTAGCTGTCTTCTGCCCCGCCCCTGAGACAGGGTTTCTCCATGTAGTCTTGGCTATCCGGACTCACTTTGTAGTCCAGGCTGGCCTTGAACTCATAGAGATCCGCCTGCCTCTGTCTCCCCTGAGTGCTGGGATTACGGGCTGTGTCATCACATCCGATTTTTTTTTTTAGCTATCTTAATCTCAGGTGTTTTGTGTTGTTGGGTTTTTGTTTGTTTGTTTGTTGTTTTTTGTTTTGTTTTTTCGAGACAAGTTTTCTCTGTGTAGCCTTGGCTGTCCTGGACTCACTTTGTAGACCAGGCTGACCTCGAACTCACCGCGATCAGCCTGCCTCTGCATCCTGAGTGCTGGGATTAAAGGGGTGTGCCACCATGCCTGGCCCCTGTGTTTTGGTGTGTGTGTGTGTGTGTGTGTGTGTGTGTGTGTGTGTGTGTGTGTGTGTTCTGTTTTGAATTTGACTTTTTCAGTGCTGTGGCTCAAAACTATAGGCTCAATTTTCTTATCAATTATATTTTATTATGAACTTACTAAACGAGCCTACTTCCCTAACAACCCGACTAACCCAAACAATCAGAAAAGGATAATAAAGAACACTATAGTGAAACCTTCAGGATATCAGTCCCGAGGAATGATTCTCCTAGAGTATTCAGCAGGATTTCAGGAGACTAGCAATTAATTCTACCAAAGTTGCTGCTGGAACCGGGAGCAGCAGCTGGAACCTCAGGCCTCAGCTGGAGTGCAAAGCCTTAAAGCTTTCCCAGGAGAAGTTCTTTTTAGGAAGCCTCTTGAAGTACAGGGATGAACAGTCAAAAACGAGTCCCAACAAAAAGCCTCTTCTCCTGTTTTGAGCATATATATATTCTCCCAGTCTGTTCAAGGATGTCTCATATGCTAGGCATGTGCTGCACTGTGGAGCTACACAGACAGACCTATCTCTGGTTTACAGGTAAGGTAACTGGGGCCTGAGACCTTAAGTCATAACTCTGGCATAGGAGCTGGCCTCTGACTCCGTCATTGCAAGTTAGTGCTAACCTACCCTTTACTTGGAGCTGAGCCAGAATCTGTGACACCTGCATTTACAAACTCCTGTTCCCACTCTCCATAAAATGCTGGTGTCTCCCAGCACTTTGGGAGGCAGAGACAGGCAGATCGGAGTGAGTTCGAGACCAGCTTGGTCTACAAAGTGAGTCCAGGACAGCCAGAACTACAAGAGAAACCCTGTCTCAAACAAAACAAAACAAAACAAAACAAAACAAAACCAACCAACCAACCAACTAACCAATTCAGATATCTATGAGGCCCTGTGTGCCTGGAGGATGCCAGTCCCTGACATGCAGTTAAGATACCCAGAGCTAAACCCTACCCATGGGAGCTTGGCCAAGGTCACAGGGCAGAAACTAGTTAGAACACAGGCTGCCCGCCCAGCCTCTGCCTGCCAGGGGATGACCTCTTCATTGCCAGCAGGAGTGAAGATGCCTCACTAGACAGCAGCCCTAGTGGTCCCAGAAGAGCATCTGAACGTAAATGTGAAGAATGAACCTAGCCAGGTTAACCTTTAGTGCAACCCTGATTCTGAGCCAAGCATGCCTATTCCTCTAAGCCTTGACTGCCTTCGTGTAGAGGAGGCATGGCATCTATTTCACAGGGCCATTAGAGCTCTCAGGCAGTGTCTAGTCTCCTAAAGATGATAAGAGGGTCCCCGGCCATCCAGGCAGCTACCGACATCGACACTCTCTCTTCTGTGAGATGTAGCTCAGGGCAGCCTGCTTGAGACTCAAAGGCAAGGGATGGGGGTGGGGGGGTGGGGCAGACAGGGTAGGGTTACAGTTCTGAGAGTCAGGCCAGAGCCTGCCTGCTTCTAGAAGACAAAAAAAAAAAAAAAAAAAAAAAAAAAAAAAGAGGTGGGAGTCTTGTCACTCCAGGAGCATCTGTCTGTCTAGCCTTCCAGGAAACTCCAGCCAGGCAACTGGTTGGGTTGATTGAGGGGCATGGTCCCTGGAAGCAGTGACCTTAAAGGAACACATAGAAGGGAGCTAGAAATCCAGGCTGCCAGACTCCAGAGGATGCTCATTTCCAGTTGCACCTGTAGGTGGGTCCTCTCCCCACCATCCTATGGGTCCCCAGTGCTGAGGACCATGGCAGGGAGGGCCTCCCTCTGTCCCTTTGGGAGCTCACCCTACAAAAGTGTGAATCCTAGGAAGCGTTGGCATTTGTCTGACTATGCCTTGGGGTCAGATTTACTGAGACCACCACCAAAACCCGGGTCCTCTTGGGGATGAGGGAGTAGCAGCCTAGAGTCAGGATGGGATGCCTACACCTAGCAAAGGGCTACGGGACATTGCCTTCTCCCTAGATCTCTCTACTCAACTGGAAAATGAAGGTGTGAGGAAGAATTATTATGTCCAATCCTGTCTGGACCTCAACGCTCCTCTCTAATGGGACACGGTGCCCAGTTGAGTTTGGGAGCCACCTGAACTGGGTCATAGGTGCTGCGGCCATAGTAGGCTACCCTAGTTCTTGAGCACCTACCATGTGCCACGTGTAGGAACACTGAGAGGCAAGTGGGGATACTACCTGTGACGGAGGGCATATTTGAAGAAACACGCTCAAAGGAGTTCCAAAGCTCACCCACAGCTTCTCAGCAAGGATGAGCTGAATGCCCTGTACACTGAAGTAAGAGGGCCGTGTGTGTGTGTGTGTGTGTGTGTGTGTGTGTGTGTGTGTGTACGCACTGTAGACTTTTCTCATCCTTCCAGGATGAGAACAGACCCTGAAGCTGTGAGAAAAAAGAACGGGCCTCTGGTAATCACCAAGTCAGTTCTTCCTTTAGGAGAGGGGAAAACTGAGGCTCAAAGAGGGAGGGTAGGTCAACAGATAATGGGCTGTCTTTTAGGGAGAAGTGTGTCCCCACACAGGAGGCCCCATGTGTTGCCAAGATTCTGGCCAGGGAGTCAATAGCATCCTCCCTTCCCTCTCTCCATATAGGCTGCTTTGATGACTTGTTTTTGACCCAGAGTCTGAAGAATCCCATCATGGCCTGAAATTTGCTCTGTGGGTGACGATGATCCTCTTGCCTCTATCCCTACCCCCCCACCCCCCCCACCCCCATGCAAGGATTACTACAGTGCCCAGTTTTATGTGGTATTGGGGATTGAACCCAGGGCTGCCTGCAGGTGAGGCAAGCACTCTACCACCTGAGGCAAGCACTGCACCACCCCAGTACTATGTGTGTGTGTGTGTGTGTGTGTGTGTGTGTTTAATGAAGAGGTGAAAGGGCCCCAAATCCTTTACCCTGTCACCCCTTTTCTTAGCCTCTATAATCTCCTACCCAAGAAGGAGGCTGAATTCCTCGTTGCAATCCCACAAGACTCCCCTTAATCTTGCCTCCTTTGAGATTCCCTGCTCAAGTCTCTGCCTCTCCCAGGGCCCATCAGGCTTACTGAAGAGAGGCCAAATCCAGCCTCGTAACTGAAATGGTCCCCATGCTGCTATAGGATCCTCATCTTTAGCCGGGCAGTGGTGGTGGCGGCGGCGCATGCCTTTAATCCCAGCACTCGGGAGGCAGAGGCAGGCAGATCTCTGTGAGTTCGAGGTCAGCCTGGTCTACAGAGTGAGTCCAGGACAGCTAAGGCTATACAGAGAAACCCTGTCTCAAAAAAAACCAAACCAAAACCAAACCAAACCAAACCATCTTCATCTTTACCTTCTGCATTCAGAACCTAGGTACTAATTATGGGTCTCTCTATAATTTACCTGATTTATGGAGCAGGAACTTTCTCTGGCACTTAACATCAGGCTCAGCAGGGCTCCTCACTTAGCATGACTGGTGACTCTAGAATGACTTCCACATGTGGGTGTGTGTGCATCTGCACACTCAAAAGCATGCAACATACACACATACACATAAATGTTACTTAGCATAACTGATGATTCTAGAATGACTTCCACATGTGGGGGGTATGCATCTGCACACTCACATGTGACACACACACACACACACACACACACACACACACACACACACACACTTAGCATAACTGGTATCCGTACAAGAGATTATGAAACAGATAAAAAGAGGAGGAGATCAGCAAGCTAAGTGAAAGGCCCCAGAAACAGCCAAGCCTGCCTACACTTTGGTCTTGGGCTTCCAGCTTCTAGAACTACTGTATGGTGGTGCTTTGTCATGGCAGTCCACATAACTGAAACTGGGCCTAGCCAGCAGGGGCCAATTAGAATCATTTACAACAAAACAAAAAATTTATTTGTTCTACACAGGGTTTCTCTGTGTAGCCTTGGCTATCCTGGACTTGCTTTTGTAGACCAGGCTGGCCTCAAACTCACCTGTCTCTGTCTCCCAAGTGCTAGTATTAAAGTCATGTGCCACCACGCTTGGCCACAAAAAATGTTTTTTAAAGATACCCTGGCTCTTTCTATGTAGCCCTGGCTCCCTGGGAACTCACTTATATAGTTCAAGTTGGTCTCAAAACCACAGAGAGCTACCTCTGTCTCTGGAGTGCTAGGATTAAAGGTGTACACCACCGTGCCTGGCACCACGTTTATTATAAGTGTGAACACAGGTGTCTGGGCATCTAGTATCCCCATTTAGCCCTGTTTGTCCATGATTGCCTGGAAACACTCTGAGGGTTCAGCCACTTATCACTGTAGGCCAGGCAAAGCTCATGGCCCCTGTATCTAGGTAGAGCAAACACTGTCAAACTGACCAGCTGGGGCCCATGTAACCTTGGCAGGCCTAGATCGCAGAAGCAGGGGGAGCGGCAGGCTTCTTACCCACTCAGCAGAAA
This sequence comes from Acomys minous, assembly GCF_964271855.1. Classification (NCBI taxonomy): domain Eukaryota; kingdom Metazoa; phylum Chordata; class Mammalia; order Rodentia; family Muridae; genus Acomys; species Acomys minous. The sequence continues at coordinate 115,299,122 of NC_140484.1, read as the reverse complement.
CACTTCTCTTAAAAGGGCAAGGGAAATGTATGCCAATAAATGAAAATCAGAAGCAAACACACTTTTGTTGGTTTTCCTGTCCTTTTTAATTATAAAACAATAATAAAAATGATAAAACTAACATATAAGATTCTGGCCAGCTGTCACTAGCAGGCAGCTCATGGACCTGCTCTATCCCCAGACTTAGGTTTTCCTGTCCTTTTTAATTATAAAACAATAATAAAAATGATAAAACCAACATAGAAGAGTCTGGCCAGCTGTCACCAGCAAGCAGCTCATGGACCTGCTCTATCCCCAGACTTAGGCCACCCCATTCTCAGAGCAGCTCAGACTGAATTCTGCAGAGCTCGGAGCCTTTCGAACAGTGGTTCTCAGCCTGTGGGTTGTAACCTCTTTGGAAGGTGGTGTTGAAAGAGCCTTTGACAGGGATGGCTTAAGGCCATCAGAGAGCTCAAGATGTCTGCCTTATGATTCATAACAGTAGTAAAGTTACAGTTATGAAGTAGCAAGATCATTTTATGGTTGGGGGAGGGAGGGTCACCACAGCGGGAGAAACTGTGTTAAGGGACCATATCGAGAACCACTGCTGGAGGACACCTAAAAGTTGAGGACATTGTCACAGCGCCCCCCCACCCCCACCCCACACCCTCCAGCCAAGGAAAGTACCCATCATCTATCCCAGAAAGTTCCTGTGAAAGGCTCCCTTCGGGAAAAGGGATCCATAGCTAAGGAAGGCTTGAGAGGTCACAAAAGAGGCAGATAAAGGTCCTCGCAGGGCAGCGCCAACTCCGCACTGACAGGCTGCAGCCCAGGCCGTTAGTAGAAGATAGCAGGCTCGGGTCCTTCCAGGTCTTCCTGCCAAAGTTCAGGACAGCTCCTGAGCTGCAGGCCTGAGCTGGGGTTGGGGCTGGCCACAGGAAGCTGGAGGGCAGGGCTGGAACCCTGGTCCTGGGAGCTGGAGAGCACCTCTGTACTGTGGCCCCAGCAGCCCCACTGAGGCGGAGGCTGTAGTCTCTGGCACGAAGGGCGGGGCAGGAGGGGTGGGCTTCCCAGGGACAGGCAGGGTTCTGGAGACACGGAAAGACTCTGCAAGAGAAACAAGAAAGGGTTGTTGCCTGGCCACTGTTTGGAGACTGAAGATCTGGCTCTCTCCCCAGGAGGGTAGCTGGTGGTCCTCTGGATGGCCTGGGCCCAGGGGACAGTGCAGTGGAGCACAGAGGTCAAGAACTCTGGCTCTGGAGACGCACTGGCAACCTTCAAGTCCTAGCTCTGCTACTCACTAGCTGGGAGAAGTCTCTTCATGCCTGTTTCCCCACCTGTGAAATGGGGATGCTAATACTTCACAGGGCTGTGTTAGTGGGGATGAACAATCAGATTCAAATACAGTACAAAGACTCGTGTAGGCAAACGGCCGGTGCTCAGTAAAACTTACTCATTAATACCATCTTTCATGGACCACAAGTCATTTATGGATGAATGGATCTCAAAGAAAACACGCAGGTCACCAACTCCAGAAGAATCTATTCCGGAAGCGCTGCCAATACCCCTGGGCCTCAAATGTCCTGACAGTGAAACCCTTCGTCTTCCACCCTGGCCTCTGTTAAGTCCGAGGGCCAACCTCTCCTCCCAAGGCTGTGCTGACTGTTGCATAGCAATGGTGGCAACTACGACAGTGGCTTGAAGTAGGAAACCCTGTACAAACTAGAGACCACCCACTCTCTTTCCAACCAAACCCTGGGGACCACTGCTGGGGAAAGTGGCAGGGGCCCTGGGACCTACCTGGTACACCTCAGTCAGCTCTGCAGGGGCAGCGGATGGTGCCCAGTGTCCAGTCTTGTTCTTAGGCTCTGGGGATATCTGCATGCCAGGACAGGTTTGGGGTGGTGTCCAGTGAGAGGGGTCAGGGGTTCTCCCTAGGGACTGGTGTAAGGATGACTGTATTTGGGGACAATAAGGAGGTGTCACCCAGGGGTCCACATAGGAGATCCTACTCCCAAGGTTTTCAGGTGAGATTCGAGGTTCGGGACAAGCGGGTGGGGACCCCCAGGACACCCCACTATTGATGGCTGATCCCAGGCCAGGGCCAAGCATCTGAGCCTGGGAGGGGCTGCCGTCATCGGGGCACAGGGGGCATCGGTGAGAGGACGCTGCGTCCGCGCTCCGTCGGCGCCTGCGCCGCAGACTGTCCTCGCTGAGGCCCAGCAAGGCCGACAGGTGGCCGATGTAGCGGATGGCCAGGCGCAGCGTCTCGATCTTGGTCAGGGTCTGACCTGCAGGCGCCACGGACGGTGGTAGGAAGCGGCGCAATTCCTGCAGCGCGCGGGCGAGTGTGCGCATGCGCAGCTTCTCCCGCTCGCTGGCGCTCTGCCGCTGTCCTCCTGCGGGTGCCGGCCGAACTCGTCTGGGTGCCGTCGGGGCGGCCTGGGTATTGCGCTCGCTGCGGGCCGGACCCGCAGGCTCTGAAGGGCGGCGGGTAGCGTAGCAGGGACATGATCCGGACGAATCCGAGGAGGAGGCCGGAGACGTGGAATCGGAGTGCTGGGCCCATCCCCAACCCTCGGAGAAAACCCAGTGGTCGAGGCCAGGGAGGCTCTGGGGAGGAGGCGACTGGGCCATGGCTGGTGTGACTCTGGGAAGCCGGACTCGCCACCTCCAGGCCCTAGCTTTTATCTGGACCAAAGGTGTGAGGTGGTCCCCTGCCAGGTTGCAGAGAGGTGTCAAAACCCACAGAGCCCAGGGAAGGTCTGGACAGGGGGTGCCCTGGGAAAGCGGGCCCATTTGCGGAGGTGTGGATTCTGACCCCTCAAAGGCTCTAATGGAGGCCCCTGCTGCCGGGAAGTGTGGGAGGGACAATTCGCATCTGGATGGAGTTGCTAAGCTTCTCACCGTGCCCCAACCCGCACTCCGCCCAGCTACTGCAGGGTGAATGCACAGGAACCCACTGCCACTGTGTATGGCAGTTCCATAGGCTGCTGGGTACCTGGCTGTCCCTCACGCGCCTCATTGGCCCGCTTGAGGAGTGGCCACCCTTCATCCTTAGCCTTTGATGGGCTATGCCTAGTAACTTTTACCCAATGCTTTCAGGTGTGCTGGATCAGACTGGCCTGGAAGAACTGGGGCACAGTGACCAGTCATTGTTGTGGTTTTCCTTAGACCGCACCCCCCCCCCCCACCGCCCACCGCGCGCGTGCGCATTAGCAAACTTGCTGAATAACACTAAGAAAGTCGTGTTATTGACCGCAGTATCTCTACCTCCTGAAAAAACGGAACCCAGCAGCCTGGAGGAAAAGAACAGGTAGGGGAAATAAAAAGATAGCAAAGCCAACTTTATACCTATGTCCCCTTGAAGTCACTTAATTCCTTTGAGCCTTTGGTTTTCTCCTCAGTAGTAATTGCTGCACAGAGTGGCTTCTGGCTATCACTGGAATGACCCCCTGAAAGCTCTTACAACGGGCTTTAACTGCACCTGCCACTTTATAAAGAAGGGCCTGACACAGTCAGGTGTGGTGGCGTATGCTAGTAATTTAGCATTTGGGAGACTGAGGCAGGAGGATTGGTGGGGGGAGGCATGAGGTCAGCCTGTACTACCCACTAAGACTTTGTCCCAGAAAAGAAAAAACAACAAACAAACAAACAAAATGAAAATCTGACCCCAGTGAGGGGGCTCATGGCTATAATCCAAGCACTTGAGAGGTAGAGGCAAGAGTTCAGGAGTTCAAATTCATCCTTAGTTACATAGAAAGTTTGAGGCCAGACAGATACCCTGTCTCAAAAAACGAAAGCTAAAACAAACCCCAGGCGCTAACATTTCAAAGCACTTATGGGCACTCATTTGCTTTTGTGCTTTTGTGCATGACCCTTAACCTGCTTGAGCTTATCTTTCTGCTTGACAAGTCGGGAATAAGGGTGGCATCTGCTCCCGGGACTTCTGTGAGAGATAGCTGAGGTAAAACCTACCAAGCACAGGTAGGTCCTCCTCAGCAACAATTGAGGTTTAAGCGGGGCATGCATGTCCTGCATGCTCTCCAGGGAAGGAGCTGAGGTTGAAAGCTAAGGGCTGAATGTGTCAGGCCTTGGCCACAGAGGCTAAGCAGATCCAGCTGGGCCTCGAACCAAGAGCATTATTTCATTAGGAGAAAGAGGCAGGAGAACATTCCAGAAGGGAAAGGCCTGGCGGTGGGGTGTCAGGGAGCTGCCAGGGTGGTAGTGTGAGGGCCAGGCACATCTGAACCCAGGCTGAGGAGTTGGTTATATTCTCAAGGCCACGGGGAGTTCCTCTGACTTTTGAGCAGAAGGGTAATATAATTTAAAATATCAGTAATCAGTAAGCCAAGGTCAGTGCGACAAGAGTGCTTGAAAGGGACTGGAGAGATGGCTCAGGGGTTAAGGGCACTTGTTGCTCTTACAGAGGTCCTTGGTTCTATTCCCAGAACCCACAGAATGGCTCACAACCACCTGTAACCCCAGTTCCAGGGGACCCAACAGGCATACGTGGTGCACATACATGCAAGTGAACGAAGTATTCATACACACAAAGCAAACAATTTTAAAAAGCTTTCAGGCTGGGCGTGGTAGCGCATGCCTTTAATCTCAGCACTTGGGAGGCAGAGGCAGGTGGATCACTGTGAGTTCGAGGCCAGCCTTGTCTACAAAGTGAATCCAGGACAGCCAAGGCTGTTACACAGAGAAACCGTGTTTTGAAAAATGAAAAAAAAAAAAAAAAGTAAGATAAAAATTAACTTCAACTAGGCATGGCGCATGCCTTTAATCCCAGCACTTGGGAGGCAGAGGCAGACAGATCTCTATGAGTTCAAGGCCAACCTGGTTTACAAAGTGAGTTCCAGGACAGACAGGGCTGTCTAAAAAAAAACAAAAACAAAAACAACAACAACAACAAAAAACCAACCAACCAACCAACCAAAAAACAAAGAAAAAACCAAATAAAAAACCGGCAGGTGGATCTTTGTGAGTCGAGGCCAGCCTGGTCTACAAAGCCAGTCCAGGACAGCCAGGGCTACACAGAGAAACCCTGAAACCCTGCCTAGAAAAATTAACTTCATTACATAAATTGCATAACCAAATATTTCGCTGTGAGAAATAGAAAGCTGGTAGATTAAGCCACAGCTCCCCCAAAAGCCCTGTGCTGTGACTCTCCATAATGCCAGCACTGGGTGGTCATCCACCGTCTTCTGACTCAGTCACTGAGTCTGTGTGAACTCATGAACTCAAGTGTCCTTAGCAAGTACACAGTTCTTGGTTTGGGGTCCGTCCTCTGGACCTCCTGTGTTGATGATATTCCCCAGCTCAACAGTGTGGAGGGCAGGGCCATTGGGAGGTGACAGACCATAAGGGCTCTGCTCTCCTGACTGAATTTGGCTTAGTCAAGAAAGCAAGCTCTCTCCTGTGCTCACTTTGTCTTGACATGGGATGGTTTCTGATATAGGATGAGGCCACATGCTGGCGCTGGGCTTCCAAATGAGACAAGGTCTCTCTACTATGTCCTGGAACTCCATGTGTAGACCAGGCTGACCTCAGGCTCACACCTGCCTGTGATGGGACTAAAGGTGTGCATTGCCATGTCCAGCTTTTCTTTTCTTTTCTTTTATTTTCTTTTTCTTTTTTTCTTTCTTTCTTTCTTTCTTTCTTTCTTTCTTTTTTTTTTTTTTTGAGACAGGGTCTCACTATGTGGTTCAGTTGAACTACCTGGATGATTCTTGCTTTCTCTATTTCTGTCTCTTGATTAACCTGATTGCTTCTTCATTTGCTGGGAGATTTCCTGCATTTTAATTTCCATCTCCTGGGTGAGCTCAGTGGTTCACCACTTGCCTGGGATGTGCAAGAACCCACTGACAGTGTCCTTCCCAGAACAACATGCTGGAAGATTCCATCTTCTCTTATGAACTGTTGTGGCCTATTGGAGGATGTGGACTAAGGACTGAACTGAGGTCTTCATGCTTGCAACCAGCTGCAGCCATCTCCCAGCATCCTTTGTGCTGGCTACTTTTATATCAACTTGACACAAAGTGAAGTTATTTGAGAGGAAGGAACCTCAACCGAGTAGATACCACCCTAAAATTAGGCTGCTGGGCTGGAGAGACCGCTCAGTGGTTAAGAGCACTGGATGCTCTTCCAAAGGACCCAGGTTCAATTCCCACCACCCACATGGCAACTCACAACTGTCTGTAACTCCAATTTCAGATGATCTGACACCCTCACACCAATATGCATAAAATAAGATAAAAATAATTTTTAAAAGATTAGGCTGCTAACAAGCCTATAGGACATTTTTTAAAATTAGTGATTGATATGGGAGGGCCTAGCCCATTGTGGGTGGAGCTACCCATGGGATGGTGGTCCTGGGTACTATAAGAAGCAAGTTAAGCAAGCCTTGGGGAGGAAAGTGGGGTGGGGGGTGGTAAGGGGGTGGGACAACACCAACACCCTTCTACAACCTCTGCATCAGCTCCTGCCTCCAGGTTCCTGCCCTGCCTTTCTTCGATGATGAAATACAATGTGGAAGTATAAGAAAAAGTAACTCTTCCCCCCAAAATTATTTTTGTTTGTAGGGTTCCATCACAGCAATAGAAATCCTAACTAATACCACCCCAAAGGGTCTCCAGTCCACCTAGCTGGCCTTGAACTCTGTAAGTAGCTGAGGCTGACCTTGAATTACCAACTCTCCTATATTCACCCCCCAAGTACTAGGGTTACAAGCATGTGAAACCATGCCCAGCCTCTCTAATTTTTTTTTAAAAATGGTTTTTCGAGACAAGGTGTCTCTGTGTTAACCTTGGCTGTCCTGGACTCGCTTTGTAGACCAGGGTGGCCTCAACTGATAGTGATCCATCTACCTCTGCCTCTCGAGTGCTGGAATTAAAGGCATGTGCTACCACACCACATCTCTAATTTTCTTTTCTTTTTTTTTTTTTTTAAGGTTTTTTATTTATTATTATGCATACAATGCTCTGCCTGCACATACACCTGAAGGCCAGAAGAGGGCATCAGATCACATTGTAGATGGTTGTGAGCCATCATGTGGTTGCTGGGAATTGAACTCAGGACCTCGGGAAGAGCAGGCGGTGCTCTTAACCACTGAGACATCTCTCCAGCCCCCACACCTCTAATTTTCTTAAGACAGGGTCTCACTCTTAGCTTAAGCTGGCCACTAACTCATGGAAAGGCTTTCCAAGTGCTAGGATGACAAGTATTGGCCACCACTCTTTTCTCTCGGCTAGTTGAAAGTGTACAATCAGCCATAGTTTTTCTTTAAAACTCAGTTTTTAGGGGCTGCAGAGATGGCTCAGCGGTTAAGAGCACCGACTGCTCTTCCAAAGGTCCTGAGTTCAATTCCCAGCAACCACATGGGAGCTCACAGCCATCTAAAATGTGATCTGATGGCCTCTTCTGGCATCCAGGTGTACATGCAAATGGAACACAGGATACATAAAACATAAATAATCTTTAAAAACCCAGTTATGTTATATAAACATGTTTTTGTTTTAATCCCAACTATGGGATGTGGTGCTGTTTTAGTTTGTCCACAGCTGGTAACTATGATCGTCTTGTGCTCTGAAGAGGTGCATGATCTTTGGCAGTTGCAGATAGTTTAATTCTGAGGACTCTGAGAGGGTATGAATGCCAGGAGTCAGGGAGGAGGCTCAAAGGAAGAAGGCAGCTGCTGCTGCTCTCCCCGCTGCTGCTGCTGCTGCTCTCCCCGCTGCTGCTGCTCCTCTCCCCGCTGCTGCTGCTCTCCCCGCTGCTGCTGTTCTCCCCGCTGCTGCTGCTCTCCCGCCACTGCTGCTCTCCCCGCTGCTGCTGCTCTCCCCGCTGCTGCTGCTCTCCCCGCTGCTGCTGCTCTCCCCGCTGCTGCTGCTCCTCTCCCCGCTGCTGCTGCTCTCCCCGCTGCTGCTGTTCTCCCCGCTGCTGCTGCTCTCCCGCCACTGCTGCTCTCCCCGCTGCTGCTGCTCTCCCCGCTGCTGCTGTTCTCCCCGCTGCTGCTGCTCTCCCCGCCACTGCTGCTCTCCCCGCTGCTGCTGCTCTCCCCGCTGCTGCTGCTCTCCCCGCTGCTGCTGTTCTCTCTCTCTGCTGCTGCTGCTCTCCCCACCACTGCTGCTCTCCTTGCTGCTGCTGCTGCTGCTCTCCCCGCTGCTGCTGCTCTCCTCGCTGCTGCTGCTCTCCCCACCACTGCTGCTCCTCTCCCCGCTGCTGCTGCTCTCTCTCTCTCTGCTGCTGCTGCGCTCTCTCTCTCTCTCTGCTGCTGCTGCTCTCTCTGCTGCTGCTGCTGCTCTCCCCGCTGCTGCTGCTGCTCTCTCTCTGCTGCTGCTGCGCTCTCTCTCTCTGCTGCTGCTGCTCTCTCTGCTGCTGCTGCTGCTCTCCCCGCTGCTGCTGCTGCTCTCTCCCCGCCGCTGCTGCTCTCCCCGCTGCTGCTGCTGCTCTCTCCCCACCGCTGCTGCTCTCCCCGCTGCTGCTGCTGCTCTCCCCATTGCTGCTCTCCCTGCTGCTGGTTTGTCCTACTGTTGCATTTGCTGGGCTGCTGGATATCCCCTTGTGGGGACTTGACCCAAGGAACTAAGTCTAAAGAGGTCTACGTCCCCTTTCCCCTCTAACCTTCTTTCTCTCCTACCCAGTGTCAGGGGCTTGGAAGGGAGGTAGAGGTGTAGGGACCCAAATAAGGTAGGTAAAAGTTTGCCAACACTAAGTCATGCCCCTCAAAACAAAAATCCCACCATTTATTATATATTTATTCGTGAGTGTTCTGCCTAGTGTGTGGACAGCTAAGCATGCAGTTGTGGAGTGAGTATGTAGACTGGCTTTATCATCTCCAGAAAGTTCTGAGTCTCCAGCATTATTCTGCTCCCTCCCCGGACCTGTGGAGCCAGCCTAAGGGGTTTCCTGTGAAAGGAGTTGCTGAATACCGGAAGCCTAACTCCAGCATGGAGCCCTGAACATGCTACATAGCACTTTGCCCTCTTGGACTGGGCTGGCCCGCTGCTTCTATGGCATGAGAGCCCAGGTCCTAGGCTGACAGTATGGTTTCAGATTATATTTCTAGAAGGTGAAACCCTAGCTCTTTCCTGAGGTCCTCAGCCAGGCTCTCGAAGCATAGGGTACTCTTCATGCCAGACTTTAATGTCTGTCTTTCACCAGCCTCCATTTGGTACAAAGAGGCTGTGTGGGTCAGTGGTTACTGTTTTGGGCTATAGCATCGGTCCCGGGTACACACTCCATTTGAGCTGGGAGGATTTTAGCAACTTATTCCACTTTAGTTGAGTTTTTCTTTCCTTTTTTTTTTTTTTTAGACAAGGCTTATGTAGCCCTGGCTGTCCTGGAACTGTGTAGACCAGGCTGGCCTCGAACTCACAGAGATTCACTTGCCTCTGCCTTCCAAGTATTCAAGCACTTTCTCTACCATGCCTGACTCAACTTTAGTTTTATCTTCTATGAGGTGAGGGTTCTGGTCTCAGGGTGACTGCCGGGGTGAGGTAAGCAGCATATACCCTAATGCTTAGCCCAGAGCTGACATTCCGCTCAGTAGCAAGTTCAGGGGCAGCAAACGGGGGTTTGAGGGATAGACTGGACTGTGAGGATGCTGGTGTCTTCCGAGCCAGCCCTGGCAGAAAGAACGTGTTCTGCTTCTCTGGAACTCTCAGCCTTAGGTGCCCCGCACTCCCATCCCATCTCCCCCCCCCCCCCCCGTGTGAACCAGCATGGGGCCACCCTCCGCAACGCATTGTCCTGCTGTCTCCTGAGCTTCACGCAGAGCTGTAGGTGCTGGCCAGCCAGCCAAGACAAGACCAGAAATAGAGGTCAGAACTACTTCCTGCTGGAGGTGGGGTTCTGACTCAGGTACCGAAACCATCTCCTGCTTCCCTGAAGCCCTGAAGGCCTCAAGCATTCCTCTCAACACAGGCGTACCTAAGCCCGGGATTTACTCTGCTAGAACCTGCCCCATGTGCCATGAGCAAGGTAGGCCTGAGTCTTGCCCTGCCATGAGCTGTAGATAAGGAAGTTGAGGTCCGGGTCTCAGTGTCCTGGATGCAGAGGCTCCTCCCTTCCTGTGATGGGAGGAGGAAGTGGCTAGATCAGGCCAACAGAACTGGTAGGTGCATCGGCTTCAGGAGTGAGGCCTGCCTATACTGCCTCTGTCCCCACCTCTGTTTCCTTAATAATGGCACCTGGGTTGCCACGGGGGTTGGTTGGTAGCGCTTGCTAATAGCCTGGTTTTCCATGAACATTAGATGGCCAATGAGATGTCAGTGGTTTTCATCCGTCAAGTCTTCTGGGAGAACTTAAAAACAGAACACACAAAACCCAGGGGTCTTACTGTGTCACCCAGGCTGGACTCAAATTTGTGATTCTCCCACCTTAACCTCCTGACTAGCTTTTATAGCAGGTACACTTACCACTCCAGGCTTAGGAAAACACCTCAAGACTCAGAAGTGCCGTCCATACTTATCCTCCTGTATGCCTCCTTTTTTTTTTTTTTTTTTGCCTACCTGAAAATTATTCAATGGCAGGAACTTGAACTACCTTCCTATGATTCCAAGGCAATCTCAAGGGGGAAAAAACACACACACTGAGGATGAGGGAGACAAAAGACATCTCACCCCACCCCATCCTGTCATTGATGACAGCATGGAGTACTGCGCTGGCTCTAGACTGTTCACCCCTGAATTCATGTTAAAGAAAACAATCACATTAAGCTGACATTTTGAGTGCGTGTTTGGCTTTCCTCATTGACAGAGGAGTGAAGTCATCTGGGTGCAACTCGGTCAAGTGAAGTCCCATCAGGGTTAGTGTCCCGGAAGATGATGAGGGCGTGTTCACCTGCAGCAGGTCTCTAGTGATGCCCCCAGGCTCTTCAGCCCAGGGTCTGACAAAGATATGGCTTGATCTAATTTAGAGTGAGACTTGTACCCAGGGAGTGATGGCTACCAGCCAGAACCCAAAGCCATCAAGACAGGCTGACCTGCCCCATAAACTGTTGTAAGATGGGGGAGGGGGGGCACAGAACCCATGCACCCTTGAGAAGGTTCCAGTTCCAGGGGCATCAGTTGAGCAGCAACCAGCACTTGGGGGAAGGTTGTCAAGTGCATGGAACGCAAGCCCTAAGCTGTGTGTGAATTGGCAAGAAGCCCAGTCCTTTACGCAAAAAGGGAAAGCTCCTCATACCCAGCCAGTAAGAGGCGAAGCCAGAGGCCACAGTGATGCTCCTGGAAACAACCCTTGCTCCGGGAAGGGAGGTTAGGTGAGAGGCTCTACATAAGAGTAGTAAGTGGTCTTAACCACTGAACCATTGCTCCAGCCCACCCACTTGCCCAGAGCTGACTTATGAGCGGATGAGTGGCCTGACCCTGGCAGTTGTGTGCAAGAGCTGGGTAGATGATTGTTTGGGCCCCTGACACATCCACAGAGTAGACTAGTGGGCGTGGCACCTCCCAGCTTCCTCCAGAGAAGAGGCCCAGAGCCAGAGAGAGGACACCGGGTAGTTAACAGGTGAGAGAGTGCAGAAAGTGGCCTCTCTGTACTTCTAACTGGCACTACCCCATCCTGCCCTTGCCTGGGGCTTGTGGCCCAGCTGAGCCTGCTGTCAGGGGTGGGGCCACAAGGCTTCTGTCACCTTTGCCCGTTCAACTTGGATGAGGCTGGCACTGTGAGGCAGAGGACTCAGGTCAGAGTGTTGGCTCACCAGACCAGACTAACACAGGCGGTTGGGAACTGTTCCTTCTCGGGGCCAGGTTCTGACTCTAGGGATCAGAACCATCTGCTGCTTTCCTAAATCCCCGGAGGCCCCCAGAATTCCTCTCAATGCAGGTGTTCCTAGGCCAGGAATTTACTGTGGTGGAATCTGCCCAGGTGCCCACAAGAAAGTTAGGCCTGAGTCTTTCCCTTTGAGTCCCCAGTCACCCACCCTGTTGCGTGCTGTGATTATGCCGCCATCGGACCAGGCGCCAGCCCACCACCCTGTCGGACTTTCAACACAGCCTCACATACCGGATGTCCTGAGTCACCTCGGTGTGCTTCTACTTCTGGCCCTCTGGAGGTGTGTACTGCTGCAGTATGTGTGTGATGGTGGTGGCGTGAGGTATCTAGTCCAACCTGCCCTTGATAGCTGTTCACACTTAGGAGCAGATCCAAGAAGCTGATGGCATATTAAGGCCTGGCCCCTGACCACTAAGTCCGGCTTCTCTGCCTTCTCCCATGAGTCCCCTGGCACAGGGTGTCAGGCTGTGGGAAAAAGGAGGGCAGGAGGGCACAGCATGAACAGGTGGGCAGGGGCTGCAGGGCTGGGTGGTATTCTCATTACTGGCCAGTGCAGAGGGCCAGCCTGGGCTCCCCGTGGGCCAGGCGCTGGCAGCCTTCACACCTTCTGTCTGCCTGTTGACACGAAGGCTGCCTCCCTCCGGGCAGAAGGTGTTAACTTGGGAACTGGAGTGTGCAACGGCCTCCAAAACAGCCAGCAAAGGCTCCTCAAAGCCCCAGGGATTACTTGGGGGCAGGAAGCAGAGTAAAGGTAGGGTTGTGTCCCTGGACCAGACACGGAAGGGGCCCATGGGTTCTGAGTCTGCCTCTTCTGGTCCTGAGACTGTTTGATGCTGGGCACAGCCAAAGACACCTGATAACTAACGACAAGGCTTTGCCTGGCTGAGCACTACCAGTATCGTGTGGATCCCTCAGAACCTGGCAGCCACCAGGCCAAGGCACAGAGAGGCCCCAGGATCTGGGTTTCTCCATGCCAGGCCCCCAAGGCACCTGTTTTGAGCACTTCTGAGTTCAAAACCCATGGCTAATGCTGCAGTGCTGTTCTTGCCCACGGAGGTGCCATCTCTCACGTACAGCCTGACTCTAACCCACTGGCGTCTGGCTTTGATTTACAGGCTATTTATTACACTAGGGCCAGGGCTAAGGGACAAGTGGCCTGCTCTTGAGTCCAGGGGAGGAGGGAAAGGATGGATAGGTCAGCTCTGAGTCTGGGGGTGAGCCGCTATGCAGGTGCCCCTGGAAATCAGAGAAGGTAGTCAGGGCAGCGATCCATGGTGAGAGGGCCTGCCATTGTGGCTTTTCTACATGTAGAAGGAGGGGTTGCTGACAGAATAAAAAGGATGACACAGTCTGGGGCTGGGTGGTTAGGGCCAGGGACACGAAGCCCGGGACAGGGAGGGGGGGAGGTAGGAGATGGTGCAGGCAAGCTGGGGAGGGGGCTTGATCTCCCTAAAGAAGGCAGGGGGATCCACAAGAGTTTTCAAGGGGGGTGGCAAGGTCGGAAGAGAAGGAGGGCACTGTGCTTACACCACAGAGACTGGAGCCAGGACAGGGCAGGGTCCAGTGGGCCTGGGCCATGGCCAGTGTGTGCTGAAGAGAGTGAATGAGAAAGCCATGTTGGCTGGGGAGGCAGGGAGGGGCTGGGCTCGCAGGCAGGCAGGCAGGGAGGGGCTGGGCTCGCAGGCAGGCAGGCAGGGAGGGGCTGGGCTCGCAGGCAGGCAGGCAGGGAGGGGCTGGGCTCGCAGGCAGGCAGGCAGGGAGGGGCTGGGCTCGCAGGCAGGCAGGCAGGGAGGGGCTGGGCTCGCAGGCAGGCAGGCAGGGAGGAGCTACTCTACAGCTGGGATTTGGAGCCCACTCTCTGCTTT